>NC_086384.1:17735050-18468522 GCF_036588685.1 Mytilus trossulus
TTGTATATATTAATAGGTAGGCAAACATTATAACATTATGCTGGAAGAGGGCAACAATCCGCACTTGAGTATGTGAGATCTTAAACAGGCAATCCATCTAATACAACCTTTATATATACAGAGTCAATGATTTGGTGAATTTGATGAACATTGAAAGACCAGGGTGGTCTCAATTTCATTTAAGCGGTCTCGGGTAGGTTTTCGCTATATATTTTGAATATCCAACTGGCACTTTGGGCGCTTGTTAGAAATGGAAGACAGAACGAGTATCCAAATTCCTTTTAGTCACGTTTGTATCTACCTAGAGACTAAATATCTGCATACCATTAGAAAGATTAAGAGATCAGGGGGCTCTTACCATAACCCTCTGCCTTTTGTTCTAAACTGTTGTATAATTCTAAGCCCTCCGTAGATATTGAAGATGACTTTATTCTGTAGAAACCATCTGATACAAATTTTATATATACAGAGTCAATCATTTGGTGGAATTTTATTGACATTGAAAGACCAGGGCGTTTAAAACCTTATTTAAGCGGTCTCGGGTAGGTTTTCGCTATATATTTTGAATATCCATACGGCGTTTTGGGCGCTCCGTAAACATGGAATACAGGTAGTGTACGTTTATTCCTTTAAGTCGCGTTTTTATCTACCTATTGACTAAATATCTGCATAATATTAGAAAGATTGAGAGACCAGGGGCTCTCGCCATTACCCTGTGCCCTTTGTTCTAAAATTTTGACATTTTTGGCTTTCCATATATATTTTTATTTAGAATTATATATATTTCTAGAGTTTTCGGGTTTTCTTTTCGTTGCTTTATTGACAAAAAAATCTATATTACTAGTACATAAAGACTAATATGTAACTTAGAAAAGGGACAACGAAAAATTACAACAGCTTGAAGAGGTCATTGAACGATTTCCTACGTATATTATCAGTGACGGTCCTTTAACTATGAAAATTAATGCTTATAATGTTATCAAGTATTTGATTTTTTAATAATTTTCAAGTAAATTTTGAATATCAAACCGGCTGCTAGCAGCTGGTTGGATATTGAATTTCAAATAACGAAGAACGAACCGGCTGCACATATACATTGGTTTTATTGTTATCTAAACAAGTTATTTAATTTTCATTCGAATTAAACTGGAAACAAATAATGACGATTACAAATTAAAAACCAGAGCATGACATCAATTACGTTTTGCAAACGCTGGGACAAAACGGCTATACCTTTTGAAACGATTTAAAAACCTTGGTTCCCCAAGGAAAAAAATATTACACACTATTTTGTTTAAAAAGAAAACAGAAAAACCTTTACCGCCAAGATGTCTTTTCTCTGATCTAACTATGCTTATTTAATAGACAGCTTGTTAAAAGCTCAAATTTTAAAGACAAAACAGCGGATTTTTTTATTGGGACAAGATGGCTATACCTTTGTAAGTCGTTGCAATATAAACTAAACGCATTTTTTCCTGCAAACAAATATCATGAACCAGGAGAAAAGTAAAAAAACAAACTTATACATGTTTTTTTTTTCTCTCAGCTTTTTCAATTCTACGGTATAATTGCGCAAAACCGAAATACATTCATTGATACTTACCCTGCATATGACTTGACATTTTTCAGACTGTTTACAAAAATAACATTTTTCCGGATTACGATTTGAGTAATATTGATTATTCCTAAACGCGCAAATAACTATACAGGTAACAATAGAATGTTTGTCGATGATCGGTACAAAACAACGTAGGTAAAAAGGGGCTGATATTTTTAACACAAAATGAAACGTTGGACATAACGTTTTTGAGAAAAAAAATATAACTAAGTGTTATAATTCCTGGTATTTTAAATTTCGTTTCCTCTTTTTCTTTAATTTCAAGACTGATCTAATGAATTCACTCAGATATCCCTATATGTTTATCAAACTGACCAGTCTACGTATTCAGTTTGAGGAAAAAGGATTAAAATCTTGCGCCACGTCTGTATTGTTTAATTCTCTATTAGAAAGTATTCTCTTCCACATGATTCTTGTTCCTGTTACGTAGTTTGTTAATCTTCATTATAGTTTGTATTCCCCCTAAGAAATTTGCTGAGCCTTTAATATACATGTTTATCTATAAGCATATGTTTATACTGTAGGATATCTGTTTATTCCTTATGATATATGTTTATTCCTTAGGATACATGTTTATTCCATAGAATATATGTTTATTCCTTAGGATATATGTAAGTTCCTTTAGATTGTTAGATTCTGTAATCCCACATTATATTTGTCTGTAATGAAATCCCTTATAATTTTAATAAATCCTATGTTTATGTTTATCCCACATAATTATTGGTTTAAACAAATATCCTCTAGGTTAAATATATACTTAGAGAATGTATGATCCTACTTAATGAAATTTGTTTAGCCTTAAGTTAGAGAACATAATCTTTAGGATATTTCTATTCTAACGGAATTTATAATAAAGATTTTGATATCCTGAAGATATCTAGATTATCTTACGGAATACTGCATAATCCTGTATGATGTTTTCATAATCTTGTATGGCCACACAAATTTGATTTCTTGTTCTACCGTTTTTTTCAGTCCCAAAATCAGGGATTTTTTTTAGGAGAACCTTCAAAGTAACAGGTTCTGACAATATAAATCAAAAAGATGGTATAAAATTTGGTTAACCACAAACGGTTATTCCCCTTCCTATTAGCTTTTGAAAAATTGAAGAATTATTTCAACTGCTTTAATTGATCTCCTTGAATTGGAACATGATAAATGTATTTCCTCCTTCTCAGGACATGACCAAAAACAAGCAACACGGTTGGTGTCTTGCAATAAACAGTAACTGCTCACCCTCCAGAACACCTGTGTTCCACTTCCACTTCTTGTTTAGGGGATTCCGAATCTATGGCAAATGTAACGTCATGCCATCCCAAATCTATGGCAGATTTTTTACAATTCTAATCTATGGCGGATTTTTGTTGTTTCAGAATCTACATGTATGGCAGATTTATTGCAAATGAAGAACAAGGCTGAGTAAATATACTTGTCTTGGATACGTTTAAATGTACGACAACGGGAGCATGTCTATAAACATTTGTGAAATACAAATTCCATAATCATAATAACGGTCAACCAAATCGTGAAAACAACCATAAATAAAGGCAACAGTAGTATACCGCTGTTCAAAACTCATAAATCCATGGACAAAAAACGAAATCGGGGTAACAAACCTAAACCGAGGGAAACGCATTAAATATAAGATGAGAACAACGACACAACACTAAAATGTAATACACAGAGAAACGGACCAAGCATCAGACACAATCTCAGGAGAATATCTACCATATAGTAGAAGTGATATCCAATAATACAGAAATCAGGATCAATCCTTATCTATGCATTGCACTTGTATAACCCATTAGTAAGTAGAAAAAATGGAAGTCCCCTACCAATCAAGACAGCATATATTTTCTTTTAACGGTTTGAATTTTCACATAATATATCTATATCAGCGTTAATCAATCTTTTTAACTGGTGACGATTTAAGTCCAGATGGTTTCCTGTAGTTTAATTTTTTCACTTTAAGAACTTTGCCAGCCCTAGACGCTCAATAAGTATCTACTATAACTCCATTCCCAAAATATCTATTACTAAAAACAACTGCGCCTTTTTTGGTCGCGGGAATCTGATGGTAATATCCCTTTTAAGGAAAAAAAATCACATCTTCCTTGAAACTATCTTCAAATTGTTCAAGAAGGAAAGCACAAAGTGTTTTTCTGAGTATTTGAAACACTGGAAAGTTTGGAGAGTCAATATGGCGTTATTTTATTATGACGTTATATTTTACTTTTTTCAACGAAAAATTACGTAATTCCTAAATCTGCCATAATTAGGAGAAAACAAAAATCTACCATAGATTTGACTTTTGTGACGTTTGTTACGTCATATTAGCCATATATTAGGAATCTGCCATAGATTTTGAACCCGCCATAGATTTGAGTTTTTCATGTATATAGATATAAAATTGAGAATGGAAATGGAGAATGTGTCAAAGAGACAACCACACGACTGCAGCCGTCCCGCTAGACCATACATATACGAGTCTTAATTGAAAACTACGTTCAAACCTATGAATGCGTTGGATAAAAACCGCAATTTTTATACGTGTGCATGTAAAACAAATTTCGATGTAGAAGGGTCTAAAAACAGCACAAACAACATTTTCCAAAAGACCTAAAAAAGTGAAAAAGTATATTTAAACAAAACGCATTTGACATATATATATATTCATAAAATAATTGGTAAGATAAGTAACAAGTTAACAGTTCCAGATCAATCTATTCAATTCTTCCGTTAGGACTCTTTAGGATAACAGATATAACATCGTTAAGGAGGTTTGTGACGTTCCAGCATTGTTTGTAATTAAAAGTTCACTGGATTTAATTTTGATCGGAATGTTGTGATGAAATAACGTTCCACCTCCTATCGATGGTTATCATTCCGTCTACATTTAAAATGAGCATTATTTGAAAATGTTATTTTACCAAAAGTGTCAAGATGGGCACTAATTGGCGGGTGTCTGTATTGTGGGTGTTTTATTTTTCTTCTTGAACCCCATTCACAGAGCCTTTTCCTGGTCTGTCCAATATAATTTTCATGACAACCAGGATACGTGACGCAGTTAAAAAGGTTTGTTGTCCTACAAGTCATATTGACGTTTACATGTAATGTTTTCTGCCATCTTTAAATGTTTTTATTTTGCCAATTTACAAATAATTTGTATTTTGACCGCAAACATTGCATGTTGAATCTCCGAACGTTTTTAATACAATGAAATCAAACCTTCCGATTCTACACGAAAGTGAAACTATAGAAAAAATGATACCGGAAGGAAACTTGATTTACAGCCGAAGAGAAACTAAAAACTTAAAGAAACACTCAACCAGAGCTCGATTTGAACCGAAGTTTAGTGACTTTGAAATAAAGTCTTGAGTAGATTCAAGATGCAATGTTAGCGGTCAAATTAACATACGAGGGTCTGATAATACCAAAAAGGCCATTTAATAAAAAAAACAAACGACCAAATAAAACTATTTATACAAACTGTAACGTTTAATTATTTTGAAATACTCATAAAATGTCTCATCTGTATGCCATTGAGATGACAAGGCTAAATGCCATATTTTAATATGCATATTTGACTTTTAATTCACTATCTCTTTTTGTCTTGCAAAGTTTGGATGATTAATAATAAAAAAAGAAACGTTTGTGGATACTTGATTTTTATGGTTTTGCAAAAATCTGCTTATACGCATAAAGACAGCTCGTAATTTCCACAAAACTTGAACTCGTGTTTCCTCTTTTTCAGCGAAAACAAGAATTTTTTTTTACTCCACGCGTATATGAACAAATTCACAGTACTGTTCATTATGTATTATATCAATGTTGATAATTATCTGACATCATTAAAATTTCTATTTCAGAGGGAACATTTCTCAAAGGAAGTTGTAAGTTATGTTGAACAGTTCAATCTTTGATTCCATTTGCTCCCCGGAATTCAAAAGTTGTTCCTGTTCCTATCACCTATTAATTATTAACTTAATTGATTGAAATTTTACGAAAACATTTCGTAGATGCAAATATTTATTTTGAAAGTATGGCTGTTTCAGAAGAATACTTATTACTGATGGGATAACGCAATAAACTTTTTAGTGACTGTGATATCCTTTATGAAGATGACATGAATAGAATGAAACATACATGTAAGATATTCGTACAATTGTCTGGCCACTTTGCTTGATGGTAATTATCAGAGAATTCGTCGCATATGTTAATGTACACATACACCATTTAATGTGTCATATTACATGTTCATAATGGCAGTTATTGTTACAGATCAGCTAAATTATCTTTAGTAAAGGATCCTACAAATTAATGTAAGATACAGTCACAGAAAATAATTATATTCATAAGTACGTCTGAGTCAGTGACAACCCTACAACAGATGTATCCATCGGATCGCCATCAATGATGGTGATACATGGCATATATATATATACGAGTCTAAATTGAAAACTTCATTCAAACCTATGATTGCATATATATATATATATTAATCATTTTTTTTATTAGAAGCAGTTAACATTTAGCTAGCTTCTAGACTATATTACTATAGACAAAAAGAAGAAAATATTTTGTTTTGATTTTTCCATTCAGAAATCGTCTTACAAAAGGTCCCTCACTACTGAAATAAACACTGTTTCGTCTAACATTATGCCATAGAACGATTTTACAAACATTTAACTGCAAAAAAATTAAACTGGCCAAAACAGGCTCAATGACAAGATTTGTGGTATTTAAAGTCTTTGGTTCTTAGGCATTATCAGTTCGGTGCGTCAACATAACATAAGTCAATATATGTATGTCGACATCTGATTATTCATACTATTTAAAACTACTCTAATGGAAATATGCGAGAACAGAAGAAGACAAATAAATTGTTATTTTCCTAACATTTAGATTATTATAAATTTGTTAAAAGACTACACACATGACAGAATACTATTTAAAACACAATCATGGTAATGCTTTATATTTTGATATTTAAATAGAAATAAATCGTCTCTCTGTAGTATCATATATCATGTAAGAGACCTTAATTGAATTTCCATTTTTATTAGTAAAGAAGAGATGCTATTTCACTTCCATGCTAACGAACCATTTTTATTTTTTTGATTTTGGCAACTTTGTAATGTTCTACATTATCTAGAAATGTTTTGGACTGTAATGTGTGTTTAGGACATTTAAGTAAAAAATGCATTTCTTCGTTATTTATTTGTATATCTTTCAACTACTGTTTCTAATTAATGTGCACTAAGTCGAAATTGAAAAGTCTTTATAAAAGAAGCCATTTGCATAAAAATCAAGACTGATATATGAGTGAGAATAGTTAAGTCGTGATGACGATATGGTAGCCTAGTCGCTTCATCGGATTAGATAACGAGATGACTTTTGTTTTATAACGAGTACGTTAAGCTAGCCGACAATGAGTTGAAATACACACAAAACAAACCCAATATTAACCATGGCATGTACCGGCTTCCGTACAGTGTTGAGTTGGTAACCTTTACGAATAAGTTCATTTAAGGATTTATTTCCGCTTTAATTATTTTGTTTTACTTTAAATTGATTATTTCACACAATTTTTCTTCAAAGATTAAGATAGTGATAACGCCTAATGCAACTAAATGGCATCTGAAAACGAATCCACCCTTGTATCTTATATTTGCCAATTCAGAGGAAGGCACAGATATGTCACTCATGAAACAAGTAAATGCGTTTGCAGGTAAGCACATATATATCATTTTTTTGTTCAAACGTATTTTATACATATTTGCCATTCTTTTTTTCTTTTTAAAAGCAAGTTAAAAGAGATATCTTCTCACCTTTTATATTAAAATTATGTCTAGTAGTTTAGTTTCCATCACACACAATTGGATTTTCCATTCATAATGTAAAACAATCTGACAATTAACATGAAGCATGAAAACAAGTCTGTTGACTCCTACCTTTTGTGATATTTTTGAAAAAAAAACATTTTGACAAATTATATAACAATCTGATAAATTTAAAATCAGACACACCTTATGCTGTTATACTTATGAAAAATTTCAGCCTGATCTGTTTAACGGTAAAAAACGTTGTCAAATAATTGCTCAACTTAAAATATCCAAACACACTATTGGTTTATGTTTTACAGAAAAGACCAAATGGCCATGCCATGTTATAGGGAAAAAAGTGTTGTTTTACGGTACCTCAAATGACGAGAAAGTTGGCATTCATTTTAACACAGACCGACATACTATTAAGGTACAAAAACAATATAACAATTATTTGCTACCCTTGAATCTCATAAACAAGATGGCCTGTGTATCAAATAGTATGAAGCATATGTAATGTTGTATATCATTTATATTAATGATGTACTAAGGTGAGGTCTCGGAATTTTTGTAAAATGTTCGGACTTTTTTTCCCTACGAAACAAGGTAAAATATTTACCCCCATAACACCTATTGTTCTTTTCAAATAAAAATAAAATAACTTAAACCAGTTTATTTACCCAAATCTAACGAGATTCTTGATTTAATTCCCTTTCTTTCAATTTTAGATCCAAATAATAACAAAGCAAATATAAGGTCAAAGTCTGTGCCAGCCTTTTCCCATATCCTTTTAAAAAAGAGCTCCATAGTTTAAACATATTTATTTAGAGTGGATTGGGAAACAAGTTTTGCAACTTATATTAATCCCTCTCCACTTTGCGGGTGCGAGTGCTGCCTTGTAGCGGCATTAGCCCACTCTTTTTCGAAATCTACAAGGGTGTCTTTAACGTGCAAGAGATATGGCTCTCTATTAACACGGATCAGCCATTTATCGTCCCCTTCCGACGGACTATCATCGTTTCCTCAAGAACATACTCGCAAAATGGTGTTAAGGGAGAGCCGAAAATTGAGTTCCTGAAATTTTCATCCCAAACGGGAATCGAACCAGGAACCTTTGTGTTAGTAATCCGATGCACTTACCATAACCTAGAGCTCCATAACCTAATATTATTGTAGATTATTTTGTTCCTTAAGTGATTCTCTTCTATTATATATAGTATTCATTTAGATTTCTAGAATTGTTTTATTTCACCTCAGTACAGCCTAACTATAACGACCACATCATGATAAAATGTAGTCTTAATTCCTTTGTTGATATGTAACATAAGAACATCTTACGCAACAATCTTTGGAATATTGAGCTTCACACATTGTTCGTATATGTTTGAAATTGTCAGACGAACGTTTTATAGGATTAATTGTCCTCAAATGACAAATTTGGCCTTTTCTTTCATTATTGCTGATTATCTCGAAAGCTATAATAGATATGATGTAAAGAGAAACATCAATAGCAAAACAACAAGCAAGGCGAACGTCCACTTTTAAATTTTGTCTATCTGATGAGTTAAGCCTTTTTCAACTGATTTTTATAGTTCGTTCTTATATTGGGATCCCGCTAACATATTTAACCCCGCCACATTATTTATGTATGTGTCTGTCCCAGGTCAGGAGTCTGTAATTCAGTGGTTGTCATTTGTTTATGTGTTACATATTTGTTTTTCGTTCATTTTTTTGACATAAATAAGGCCGTTAGTTTTCTCGTTTGAATTGTTTTACATTGTCTTATCGGAGCCTTTTATAGCTGACTTTGCGGTATGAGATTTGCTAATTGTTGAAGGCCGTACGGTGACCTATAGTTGTTAATGCTTGTGTCATTTTGGTCTTTTGTGGATAGTTGTCTCATTGGCAATCATACCACATCTTCTTTTTTATGAAATCTACAAAAATGCTTGATTGTCGAAATCGTTTTTTTTTTTTTATAATAGTTATAGCCTTTTGATGACAATTTTTACCATTGTTTGCTTTTCGGACTCATATTTTAAAACATGTTATAAAAAGATAGATAGAAACTCAAATAAGCAATACTGATCAGCAATACAAGTACTACAAATCAGCCCAAATGGGAGAAATCGTCCGACTATTCCGCATTTAATTTTTTGCGCATTTGGTCGTTTTTTTTTTGTGCCATTTATTGGTGTTTTGTCTTTTATGATGAATTCTAACTCGTCTTTAATGTTGGAACGTGTCCTTTGTAACATATGCACATATACCAAGTTGTGCGACAAAGGCCAATCATAGGCCCATCGAAACAACATATGATTCAAATATTGAAAAGCACTTCAAAATATTTGGATGACATATTAGCTCTCATTTATGACAATTTCAATTAGTCCAGTTAAACTAGCATACATTTAACCCTAAGTTTTTTTAAAGTTTTAATCTTAAGCATTATACCCCAAATATACACAGAAAAGAGTCCCATAAAATCTAACTTGAGGAAGAAAAAATTACCATTTAAAATTCCTATGGAGATTAGCATTGAAAAGGGAGATAACTCTTGCAAAAAAGGCAGAAATACCAAGAAAAATTGATACAAAATTATAACTTAACCGCTTCTATTCATCTGAATGTATTGATTCTTAATTGTTTTAGAGGTCTTTAGAGTATAACAAACACCTCTAAAGGTGTTTTCATATATTTTATCACGCTATAATCTAGACGTCGTAATTTATTAATTGACCCTTTATTGAATGTTTCCAACATGTCAAGGTAAATAATCTCAAATTTAGTCAAAATATTAACAAGTATTCTTCTTTTTGTGGTTTAAAGTTTCTTAAGATAAGTAAGTTGCTGAAAAAAAAATAATCTCAAAATGGTTACAAAGCTTCAAATTGGAAATTTCTTTAATGAAAAATGCACGAAAAAAATAAAACTACCCATACTACTTCGGTTTTGTTCATTTCATGAGCAGAAGATTATATAATTTAGTCAAATACAACTTATAACCACATCACAGTATTATACTTTATATAAATTTCAAGAAAAACTACCAAAAACTGACCATGAAAGACTCATTTTTGCAAGATTTATCTCCCCTTCCAATGTTAATTCCGTAGAAATTAAAAACGCTGATTTTGAGTTTTCCTCAAGTTAGATTTCATGGGACTTTTTCTGTGTATATAAAGGGCATAACGCTATATATTAGAACTAAAACATTATCTGTTGCAATTAGTTTGATGTTTTATCTTAGTTTTGCTTGACTAAATGTGCACTCTAACAGAAATGTATTCTGACTTTGAATAAAGCTTGTATCAATGACACTATGCTTTCTTGGAATTTTAATACATCTTGTATCTTTTTCTTTAACGAGAAGCTGAATACAAAAAATATTGATAAGAAGTTTTTTTTTTATTTCCTATTGTTAATGATCCATTTTTAGATAATGACGTTCTCGTGACTCAATCTTATGGGGTTAACTGATCTAAACTTGTTCGATTTGCTAATATTTGTAATAACGTATTTGATGGTAACGAAATTCAATCTTTGAGGTTGATGTTCTTTACAAAGCACAACAATGTCGGCATCAACATTTAAAGCTAACTAAACCTTTAAGCCTTTAAACAGACTTATTCAGAAGGGATATAGTTACAATATTGTTGAAAGGTCATAAAGGATTTCAAATGATGGTATAAATATGGATTCACTCATAGGGTCTTCGCATTGAAAACAAATACACTTATTGTAAAACCAGTTGTTGGTATGTTACGTCGAGTATCTGCTCATTGGTCGAGTGCATGTCTATTTGACATATTCCACATTTCAATTATCAGTATTATTGTAATAAAACATGAACAAAGAATATATTCCTCCAGAGTTATTAAAGCTATAAACGAGCCGAATTACGTACAAGTTATTAGAAGTTTTTCTTCTCTTTAGCAATAAGGGATAATTCGTTAGATATTCTCTTTGAATAAAATATAAAAGAGTATAAATCGGATCATATTTTCTAGGAACTTATTGCAAACGGATTCAAGAATTTTATAAGACTTAACATGAAACCCAATCCAAACGATCTTTACGAAATCAAATACTTCAAACAAGAGGCAGAAGGTATGTTACTAATAAATAGCTACAATATGTGTTGAGTACTGATATTGTATATGTAACTTTTTTACATAACAAAAAATCGCATACATAAAATAGAAATTAGCGTAGAAGTATATATATTAGACAATGCAGGAATATTATTGGCATTATTTTAAAACTTTTTGGATAAAGATTATTGGGGTTAGACAAGGGGATGTTTTAAGCTCTGCCCTTTTTAATCTATTCATAAATGATCTACCTAACTGTTTACTAAATTGTCCTGATAGTGTTAAACTCAGCACTAGTCGTATAGACTGTCTTATGTATGCAGATGATGTCATTGTATTTTCTGATTCTGTGGATGGATTCAAAAGCGCTTGAAGGCAGTGGAATCATACTATGATATCTGGTGTCTAAATGTAAACTTAAAAAGAACTAAAGTCTTAATCTTTAATAAAAGTGGACGTAACATAAAAGAACCATTTTATTTTAAAAATGAATTAATTGAAACTGTTTTCAAATATACATACCTTGGAGTTATATTCCAGTCAAGTGGCCTATTTAATTATGCAAAAGAAGACTTATTAAATAAATCTTTAAAAGCTTCATATAAACTTAATAGATGTTTTTCTGGCTCAGATGCTAGTATTGAAACAAATTTACATCTGTTTGACCATACCATTAAACCTATTATTTTGTATGGCTCAGAGATATGGGGAATGTTTAAAACCAACTCTGCTTCTTGCAAAAAAGATGCTACAAATGTACTTGAAAAAAAATATCAGAATAATGTTGCTGATAAAATGAACTTAAAGTTCTGTAAGCATATTCTAGGCTTGAATAATAAAAGTACAAATGTTGCTGTACAATCAGAATAAGGTAGATTTACTATAATTTAATATTGTTATATCTATGATAAGCTATCTGCATAGATTACATCATTGTAACTCAAATTTATTGAAAGAAGCGTTTTTATGTAACAAAGATATGCATGAAAATAACACTATGACATGGTATTCCTCTGTTAAATTTATTTTACAAAAGCTGGAATTGAAAGAAACATATCGTATTGATTATTCAATTAATAGATTAAAACAACTAATTATGAAAAAGTTAAAGACATTATTTTTAAAAGCATGGTTCAATGATAAATAGAATGTTATTGGAAAGCTAGATACATATTTTTCTCGTAAAAGTAATTTCCAAATGGAAAAATATCTTGATATTCAAAGTTTTCAATCAAGACAAATTTTATGTAAATTTCGCATAAGTGCCCACCAATTACGAGTAGAAAAAGAGCGACATAAGAACAAACCTATAGAAAGGTCACAGGGGACTTGTATTTTTTGTTCTCATAATGATAATGAAGATGAGTTTCATTTTTTAATTAACTGTCCATTGTATAATCAATGTCATGACTGTCAAAATGTTTTAATAACTTAGACTGCAAATCAAAATTTTTATGATTAATGACCACTGAAGATCAACATATACTTAAAAAGTTGAGCATTTTTCTTATCCAGAGTTTTCAATTGAGATCTACAAATTCTGTTAATGGCTAAATCTCTTTTAGTTTATCCACATATAAGTATTTTACTATTGCTTTCAAAGTGGACACTCACAACTATAATTTATCAAATAAAGATATGTCCATAGAAAGTCACAAGTAAGAGGATCATAAGACATCCTTAAGAAATATCTTATGACAGGTCTTAGGAATGCTTCGTAATACCGACCCCTGGAATGATTAACTGTATCAAAAAAGGACAAAACACACTTACATGAAGGAACAATAAAAAAAATATGAAAATTGATGGAGGTTAATAACATCTGTTGCGATAATAGAAACATAGCCTTTTTTGTATTTTGTACAAGTTAAAACCATTTTTAAGCAATATTTTGTACAGGTTATAACATGTACCAGGTACTTTTGTACATGTTATAACTTGTATTTTTGCATTACACAAGTTATAATATGTACAATATTTTTGTACATGTTATAACCTGTACAAAATCGCAACTTGTACACGACATATATATATTTTAAATTCAAAAAATAAATTGACGTGCACATTTCTCTATGTGTATGCATATTTCTTCTATTATTATGTAAATGCTTATATATGCATTAACAAACTGCAGTCAAACTCTAAGGTGTCTATCATCTTCTTGCAATAGTCAAAAAATATAATTATATACATAAATATCTAGTAATTGGTTGCTGTGTGTACATGGGAGTAACATACCCTTATAGCTTATCAGTTGGGGCTGCATTACATATTTATGCAACTCAAAACATCATATCTGTTTAAAGGGGAATAATCCTTACAGAAATTGATTGTCTCCCATATTACTTTCTATTCCATGTGCATGCAATAACTGTTCAGTGTTCTATTGTCATTTTATTATTTCATTGTTATAACAAATCATTGTAATCATTGTATGAAATTTAAAAACCACAAGGGTCCATAATTGGATTAATAAAGTATTCTTATTCTTATTCTTATTCTTATTCATAGAGTATTTTTAAAATTTGGTATAGTATTGTAACGATTTTGTCCCTTAAAACGAGTGGTTACGTAAAATGGAATAAGTTGGCTCGATGGAACATGATGTGCATGGATCCTTTGAGTTCGTATATGGTTGAAATACAACTAAGTCAGGAGTAAATATGTAACATCTATATAATCAAATATTTACAATTCATCATTAAAATACATAATTTTATATGATATGCAATAAGCCGTAATCATCTTTAACGGTTTATCTTTGCTAAAACTAAAGTAGATTTCCAGAAAACTTCTCTCATATTATCGTATCGATAGAAAATTGACTAAGTGGAACGACAGGTGACGGGACTTTGTCGTAGGTCGATATAAGTCTTCTTCGAAACAAACAATTGCCATGTGAAAGAAGGTTTAGTTTTTCTTAAAACATTTATTACCTGCACACCAAATTACACAGACATAAAGACGGCTAAATTTTTAATTCCGACTGCTCTTGCAGACGATGATAATTAATCTAGAAAAATCGTGCAATAGACCGCAAATACACACAAATAAATATGACTTCCATAGTAAATAAACTATGGCACTGCATTGATTTAGATGATTACGATTAAAACACCAGTTATTACATTAAGAAAATAAATATGCTAATAAGGTAAACACATTATCACATCATTTATTATAAAAATACATGCCAAACAACCGTTAATATTCTGTACAAGGTAAAATTCTATTGCAAAAATTGCGATGCGTCGTTAAATACCACTATTAGCTATGGGTGACACGAGATCAAATAATTTAATATTACGAGCACTAAAGCGTAACGTTAACAGTATTAAAATCAGAATATTATATATTATAAAACACTATGTGTTTTTAACAGAATATTCAAAAATTTAACTAAAGTGGTGTTTCATATGAATAAAAGAATTGAATGATTGCGCTCGGAAAAGATACAGAGATGTTTCCATCGAGGTGTCAAGATATTTTATGATTTATTTTATCAAATCACTCGTAGCAACTCGTTCATCAGATTATGTATAAATCAATTGATATTTTAAATTACAGTAGTTTGTCTCTATATGTCAATAGTATAATTTGAAATGGTAAATCTTACGTATATAACTACTCCTGGTATCTATCATGAGTGTATTTGATAGGTACCAAACGTCACACTTACCGAAAATGTTTGAACTAGATTTGAACTTATCATTATGAAAATTATAATATGAATGTTAGTTCGTACATGTTATGTTAACCTTTGATTTTTTTTTACTGTGACATATATAGATGGCATGAGAGAGAAAGTTTTGCCTGTCATCATATCAATCAACAATGGCGGGATGACAGAAGAAGTGAAACAAATTGCTGAAAAATTACGAATACCTATATTTCGCTTTATGGTAAACTTTATCTAGCATGTGATTAATAGATATACGTGTATGTGATTGATGCAATTCATTAAAACACACATTGATGTATTTTGTGTTTCATAAAACAATACACACAATTATAAATTATGCATCGGGATTGTTTTACTTTTATCTTACGAAACAACCATTGCCATACAAAATACCTAATATTATATGAACAAATTAAGGGCTGTAAGGTATATTAAAGACAGCATTATCAAACAAAATAAGATTTGTTTGCAATTACCTCAGAATAAACCTGGGTATTATACATATGATAGATATCCTACTTACATTTAGTTTGATTTGATTTATGTGCACAGGAAAACGAATAATGTCATTAGAATTAAATTTAATTTTGTTTCATTTTCATTAGATTTCAAGTTAATTTGAATTCAAGTTCATTGTAAACAACCTTTACCAACGAAGGTGTTATATGTACTCAAAACACTAAACAAACTTTTCTTTTTTTTTAAATAATAAAAAACACTCTTTCCTGAATATAAAATTTTACCTATTGATCAATTGCCGAAAAGGATAAACAAAGTCGTTGTTAACACCCTTTTAATATAGAGAAAGTTGTTAAAGGCTTTATAATCAAAAACACAATACCTCAATGTTATGTTAGTTAAATCAGATAACTTCTTAACTCCGAGGAAAATGCATTTTTCATCTTTTGAGTAATATCTGTTCTTTTCTTATTATATTCAGATTGACCATCAGCTTTTTAATGTTTTATGGTATGATGGATCCACCATGGTTGAATTCGGATCTCATACTAGCTTTCCATGGGACGTTAGTTACACAAGCTCGTTTCCCTGCAGCATTAGCACGTCACGTGATATTTCACTGTTATCCGATGTTCACAGGGACATTGATACACTCATTTGTTGCTTTGTAATTGGAGGTAATGTTGTTTGTCACGTGATAAAAAAGAATATATTCATTTTTTGTTTACAATTGCAGAGTTAACATGTAATTCCTTAATGGCAACTTCACTTACGTAAATAAAATTATTTCAACAATGTAGCTTCTAAATCAGAGTTGTGAAGAAAGAATAAAGCTTTTTCGTCCCAATCATATATTGGATGATTGTTATATCATCAAATGTTTTCAATTTGCTCTTGACAAAAAAAGAATCTGAACGTCTTAATTCTCAACATGCCTGGTATCTATAATAACAAAATACAGTTGGATATTCGTGAACTGTTTCTTGTTTTGCTTCTGTTTTTCCCCCTTGGAATCTCAACAGACGAACTACATCTGTGAGAGTTGATGTAGGGATCTTAACATGTTGTGGGGGAAACTAGCTTTGAACAATGCCTATGATGGTACATGGCATTTCTGCCGCTGTAAAGGCAGACCGGGCGTAGTTGCCAAATTAGAGGAAGGCCGGGATCGACTGACAAGTATAAGTTTCAAAATTCAAACTTTGTGTATAATAATTTGAAAATGGGTTTAAATATATATATAACTTTGAATTATTTACCAATAAAAGATGAAAAATTGAGTGACAAAAACCAATGAATAAATAAAGTATCATTTTTTACACTTCCGTAATTATAATGTACACTGGAGTTTTTAATTTAGTTTATTTTAACGTAGTTTTTTATTTTAAGCGTTAAAAAACACAATTGAACTTATTTTGATACTTTTGTCTTTTTTTGTCTTTTTTATCATTATTTAGACTTCCTTAATTATAATATAAATTTGATTTTTTAATTTACTTCTTTTTTTTAATCTAATTGATTTTATGAGGATAAAATATTTTTAAGTTTTGATTATAAATTGTTGTTCTTTAAAGTTTGTTACCCGACATGCTAATAAATGAACGTTTATTTTTACAGTTGATTAAATGTAATTAGAAATATATGCAAAGTGTTTAAACAAATTGTTGCAAAAAAATCTGAAGTTTTAAAAACTTAAATACATCTTAAACATAATTTGATTTTGCTTATTGCAGTCTCTGATTTACTGTCTTATTATTGTGATGGCGTTCCTGGTCCCGAGGTAACCCATTTTGTTAATTGTTTGTGGCGTTCCTGCTATTTAGGTAGTCTGAGCAATATGCTTGCCTATATTTATTTATCATAATTTTGTACCGGTATTATTCAAAACATCTAATCAAAAGATGATTTAAATTTTTTGCTGGGTTTCGATTTGAACTGTTTTAGTTTTTATGTTGTGTTTTATAAACTTTTGTTTTCATTTGATCATCGTTTTGTATTTTACGATGGAATTGTTAGTTTCTTTTTGAGTTGTGCATTTGGTTGTATTTTTGGTATCTCGCCTCTCTTTTATGATTTTATATCAAATTTATTGTTGCACTGGTTTGTCTCCTCCATCGTATACTAGCATTTGCACATTAATCAACTACTACTATTTTAAATCGATAGACAGGAATTGTTTTTTTTAAATCCTGGTCAAAACGAACCCACGACATATCTATGCAGCGTCATGACAGAATTTTTTGTCAAATCGTGGGTCATCTGTGATCGTCGCACGACAGTCGCATGATATTTTGAGTATCGTGGTGCTGTCGTGTGTCGTGGGACGAAAATTGCACATGCACCTTTTTTGCTCTACGATTTTTTGTCGTGTAAATGTCTTGGGGCTGACGTGAGAGTGTCTTACCATAAACATGAATAAACACTTTGTTGTGGGTACCAAAATAATCACTTAAATGATAAACAATCGTACGACTGTCGCAAGACACTCGTGATACAGGCGCACGGTTGTCTCACGAATACTAAATTTCGTACGATGCTCGCCCAACATTAGTTGTCTGCCGTACGACAGTGGTATTTGTGTTGTGCTACATTTACGGGGTCCTCCGTCTGGTCAACATTATCTACGTTTACTGCTACTACCTTTCTGTTGTTAATTTTTCTTTTCTGGGGCGCCCTGGTTTAAATTCGCTGAACATTTATGTTATAAAGTAATACGAAAACGTGGTTCAATTTGACCAAACTTATAATAACACTGAACAATATTGAAAGCAAATGGGAAATGGCACGCTATAAATCGGGCCTTCTTGATATACCAGTAGGTCAGAGTCAAACGCGCGAGTGACACACGACTACTCTGCGACAGGCATACGACAGTGACACGACTGTAACACGCGCATTCCATGACATGAAAACATGAGAAACAGCCCCAAAAATTGCACGATTGTCGTTCGACTGTCGCACGACAGACTTGCGACAGAACCACGACAGTATAATTGCAACTCTCGTTTTCTGTCGTGTACCCATCGTGGACATGTTGTAGCTGATGTGACCAATCAAAATATTTTTTTGACAATGCCACGACAACTATTTTATAGATCTTATAGCTTCCACGACACAAATATCGTACGATCTGTGAAAAGGCTTGGCATATCGTCGCATTTCCCCGTTTCAAAGCCTTATCTTTATATCTTTTATATTTCAAGTCAATGCACTACATTGTATATGTATTGTGTGTCATGCTGACTTACAAATTAACAAATTAACAATTTGTCCATAAGACAGTTCTTTTTTATTAAATCAGTGACCTTCAGCGTTTCATGTTTTAGATGTTGGGAACATGAGGTCAGATATCGTGCTTACGAGTTTCGAAGTTGTGCTGTGCATGAGTTCAAAAGTCGTGCGCATTAGTTTCAAAGTAGTGTGCATAAGTGTTCAAGTAGAGCGTACGATCTTTCAAACTCGTTGGCACAATATGTCTGTCTCTGTAAAACGAAAAAAGCATTATATTCACGGCACTCAATAGGGCTCTTAATTAATACAAACTTCTGTTTGTATTGATTTTGGATAAGAATAAAAAATGAAATTTACAATGTTCCCAATGTTTCATATTTTCTATCTGTTCAAAGGCAATACGTAACTTAAAACATAAATGGTAAGAATTTTACACGTAAAAGTACTTATAGTCCAATTATCCACATAATTGATATATCAAAGAGACATAACTCGTTTAAAAATAGCTGATCAACACTGACCGATATTTTCCTGATAGACATTTTATAAAATATCACAAAAATTGAACATGTTGTGCATGGCAGCAAGAAAAAACATCATATAGTTTTTTGAAAGGTAGTTTCATTGGTGCAAGAAAACACTGTAATCTAAGTGAATTTCGAGGATTTTAAACATGTTTTACCATATCTGTAACAAATATTTCGTATTTAGCAAAACTTTTTGTATTTTGGGTCACCAATGCTCTTCAATTGTGTTATTGTTCGGCTTTGAAGCAATTTTGATCTGAGCGTTACTGATGAGTATTGTGGAGACGAAACATCTTGGGTATCAAATTATCAGCCTGGTACCTTTTATAACTAAAAATACCTTTCATGTTTACGCCAACCACTATCATTACCATTCTTAAAACTTCTTGCGCTCGACATTTCGAAACGTGTGCGCATAACTTTTTAAACGGCTTTTATATTTATGCGTACGACCCTCAATTCGTTCACATAATTTAGAAAATATTTGTTAATGACTCAATACGAACTTGCGCACGAGCTTAAAAGTCGAGCACACCACATTTGAGGTACTACGCGCCATGTGCTACACATGCATACCAAATTAAATCTGAGGCAAAAATACTTACTACATATGACCTGAAAGGACCTTCGTAATATTTCCAAGACTATATACAATGGAAACAAATAGCCTCAAAACAAAAAGGTAAATAAAAGAACTGAACAATAATATTCATTTTATCGATTCTATTTGGAATAATTTTCAGCTATGCCATTAAAGGACCATTTCGTAAAATTGATTAATAGGTTATATATCTAAGGTAAACGTTTAAATTATCAACGAACTGAGTCAATGCATAATTTTTTCAAAACTCTTAGCGAGCTTAAATGATTGGTGAATATTTTTGATAAAATAGTGAATTCGTTATGCAAAAGTCCGTATGTCCTATATTGCTTAACAAACATACCGTTTTTTTTCTAAAGTGAACATTGATTGGTTAAATATTTCTCAGTGTGTTTGAATTTGTTTGTTAGCCTTTTGGTCATGAATGTTTGTCTCTAATATTTAATTAACTGTGCATTTGTATTCAGATATCGCAGATCAAATTTATTCGTTCATTGTGTAATCATACGTTTTTTTGATTGAGTTAAGTCTGCCAATTGATATTTTATCGTATGTTTTTCTATGTTGTGATGTTATGCTATTGTTTCAGAAAAAGGGAGAAGGTTTGGGCCCATTAAAACGTTTAATCCCGCTGCAAATGTTTGCACCTGTCCTAAGTCAGGAATCTGATGTACAGTAGTTGTCGTTTGTTTATGTAATATATACGTGTTTCTCGTTTCCCGTTTTGTTTATATAGATTAGACCGTTGGTTTTCCCGTTTGAATGGTTTTACACTAGTAATTTTGGGGCCCTTTATAGCTTGTTGTTCGGTGTGAGCCAAGGCTCCGTGTTGAAGGCCGTACTTTAACCTAGAATGGTTTAATTTTTAAATTGTTATTTGGATGGAGAGTTGTCTCATTGGCACTCACACCACATCTTCCTATATCTATATACATTTATTTCAGATCAATGACATGTACACATTAAACAAAAATATATTTATATATCAAATATGTAGAAAATGCATTACGACCTAGCGAGATCAGAAAGACCCCCTTACATTCTTCTATTGAAAACAAGGCCTAATGCAGTTTAGTCAGAAGAAATCCCTTTGCAATCAACTCACAATCCTGAAAAGAGAGTGGTTGCCATACACAAGACTTTAGACAAAATAACTGCCCGAAATCGACTCAAAGCTACTGATTATCGTGCGACATAACCGTTTCCGGGACCCTTGCTTCAAAACAGACATAAAGTGGCCCGTTTCTAATGATGCAGAGCTCGCCAAATATGAAATACGCATCTTCAATGCAGATCCATTGGTCCAATGAAAGTCGGTTTTGTCTTTCTTGGCCTGATCGTAACCAGACTTTGAACCATATCGAGCATATATGGAACTTTATTAGGTGTAAAAAACGCGAGTGACACCCCCGTTCAAACACTTTATGCATTAAACAATTCCCTTCATTAGAAAGGTTTGTGATAACCTCATCAGCAAATTCGTAAAATAGTCGTGAGCATGGAAAGACCTTTAGAGGCAGTTATTGTTGTAATTGGAGGCTGCACCAAATATTGAATGTGTTGGTGTATACAAATCAACCATGATGTGAAAATCTTAAAATTTATTTTGAAATGTCTGACATTGTAAAGTTCGACTACAGTAAAAGTTGTAAAATGCTATTTTTTTACAAACATAACCTCATTTTGTTATCAAAATTGTGGTAAATTCAAACATTTTTTTTCATACATTTTTAATTCTTATAATGCCAATGTTGTCATCAAAAATGTTTCAATACTATTATAAAAATATTTTATCATATTCTATTTAAAAAAAAGCAGTTCAATTTTCCAAGGTTTAAAAAATCAATGTGTTTCAATACTTTTTTTCCATGTTTATACATATGAGCGATTGTCTTAGTCTTCTTGGTTAAATGTTTGAAATTTTAACCTAATCGTGCACTGACAAAACATTTATGAAATAATCTGTAACTGAAATCAGCGATACTTGGAAAGTTAAAATAAAAACTATTTCAAACAAGAAACACATTCCCTAATATACAACGGTTTGCGTGGGTCTTGCGCTGATTGTTTCATTGATACAATTTATTAGAAGTTTTTATTCCACACATTTTATTTTAAACTTATCATTATGACTGATTGTAATTACATTTTTTAAATGCATAACTGTTTAGACTTATAGTTTTATTCCAATTGTAGTAAATTGTTATTCTTTTTTATATGGAAGAACACTGAAGTTACCATGATTTAGTAGTAGTAGATGTTTTGTGACAAATAACTGATTACCTTTTTTTCTATTTTGTTTGTACCAGCCTGTTTTTAATATATATTTTTTTTCTGATTTTGATAGTGTATATCAGGTGTTTGCAATTTGAATCTTGGAAAGGCATGTACACTGTAAGTACTTTAATAAGAGACGCGAAAACAACATGAGTATCAGTTTCAACTTAAAGAAAATCAGAAATAATGAAATGCATAATCAATTTGATGTTTATCATTTGAAATGAAATATCTGAGGACAATTTGTTTTTGAATTAAACCTGAATTTTTGTATCCTGTATCTTCGCTGTGTATAAAATTATGTAAAATATTCTGAATCAATATGGATAACAAAATATATATAAAATGTATGATGCTAAGTATTTGTTTAGAAGTGGTTTATATCTATGGTATTTAATATAACTAATAAAATTGAGAATGGAAATAGGGAATGTGTCAAAGAGACAACAACCCGACCAAAGAAAAACACAACAGCAGAAGGTCACCAACAGGTTTTCAATGTAGCGAAAAAAATCCCGCATCAGCTGCCCCTAAACAAATATATTCTAGTTCAGTGATAACGAACGCCATATTAATTTCCAAATTGTACACAAGAAACTAAAATCAAAATAATACAAGACTACCAAACGCCAGATGCTCCTGACTTGGGACAGGCGCATAAATGCGGCGGGGTTAAACATGTTTGTGAGATCTCAATCCTGCCCCTTTACCTCTAGCCAATGTAGAAAATTAAACGCATAACAATACGCACATTAAAATTCAGTTCAAGAGAAGTCCGAATCTGGTTTCAGAAGATGTAACCAAAGAAAATAAACAAAATGACAATAATACATAAATAACAACAAACTACTAGCAGTTTACTGACATGACAGCTCCAGACTTCAATTTAACTATTGAAAGATTATGATTTCATCATATGAACATCAGGCACAATCCTTCCCGTTAGGGGTTTAGTATCATACCACACTACGTTACATTGTGTTTTAACTAGGGATGTCAACTCAGGGAAGATTTACTAATCGATAACCCGTTGGATTTACCGTGCAACACTCGAGTACTCGGTTGGTAAAACAATTACAAAACTAAAACCCAAACTGATGCCTATTATATGTACTGTATTTCGTTGTCGTAAGATCGAAAACCCCCTCAACATCATAACCCTGTACTAGAAAACAGTCCAAGTAATTTTATAATCATAACATATAGACAATAACAATCAAAACCAAGGAGTAAACAAAGACTAACAAAACCAAATGACATTTACATCAACAGTATAATTAAGAAACAACACAAACTCCACTAAAAACCGGGAGTGAAATCAGGTGCTCCGGAAGTGTAAACATTTTCTGCACCGTATACGGCACCCGTCGTGTTTATTTTTTTCTTTAGTTCCGTATGAAGGAAGGTAATTATGACTGACGAACAATATCAGATATGATTTCTAACGTGCTTTGAGCTAGCTCTAGAGTAACTTATCAATTGAGACAAATACTCATAGCTCATTTATTACATGTACTAATTAGGTAAACTAGTTATAATCTAATCAAGTAATTAATATATATAGAACATTACAGCTCAAAACACAATATTTGAGGATCTTAACAAAACATATTTAGCGATCAACAAAGGGCCGATGATTATAACTCTCTGATATTCATAATTATTTTTTGAGGGTCGATACAGGGTGCAATGAATTTGTTGGTTTTGTTTTTTAAATATTATCTTGTAATTTTTTTGGGGACGTAGTGATTTCTCAAATTTGTTAGGTAACTATCATTTATGCTGATGAAAATATATGATCTGACGGTACACATGTGGGGAGTTACGACGTTAAGCTAAATATGTCAGCCATAAAAAAAGGCTGTTGTTCATACATATCTTACATGAACCTCTTTTTGGAGGAATTTTAAATGCCAGTAAGCGCAAACATTTGAATAGTATTTTGATTTTTAATCATTTCAAATAATAAATCTCTTCTCAGAACGGGCTTTCGATTAAATATATGTTTGTTTAAACTTAAGAAAGCAACAACATTCTTACAGAAAACCGATTAGTCGAATATCAGTTTCAAATTGGTAATCGATACTCGGTTCGACCGGTCGATATTCGAGTACTCGAGTACTCATTGACATCCCTAGTTTTAACCCAATGACTCTTACGATACGGTTGTAGTTATAGTATTTTACTTTTTGTCTGCTGATCGATCCTCTGCGAAATTTATTGATGTTTGCTTGCCTTCTCTATTGATTTAAAAATTATCGTCGACATGATTGTTATTGTATTACCTCCCTGTTAACAAATAAGTGTGATTTCTCAATCAACCTCGGTCAATTTCGTAAAATAGAGAGAACTAATATGTTATATGTGTGGTATGAATGCCAATGAGACAACTCGCTTCAAGAGACAAAATTATACAAAATTTAACAACTATAGATCACCTTACAACGAGCATAGTCCATACCAAAAAGTAAGCTCTAAAAGACCTCGATTGACAATACTTTCAAAAGAGAAAAATAACGGCCAAATTTATATAAATATAAAACGAACGACAAACACAGATGTTAAACATCAAAAAACGACAAACACTGAATTACAGGCTCCTGATTAACTCCTGTTTATGCATACATTGTATATGGTTTTTTTTTTATCTGTATCAGCCCAGGTGAATGGTGTATTCTGTTTGATAGAGAAGAGAAAATGAATAATAATTTGTACATTTTTAAAAGATTTCTTATGTTTTCTCATAATTTTTTTTTATTCTGTATAAACTATAGGACTACATTACTACCTTTGCCATATACCTGTTAACAAAGGGAAAGTGGAAAATTCCCAAACGATACATAAAGGAGAATCTCGAGCAGGTATCTCGTGAAAACGTCTATCAAAAGGTAAGGATTTCATTGCTGAAATATAATGAATTGAATGTAAATGCTGTTTTATAAATCAGATAAGGTTTTCAGATGTCAACAAAGAGTGCATATTAATGTAATGAAAGCAACTGCACTATTTATCTAATTTTTTGCTATGATTTCTTAAAGATAAATCAAAACATAATTTAACGAGTTGGAAATGATTTTTTTTTTAATTGGCTCTACACCAATTGCAAATAGTGGAAACATGAATAAAAGTTATTTTTATACCTCAGTATGTTTTTCCTAAATAAACAATAATGAACTAATTGTGCTTTTTCATTCCACAGACTATTTGCCATTCAATATTTTCAAAGACTATTATACCGGTTTATAGTTTTATAATCATATTTCCCGTATTTTTTGTATGCTTATTTTTTATTGGACAATAATGACGTCATTACATGTTCTGCTTGGATCTATGCGCTAGGCAACGTCTTCATTAACTTGAAAACTTTAGTCAGGCTAATGAAATAGAATTAAATATATGCACAGAAAATATTTCAAGTCTTAATTACAGAAAAGGAAATATTTACAAATGCATCGCAGACTATATAAAAAAAAATATGACTCAGAGTATCTCATCTCACGATATGCAGATGGTACTTCTCTTTGATGGATCACCTGAATCTTTGGATGCATCTCTTCGTACTCTAAATAAATATGCAGATTTATAAGGTCTTAATATAAAATTAGACAAGACCAACATTGTTTTGATTGTGAAGAAGAAGTTTCGCCAAGAAACTATGAATGTTAAGTGTGGATTGGAGTGGGGTTCCAGCAGATTTACACTTCTTGGGATAAATTTCTCAGGGGATATTAGTGGAATTGAAGATTTATACTATAACCCCAGGCTGAAAGAAATCGAAAACATTGTAAAAACTTGGACTAATCAAATACTCTCACCAATTGGAAATAAAGTGATAAAAACACTTATTATATCAAAATTAAACCATGTATTCCTGTCCATTCCTAGTCCAAATAGCACAAAGCTTAAAATGTTTACTGATTGTGCTAAAAAAGGGGTTTGGCTGATCAATGAATTGTTACAGGAAGGTGGAAATCTTATGACTTTTGATCAATTTAATAATGTATACAATATGAAAACTAGTTTTCTCACATATCAAGGTCTAATTTCGGCAATAAAAAAGTATTTAAAAGAATATCAAGTATGTCCAAATGACTAAAAGAGAGAAAACGGACCAATTTTGCCCTCAGTGTTTAAGGTTTTTTTAAATCTCAGAAAGGTTTAAAAGATATGAATAATATTTTGAACGGTAAAAAGTAAATTCTAAACTAAAATATGAACAAAATGGTCATTAATTCTCAATGTAGAAAAGTTCATATTCTGCATGTTAATGTAACATTTTTTATTTTCTTTCTGACGATATATGTAGACTTTAAAAAGTTGGTTTGTTCAGTACAATAAAACACTTTATGACTGGTAATGAGGGTTATATCAAGTGTGTTCTTCCATTGATACTAACTATTTCCTTCGGCTTCGCCTCGAGCAAAACTTGGTATATCAAGGACAACAAACTTGCTATTACCTTCATAACAAGTCAATAGGTGTGTAATAATTGTATGTGATTAAATTGCAAATGTGGAACTGTGCTGTATAACATTGCTTTTCTCGTATTGGTGCGGTCTGTAATCTCTTTTCTTGCATACATAGACAGTTTACGCATTATACTGAACAAAGTTTGATACGAAAAGAAAATAAGAAATAATGCGAAAATTTGATTGGCTTATCCAGCACTACAAGACGGTATTACGCTATTCCGTGTCAATTGGTTATTCGGGATGGTAATGTTGACGTTCGAAGATATGTGGACTATGTTTATTTCTTTCATGGCAGCAGCCATTGTCATTTCTTCAATAATTTCTATAAAGTTCTCACAAATTTCAGCTGATTATGTTTTTTCCATCAAATTTTATTATACTTTCATGTGAAAAAAAGTTTAAAGATGTGTAATGTAAAGGTTGACAGTAGAAAATACTGGAATTTGCAAAACACTTGATCAACATTTCACGGAGACTTTTCTAATCTAACACATTGAAATTGTTAACTATACAAGAAATAGGTTTACACAGTTTTAAACATTGGATATTGCTTGTAATCAACTCCCGTTATCTAATTTAAATAGTAACTCTTAATTCGCCAAAGGAAACACTTCTCTGCTCGATTTAATTTTAAAAGATATCTCATTTTCTCTCGTAATTAAACTATTGAGTATTTATCTGTCTGCATACATAACTAGCATTGTATCTTTCATTTCTATGTTAAGTAACTATCGGATAGTTCTTTATAACTAAGTCATTAGTGTTGGTTTACATTCAAGTTCAATTGATATATCATTATGAATCAAAATACAGAAAACAGGTAGCTTTTTGTGATAGATTTTTTTAAATGAAAAAAACAAAAACAATGGGATTTCTCTGGTTAGCATGTGACGTATAAAAAAATGTTTTCGATATTCTATTTCAAATTCTGTTCCATTCAACATTAAAATGTAAAGTATGTTAAATTTTCCGTTTACAGTTATTTATTTGTGTTTATTTCTGTCACAACAACGTGCATTGCATGTTTACATTGACACAGGCCTGCTTTCAATGTAATGTAAGTAAGCTTCAGGCAGTTATTCATTGTTTTATCGTGTATATCGGGGTTAACATATTTCATTTTGTTTAACGATATGTGTTGATTACTGAAATCAGGTCACAATCAAAATTAACACCTTACTGATTTGCTACTTTTTTTCAAAAGATTATCCAAGTCGGAATGATAAAGGAATTGGTGAAATCTCTCTCCAATATGGGATACAAACTTCCTGATAACAGAGGTATGTACTAAGTTAATGTGAAGCTAACAACATCTGACTTTGAAAAAATCTTCACATTGAACATATTGATAATGTGGTTCAAAAGAAGGTGAATGCTCATTTCGTCTCCATTAAACAATACAATTGCCATTATTTTAAGAGCCATATAAAATGTGAACTTGAAGAACTTCATATTGACAACTTTCGATCAAAATACGGCCACGGTAATCTGAACCTGGTGGAGATTACATAAAATTTGGAATGTTCTTTGACTTATCTTTTTTTTCTTAATTTATAACTTTTAGCCCAATTAAAGGCATTTGAAGATATTCTAAAATCCTTAGATTATATTGATGTAAATGTACATATATGTGACTTTTTATTATTTTCCAATACGAATATGAGAAATTATCCAGAAGCAGTGATTTTCAATTAAAGGGTATCCGTACCCAACCGAAATATCTTGAAACACTGAAGAAATAACAAAAAACAAACAAAGTAAAGAAAAGAAGTTTAGAGGTCAACATTGCTCTCTTTTGATTACACTTTTCGTGAATTAATAACACGAGTTAACAATATTTAAATAGATAACTAGCATCGACCATGAAGAGTTATGCAAACGAAAACTTTAGAACTACATACGGCTAATGTAAATTATATCCGATTTGCTAATTTTGTTAATAAGTAAAATGCTTTGATAACTTTTTAATAAAATTTGAAATAAACCCACTGTAGAACCCTTTTCGAAAGTTTATTCTTAAAAAAAAAAACAACATGAAATTGAAAAAGAAGAGCAAATCGCTCAGATTATAGTACTTGTTTTAGTTTTTGTATTGACAAGTTTTTAGCTCACCTGGCCGTCGTCGTTAACTTTTACAAAAATCTTCTCCTCTGAAATTACTATGCCAAATTTGACCAAACTAGGCCACAATCATTATTGGTGTATCTAGTTTTAAAAATGTATCCGATGACCCGGCTTACCAACCAAGATGGCCGCCACGGCTAAAAAAAGAAAATATGGGTAAAATGCAGTTTTTGGCTTATAAATCAAACACTAAAGCATTTAGAGCAAATCTAACAAGGAGTTGGATTGTTAATCCGGTCACGATCTATCTGCCCTGAAATTTCCAGATGAATAAGACAACCCGTTTTTCGGTTGCTGCCATTGAATTAGTAATTTTAAGGAAATTTTGCTGGTTTTGGTTATTATCTTGAATATTATTATAGATATAGATAAACTGTAAACAGCAATAATGTATAGCGAAGTAAGACCTAAAAATAAGTGAACCTGACCAAATGGTCAATTGACCCCTAAGGTGTTATTGTCCTTTAAAGTCAAATTTTAACAATTTTCATAAAATTTGTACATTTTTACTAACATTTGCACTGAAACTACTGGGCCAAGTTCATTATAGATAGATATAATTGTAAGCAGCAAGAATGTTCAGTACAAACACATCACCATCACCAAAACACAATTTTGTCATGAATCCATCTGCGTCCTTTGTTTAATATTCACATAGACCAAGGTGAGCGACACAGGCTCTTTAGAGCCTCTAGTTTTCAGAAAACAGTGTGCTTTTGTGTTTAATGAGTAAACATGTTCACTTGTTAGCACAGATACATTGTAAAAAATAATATTGTTTCGACACAAAAGGAATTTTAATATATTGAAAACTCAGAAAAATTATCTATAAGTGCCTGCTATGTCTTATTCCTATAAACGAATTGAATTCGACTTTAATGAAAGAGTGACGAAGGATACCAAAAGGGACAGTCAAACTCATAAATCGAGAATAAACTGACAACGCCATGGCTTAAACTGAAAAAGACAAACCGACAAACAACAGTACACATGACACAACATAGAAAACAAAAGAATAAACAACACGAACCTCATCAAAACTAGGGGTGATCTCATGTATTCCAGAAGGGTAGGCAGATCCTGCTCCACATGTGACACCGTCGTGTTGCTTATGTGATAACATATAAGGTAATTAGTATAATTACGTAGGTCACATGCATGAAAGGGATTGTAGTAACGACGTTAGGAACATATCCGATATCATTTGTGAAACGGTTATTCCAAAACGGTCAACCAACTCGTAATGGCGTCCTTAAAATTACGAAGGGATGATTTCAGCTTCACCATTTGGAATATCGGTTTAATAATTACCTTGTGAGCAGCAACCCTCTACAAAGAAAATCACGATAGGAAATGCAAGTACGGGAATGTTTTATCAATTGGGAGATATATACCCGGTATGCAGGGGCTACTGGAATGTTGCTACTTGGAAAGTTCACAATTTGAAAGCTGAAATCATCTTTTTTGTCGTAAAATGTTGTTTTCAACCGACCCTCATTGTCAATTTCTAGATGTAAGTCAAGATATGAGGCCGACTTAACTGTATCTGTAGTATCCTTTATCTCTAGTTCGATGGAATAGATGCGTTCCACATAGTCACCTAATTTTGAATTATTTAGTGAAAGAACATCATCTATATAACGGAAATAAAGTTAAAGGATATCGCTAACTTCTTATCTTTCTTCCTAAGAAGTTTCTGCAGTCTGTTGAAAATCACGTCCTCCGAAGGTTACAAAATCAAGCGTCTTGATAATATCAGTTTCAGAGAATGTTTTGTTTAAATCAGAGTGATCCTTTAAAAAATAGGATTTATATATAACGAAAATATGCAAATGTCAATGGATTTTCTGGACGGTAAACACATACTATTTGATGTAGTGACTTCTTTTCTGATGTTCCATTTTCTGCAAGCTTAATTTCACAAAGAAGCTGATGTCTTATTTTTCCTAGAACAACTTGATCAAGAAATGGAAATCTCCAAATGGGATTCTGAATGTTTTGGCCTTATATTTTTTGCTTTGTTGCAAAAACATTACTTGGTTGGTGCAACAAATCTGGTTGAGATGGGATATGTAAGTTCTTGATATACTAATACATGTTGCATGTTAACTATATTATGTATACATAGATGCACCTAATGCAATGTGCAAAACATTATATTCATAGTGAAAATCTGCAAATTTGTATTGTTTCAATGCTTCGTCGCCTGTTTTGCAAGATGGTTGGGTTGTTGGCTCTTTCACTAATTTATATTTCCATGTTCTACCCTAGAAACCTTTTTTGCAGCAAAAATATTGTACTGAACTGCAATTGCTCCATTTTCATCAGTTTTTGGTATATATTCGTTATATTCGACTGAGAAAAATTATGTAAATTTAATGCTGTCTTAATGTTCAATATAAAACATCAGGTCTAATGACATTCATTGTAAAATCAAAATTTCATCACTTTTTTCACTAATGAAATGCATAACAAATGGTGCTTTGCCTCACTAGATAACACAAAACTAATGTGCAGTTCGCTTATTAGATCAATTCATCAATGACATAATTTAATTATTATCAAATGTGAAGACTTTTTAGTGGTTATGATGTTGACAGATCAATATTGCAGAATAATAACAAAAAGTCGTTTTATAATCTAGTTATTTTTTTTGCAAAATAAAGACAATAGTAGTACACCGCTGTTCGAAACTCATAAATCGATAGAAAAAAACAAACAAATCCGGGTTATTAACTAAAAATGAGGGAAACGCATTAAATATAAAAGGAGAACAACGTCACAAAATTAATGTAACACACACAAAAACGAACTAGGCATCGGACAAATCTTAGAATAATAAATATAACATTAAAACTAAACACATGAATATGTAATAAGAAAACGTACCGGGACACGTCTTATAGCAATGCGTATTCACACTCAAATATAAGAGGACAAAAACGATACAACAGAAACACAACTTTAAAATGTAATTACATACAACAAAACAAACTAAAATTTAACAATGGCCATATTCCTGACTTGGTACAGGACATTTGTTAAGGACATACGATACAGAAAAGATCTCTCGTTGATTTTTCCTTAACATTTTGACACAAGGTCAATTTTGATATGCACTATCGAAATATGCAAAGATAAAAAAATACCATCATAATTTTCTTTTCGAGATAATTCAGTTTGAAATTGGCATGTTTCATGTGAAAACACAACATTTAGTTTTTCCATACTTTTCCGAAAAAATAACAATTTTTTTAAACGGAAAGAGATATTTTCACCCGTTTTTTGCAAACTCTTTCATAATTTACTGGCCTTTCAGGCAGTCCGTAAAATAAAAATTTAGATGCTTTATTTTTTTTGTAAAATTATACAATTATCAGTAAGAAAAACCCGAAGTCACTTTTCTTGCTAATACAAATGCGTATAGAAAAAAATCAATCGTTAAGTTTTTTCTTGTAATTTTGATATGACATTTTTTTTTTTTAATTTATCATATTTAATTGAAATCTGTACATTTGTTAGTTTAAAATATCAAGTACCGGTACCTTATTCCGGCCTCGTTAATATTAGTAAATAAACATATTTATACAGTTGTTAGTTTTTGTTAGTATTATATCTGCACAAATAATCAAGTAGTACAAATGCGCAGGTTTTGAAAAAAATATGTATGTTTATATATAGTTTTTTTAAATTAAATTTCATTTTTTTTTAATTGCACATTTACAAAATGAGTTATACACATATACATGCATACTAGTTTTATACGCTAAGCAGAAGTTATATTATATATTTGATAGAAACAGCTGTTTGAAACGTTGCAGGAAAAGATTTTAAGACAGAGGCTGTTTGGATATATATATATATATATATATGTATATATAAGTACGTCTGAGTCAGTGACAACCCTACAACAGATGTATCCATCGGATCGCCATCAATGATGCTGATACATGGCTGTGTACATAATGTATATACAACTCGTCTAAACATCAACCCAACAATGTTAGATCTGTAAATTTGCTTTCGCAAATTTTTGGTTCTTCCCTCGCCGGGATTCGAACCCATGCTACTGTGATATCGTGACACCAAATCGCCTGCACTGCAGCCGTCCCGGTCGTGTGGTCTAGCGGGACGGCTGCAGTGCAGGCGATTTGGTGTCACGATATCACAGTAGCATGGGTTCGAATCCCGGCGAGGGAAGAACCAAAAATTTGCGAAAGCAAATTTACAGATCTAACATTGTTGGGTTGATGTTTAGACGAGTTGTATATACATTATGTACACAGCCATGTATCAGCATCATTGATGGCGATCCGATGGATACATCTGTTGTAGGGTTGTCACTGACTCAGACGTACTTATGAATATAATTATTTTCTGTGACTGTATCTTACATTAATTTGTAGGATCCTTTACTATAGATAATTTAGCTGATCTGTAACAATAACATCTTCATGCCTTATATACCATGTACTGTAGTACGCCGCTAGATTAAAACTGACGTGGAAAGGTAACATATGGCCACCGAAAGCTCTTTTTTTTTGAGAGCCCAGGTGGTCGTGTGGTCTAGCGGGACGGCTGCAGTGCAGGCGATTTGGTGTCACGATATCACAGTAGCATGGGTTCGAATCCCGGCGAGGGAAGAACCAAAAATTTGCGAAAGCAAATTTACAGATCTAACATTGTTGGGTTGATGTTTAGACGAGTTGTATATATATATATATATATATACATTATATGTGGAGTCTATTTTGTTTATTTTTTTTTATAAAAGTAAAGGAGTCCAGGGTTTCTTAGCAGTTTTCTGCCCTACAGAGTAATTTATTTTTATTGACTATATTTTTTTTCTATCAATAAGTTTTCTTTTAAATAATATTTTAGTGCTATTATATTTGTTTGTTTCATAGATAGTTTGCTTCTATAAATGTAGAATTTTGTTAACAAAAATATTAAGTTTCTTATATCATTTTTATCTGTTTTTGTTAGAATACCAAATAAAACCAAACAATGTTTAAAGTTAGTTATATTTCTGTCTTCTCAAATGTCGAGGAGTTAAGGTCTTCCCATAGTTTTAATATTTATGGACACGTCCAGATTTTATGTTTTATTGTTTCATCCCCTCCGCATCCAAAACTACAAGTATTTGTATCTTTAATTTTTATTTAAAGGATAAGTTCATTCGTGCCTATAATTCGATGTTTTATTTTGAATTGAAACCACTTCAAATTTGATTTTTTTGTTAAATAAAAGGGCAACACATGGATATTTTTCCAATTGAACTTTGTATTGAGAATTAATGATAATTTTTGTTCTCAGTTATGTTTAGGATTTGATTTTTTACAATTCAAAATATTATACATATCTTTTGACCCTTTCTGAGATTTAAAAAGAACCTTTAACACTGAGGACAAAATTGGTCCGTTTTCTCTCTGTAAGTCATTTGGACATACTTGATATTCTTTTAAATACTTTTTTATTGCCGAAATTAGGCCTTGATATGTGAGAAAATTAGGTTTTAATATGTATACATTATTAAAGTGATCAAAAGTTATAACATTTCCACCTCACAAGTCATTGATCAGTCAAGCCCCTTTTTGAGCCCAATCTTTATATAAAATCGAATGGTTACCAATCTTTATTCCATCATTCTTCCATAAAGGGCATGTGTTAATTACAGAGTTATTTTGTACATTTTTAAGATCTTGCCAAGCATCAAATACTTCTTTTCAAAATGGATTATTCAATTTTTTATAAGGACCAAGAAACTGCATTTCCAAATAAAAATTAAATTTTCTGAAAAGAGGAATAGTTTCGCTAGTTTTAAATTATTTCTATTAATACTTCTTATCCAGGTTAATTTAAGACCTTTTATGTAGTTTTCAATATTTATTATTTTTAGTCCTCCTAAACAGTGCAGTTTTGAAAAGGTGTCTCTATTGACTTTATCTGGTTTGTTATCCCAGATAAAGGGGAATTTTTTTTTAGTAAAAGTTTTAAGCTTTGTGCTATTTGGACTAGGAATGGACAGGAATAGATTGTTTAATTTTGATATTATAAGTGTTTTTATCACTGCTAGTTTTCCAATTGGTGAGTGTATTTGATTAATCCAAGTTTTTATAATGCTTTCGATTTCTTTCAACCTAGGGTTATAGTCTAAATTTTCAATTTCACTAATATCCACTGAGAAATTTATCCCAAGAAGTGTAAATCTGCTGGAACCCCACTCCAATCATCACTTAACACACACAATTTCTTGGATAAACTTTTCATCCCAATCCAAACAACCTTGGTCTTGTCTAAGTTTATACTAAGACCTAACAAATCTGCATATTTATCTAGAGTACGAATAGATGCGTCCAAAGGTTCAGGTGATCCATCAAGTATAAGGGAAGCATCATCTGCATATTGTGAGATGAGATAATCTGTGTCACCTATAGTGATTCCTTTAACTTTGTCATTATTTCGTATAAGTATACCAAGTATTTCTGCACAAAATAAAAATATATTAGGTGACAGAGTATCCCCTTGTCGGCAGCCTTCTAAATCTCAAATATATCTCAGAGATGGCAATTTAGAGTTACTGCAGATTGAATTTTGGTATAAATAAGTGATCCAATGTTTAATATAAGATCCAAAAATAAAAAAAAGTCTAATACACTTTCAATAAAACTCCATGAAATTGAATCAAACGCTTTTTCAAAATCAATAAGGAGGAGATTACCAGTCATATCATATTCTGTATACAATAAAATATCATAAATTAGTCTAGTATTTTCACATATATACTGGCATTTCACCCATATTATATCCTTAGTTTATTGATTTAAGAACAAATTTACCTAAATCTATCCACAAGAATGTAAAAAAAAACTCGCTGGTGTATCCATCAGATCCTGGGCTTTTATTACTTTTCATTCTTTTAATAGCAGCTGTTAATTCTGAATAGGAGATTTTTCCCTCAAGGGTATCCCTTATTTCATTTGTTCACTTGGGAACGTGTCAAATGGAATTTCCTTATTTAGATCAACATTATTTAATGTATCTTTCTTTGAATATAAATCCTTATAAAAATTTTTAGCTTCCAATAAAATATGTTCTTTTTTGTTTATTAAACAGCCTCCATTATTCACTAGTCTTGGAATTGTTTTATTAACATAGTTCTTAGTTTCCAAGTTGAGACAATATTTTGAGGATCTTTCTCCTTCTTCTATCCATTGCATTTTTGAGCGAACAGAATGACCACGCATTTCTCTTGTCTTAAAATTTGTAATTCAGATTTCCTTTGGTTGAGATCTTCAAGAGCTTCTGTGGTTTGTATATTTTCTTCTAATTTTTGAATTTCCTTTACTAAAGCATTTTCCAATTTTGTTTAAATTTTTCTTATAAATGATGCAAAGGAAATTGTTTTTCCCATAATTTCTGTTATAAATATTTCTAAGAACAGCTGATCATTAATTGATAATTGAATATCTGAGCAATAAATCTGGTCTAGTGAATCTCTATTGTATACTAAAGTTGCATATTGATCTTTTACTTGTTTTTTTTAACAGATTTAACATATTCTTTATCATACAATAAACTATTATTAAATTTCCTCAAACCCTTCCTAATATTGAAATCATCTATTGTTAAGTGTAGAACTATTGGTGAATGATCAGATCTGTAGCTGTTTTGAATTTCTACTTCTTTTACATTTTGATAGAAACTCCGAGAAATTAGCCTAGCTTGCTTCAGAGGATTAACTTTTCTCAATGTAAATCGTTTCTTGTCTGGGTAGTATTCTCGAAAGGGATCAATTAGATCATAAGTTTCAATAAGTTCAAATATGTTTTCTCTTGCTCGTGGATTATTTATATTTAGGTAATTGTAACGTATCTAATGCCTGATTTTGAACTAGATTAAAATCTCCTGTTAAAACAACTTGTTGGTAGTTAAAGTTTTCTATTATTTCATTTACTTATTTATAAAAAGATGGTGAGTCATTATTTGATCCATATGAATTAACAAGTGTTATATTTTTACCTTCAATTGTAATATCTACACCAAGGAAATTCAAATTATCATCTTTCTTTATCTTATTTTTTTTATATTCAAGATTATTTGCAAATACAATGGCAACTGGTCCGAGACCACAATTGTCGTCCCTTGATTGTCGTTGTTCACGAATATAGTCCCTAGTGCTAACAGTGGGTTACTTGCCATTAATTTTTATACCCCTTCCAAATTTATTTCTCCATGTTTAATGCCTCAAATTGTAAGTAGGGGGGTGTTATTACACAATAAAAAAATTTGGATCCAGAATTTTAAAGGAAAGTAGTGATTTGGTCCAGGTGAAAAAGGTTGAAAAATAGCACTTCAGAAGCTGTCAAAAGATTTCAAGACGCCCTAAAGATAAAATTGTCCATATTTTTAGTTAGAGACGATGAAGTTTTCTATAATTTTGATATAATTTGTCCCAAAAGTAGTAAAACACACTGTAAAAGTTTCATTGAGAAAGCGCAGGTGGGATTCTTTTAATTTTCATTTATGTTCTAAAAGAAATGCACTACGAATTAATTGTGTTCTCGGACCAACTCCTCTTTGATTTGAAGCAAAAGAATAAAAAATGTGTTCTCCTCCCCATTGGTTTCTAATAAATGATTCATCTTTTTCAGTAAAGTGAGTGTCTTGCAGTCAGTAAATATGACAGAGTATTGATTTCAAGTATTCGAACACATCTCTCCGTTTCTCTCTAGAAACCTTGTCAGTTGTATGAGATTTTTTTTAAATTGCTTAGATAAAACATAAGCTTTCCATTTATGGTTTTCATTCCTTTAACACTTTGACTCATACAACTGTCTATGAAAATACAAAGCTGTAATATTATATCTGAATAAACATGTTGATATATAAATGTACCTTCATGCATAAATAAATCTTTATAAAACATTGATCAAACATCATAAGAATTTGAAATAAATAAAAAAAAAGCAAGAGAAACAACAAGCATGATTGTCATATTATGATATGTTTTCTGATTTTTATAAATAAAAACAAATTTTGGATTACCTGTTTCCAAAGAGAAGGGCTAATGGAGAAAAACCTTAACAAATTATACCCACTCAAACTTAATTTCAACAATCAAAGAGAGACAATCCAAAATAGTATCTTCCCTTAATTGTAAGATTGCAAACTATATGTGTTTGTCAAGATTGTAGTCAGTATAGTATGGTTTTATTTAAAGTCTTATTTTATTTCATTTTTTTCCTATTGTCCAAAGAAAGACATTGGTCTCCTAACCTTAAATGGACACATATTTTACCACTTTAAAACGTTTTTCTTTAAATGTTGGTTAATTATAAGGTGGATGCAATCTACATGTACAAAATGTACTGCAATAACAACAACAAATAACCAATCAATTGAAAAAAGCAACACGAAAAAATCAATTTAATATACATGTAAAGTAGCATGCACTTTCATTCATATAAATGAACACAAGCAATTGCAAACATATGTCAACAGTTACAATGTTAGCATTCAAAGCCTAAAGAAAATAAGATAAAATGGCTGTAGCCAATAATTACAACTTGGGTTCAACCCTAAACTTTAACTATTCTCTCAAAGGTAATTTATCAATTAAGACATTAACATTTCAGCCCGTGGTTAAATATCCAAATGAAAAATAAATATAATATGAGGCAGGCATTACCTGTGAATGGGGACGAAGTCTATGATTTTTTTTAAATCAACAATGTTAAAAAGAGAAACGGAAATACCGTAACGTTTCCGATATTGGTTCTGTTGTTAGGGAATTTATTTGTGATGTAATTTAAGTTATGACATCATATTCAATGTAAACAAAGAAATGCTGTCATTAGGTAACGTTTTTTTAATAAAAAAAACATTTTTTTAAATGAATTAGTATTAAGTTCCTTTTTTAGACTGATAACTATACATTTTATTCAAAGTCTCCTGTAAACAAGACCGGAAACAGAAGTAGATTTCTGCGCAGATCCGGAAATTCAAAACCCGACAAAAAATATATAAATGCATATTAAGAAAGTAGTCTGAAAAAAGAACTAAATCCCTCTTTTTTCTTCCTTTAATTGTTTTCATTGATTCATTAATATTTGATTATTTATTGAAAAGTAATATGAGAGAAATATTCTATTTTTTTATTATATAAAGAGAGTTACATGTAAGTAGATTGTTTTAGGATTGTATCCATTGTGCATTTGCATTATTATTAACAAAGGCCAGCTAATAAACTAAAAGCACATATAGAAGCACATGTAAGAACAATTCAACACACACATACTTCCACTCATTGTAGTATTATAAAATGTATAATAGAAATAATAAATACATCAGAAATTGGAGTTATGTACAAATATGCATGCATAGTATGTGTATTTTACTGGAGACAAAAAGCAGATATATCTGACGCAAAGACAGTAAACTTATCAATAGTGATAACAGTATGTGACAGAGTTCAGTGCAAGTTAGCAACAACGGAATAGCTTGGGAATATGCCACTGGTCTCTTGAACTAGTGCGTTTTTCGAGGATAACAGTGAAGAATGCATGTTTTTAATTGTTAATCTGACCTAATCTTGTATGTAATTTTTGCAAGTTCATTTCGGGCTTCCTTCATGCATGAAGGCAGATCATCTACAATGAGGATATTCTTTTCGGCTAAATGTGACCCAGGTGATAAGAATATCTCTTCATCGGTATAATGTATGAATATAATTATTATGGGATTTGGTCGTTATATCTCTCCTGAATTTTGCCTAGCTGGTATTTTTTTAGCATTTGCAAATGGGAATCTCTCTACTTTATGTTTTTCCATTCTTAAATAATTTGTCATCAGATCATCGATTACTTTCCATATGTTTTCATCACTCTGTTCATGCATGCCATACCACTAAAGCGTTATATTTGCGGTAATGTTTTTTAAGAAGTAACTGCTTTTCTTTTAAATTTTGAATGTTAGTCTCAAAACTCTGCCTCATTGACTTTATCTTCTCTACCTCTAGAGATTACACATTGAGTTCCATAGCCTCAACCCCTCTGTGCAACTCACCGTGATCTTGTCTTAATTCTTTTTAAGCTTGACCTGTTTTTGAGATCTCTAACTTTACTTGTGTTACATCCCGTTGTACCTCCTGCACTAGATTTGAAAATTTATTTTCATTTATATCTAATTTCTCATTAAATTGATTTACTTTTGAGTCTACTGCCAAAATAAGAGTTTTCAGATCTTCAATAGTTGTTTTTGAATAGCTTGCCATGATGATATCAGTATATTGTGTGTCAATTTCAATATTACTTTTATGATTGACATGTAACGTAACAGGTAAACAATATCAACGATGAAGCGATAAAACTATGTCACAATACCACAATTGAAAATGCGTAATAAATGTCTTTGAACTATGTTAAACCTCTAGACGATTGTTTGTTTTTGATTTTTGAAATCTTTAAAGTATTTCTATGACATAATTGTGAGTTTGTTGTTTTCCCCGGATATCAGAAAAATTACATGGTGGCTGTCATTACAGGGGAGGATATGACATTCTTGAAGTAGTACATAGTTGATTGATTAGAAAACCTATTTCGTTAAATGCTGGAGATCCGATTTCCCTTTTTTGACGCTAAATTACGTTGCAGTGTATTCTTTAGAGCCAATTTACAAGAAAACCATGCAAAACCGTCTGAATGCCACTTTTGCTAAATTAGTTCATATTTGGCACATAAGGGCACCTGATTAATTTTTTTAACCACACAAATGTTTTGGGGCAATTTTGAACCGATCTTGATTTTTGGGGACGTCAATTTTTAACAGCTGAAATTGCTCAAAAACAGCAAAAATAACCCTTTATGGGCATATTTCGATAGTCCAAATAAAGGAACATGGCAACATTTATAATTGTTTTATAGTTGTTTCTAGTATTACATCACTTTAAGTGTAAGAATGCATAGAACTAACAATGCTGTCTATTAAGTGTATGTATAATCTAACTGTTTCAATATGTCATATTTAGCCATTCGTCCAAAATGGCTGATTTTGGTCTTCTTTCAGAGCCAAAAATACTCCAAGACCCGTTTATTATTGTAAAACAGCATATCTACTTGCACAGTATAACTATATATACCCAATCAAAAAAAAATATTAGGCTTGGCAAATAATGTTCGTGTCTAGTATATGCCATAACAAATGGGGTAGCATCCATTTTCAAATTTTCTCAAGTTTACCGTCTAATTTTTAACATCTGACATATGATAGGATCTGGACATAGAGATAAGTATAACAACAAATGGAAAAGAATAAATAATGTTTAACCAATACATTAAGAAAATAATCATACATAAATACAAAATATTCAACACAAATCTAGAGGCTCTCAGGAGCCGAAATAGCTTGAATTGACAAATTGTGCACCTCAAAACGATAAAAAAAAACACGTATTTCAAAAGCAATAAATTTGAAATAAGAGGTTATTATAATAAACAATTCAGAATAAGTTCAGACTGTAAAAATATTTTTTTCTGACCCCTTTTGCAATTTATTCTTATATTACATTAGTACAGCTGTCAGGTATTAGCAGAAAACTATGAAAATTTGTAAATGTACACACTTCAAGGACAATTGCTCATAGATGTTACTTCCAATTTTTTCTAGTTTTTACAATATAGATGATTTTAACAGACACTAAGAGATGGACTGTGTTATGGCCCTTTCAGCCTAGTATGCTAACAGGGTAATATTTGCCAGGTACCTTTATATCTATGTTGCTGTACTGTGTTCAATACAAACATTATAATCATATATTGTCTAAAACTAGATGTGTCAAAGCGACACGAATAGCCCCTTCTCAAAAATTTGAAAATCTGCAATTTCAAAAACACATGTGTACACAAACATGATGGTTGTCTCACATATCAAAAATCAGCTCTAAATCTGGAGGCATATAGAAAAATATCCAAATAACTGTGATTTTCAACAATTTTCAAAGTTGTAAACCCTTAATTCTGGCAAAAATTACACAGCGGAACGAAACTTAAACTTGATCTGTAACTCATCATGGTTTGCTCACATACCAGAAATCAGCCCAATATCTGAAAGCATTTAGAAAAAAGGTCCATATAACTGTGATTTTCGAAAAATTATGAAAGTCCAAAGCCCGAAATAACAGCAAATATTACCGTAGCAGGACGAAACTTCAAATTGATCTGTAACTCATCATGAGTAACTTTCATACCAAAAATCAGCCCAATATCTGAAAGCATTTAGAATAAAAGTGTGTATAACTGTGATTTTCAACAATTTATCAAAGTCCATAGACGGTAATTTAATCACAAATAAGTGGAGCGGAACAAAACTTTAACTTGATCTGAAACTCATCATGGTCAACTTACAGACCAAAAATCAGGCCCATATCTGAAGGCGTTTAGAAAGAAAAATTCGTATAATGTAAAATTGAGAATGGAAATGGGGAATGTGTCAAAGAGACAACAACCCGACCAAAATAAAAAAACACAACAGCAGAAGGTCACCAACAGGTCTTCAATGTAGCGAGAAATTCCCGCACCCGGAGGCGTCCTTCAGCTGGCCCCTAAACAAATAAATACTAGTTCAGTGATAATGAACGCCATACTAATTTCCAAATTGTACACAAGAAACTAAAAAATAAAACAATGGTTTGTTTCGGAATAACGGAATGATGGAATTATGGAATTTCGGACAAGGGTAAAACTATATGGCACAGACAACTTTGTTGCGTGGCCATTAAAATCCCATTACTAGACGAAAAACAAATTACTAAGCCTATATATACCAGTACAAAATATTTAAATGCAACATTGTCGAACAGCTTTTCCAACCGTTTCAAATTTATCGATATTAGAAAGTAAACAGTCTTCATATGCATCGAATTGTATGCCCCTGCAGTAAATTTCGCGTGCTTAAATATACTACATGTTGTTTTCCGTTCAAATACTTTTAAATTTACGTGACCGATTTGATGACGTTAGTGATTTTTCCACGAGTTTTGTATGCTTATCATGAGCAACGTTGTGAAAACAACGCGTTAAATGTGGATGCATTATTGTCTACCCTTGATACTGACTGTATGATATGCCCGTAAAGAAAAAAATGGTGGGTTGAACCTGTTCTTTTGGCGTGCCAAACTCCCGTCTTAATGGCAATGTTAAATATAACATTAAAATGACAACATAACATTACAGGACTACAATGCAAATAAATTGGAGAACATATCAGACAAAGAAACACACGAATAATAGCTAACAAATTGCACCAGGTTTAAATTTAATACGCCAGAAATGCAACATACTCACTTCTTGTTAACGATACATATATGAAATAGAAGATTTGGTATGATTGCCAAAGAGTCAACTCTCTACAAGAGACCAAACTAAACAGAAATTAACAACTCTAGATCACCGTAGCGCTTTCAACAATGATCATAACCCATGCCATATAGTAAGCTCTAAAAGACCTCGACTGACAATGCAATTCAAACGAGAAAAAATAACAACATAATTTCTGAAAATAAAAAAACAAACGACAACCAAGTATTTAACACATCAACAAACGACAACTACTGACCTACAGGCTCCTGAAAAGGCCCTGAAATCAAAAACCTCGAATAACCCGAGAAAAAACTAACGGACTAATTAATAAAAAAAAACTGGAAAAAAAATATGTAAAAATAACAAATGACCACCATTAAATTACAGGTTCCTGACTTGGGACAGGCACATACATACAGAATGTGTCAGGATTAAACTATTAACAAGATCCCAAACCTCCTACAATACATCACAACAACAAAAAGACACCAAGTACAGATCTGCGAATGCGCATAGTTACTGACAGCTAGTTTGAAGCCAACGGCATATTATAAAACAATCATGCATCGAAGACTAATAAAGAGCTGGTCTGCCATAAAACCATGCAAAATCCCAAATTTCGTCCAAATTGATAGTTAAAACTTGCCAAAATTATATATATTTCTTAAATCTTTGGGTATTCAGGAGTTAAGATTAAAAAAAATTGTTTCGTTAATTTGCGTTATTTTCCATTGAACAGCCTTATTTACATATTAGTGACTTTTATTCACAAAATGACTAAAAAAATACACCTTATTTGGGCACTTTTAAATGATCTGGATAATTGATTTAGCTAGGTGGGTATGGTTGTCCTGCGAGAGAAAGTTCTGTGCTGGTGATTTGGTCCTGTCAGGTGCTGGTGGTCCTGATTCTGTGCTGGTGGGTTTGTTTACATTGTATCAGAACGGCAATAAAACGACTGTTTTGTTGCTTAATTTTTCTGTACTGTTATTGACTAATTAACTGTTGTCTGCTTTCTTGAAATTGATATTGTTGTGAATCTGTTTACTGTTATTATGAGAGAACAAATACCCCTATTTTTTAATTGTTTTAAATTAACTGTAATCTAATTTTTTGGCCTGTTAATGGAACCCTTCTTGCCCCCTTTTAAGATAAGAAAATATGTTTACGATTTTCGGGATTACGATCATTTGCAAGATCAACAAAATACGTTGTAATTTATACAATACTTATATAAAGTAGGTGATGTGGTATGTTTGTTGTCCATGGACAAATTTCCATGAGAAACCAAAGGAAGTATGTGTTAACAACCATACGTCATCGTACAACCTTCATCAATAACCTATAAAATAAAAAGGTAAAAGATTTTGCATAAAAATTGAGAGCAAAAATATAGAACAAAGGACTTTCTGAGCTTTTGAATCATAAGTCTTTGGCGGCTTAAAACATATTTGTTTGTGAACAATTTAGTGTTGACTATAAGAATGACAATATTTTGCGGGTTTTTTTTGTTTTTTTTGTTTTTTTTTTGGGGGGGGGGGGGGGGTGGTAATGGATAAGTTAGAGCGAGATTACAATGAGAGTTTTAAGCTTGGAATAGTTTCCTGTAAGATTTAAAAGTTGTATTTTAAAAGAAAAATGTATCTTATAGCTATTAAGTATCACTTGCTGTATCTGTAATTTTTCTGTCTGAACGGTTATAAACTGTCTGTTAAAATGTATTCGAGTTTTTAGTTACAGCCGATTCCATTGAGTATGTAGGCAAAGGTAGTATCTTTGGTTAGCTTGCTTGTTAGTTAATCCGTTAATTCATTGTTAGGTAATATATACTTCCCTCCTTTCGAAGTAGCCTGGTCCTACAGACAGAAAGATGTGTCATTTGTCGGACTAGTCTACTCTTAAAGTAGGGTAGTTACATAACCTAACAATGAGATTTCTGTTCAGCAAGCAAGATAACCAAAGGTATTCCCTTTGTCTACACACTCATTGAAATCGGCTTTAATATTTCAAAAGTTCAAGCAATTAGGGCAAAACTTACCGAGTAAAAAAATCAAAAGGCCAAGGTCTAACTACCTTGCGTATTTCAGAAAATTCAGATCAGATAACGAAACTGGGTCCAGCAACATTTATAAGCAATTTAAGATTTTGACCCTCACAGTTTTCAGTCACCACAAATATTCTCATTACAACGAATCATTTTAAATACAAAAATACCAGTTGCTTTTGTTTATCTTTTAATATATGTATACGGATAAAGTTATGAAAGGCAGCAGGGTCACCAGAGTGAGGAGTCTATGTCATCTGTAATAAATGCTAAGCATAGATCTAGAAAGCAACAGATAATCATGACATTAAAAAATCTCACTTCTTTTCGACTGTTTCCGAACAAGTCGACACATAAAATGAATTATATAGTATTGTGGAGTTTTTAACTTGTGTTCAATTCATTGGTTACACCTTACACTTACCAGCATCGAAACAGCTAACATGCCTCGTCAGGGTGGAAGCTATAAAGTCCACGAAAATTTGATTTAAAACCTTTATTCGTTCAAACAAAGTTATTGAGATTTTGTTGAGGATTTAACCATCTACGACAACAAGATTTTTTTTTTAGAATTTACAGCTCTTCTATAAATATATGCAAAGCAAAACATTGATCAAATTGCTTGCTATGATTGCTTGGATGTTTGTAAACGACAGGTAAGTAGTCTGTTTACTACATGTATATACTAGAATTTGTTTGAACAATAAAGATTAACTTCAATTCCTGTCAGTTTGTATTTGTCCAATCAAATCCCAGTATGTATTGAAACTCCGCCTAACTATTGTTTAAAAACACCCAAGCAAACATAGCAAGCAAGTCAATCAATGTTTTTTTTTGTGCATGCTTTTATAGAAGAGCTGTACTATATATAATGCAAAGAAGCGTTTAAGTCTTTCGCCAAAAAAAAACTATCAATTTCTTTTTGTCCTATGTAAACTTCCGTACCATTTCTTTCCATGCATGATCATTAAATTGAACTGTAAAATATTTCTTGGTACCTTCTTTATTCCTTTCAAAGTCTCATGTACACATAATTATGACAATAACTGTTGTGCGCACAAAATTCACTCCTCACTTTTAAAGGTCTGCTTCATCAAACATTAAAATGTGAGCCTAAGTTTTGAGACTTTTTTAATCGACACGTTTGGGATGTTTGTATATGAGAACATGGTTTATCTATTAGTTGAAAATGCGGCTTTGAACGAGTTTTCAGTACCTGCGAGCATTCGTTGTTCAGTAATGTATTTTATTATTTTATGCGATAAATTGTTGTGTTGGTACACAACTGTAACAATGGAGGAGGAAATGAGGAGGGTTGGTTGGGTGGGAGTGGGGAGTGTTATGCGGAGCGCTAACAAACAAATATATGCGGCATGAGTTTTGATCATTGTTGAAGCATCAATGTAAGGGGCATTTAATATCTAAATAAAACTGTTCTTATTTTAGATACTATATATTGTTATCTGATATTGGACGAAAGATGTTGCCCTTTCATGTAATCATGTAATACAAGTTACGATCATTTGAAAACACGCATTAAACAGTCAAATGGATGCACAAGAGCTCATAGATCCTATTGACAACAATTATCTGCCCAATTTTATTGATTTTGTAACATTTGTTTCAAATATGACCAACTTCTTATCCAAAATCACCAGCACCGTATCAGGACATGAATAAATTGAGAAAATGCTTAATTTTAATAAATTGCAATGTTTTTCACAAAATAGTTTTGTCGTGTGGATTGCGGTATAGAAAGCGGACTCTATGAGCATTTTTTTTCATTTTTTCAGTTCTAGATTTGGATAAACAATTATTTCATACAAGGAATCAAAAATACAAAATAACAGTCTGATTGGATAATTTGGATTCGAACCTTTTGCATGGTTTACCACAGAATGGCTCTTGTGCAAAAACGTTGTAAATAGTAAGACAAAAACATGACATTGTGCAAAGACAAGATTTAGCAAGTAAACTTAGTATTGTGTATGTTGTCTTTTGTCAAACATGTAAATATGGCTGCGGGTTTTCAATTTTTTTCAAAAAGTTGTCGATTATAATTGAATGAAAGTGAATATTGAATTCAACTAAGCATGATGACCACAAAACTTAACTTGCATACGACATTTAATTGCTGATTAATCAGTTGATTATTACTATGAACTGGTAAATTTTAAACAAGAATTTCATATTATTTATCACATATTCAAATGACGGTTATACATTTTTTTTTAGAAAAATCAGATCATTGTAATTATTCTAATTTTACTTAACTAATTGTTAATTAAAACTCATGTGTCTCTATTTTAAATACAATGTAGTTCCATTTTCAATTTCCGAACCTAACATACCTGAGTACATGTAATAGCAATCAATTCGTAACGTGATAAGTCAAATCCTTGTTTTTCCTATTATGATTTCGTCGTTTAAGTACACAATCAAAGCTGGTGCATCTGTGTTTTCAATTTCTAATGTTGAAGCAATTTCTTTAAAGTTTTACTGACAAACTAAGTATTCAACTGACTGTGTTACAGAAGGCAATGGGTTATAAGTCTGGATATACATATTTAAAGATTGTCGTTGGTCATCCCACAAGAGATTGATTTTCTCGCTTGGGGCGGGTCGGTAAAAATGAGAAATAACAATCGAGTTCATATAGAGACTGTGTTTTATTTCCCAGGATGTCATTATCTTCCTATGTTGGAAAATAACATATGATAACTTTTTTTCTTGTTTTCATATAAGGACTGTGCAAGTGATTTTTGTGGATGTTAAATAAATACAATATTATAGAGGCCCCTCATGGGGGGGTCCTAGTAATCACATAATCACCATTGTTTTGCCAATATAATCACATAATCATTAAATATTTGCTTATCTTTAGTAATCAAATAATCATAAACTAAAAATACAGTCTTAGGTAATCAAAAAATCATGAAATATTTGGCTTAATAATCAAATAATCATTAAAAAAACGGCCAAGTAATCACATAATCAAAAACCCCATGAGGGCCCTCATTATAACATAAAATGTACAGCACCTGTTTGTGAAATCTTAATTTGTTAAGGCATTTTTATTGTGCTTAATAGTCTTATGGTTTATCTCCTTTCAAAACGTTTTAAGACACTACGAATAAGAAGATTTATAGCCCAAAACATCAACGAAAAAACATCCGATGACTTTGAAACGAAACACAAGACATAAGTCATTAAATCGGTATTGGAAACAAATCTCGGGAGGTAACAAGTAGAATAATCTTACCAAAGTAAATAAATAGTTTATACAGAGGTGTTGAAAGTCACCAAATCATTGCACAAGGTCATGTTATTCTCTGGCTGTTTATGATGTCTTTACACTAAATCCATTGTATGTTGGATGTGTACGGATTGATTGCTTAGTCTTAGAGGCATGCTTTTTTTATTAGTTGTTAATGGCTTTGAACTAGCTGTCAGATAACTGCGAGTACTCTCAGATCTGTTCAGTGTGTCTGTTTGTGTCGGGATGTATAAGTACCCGGCCACGTCCACTTTTATTTTTTAGTCTATCTGATGAGTTAAGCCTTTTTCAACTGTTATACCACTGTCCCAGGTTGGGGGGAGGGTTTGGATCCCGCTAACATGTTTAACCCCGCCACATTATTTACGTATGTGCCTGTCCCAAGTCAGGAGCCTGTAATTCAGTGGTTGTCGTTTGTTTATGTGTTACATATTTGTTTTTCGTTCATTTTTTTTACATACATAAGGCCGTTAGTTTTCTCGCTTGAATTGTTTTACATTGTCTTATCGGGGCCTTTTATAGCTGACTATATGCGGTATGGGCTTTGCTAATTGTTGAAGGCCGCACGGTGACCTATATTTGTTAATGGTTGTGTCATTTTGGTCTTTTGTGGATAGTTGTCTCATTGGCAATCATACCACATCTTCTTTTTTATATACCTAACTTAATGTAAATGCACTGTAGTGACTGGTTGGTTTTATTACAAAACTAAAGAAAATGTATATTCATGTTGCCGTTTCATTAATCTAAATAAATGGTGTAATTATACTTACAATTTAGTAATTATTTGATTGGCTCATATGACATTATACAAATATAGCCTTTGTATGAGGTCGATACAAGGATATATTGACCTGAAAGAAGTATATTGACTGAGGACGAAGTCCGAGGTCGATATACTTCTTTGGGTCGATATATCCTGTATTGACCTCATACAAAGGCTATATTTGTTATATTATTAATTTTCGACCATATTTGTATCAAAATCGTCATTTAGGGTTTTTTTGAATTTTATAGATATTACATGATTGTCTCCTTGACAATAACAACATATTAGTTGTTATTTTATTTACTTTTTTTTGTTTACATCTTATGTATTTGAAGATTTTTTTCGTCAAATTATCGATTACAAATATCATGTGTTTCAAAACGTTAAACAATATCCTGAAATTCATTACATGACGTCACAAAGTATATCGGTTTTTAGATATTCTAAATATAACCGTGCGATATGCTTTTTGCCGGTCAATATGCTTTTTGCTATACGCCGTTTTCTCTCTACCTTCGAAAATATAGTTAAACATGTGACTATCCCTAAACGAATCAAATTTGTTAAAATATACGAATTAATAATATTATGTGTTATAGTTTAATTTCGATGTTTTTCCAAAAACTGGCAGTAGCGATGAGTTCCAACAAATTGAAGCCTCAATCGAACTACTCTATTATACCCCGGTCAAAAACATTTACAACTTGACGACAAATAAACGAAACATTAGCACCGGATATGTTAGAAATCCACCTAGTGACGACAAACAAGACTTTAATATTCATCTTTTGTCGACTAAATCTCTTGGAGACTGCTAAATTATTATAATGTATTTACGCGAAATGTCAATATGCACAAAATAGTTTTGTAACGTAAGTTTTTTGACAATATGAAACATTATTTTACTTTTAGTTGTGATTTGTTTATTTATAGATTATTACATGGCATTTTCCATATGGCCCTGGTATCAGCCCTAGACTCCCATATCAAGCCAGAGGGCTTGATATGGGTCGTGGGCTGATACCATGGACCATATGGAAAATGACATGTTATAATCTATTTATCACATATTTTCACGCAGAAGAAAACAAATAGCTTACACCAAATAATGTTTGATATTTCATCAAAAATTAAAAAGATATAAACGAAAAAAATAAATAAATGTATCACTGTGAGATAAAAAAAAAAAAAAAGAGAAGTTCGTATCACAGTAGGTTAACAACGTTATGTGAAAAGTTTCAGAAATAATTAACAATAAATATATTAACTCTAAGAATTGAAAATATTAAACGACTTTAAAGTGTTACATTCCAAATCTTTAAAAATGCTTAGGAAGAATCCTATATCGCTACTCATTCCAGTGTGGCGTAATATATTTTCTAAATTCTTCATGACATCAAAATTTTACGGGAACTTTTGTGATTTTCACTGTTGTTTCTACTTTTTAAAATCTACAGCTCATTTGTAACGTTCTAAATTTCTTTTCATTGTGTTCAACTTGTTTACAAGTAGCCTTTGATTGACAGGTTACCGGAAGTTAAACTCGGGGGCTTGATATGGATTTCGAGGGCTGATATCGATATCGGCCCCGAGGGCTGATAACCAACCTTGACTTCCGGCTATTATTGGCCATGCAAAAACGAACATATCAGTACAAAATATGTGATAATGTATAATAAAACATGTATGGCCCATTGAGACGATGAATATCCAATTTGACAATCCGCGAAAGGGTTATTCCACGAGGGATTATTTGGTTTGATAATTTTGTAAATACATCTCATCAGTTGGCCATCACTGTATAGTATTATTATTTTGTCAACAACTGGAAAACATGATAATTTTGACTCAAAAGATTATGAACTTTATTTAGATTGGAATTCATCATATGCTTGTCGGAACTGTCTTGCTAAAAAATGAATTTAACAGTTGGAAAACAACGAAACCCTTGAAGGAAAAACTGCAGCGTTTGGAGAAGTAATATTTATGTAGAAATTAAATTCGTGTGGTATAATGGAGAGGTTTATGTTTTGCATGACACAACTAATACTAAATAAAATATGTCTAATGTTGTGATCAGATATATTAATGCTAAAACAAATGAACAATTGAATTATAAGGTGTTGATTTTGTTTTTGTTTATCGATATCTTTATAAAACAAATAACAAGAACACGTTGAAAATACAAATTTGCAACATTTCTAATTTTCAAGGGGAACTTAATATGACATATCAGTTTTAGATAAACTGTAATTGCATATTGCTAAAATAAAATTCATATTGGCTAGCTACGTTTTTAGGGAATCTCTCCGTTTTGAAACACTTTAAGTACGTATGTATATGTTACCTTATATTTTAAGGTATTTTTAATTTTATCTGTGCAATAGTAAAATAACTTAGATTATCTATCTCGAAGGAAAATTAAAAAAACAAATTTCCTTTAACAAATCAAACGTATGGAAAGCCATAAAAAAATTGTCTGCTATGTTTTCATGTTGATGATTATGTAAATTTTATATTTTTGCAGAGATTTTACTCAAAGAGCTATCGCCATCACACACTACATCTATGAGACTGATAAGCAAATCAAGATAGCAACTAAAAGCAAGGAGGAATATATTGTTGGTGATAATCATGCTCAAAGGCTGTTGTTAAATCATGGATATCTAAGGGCTGCCATCTACACAGAAAACACTACCTACTTAGAAAGTGACACGGTGAAGAAGATCCTTGGAAAATCGTTTTATGGTACAGAAATTGTGCATGGACAAACGGTATGACAAAATTTGTTTGATATGAACAAGTTTTGATATTGTATGGTTTAAGATTAATACTTATAGTGTACGTTTAACGTAGAGAAATGAAAGTGAATGAAGCGGCATGTCAATAGGTAAAATCGAAATACATTAAAACATAGCTAAACGACCATATAATACAATTAAAAAACAAAACAACATATATATATATATATATATATATCACGTCTAATACATCAGTTACACCTACAAAATATAACTACATCTGTTAAGAGTTTGTATTAATTTACGCCTCGCATAATCTATTGTATTGCATCAATTGAAAATTGTTAATTGCTCATTAGTTTGAAGTTTTCTTATGCCTGGTTGGAAAAAAATAAAGAAAATACTAAAAATATCTTACGTCAATTTCAACAAGAATATTAAAACCAGATTTACATAGATATATATTCGACATTTAAATAATTAGAAGTAGATTTATTCTTTTGGAAACCAAGCTATGGTATACGTCAAAAAACTGTTTTAGCCAAGATTGACATAATATGCATCCTATCATTACATTTAATTCAAAGTAGAATTTTATTTGCCGACGTGTTCAGGTCGAAGTACTGCATTCTTTTTATACAAAACTAGTATATATTTGTTTAGGGGCCAGCTGAAGGACGCCTCCGGGTGCGGGAATTTTTCGCTGCATTGAAGACCTGTTGGTGACCTTCTGCTGTTGTTTTTTTTCTACGGTCAGGTTGTTGTCTCTTTGACACATTCCCCATTTCCATTCTCAATTTTAAAGGAAATGGTAATATACCGCTGTTCAAAAGGCATACATCGATTAAGAGAAAACAAAACCGGTTACAAACTCAACCCGAGGGAAATGAATCAACTACAGTGGAGATCACTTATTATCCCTCATCAAATCTATTAGAATCTGTCAGAAGCACTGTTTTAGGAAAATATATAGAACTGTTATCCTGACACTTTTAAGACCGTTTTAGTTTTCCTAACCTAGAATCGAACTGGTCTGGTCATTTCTACCTACAATAGTTTTTGACAGTTCTACGACTATTTTGATTTAGTCACTTCTATAAAGAACAGATTTTTCCACTTTAGTGAAGATTAAATATTCGCTGTCTCAAAAACATTGACATTCTGTTAACTTTGATATGAGACATTTTAAGTGTGGCTTTATCAACGATAATAATAACACTGAACGATGACCAGTGAGCTGCACTAACTGCAGCGACGTCAATCAGAACTGTCTACAATCCTGACAGACGTGGTCAGTTCTACGACAACAACAGTTTTAAACAGTTCAGCTGACAGTTCTGCGAAAAGAACTGATTTATAAGTCCATAATCACATGTCAAAACCAGATGACAAAACACATAAAAAAAACTCATGGACAACAACTGTCATATGCCTGACTTGGTACAGGCATTTCAAATGTAGAAAATGGTTTTATAGTGCTAAACTGCTCACTTTGTCTCATCAATTTCTGCTATATTTACAACGATTCGTTAACTACACAGACATAACAAATAATATAGTCAAAATATGAGTACAACAGTCATCATCGTGTTACAATTTTAAAAGAATTAATTTCGCGTGTCTGACGTCAGAAAATGTATCCGTCACATATTTTAGTCGTTCAATGTTTATACAAACAATTTTAACATTTCACATGTGCAATGTTAGCATACAGAGTTAACAAATCAAAAGTATGTAAGAATTAATTTCAGAAATAGACCGAAATTTAGAATAGTCCAAAAGTTATATTGAATTTATAAATATCCACAAATGGTTCAATCCACTACATACGTGATCAAATAATTTTGACGTTTTTGGTTCCACGTATTTTCTTATTTATAATAGAAATATTACACAATGACATATTATAGAAGAATAACATACTGACATGATCTTTTAAAGTAAAAAGTCACATAATTTATAAGAACCAACACAACAAAAAAGTGGCATATTGAAACCATACGAGCAAAAAGGAAGTATAATACAAACACATTGACAAGATGTATGAGTACCGAGAAACGTTAAATGGATACCACATAAAATCAATTCAACAATACAAGTAATATTAATAATAGGAAAAAAACAAATGAAAAACAATATAACACGTTGTTAAGATGATAAACAACTTCAGTACGCAGAGTTTATATATCAAGACTAATTTTTATAGTTCGTTCTTATGTTGTACTGTTATACCACTGTTCCAGGTTAGGGGGGGGGGGGGGGGGGTCCGCTAACATGTTTAACCCGGCCAAATTATTTATGTATGTGCCTGTCCCAAGTCAGTAGCCTGTAATTCACTGGTTGTCGTTTGTTTATGTGTTACATATTTGTTTTTCGTTAATTTGTTTACTCAAATAAGGTCGTTAGTTTTCTCGTTTGAATTGTTTTACATTGTCCTATCGGGGCCTTTTATAGCTGTCTATGCGGTATGGGCTTTGCTCATTGTTGAAGGCCATACGGTTACCTATAGTTGTTAATGTTTGTGTCATTTTGGTCTTTTGTGGAAAGTTGTCTCATTGGCAATCATACCACATCTTCTTGTTTATACATCATATATTATTTGTGAAGTTGAAACGGAATATTTATCAACAATGTCTCGGTACCTTCCGTTGAACTTTCTTAGAAAAAGGACGAGACGTTCTTTGATATACCCCTAGTTCATAAACTTTCTGCTAAGACACTAATGACGTTTTACAAAGTCTGGGTAGGAGCTGCAAGCTCTTGAATATCGAATAAGTATGTATGTCCTATATGCAAGTGAAGTTGGTATATTGCTACTTAGGTGGGGGAAATTTATAATTTTAAACTTAAACTCGTCTCTTTTGTCATAGATTATTGTACTTATATGACTATGCAAGTCAAATTCGAGATATAAACATGAGGTGGAAGAAGCAGTGTTTGATTTTATTTTAAATTCTAGCTCTGTGAACTGATAATTATTAATGAAACCCAATCAGAAAAATGCGTTTTTTTACGGAAAGAACATCATCAGTACAAATGAAAGTGAAATCAAATAATCTGGATTCTTTGATCCTTTTGTTTTTGACAAGTGTAAGACGGAACTCCGATTCGTATGAAAATAAGAAAATTTCGGCAAAGAGAGGCGTACAGTTTTTTCCCATAGGGATACCGACAATTTGTTATAAAAGTATACCTCCAAACTCAACAAATATGTTGTCGATAAGAAACTCCAGCATACTGCGTATGCTACCATTTTTATGATGAAAGGCATTGTTGATTATTTTTTTCAGTTGATTTTTCATTTTCTTATAGGGAAAGGTGGTATACAGGGTTGAAAAATCAAAAGTTTTGATAGAACTAATTTCAGAAAAAGACCGAGATTTAAAACTATCTACAAATTCTTTAGAATGTTTAAGAATAAACATATGGTTAATACCACTTCGCGAGTAAACAGTTTCACATTATTTCTGAATACCCTCTTTCACTACGGACAGAATTTTAGTCAGTCTAATGGACAAATCTTAAGAAGAACATGAAGATGAGCCAGCAACATACCGTTTTTTTGTACGGAATTAAAAACAATGAAGTGCAACAGAAAACAAACGACAGCAACACACACAGAAACGATATATTGAATAACACCTGCCATGCATATTACTGACAACTACAAACAACAAGACATTATAGTAATACAATAAATCAAATAAAACATCATAACTAAATACACAAATGTTGGATAAATAATTACCGTGACGTGACACGTCTTATATCAGTGCGAATTTATACATAGCAATAGACAATGTTCGATATCTAAATAAACAGACGACTTAAATGATAAACCACTGGGTAAAGATCACACTCCTGTATATAAAGTCCGTACAATGTGAATATATCACAAGCATAACGCATCAACTGAGATATATAGACACCATACGATAATGCAGATGGTATGTTACTGATGAAGAATGGGAAATTGATAATTGAAAATTTTAAAACGTCCTGTTTGTCATAGATTTTAATGTGAAGTCGTGACAAGACATCATATTTATATCTGATAGTAAGCCTGAAGTACTTTTAGCTCTTAGAATTAACATACAAAGTTCAAAGTGTTATTTCTTAAATAATTGGAATCAATGGGTAGTTAGACGTTCTACACACGAACATGTTAAATTTGGCTAGTTTAAAATTGTTTGGGCTTTTTTTTCATTATTCAAAAATACATCCCACATATCTTTCGTTTATGGTAGAGACAAATTTTCAAAACTGCATCATATTAGTATATGTTTAAAAATCTTTTAAACGGAGAGAGGAAAAGATAGTTTTTACCTCATGATTTCGAGGATGGATCATCCAATCAAAGAAAAGTTCCAATATCAACAGATAAATCCTTTCAAAGGAATAAAATGTAAACTATAATTTGCATTTAAATAAAAAAAAAAGTGTAATTACCTTACGCGGTTCATCGTGTTATGGTTAGAAACAAATTTCATTTAAAATTTGAATCCGCATAGAAAGAACTGTTATGCAGTAAAATACAGGGTTCAAAGTGAATCTTTCAGTCTTTTTAATATGATTTAAATTATTTAGATTAGTTCTGTTCACACATCGTTCTCAATATAATGGAATTTTAAGCGACTGTCATACAAATAAGCAGTTTACCTAGATATGAAACCAGGTTATATCCACCATTTTCTTTTTTAGAAAATGTCTGTACAAAGTCAGAAATATGACAGTTGTCTTCAATTCGTTTCATTTTTTTTACTTTCTGATTTTGCCATTAAATTTAGAATTTTTATTTTAAAATTTTCTTCGGAGTTCAGTATCTATGATATTTTCTTTTTTTTAATAACTGTTTTAATTTAGTTTTGTACGAGAATATAAAAGATGAACACGTTCCTACAAGATAAACAGTCTTTGGGAATTTATAATCCTTATTACATTTATCTATAATTGTTCTGTTTGCAATTAATTGTGTCAGAATTACATACAGTGTTATATTGTAATCAGATTTAGGGTTAGGTATCGATATTTGAAATACAGTTATTGTATTTGAACAAAATAATTAGATTAACTTAAAACTTACAGTATATTGATCAGATTATTATTGTATATTTAGAACCTGTCAATTCTAATTATATGTCATTTCAATTTTGTTTTCAGACTTTATGCTTTATACTACTGGTGGCTGTACACATACTTCTTTTGCCTTTAGTAGCGCTTAACATGGAGGCCAGTCCTTTACGTTGGTAAGACCATTGAACTTTTTTTTATAGTAATAAAGGTAACCGAAAACCCAATGCATGGACTTGCATTCACTAAGCGCATGTACTAGTATTTTGGTCTCGAACTGTTGTTTCGTACTGATCAATTCACAATTTAATTATAAAATATGCTTAAAGACTGTTGTTCAGGTTATCAGTCACCGATTCAAGGAAAAGTGATGAAGTGAAAGAACTGTTTAGTCATGACATGATGATCAAGACAGACAGTTTCTGATTGGCTTAAGACTTAAGTTAACATTTTCTGATCAAAGATGGAGCATATTGTACAGATAGTGTCAGATCGTGTCAACTATACTCTGTGTCTATACGTGATTTTATGGTTAATGATGTTTTAAATTATATATATTGATGTATTATGTGTTTACCTACACAGCAACACGAAAGGTTTCGCGTGTTAAACTCATGCAAAACTTAACACCCATCAATAAAATAAAAGTCAAGCATATAACTCTAGTATTGCAATGCCAATATTTCAGTTTCAATGATGGAAACTTTTTCAAAGTTAATAGAACAGCAATAGGAATAGAAATAGTCCCGTTTTATGCGGGGAAATAAGAACAGCGAATTCTCTGTAATTCTCTTTATCAATCAATATAACCTTTCTCTTGGGCCAGATTCATCGACGATATTTACATGAATGAGAATAATATTGAACACGAACTGAATTTTAAATTTGTTTAAATAACATGTCCACGATGATCACCAATAAAACAAATTCACTTAATAAATGAAATCTCTGAGGATCAAATGTGAAAAAAGAAATCATATTTACAGATTTGTTTTTACCCACAAACAAACATCGACATCTTTTTCCTTTGTGTGTTGTAATCCAAAGCAATGCGCATGCACCAACAACATTCCATACTGCCTGGACATACGGATAAAATGGATGTGTCTGACCAATAATACCACAAAATGGCGACTACAAGAACTTCGCGACTACAGAAAAAACGACGTTGATAAGATTGCTATCGTCCATTGTCCGAATTAGACTTTTACAAAATGAAGACAAAGGGTAACGAAAAGAGTGCCAGTGGATACTTTTTCCCCACGAAGGTCTTCAGGTTCAGCAGAACTATAGTCCTAAATACCATGTGCATCTTTTATTTAAAAAAGGTAGCGACATTGGAAATTTTGACAAATTTTTAAAAGCTAGAATTGGGTAGGGTAAAGAAACAGGACAATTCTTTGCCTTCATTTGTCATCAATTTATAATCAAGTCAGAACTATAATCATCACGGTGTTTTTTACGCAGACTTTGGTCAACAAATTTTGATCACATCTGGTCTTGAAAAGGGAATACAGTAGGGAATTCGTGTATAAGTTATAAAAGTAAGTAAAGGAAAGAAGAAGATAGAAAAAAAAGATCCATGCATTTCCAGTACATCAACTGTGTGTCCGTTCAATCATGTCTACACCATCCGTTTCTACCCTGTGTAGTCAGTTAAATAACATCTTTTTTTGGCTCGAGCGTTTAGAACCCAGCCTATCAAAAAAAAGGATAAGGCTTCAAATCACGATCTTTCCACGCATGGATATTCACAATATTGGCGCTAGGAGCATCACCAACTGGTAATTGCAATTTCATATGGTCATTTTGTATCACTGTGAATACTTGCTGACAGGCAGGAAACTCTCCAGAGGGTTTCCGGATGAAATACTACGGGTTGTATAGCAGTAGATCTGTTCTCTGATGGGTGGTATGCATCCAGACAAAAAGGGGCAAAGGTGTTGAATAACTGGAGATATAAAGTTAGTCTTATTGCTTGAGTAAGGGAAGATAGATCCTGCGATTGGGGATGTGAATACTGTAGGTACCATTTATAGATGATTTTAATAAAAAAATGTCATTCTCGATTAGCTATTTGTTCAATTGGACACTATTATATAAACTTAAACGTGTTCAGAACACAACTGCCAGACTAGTTACCCGCAACAAGAAGTTTGAACATATAAATACAACACGTATGACTCTTCACTGGCAACCATTTAAATTCTGATGCCAGTACAAACTGTTGCTTTACGCATTCAAAGCCTTGCATGGATTTACACCTTCGTATCTTAGTGAACCAGTGGAGTAAAACAATTTAAATATCGTTTCATCTCGGCCTCTAGTAAGTGTTCTACAACTAAGCTTTCAGTGCTCTTAAACAGTGCATTAACTACTATTAAAGAGCTTATCATAAACTGTTGTAATCAAATATATGAACATAGTGGTATAAACCATTTTTGAAGTGTACAAAATACTTTGGATAGTTTAGATAAATTACGTGCTTTTGATAGTTCTTTTGATTCTGTTGACAGATTTGATTTTACTACTCTTTACACTACACTTTCACACTATTTTATTCAACAAAAGTGCTCCTATTTAATTTAATGATCGTTTAGTAAAGCTAAATGCAAATATATTTTCTGCAATTCATTTAAAGCCTTCTTCTCTAATGAGAAAGGTAAATATGCTAGATATACTAACTGGAGATTTGATGAGATGATTGAAGCTGTTAATTTTCTCCTTGATAATATTTTACGTTTCGGCAACAAAGTTTATCGACAGGTTGTAGGTATCACCATGAGCACTTATTGCGCCCCTTTAAAAGCAAACTTGTTTTTGTACTGTTACGAATCACAGTGTATGACTAAACTCAGTAAAGACCCGTCGAAATTGCATTTAATTGATAGATTCAAAATTCAATTTAAAGACGATTTTTCTTTCCCTATTGTTAATTTTCCATTTTTAGATGGTGATGTTCCTTTGGCACCATCTTCCGGTGTTTATATTTCACAGCTCGTTCGCTATGCCCGTGTCTGTTGTGACGTTTTTTTATTTTAACGAACGCAATCTATGTATTACTGGTATATTATTAAACTAGGGATATCGTTATCATAAATCACTTAAAACCTTTACAAATTTTTCGATAGATACAAAGATTTGGTTTTGAATCTAAGCTGTACCGGTCGAAAACTTATTTCAAACGGGAGAGCACATTTTCATTTTTACGGAAATGTTGACAAACCGTGCCCGGAAATTTAGAAATGATCCTTTAACAATGTTTAAATAAATTTATTCTAAAAGATTACCTATTCAACACTGTTATAAAATCATTGAATATTTTTTTTTATTGGAATAAATATTGATTTTGTTATCAGTAAATCAAAAGCTAACTAAATATTATTACGGGAGTAGTATGTTATAAACATCTAAATATTCATGGATCTACAATCTGTCGATACCTGTAACTTGGCATTGCACAAGGTCGTGTTTTTCTTTGGCTGTTTATGACGTCTTTACACTAAATCCAAATGATGTAGGATGTGTACGGATTGATAGTCTAGTCTTAGATGCATATTTTTTTTATTAGTTGTTAGTGGCTTTGAACTAGCTATCAGATAACTGCAAGTACTCTCAGATCTGTTTATTGTGTCTTTTTTAGTCGGGATGTGTAAGTACCCGGCTTCGTCCACTAGAATTTGTCCATCTGATGAGTTAAGCCTTTTTTTAAATTACTAATTTCTAAATTGTAATCCTGGTACTTTTGATAACTAATTAAGCCTTTTTCAACTGATTTTTATGGTTCGTTCTGATGTTGTACTGTCCCAGATTAGCGAAAGGATGGGATGCGGCTAACATGTTTAACCCTGTTAGGTTTTATGTATGTGCCTGTCCCAAGTCAGGTTACTTGAGATTTCTCTGTCCTGATTTCTCTTCCATTTAGCCGGTGCTGTAATGTTGTCATTTAGGTGTTATATTTAACATAACCACAAAACCAGGTTCAAACCACTTTTTCCCTTAAATGTCCAGTACCAAGTCAGGAAAACGGCAATTGTTATTTTATAAAAAAAAATCTGTGTGTGTTGCTATTTTGTTTGCTTTTGTTGTTGCATTTAAGTGTTTCTGTTGATTTCTTCTAAATTTAATGTGTTTACATCAGTTTTTGGTTTGTTACCCGGATTTGTTTTCTCTCAATTGATTTATGATTTAAGAACAGTGGTATACTACTGATGCCTTTATTTATATAACGAAATTTATTTTAAATTATATTGTATATTTCTTTGTATTTCTCTTTGATAGCCTTTTCAAATTCAAATCAATACGACAGCAGATTAAAAATATTTTTAACAAATTAGTTAGAAGATCTAACACAACTCATGAGTGGGTAATTGTAATAAAATTGCGGTGTATTTTGATGGTTTCTTAATGTAACTTATTTATTTTCTGTAACTTAACCTCAAAATATAAACTTGATATTAAACCTCAATATGATAGAAAGCAACCTCTATAGAATTATAATATAATATAATTGTAGGTTGTACCAGAAGTATAGTTTGCATTTCATGAAAGTATACATACACATGGTAAGTTATGTTATGTTTGGTTATTTTTATATATATAATAATATTAACATATTGTCCATGTGACAAATCTATTCATCTGATCCAAACCAAACCAAAAATTACTACATAAAATGCATGCAATCCGGTTTATTAAATGTACAAATGTAGGTTTGGATATAAATATATATTTTTTTATCTATCATAATATATAGTCATAATCATACCGTATCTTCTTTTTTTATATAATAGTCATTTTCATATTTACACCATTGCGATATAAAACGTTTTTTTTAAATATGTAATTTCTTTAAGTCAAGTATGTGTTGTCCAGCTCTAATTTGGTAAAAACGTGACAGCTTACAAAGTCTTTCAGAATTATTTTGCAAAATATTTTACTCAAACTGGTCAAAAGTGACTTTCTCATTTTGCAGTGTGGCAAGACATTTTGCAAGCTCCGAGTTAAAGGCCTCTGTGTGCTTTTAATGTAAATTAGAGCAATATAAGTGATGTTTCTTTGTTTTTGTTTGTTTTCTTTGTCTTTGCCTTTACTGATTTTGTGCCAGTAATGTATACTCCAATTCATTTTTTCTAAACAGTGCTGCTAAGTGTTAATTTTTTTGTGTACTGTTTTAGACTATTTTTTTTTTTGAGCCGAAACATCATTTTTAAAACAAATAATCAGTCATCCTTCAACACTGCAGACAATAAATAATTTGTCCCTATAGTCAACAAAAAAAACCTTTCAAAACAAATCCTTCATCCTCAGCCCCGAATACTAACTGGTCGTCCTCTTATACATTTTATACATCACAACGTACTCTATATTATTAGAAAACAATGTTTATATTTTCAAGTCTATGTCAGAATGTGTTTAAAAACATTTATCCCAAGAAGCAAAGAAATAAATATGGAAGATGTTTAATCTCACCACATAAAGTATCAAATCAGAAGCCTTTTTTTTCCATTTGCAGTATCTGTACGTTCGCTTGGCAAGTTTCATCTTACCATAACCTTAATGTCATGGTTCATTGGACAATGTTTAGGATTTGTTGTTGGATATATTTATTTGATACTACACATAATATTATCACTATATTTGGTGTAGGGAATGATCACGAAATATACACGTCCATCTAGCTGGTTACGCCTAATCTTGGTCACATCTTCATGGTTGTGTGCTACTTTCTCAGGTATCATCAGCATTAAGAAAATCAAATGTGGTGAATGCAACATTTTTTAGTAGTAATAGACTTTCAGGCAGAAATAATATGATATTGACCCCATGTTCATGGTTCAGTAATCGATAATAAATTTATATATTTAAATTGAAAACAACGTTCAAACCTTTGATTGCGTAGGATGAAAAAAAACGTGTTTATGTAAAACAAATTCGTCGTAGAGGGGTCTAAATACAGAATGTGTTTTCAGCCTTTTATCATCATCAGTATTGATTCGATGGATAAAATCTTGTGTAGATTAATTTGTAACTGGTACATTTATATATATTTGCAGGTCTAAATTCAACACAAGGTTCAAACCTTTGATTAAAAAAGACAAGAAAGACAACTAGTGTCATTTAAAACTGGGATAATATCTTTAAGTCGTTACGTTAAAATCAAAATATAATTCATCATGTAATCCCAGATTTATAATGATAATGAAGAACTATTCTTTCTTCTTCTAGAAAGGGGTTTCGGGGGACAAGTGTTCTAAATAGCTATTACCACCGCAATCACTACCAAGTCAACAATGAGGTTGTGAGTTCGAACACCGCTCATGCAGGTGCCCTCAACTATAATCTAAATTAACTAGAATCATCCGTTTTCCTTTAAAAGGTCGGTGGTTTTTCTCCAAGCACTCCTGCTTCCTTTTCCAATAAGTACTGACCGCAACGAAATAGCCAAAAAGCGGTCCCGAAAAGCGGCGTTAAAACCCATAAAATATTTAAAATTTAATTGTCGAAAGTGGATAAATATTGTATTACACGTTATTTAGTGGTGGAATCTGTTTATTTATTGATTTTCAAATAATAAGCAGGCAAAATTTTCCCTTCTTTTCGAGTGATCTGCAAAAAAATGTGTTCTTTCTACGTGACGTCATCAGGCATGCTCGCCTTTCTTATGTCGTCATAATGGGATATTCAGAGGAAAGCAAAAGAAATCGACGTCAAAATCGGATTTTAACACCAGAAGAACTTAAATCAACGTTGATTCTTTTATAAAATGGGTGCAGCAAGGGATAAATGAAAGAAGTAGAGAAATATATTTATATATATGTTGCCAATTGCATTTCTGTTTATTATTTTAACAGCTAGGGTTTTCAGTGCTACTATTCGCATATGCGTACATGTTGCTGTTTGACTACAGAGCTGATGGCATTACTTCAACTGACTATGTGATCATAGTTTGGATGACAAACTTTTTTGTAGATGAAACGAAACAGGTAAATAACAAAATGTCAATTTTGTTTAATACCATCTCTTTATTATTTCTAAAAAAATTCGTGATAAGAAAACTTCTTTTTATTATTTTTTATCTGAATGAAACTGAAAGCCGATAAAACCTTTATGTTGTTATGAATATTGAAATTTGTATGTTACCTTAATGTGTACTTACAGCCTGGACGACTGTATTTGCCCTGAGAGTACCAACGAATCGACGTTACTGTTTTTCTTAAAGCTAAGGAAAAGAACATTATATTTGTTTAGGCGGGGGCAAACACTTGATTTATCCAAATACACATGTTAATAGAACGTATTTGACTGACACATCTATCAATTGCGGTTCTGCATAAAGGAGAACATGAATGTTTTTTCCTACAGACAGATAAAGCAATCATTGAATGAATTTCTTTATATATCAAGTCGCGCCATATTTGTATCTTTATCGGATAACAGGGGAGTGATCTTCGATTTTCCAATCTTAAATCTTTCCTTATCTAGATATGTGATAGCGATTCAGAGGTTCATACAGTTTAACGAGAAGAGAAAAATGAAGGTTGTCACTTAATGGATTTACACAAGTGATATAAGGTCCTGCTTTACCATTGACATCCGAACTGTTAATATAAAAACATGTAAAACAATTTCATTGAATGCTGCATTTTTTGTTAATAATAAACAAAGTTTATAGACATAGAACTGGAAATGTATATTGGAAATTTGTCGATCATTTAAGTTCATTTCTAAAAGGTTACCAATGCAAAACCGTCCAAATGACACTTTTGCCAAATGATTTCATGTTTGGCTTATTGGTGCATCTTATTAATGTAATTAACCACACAACCTTTTTTTGGGAAATTTTGAACCGATCTTGATTTATTTGAAGCGCCATCTTTAAACAGCTGAAATTGCTCGAAAACATTAGCTGTTAATTAGATTATTATACCTATGAGGCTTTACATCACTTTGTGAGAAAAAAACAAAATTAAAACAAGTCATATGAATCTTCCAATTTCAATAAAGTTAAATGTGTTTTTTATACTTGAACAACAAGGTTTTACTATAAAACAAGTGTACATTAATTCTTGCAAAAGAAAATCCATAACATTAAAATCTTCATAAATGATGAACTGTTATTTTCTAAATATCAGCCCATGGAAGATTTAAGTGGTGTTTTAAAGATGCAAAGTTTCTGTTGCTTGTTTGGTTGGTTGAAATTAATTCTGTCAGAAGCATTATCAGTCTCCCATTCTGATATTGACTGCTGTAAACGTTCATTTAGCTGTGAGTTAAGCTCTGAAAACAAGAAACATACATATCTGAATCAGGCTGTTTATAGTTTTAATATCTTTATATTTGCTTATTTTTTGTCTTTTTCGGCTAAAGAGATATGCAGTTTTGGTCCTGCGCATCGTTAAAGCTCTAATGGCATATAAAGACCTATAGCTTTACTTGTATGTCATTTGATATCATTGGCAATCATACATGTACCACATTTTTTTCATATTTTTAGTTATCAATTACATGTTTACCACTGACATTTTTTGCATTATTATAATTATTATTAAAATCAAACACAGTTAACATGGTTGTGGACAACCATATTTTACAAACAGTTAAATTAATAATATCTTACCAGTATCTTCTTCTATACATGTATTTAGTTTGACCTCGCTAATGTCACTTTCACAAAAAAATCATCTTAATTGAGCATTGCTTGCATCTATAATAGCCCTGCAAATAAAAAGTGTTAAACTACAAAATATTTCTTCAATTTTATATTACATGAAATAAGATATATCAGACAGGAAATGTAGAGTAGTGTAGCATCACTATGCATGTAATTGTTTGTCTTTTAAAAATGGCACTTAAAATAATCTACATATTAAATATACATGTACGGTCCTAAAATAGAATTTTACAAAAGTTTGAAATGCTTTTGATTTTTTAGTCCCCATGGCATATAATAGTTCTTAAACACGATTATTCTCCGGATAAATTCGCTAGTGTTTCATGTACATATGTTGTATGAATATATATATATATATATTTATACCCAAATTACAGGGCCCATAGAGGGCATAAAATCAGATACAATTGATTTACATAATTGGTTACAACATGTTTAACATGTATTTGAATGAGGCTTTTTCACGAGATTAAAGCTTTTTTTAGTAGAAAAAGAGCTGAACATGCACAACTTCCATTAAAAACTTAAAATATAACTTAGGGATGGGAACAAAAGATATTGTCTTGCTAAATGTTTAACATGTTGAAATAAATTTTGATTATTATCATGCTAATGGTCTATAAATTTGTTTTTTGTTAAGCAAAACAAAATAAATATTATATCCTTGGTTGTCTGGATATAAAAGTACCCTGCAACGTGCCAATTAGTGACCAATCGCATAAGTTAAGCCCTTTTGAACTGATTTTTTTTCTTTTGAATGAACTCTTACAATACAAAACCCAAAGTAAGGGGAGGATAAAGTGCAAGAAATTAGTTGAAAGCCAACACATTATGTTTGTGTCTGTCGAGAGACAGAGGGCTGAAATTATGAGGTTGTCGTTTTCTGCTGTATATGTTTTTTGTTTATTGATTTGAGTATTAATTTAGCTGTCCTTTTTCTTGTTGGAGTCGTTTTGCGTTTGTAATTCCGGCGCCTTTAGGTGTCATACAACCAATTACTATTACAAATTTAAAACGTATGTAAAAGTATGCCTACTCTGACAAAAAATAGTGCATTTGATGTCATTGTTCACCTAAACTAACCAACAAATTTGCAGAAATGAAACTTGTTGAAAGAGAAATATATTAAGACCATTTTGAGGCAATTTTTACCTGTCTAGGAGTTTACATTTAAAATGAAGGATTAATGGTTCAATGGTATACTAATTTTTAAATTTCAAGAAAACATGTGGTTATTTTTAGTGGTACCTCCTTTCGGGAGCTCTGTTATTTCTTATATGATTTTGAATATATGTTGAAAATCGGCATGCAGAAAGGTGACACCTGTACAATTCAGGATATACCTAGTTTTTATGAAGTTAAACTTAAAAATATTTAGAAAGTTGTGAAAATTTCAAAAAAATGGTTGAACATATTGGGACTTTTAATTGATGGTATGACACCTTTATAGTCGATTTCGGTGTGTAATTTGCCTATTGTTTAAAAAAGAGCATTGACAAAAAGTAATTACCTTTTATGTCAGTTGGTCAATGGTCGATATTTATCTCAATCATGTCAAGTGCAATCATACCAAATATTTTTTACTTTTTATAATAACAAATATCAGTATAGAAGGCGTGTTTTTCCGTCAATCAGAGATGGGTTCGATTACTTTCAATGTAATTAATTACATTACAATCCTACTTTGTTAATTGTTGAAATACAACCAATGATTACTTTACATTTATCTTTCCAATAAGCTGATAAGATTCTTGATTACATTCGCTAGTAATCAAGATTACAGGGTTAAAGAAATATATATCATGAATAGAGCAAACACCTATGTTAGTTGTGCATATATGTATAATATCTTTTACTCAGGCTAATAAGGACTTTCAATACTGTAACATTTTATTCTTTAAGATGTAAACGAATCTATTAGGCATTAACATATATTAACACGAATTATTTACAACAAAAACCTGTATTCAATGAAAAAAGTTATTCCTTTAAAGCAACATCGTTGTTTTTTTTTAATAAAGGAAAAACGGAATGGTAAGCTTTTTACCATGTTCATTACAAATTTTAAATATATCACAAAAGTTAGATTTTTTAATTTTATGATTTTTTTATGAATGGTAGTCATTTTTCTTTTGAATTATGCCATACAAAAATAAACGCAGGATATTCATTCTCCTTAATACTCTCAAAGAAATCTAATAACTCAAATATATTATAATAATCATTATCTGCAGATGTGTCAACAAGTTTGAAGTTGTCTTTGTGTAGTCCTTGGAGGGTACAATAACATCATAAACCATTACACCATGCACCATGTACCATTACACTATAAATGTTACACCCTTGCACTATATATCTAACACATTTTATGTTTACCATCTGAAATAACTTATAATTCAATTTAATTTCAAAGAAAGGGTGCGAATATAAACTTATTTATTCATTTTAAAAAACGAAATTTTATCAAACTATTGTAAAATAATGTATAAATTGAAAATCAGTTTAATAATTTGCATAGTTTTAAACTTTGATAAACACACTTTTATACACGTAACACAATCACACCATTCTTCATACACCATAACACAATTACTCTTACATCATACACCATAGCCCCATGCACCTTCTACCATTGCACCATTTATCATACATCATTACATCATACAGGTTTTTGGGAAGTTAACAACATTGAGGGGTTGTATGTCAAGATATAACACCTTACAACTTAAAAATGTTCACCCAAATTAAGAATTTGTTTCATTGTAATCAGACTAACAAGGTATTTTAAAAGTAGTTGATTAAATAAAATTACATGTAATCATATTTTTGACTATCAAACAGACGAACGTATATAAGCTTAAGCAAATACAGGTCAACGCAATATCTATGGTCAACGTATAGTCAGATATACAAACTGTATTCACTTCAAACCAGCAAAGTCTTAAATGGTTTATATCTGTACTTGACGGTACTGATTGTTACCCGACCCGTCTGAATTGGTCTGAAATGTACTTGGTAACACTCGCCTGTAGTCTGAACCATACTGAACAGTCTGAACTTGTACTTGAGCAGTACTTAACCATTTTATACGAGTCTGGGGCCGGTAACAAGAAGCATTCGTATGTCTTACGAACGTCTAAAGGACGTCTTTAGATTTAAGAATGTAACAAGACCCTACCTCAGACCTATCTTAGAATGATTGACAGCCCTTAATGTTTTGAAAAAGTGCATGATTTAAGAACGATTCTTACGTCTATCTTAAAGCATTCTTACTTATTCCGGTAACACAAAATCATTCTTAGATTTTGGTCAGTTATTAAGTATTCTTAAATCAAACTTAGCAACTTAGAGGTGTACCAAGAACAATTCGCAATAGCTTCACTTGCCATTTTTTGTAAGAGTGATCCCGACTACTCTTAGCTGTACATTCACTGGTTAATATTAGAACAAGTTGCTAAATAAAGTTAATAGGTCAAACTTAGAACTTTTTTATTTAATTGTTAATTCATCTGAAAAGGAAATTATATATCAGTGTTTTCTTGGCCATGTATGTGGAGGATGGTAGTTTCTCTTTTTTGTAATTAATTACAATTTTGGCATGTTGAGAAAAGTGTTAAATATAAAGCAAGGAAAAATATGTGACATTTTTCAATTTAAAACCAAGAGTTCCAAATGGTGAAGTTTAAATCATCACTTCTTGAATTTACGGAAGCCATTATGAGTTGGTTGACCAATCATTTACCGGCTTCAGTTTTTAATATAATAAGCAACATGATGGGCGCCACACGTGGAGCAGGATTTGCTTACCCTTCCAAATCATCTAAAATCTACATCAGTTTTTAGAGGGTTGGGTGTTGTTGTTGTATACCTGTTTTTTTTTTACATTTTTGTATATTGTGTCTTTTTTGTTCACGCATTGTTATCAATATTGTGGAATTTGACAGGATTGTCATACAAGTGAGAGGTTCAGCTCTTTAAACCAGTTTTAATCCATCATTTTTTTACACTTTGAAAATGCCTGTAACAAGTCAGGAATATGACAAGTGTCGTCCATTCGTTTGATGTGTTTAATCATTTGATTTTGGCATTTGGTTAAAGGACTTAATTTCCGTTTTGAATTTTCCTCGGAGTGAGTTATATTTTCATGTAAGGATTGATTGTATAATAAAATAGGTAGCAATATTTGAATATTATGACTAAAACATTTTGTTCGCATCAATTTAGAGTGCCAGCATGTCCTTTTTTTATTCAAAATATTGAATCGTGAACAAAATTCAGTAGTTTTCACACTTCAGGCTGACTCACATAATAAAATTATTTGTCGCAACAACCAAAATGGACCATATAAGCATTTTATTATGTAAATCTATATAGCCGCATAGAAATGAGTTATATTTTCATGTAAGGATTGATTGTATAATAAAATAGGTAGCAATATTTGAATATTATGACTAAAAAAATTTGTTCGCATCAATTTAGAGTGCCAGCATGTCCCTTTTTTATTCAAAATATTGCATCGTAAACAAAATTCAGTAGTTTTCATACCTCAGACCGACTCATATATATAAAATTATTTGTCAGCAACAACCAAAACTGACCATATAAACATTCTATCGTGTAAATATTTATAGCCATATGGTAAATGAGTTATATTTTTATGTAAGGATTGATTGTATTATATAAAAGGTAGCAAAATTTGAATATTATGACTACAAAAAATTGGTTCCCATCAATTAAGAGTGCCAGCACGTACTTTTTTCATACAAATTATTGAATCGTAAACCAATTTGTGTAGTTTTCATACCTCAGACTGACTCATATAATAAAATTATTTGTCCGCAACAACCAAAACTTTCCATATACGCACTTTATTATATAAGTCTATATAGCCATATGGTAAATGAGTTATATTTTCATGTAAGGATTGATTGTATAATAAAATAGGTAGCAATATTTGAATATTATGACTAAAAAATTTTGTTCGCATCAATTTAGAGTGCCAGCATGTCCCTTTTTATTCCAAATATTGCATCGTAAACAAAATTCAGTAGTTTTCATACCTCAGACTGACTCATATAATAAAATTATTTGTCGCAACAACCAAAATGGACCATATAAGCATTTTATTATGTAAATCTATATAGCCGCATAGTAAATGAGTTATATTTTCATGTAAGGATTGATTGTATAATAAAATAGGTAGCAATATTTGAATATTATGACTAAAACATTTTGTTCGCATCAATTTAGAGTGCCAGCATGTCCTTTTTTTATTCAAAATATTGAATCGTGAACAAAATTCAGTAGTTTTCACACTTCAGGCTGACTCACATAATAAAATTATTTGTCGCAACAACCAAAATGGACCATATAAGCATTTTATTATGTAAATCTATATAGCCGCATAGAAATGAGTTATATTTTCATGTAAGGATTGATTGTATAATAAAATAGGTAGCAATATTTGAATATTATGACTAAAAAAATTTGTTCGCATCAATTTAGAGTGCCAGCATGTCCCTTTTTTATTCAAAATATTGCATCGTAAACAAAATTCAGTAGTTTTCATACCTCAGACCGACTCATATATATAAAATTATTTGTCAGCAACAACCAAAACTGACCATATAAACATTCTATCATGTAAATATTTATAGCCATATGGTAAATGAGTTATATTTTTATGTAAGGATTGATTGTATTATATAAAAGGTAGAAAAATTTGAATATTATGACTACAAAAAATTGGTTCCCATCAATTAAGAGTGCCAGCATGTACTTTTTTATACAAATTATTGAATCGTAAACCAATTTGTGTAGTTTTCATACCTCAGACTGACTCATATAATAAAATTATTTGTCTGCAACAACCAAAACTTTCCATATACGCACTTTATTATATAAGTCTATATAGCCATATGGTAAATAAGTTATATTTTCATGTAATAATTGATTGTATTATATAAAAGGTAGCCATATGTGATTATTATGACTAAAAAAAATTGGTTTGAATCAATTTAGAGTGACAGCATGTACTTTTTTATACAAATTATTGAATCATAAACCAATTTAAGTAGTTTTCATTCCTCAGACTGACTCATATAATAAAATTATTTGTCGCAACAACCAAAATGGACCATATAAGCATTTTATTATGTAAATCTATATAGTCACATAGTAAATGAGTTATATTTTCATGTTAGGATTGATTGTATTATATAAAAGGTAGCAAAATTTGAATATTATGACTAAAACAAATGTGTTTGCATCAATTTAGAGTGCCAGCATGTACTTTTTTACACAAATTATTGAATCGTTAACCAATTTAAGTAGTTTTCATACCTCAGACTGACTCTCATTATAAAATTATTTGTTTAGCAACAATCAAAACTGACCATATTAGCATTTTATTATGTAAATCTATATAGTCACATAGTAATTGAGTTAAAAGAATTGATTGTATAATACAAAAGATAGCAATATTTAAATATTATAACTAAAAAGTTTTGTCCTCATCAATTTAGAGTTCCAGCATTTCCTTTTTTTATTCAAAATATTGAATTGTAAACAAAATTCAGTAGTTTTCATACCTCAGACAGACTCATATAATAAATTATTTGTTCGCAACAACCAAAATTTACCATATAAGCACTTTATTATATAAGTCTATATAGCCATATGGTAAATGAGTTATATTTTCATGTAAGGATTGATTGTATTATATAAAAAGTAGCAATATTTGAATATTATGACTATAAAAAATTTGGTTCTCATCAATTTAGATGTACTTTTTTATACAAATTATTGAATCGTAAACCAATTTAAGTAGTTTTCATACCTAATACTGACTCGTATTATAAATCCATTTGTTTCGCAACAACAAAAACTGACCGTATTAGCATTTTATTATGTAAATCTATAAAGCCACATAGTAAATGAGTTATATTTTCATGTAAGGATTGATTGTATTATATAAAAGGTAGCAATATTTGAATACAAATTAAAAAAAAATAATTCGCATCAATTTAGAGTGCCAGCATGTACTTTTTTATACAAATTATTGAATCGTAAACCAATTTAAGTAGTTTTCATACCTCAGACTGACTCGTATTATAAAATTAGTTGTCCGCATCAACCAAAACTGACCATATAAGCACTTTATAATGTAAATCTATATAGTGGCATAGTAAAGACGTTGTATTTTCATGTAAAGATTGATTGTATAAATTAAACGGTAGCAATATTGGAACAGTATGAATAAAAAAATGGGTTCGCATCAATTTAGAGTGCCACAATGTAATTTTTTTTATTCAAAATATTGAATTGTAAACAAAATTCAGTATTTTTCATACCTCAGACTGATTCATATAATAAAATTATTTGTCCCCAACAACCATAACTGACCATATTAGCACTTTTTTATGTAAATCTATATAGCTGCCTGCATAGTAAATGAGTTATATTTTAATTTAATGATTGATTGTATTATATAAAATTGAAAGGTAGCAATTTTTGATTAGCTATGACTTAAAAAATTGTTGGTATCAATCATGTCAATTTAGAGTTCCAGCATGTCCTTTTTGTATTCAAACTATTTTGAAACAAATTTCAGTAGTTTTCACACGACTGACTCGTATTATAAAATTATTTGTCGGGAACAACCAACACAGACCATATTAGCACTCTATATAGCTGAATAGTAAATCAGTTATAAATCCATGCAAAGGATCGCAATATTTGAACATTTTTAAATTGACGGATTTGTACGAATGACGTACATACTTATGTTACACTTTATTATTACCCCTGTACAATTTACGTTTGATTATTTGTCAAAACTGAAGCTTAAGTCATGTTAATCCAAGACAAACGAGGGGAATTTCGATTAAAAATTATGTATTAAATGCACCGAGTTATAGTTAGGAATTCGAAGAGACAATTAAAAATGGGGAAAGAAACAACGTAAACCATGATGTGTATATCCCATCATATAAAAATATGTTTCCGATGTCTCGGATAACCTTTCTTTCCGTATCGATATTTGTACATGTAACTTTTGAAAAGAAAATATAGAAAATCTGCTAATAAGTAAAAATAATGGACTTAATGGAACTGATTGTGTGTGATTGAATAAAATTAATATTCGAATTAAAAGAGTTTTTTTAATTGTTCTGGTTTAAAACACATATACGTAAAATACAAAGACTAAAGGTCGTTTTTATAAAATAAATAAACAAATGAACTTGAAGTTTATTTCTAAATTTAGCCAATCAGTTAACGCGAAAAGTAAACGCGCGTTTACTTTCAAATGCACGTAAAAATACACTTTTAAAATCTGTAGTAAACGCCCGTTTACTTTTAAGTGCACGTGAAAATGAAGTAAACGCCCGTTTACTACTGACTAAACGGACACAAAGTAAACGCCCGTTTACTGGGGTAGACATTAGAAATTTCCATTTTGACCGCGTTAACGTAATTATAGTAAACGGGCGTTTACTAGTAAACGGGAAATTTGAAGTTAACTAACGAAATATGTGCACGCGGCGTTAACTTGCGTTTACTTTATGTAATGCTTGGTCTGCACCCAACTGTAAGTATTTGTGGTTTTTTTTTAAATGTGAAAAAAATATTGTTTAGAGTGAAAAAATATAAGAAGATGTGGTATGAGTGCCAATGAGACAACTCCCCATCCACATTACAAATTATAAAAGGAAACCATTCTAGTAGTGATTTGACCGAAATGAACGGAAGGATAGAAAAATAAGCCTACGTCATTTCAGACTCGTCATTTATACTCGATTCAAATCCTACCTTTGGCCTGGTGAATAATAGGGCCCTCAAAAGGATAGTTCTGAGACAAGCACAGTGTTATTAAAAAATAATAATGTTCTATAAGCAGTTAAAATAATTTCATGTTTTAATCGGTGCAATTTTTTTAATTCAATTTTATTTTTATCAAAAAAGGGTCGGAAGAATGATGGTGGTCTCCGGCCAAAATTGATTTCCTTAGGTTAAATGGGTAGTTGATTGTTATGCGCATTTAATCGTTCGTTAAAACGTTTCTTTGATTCATTAAAGGTGATTCTAATTTCTGTGCGAGGAACCAAAAACGGAGACACCAGAAAATCATTAAGAACTCGTAACGTGAAAACTATTACGATGCAACTTAATGGAGAAATAAGAGCGATCTACGAACTACCTGAGGGAGCTTTGATTAACACTCGTTGAGTGATCTTAGACTTATCTTATCTTCCCCTTAATTCAATACGTACGACCTCTCTTAATAAAATTTCGTGTTACCGGCCCCTCAACCATACATACTCGAACTAGTCTGAAACATACTTGACTAAGTCTTAACCAACCAAGACCTATTATTTGTATCTATTAACTGAATTTAATCAATTTAGGAAATATTTTTTAAACAACTTGAAATGAAAAATGTATTCAATATAGTATTGAAATTAAAATCTCACAATAATCAATCATAATATATAACTTCAACACAGTATATTCATCATCATTTTCACAATTATGTATATCTACTTAAAAAATAGAAATAAAACAAGCTGATCAAATAATCTCAAACAGAATTGTGACTTATATTTTCAATGTTTCAAAAGTACTTTATAGTAACTGGACTATTTTCACCATTTACTTTAGCCTAGTATACATTTAAGGTTTCAGTTGAGTTTAGTTAATTTTGCAGTAAATATTAAAAAACAACTATTAAATTATATATATTAGTATACAAAGCAACTTAATAACTTTTAAAAAATGAGACCTTTGTTTTCTTTTGTTTCGCCAAAAATTTAATATAATCATGATAATAGAATGTCCATAGCAAACCTTGATAATCTTTTTAAAAAAGGAACTGTGTTCCAAAGTATCAGTAAACATTGATTTCACTTGAATGAAAGTAGTTTTTTGTCAAATTAGAAACATGTTATGCAAAAAACACTTGTATATGGTTTAGTTACCTCACTGTGTGTTTTACAGGTAAAAAGAAAGCCCTATTTTCGTACACTCTTGTATTACTTGTCTAGTATATTCGAAAGACCTTGTTATTTAAGTTAAGTAGGATGTTGCAATTTTAAATAAATGTTATTTAGAACTTAATACATCTAACCAGGTGGGATCTTAATAATCTGTTTGCACCAAGCAGAGGTCATACTTTATACATCACCACTAATCAGAAAAACAATTTTATTAATTGTTTAATTTCGTCCATTTTTATATGAATTATCTAAGATATAAAAAAAAATGATCACAAATCATGATAATAGATATATTCCTAATTTAAGGTTAAACAATTTGTTGAATTTTTTTGACTGATGTTATATATGTCAGTTAAAAAATAAGTTATTTTAACAGTTAAAAAAGTTATTTGGTCCAGTATGGTTCAGACTGGTCGAGTATTATTAAGACCATTGGTTGAGTATGGGTTACACAGGAAAAAAAGGTCGAGTACAGGTCGAGAATGGGTAAAGATTGTTTCAGACTGGTCGAGTAATAGTTCAGACTATTTTCAATGCCAAAGATAAGGATCAAAAACAATTCATAACAGTCAAGTATGATTCTGACTGGGGTCGAGTAATGTCAAGTAAAAGTCATACCAATTCAGACTGGTCAAGTGAAAATCAGTACAGTCGAGTACAGATAAAGTCTATTTCAGACTTTTAATGGTTTGTTGGGATTACTACATGTATTTACTAATCACTTATAACCTACATTAATACGTATCTTTTGAAATGTATAGTAATGATTGATAACGCCCGATAAATAATAAAAAAACAACATTTTTTTTTTACAATTCAATTTGTTTATTTTTATTTTATCGTTATTATGGTTATCGAATGAAAGCAAACTCTCATTTTGCTTTTGGTTTTGCCATTTGGTTATGGAATTTCCAGTTTGATTTTTCATTTGGGTTCAGAGTTTTGTATGATTTTACTTTTTCCAGAAAATGGACAAATGTAAACATTCTTGTTTTGCTTTAGGTAATTGTTGCTGTTATCAGAAGTCAATTGAAAAAATATTCTACCGACTGGTGGAACCTATTAGATTGGCTTATGATTATAGTATATGCGTCTGGAATGATACTGAAAATTGGTGAAGGAACGGTTTTCAGAACTACTTCAAAAATCTTATTAGTTACGGCATTTATGGCTTTGTGCACACGACTATTACATCTGTCGTTTATGACAGAGTTTCTTGGACGAAAGTTGGTCATTAATCGGAAGATGGTATGTAAGGTTTCTTTTGATTAACAAATATAAATAAATTAACACAAGGGCATAACATTGCAGTTGTGTGCACTTTATTTAATGCATGTGTTGTTCCAACAAACGTAAGAAGAAATACATCACTGTGGCAATGATAATGAATGAATGAACGCTGTGTACACATCTTAATTTACACTTGTTTCTACATAGCTGTTACTCGTATTCTAAATGCATAACAACATGTAATTAGTGATTGCGCTTATCATATGAATAACATTACAATACGCTAAGATTTACGCGACATTCAATGTTCGCTAAACAATCAGATAATATCTTAATGAAACCGTGTTTTGAGGTAATCGTTGTTTCATATTCTGTCTATTGTTTTTTTTGTGGGTTGGTGAATATCCGCAAGTCAAAATAACGGTAACTTGCTTAAATGTAGGTTTTGACTAGTAGCCAACGAAAACAAAACGACAATGCCAGGGTGAGATATATTAGCATACAACACTTTTGTAGATTAATCGTACAAGCACAAACAAGGCCCGTCACATATCTGTGCAGCAGAATTTTTTATTACCTTATTTGTTTTATATAAATTTGAAATAATTCGTGCAAGCCATAGATTCAAATCAACAAACTGTAATGTACATGCAACAGCAAAAGTGTGGATTCCAACTCCAACTATTTTATATTTGGTGTAAACTAAACAACAATTGAAAAAATATTCAATAAGCTTCAACACTATCAGCTGATTAACTTAAAACTGCATTGAACTTGTGGACAACAAATTATTTTGTATCTTTTGATTTATTTGAATTATATTATTATCAATTACAAGGGTATTCGAACTTTAATATAATTACAATTCTAAATGAAATATTTCAATATATTTTTTGATTTTATTATAATTTCTTTAAGTTAAGGGTGTACCTAACACATGACCAAAAATCAATTTGGCTCGTTTAGTTTTCTTAACATTTTGACAAATAAAATTGAGAAAGGAAATGGTGAATATGTCAAAGCGATAACCACCCACCATAGAGCAGACAACAGCCGAAGGCAACCAATGGGTCTTCAATGTAGCGAGAATTCCCGCACCCGTAGGTTTCCTTCAGCTGGCCCCTTAACATATGCATAATAGTACAGTGATAATGGACGTCATAATAATCTCCGAATTATACACAAGAAACTAAAATTTAAAATTAAATGTATTTACTTTGATCTTTTGACAAAAATATAAAATTTAAAAAAAAAATTGAACCAACTGTTTGATCAGATAAATTACACTGGTTATGTAGCAGTTTGACAAAAACTTATTTTGATCATTATGAAGCTTAATATTCCCTGAACAGCACGACGTCATTAAAACGTTCTGCTGATTTCACAGAATTATCTCCCTGTAGTGTTATGTACTACCTTAAGAACATTCCATTGACGTTAACAAAACGAAGTATATTCACAACAAGTCATTCTCAATTTTATATAAAAAGGATGCCTATATTCTTAGTCTACGGATATGAGGTGGAATACATGTACTTACGGTTATCTATGACATTGTTTTGATTTTCAGATTAAAGATTCAATTGCCTTCCTGATAATTATTACAATCGTACTGGTGTGGTACAGCGTTTCGTTTTATGCACTTATGTATCCGAACTCTGAATTCAGTTGGATACAGATCGAAAAAATTCTTAGAAACGGCTATTGGATGTTATTTGGAGAGCTGAACTTAGATGGTGAGAATCGATTAAATTTGATTTGATAGTTATATTGAAATTTTTTGTGGACAATATTTTGAAATGAAAACTCGGATATTAGGCATTATATATGGTCATTGTAAAACATATAGTACATGCTTTCATCGTCAATTTCGATTAAAGTGCATTTTTGTAGTAAGTATTGTCTCTTATCTGTAGACTTTCGCATTTTCAATCCGTTAAGGAAAATTTGGCAGGAAATGATTCTCCTTAGAATTTTCATACATTTAGCAATGGCATTTTTTTTTCTTTTAAAAACAATAGAAAAATAACTAGTTATTCAAATATCGTTTTTTTAAACTACATGTATATGTAATAAAATAATGAAAATAAAAGAAGGGGTTACCGGAAAAAAGTTTCCATGACACTGCATCAATGTTAGATCTGTCAATTTGTGAAAGCAAATTTGTTTGTTCAATGGCCTAGGTGATTGGATGGTATAGCGCGTCGGGCAAAATGTGAGACTTGAATTCGAATCACAGCCAGAGGATAAAAAAAGTTGCTGAAACAGATCTTACATTGTTGGTCTGATAATGAGACGAATTATATATACATAATGTGTTTTCAGCCTTTTATTTATATCATGATGCGATTGATGAAATCTGTAGTAGAATTGTCACTGGTTCAGATGTAATTATTATATAATTATTTATGTGACTACATCCTACATAGATGTGTTAGTCCTCTAAGGTAGATAATTTAGCTGATCTGTAAACAATTCCGTCTTCATGCCTTATATACATTTTTAACGTGTTCTATGTTACGACGACAGATAAAAACTGACGAGAAAAGGTTACACCCGGCAACAAAAAGCTTTATTATATGTAGAGCCTTGGTGGTCTACATAACAGCATAACAATGTCAGATCTGCATATTTGCTCTGCTCATTTGCGTTAGCTATTTTTATTATTCTTTACTGGCTGGGATTCGAACTAATGGCACCAAATCGCCTTGCTCTTAGCCCGACACACGATACCACTCGACCATCTAGGCTATACAATATTAAAGCTGTCGATGGTCAGGTGTTACCTTTCATCGTTGGTTTGTTCATTTCGTCGTATCACAGTACATGATACATGAGGCATGAAGATGAAAGTTTAACAAACCAGCTCAATCATCTATCGTACAGGAGCGCACTACTTATCGCAGGACGCAATCCCAGAAATAATCATACCATGATCACACTCTAAAAAAAAATTACTAGGAATAACCAAAAAAAAGTAATTCAATTACTTGATTCAAGTAATTGAATTTGTCAAAATTATTGATCATTGATAGTTATTATTGGTGATGTTAAGTAATTTCAAGTAAATACAAGTAATTTACTTTTTCAGTAATTCTAAGTAATCCAATTCAGTAAACAAAATAATCAACATAAGTAATTCTAAGTAATATTTTAAGTATTTTCAAGTTTTTATTACAAGTAAATACTAGTAATATAACAAGTAATTGTAAGTAATTAACAGTAAAACGTCAAGTAATTCACAGTAACAATTCAAACAATTTCAAGTAATCCTTAGTAATAATCTTAAGTAATTCTCAGTAAAATAATAAGTAATTAAAAGTAATTCTAAGTAATAATTTCTAGTAATCCTAAGTAATAACTTTTAGTAATACTAAGTAATAATTGTAAGTAATCCTTAGTAATAATTTTAAGTAATTCATAGTAATAACTTTTAGTAATTCTTAGTTATAATTTTAAATAATTCTGAATAAAAATCTTAGTAATTCAAAATAATAATTCAAGTAATTCTAATTTAAAGTAATCTGCTTAAAGTACACTAGTTCAAGAAAACAAAATCTAATCAATGAAATATTTATTCAAGAACAATTTTAAGAGTAAATCTCTGTACTGATTAGTCCACACTACCATAGATTTGTGTGCCATGTGTTGCTATTTATAGGCACTTATTTATAATATATTTATAGATTGAAATAAAATTTTTATTCTGTTTTATTATAAATGCATATAATTTGAAATAGTAACATACCTTTTTAAAGAATTATAATATACTATATCCATTGTTATAATCCATTTCTCTTGTTTGTTGTAAGTTAACATGGGCAATCTCCCCGGCACCTCTTTGTGTTACATTTTCATTTAATTGAATTAATACACAACGAGTAGCCAGTTACATGAAAACCCACAAAGTGTCCTTTTTGTTAGGTTCTCCTTTCCTTTCATGTGTGTTACTCGTGTAAGTATTTCAACAAACTCTGTAAACTTTTGTTCAAATTCAAAACTGAATGAGCTCCAGCTAATTTTCAAAAATAGCTTACCAAAGTCAAATGAAACCTTAATTCTGATTGGCCGAATATTTTTTCAGTCTCAAATCAAAAACTAAAAATACAGGGAATATTTTGTACATTTATAATAAATAGTTAATCTTTAATTTTAGTAAAACTAAGTCATGTTATTTTACATTCTAGAATTGTATTAAAAAAAGATAATAATAATTTGAGGATATTTTGATGTGAAAATATGTTAAGTAATGACTAGTTATTCTTATACTAAGTAATTCCTAGTAATGAGTAATAAAAAAGAAAACTTAATATAATTACTTAGTAATATTTTTTTGTGTGTGATATACAGATGTATGTGATACAGTGAATTTGTATAATCAGGGATTATGTTGAATCCCTGATTTTTAAGGGAATATGTAAAATCACTAAAATCATTAGTAATTATATATAATCCCTGAAAATGACCAGTGATTTTACATAATCACCGAACATTTTAATAATTATTCTACAAATTTCCTAATATGATTTCAGGTATTATGAATAATTTAATGGTCCTTTGTTTGATAAACAAAAATAATATAGACAAATTATAATTTTAAGTTTCTTTCATTTTCCTTGCCAGATGAAATTATTTTGCTTTTAAACACAGAGGATAATCAAAAGATATAACCAGCACAAGTTTTCGAGATATAGTTGAAGACTTCAAAATTAATAATATTAACCATCCCTTTATAACGATAGCTTTACATATATTGTTTGTTTATTAAAAGTCATCGTCAAATGGATATTCATGCTCTATTTGTAAATCCACAAGCATGTTATTTGTGATACATGAGGTAGATTATGGAACAACTTCTTTGTGTGTTTTTTTTTTTGTTGGTTAATGAACAATTTTGCAAGAAATTCAAACTGTGAGAACTTAGTTTCCAATAAATAAAATTAAGATAACAGATGTTTACCATAGTAAAATCTCATAGATAAATTTCCCATATGGCTTCCTATTTTGAAGTTCTAATTTGACTTGCGGAGTCTGCGACCCCAACAGCTGATATGTCAGCTGAATGATCGAATGATTACCGACAAAAGAGGGTTTTACTGATAGACTGACTTGATTTAATAACGAATTACCCAATGTTGGTTCGATACAGTAGGCATTTCAACCCAAAGACCGGATGTCAGTTTCAATTAATGTAATGAAAGATTGCTCTAAAATAGTTATTCCAACCATATTCTGTGGTTGTCTCTATTATGGTAGACACCTGTGGTTGAGTTTTTATCTTTGTTTTGGTATCTGCAATATTTTTTTGGACTAAATACCAGGATGTTTCTTTTCTTCTTTTGGAAATTGTTGGACTGTGTTATATTTTATTACCGCGACACATTTACTATACGGTATGGATGAGATATGTGTAGTCCTTCGTTAACCTAAATTATTTATTAGATATATATATATATATATATACAACTCGTCTAAACATCAACCCAACAATGTTAGATCTGTAAATTTGCTTTCGCAAATTTTTGGTTCTTCCCTCGCCGGGATTCGAACCCATGCTACTGTGATATCGTGACACCAAATCGCCTGCACTGCAGCCGTCCCGCTAGACCACACGACCACCTGGGCTCTAGTTATATATATATATACAACTCGTCTAAACATCAACCCAACAATGTTAGATCTGTAAATTTGCTTTCGCAAATTTTTGGTTCTTCCCTCGCCGGGATTCGAACCCATGCTACTGTGATATCGTGACACCAAATCGCCTGCACTGCAGCCGTCCCGCTAGACCACACGACCACCTGGGCTCTCAAAAAAAGAGCTTTCGGTGGCCATATGTTACCTTTCCACGTCAGTTTTAATCTAGCGGCGTACTACAGTACATGATATATAAGGCATGAAGATGTTATTGTTACAGATCAGCTAAATTATCTATAGTAAAGGATCCTACAAATTAATGTAAGATACGGTCACAGAAAATAATTATATTCATAAGTACGTCTGAGTCAGTGACAACCCTACAACAGATGTATATATATATATATATATACAACTCGTCTAAACATCAACCCAACAATGTTAGATCTGTAAATTTGCTTTCGCAAATTTTTGGTTCTTCCCTCGCCGGGATTCGAACCCATGCTACTGTGATATCGTGACACCAAATCGCCTGCACTGCAGCCGTCCCGCTAGACCACACGACCACCTGGGCTCTCTAAAAAAAGAGCTTTCGGTGGCCATATGTTACCTTTCCACGTCAGTTTTAATCTAGCGGCGTACTACAGTACATGATATATAAGGCATGAAGATGTTATTGTTACAGATCAGCTAAATTATCTATAGTAAAGGATCCTACAAATTAATGTAAGATATAGTCACAGAAAATAATTATATTCATAAGTACGTCTGAGTCAGTGACAACCCTACAACAGATGTATCCATATATATATATATATATATATATTAGACACTTCTACAACGAAATTTGTTATACATGCACACGTATAAAAATTGCGGTTTTTATCCAACGCAATCATAGGTCTTAACGTAATTTTCAATTTAGACTCGTATATATATATAAATGTATATAGTTGTTTACATTTTCGGTATTTGTTTCAGTCTCGAGGTGAGTTTTCTTATTCTTATATGTCATTCGCATATTACGTCTGCAAATATCACATCTGCGTTTAAATTTGTCAACTGTTAGCTTCTGTTGTGATCCATTCTTAAATAATGTAGGTATATTTCATTTACAGAATCAAGTTGTACATTCAACAAAACACTGTACGCAAATGATGTTTTACAGCGTTGTCCTACTGAACTTGGTTTATACGTTACACCGTATTTAACGGCGTTCTATGGTTTAATAGCAGTGGTGTTACTTCTCAATCTACTGATAGCTATGTACAGGTAAAGGGTTTTTTTTTTTTTTTATAAAACTGAGAAAAGAATTTATAGTAAGTGATGAATCAATTTTACCATAAATAGTGGGAGATATTAGCAGGCAAAATCGAGGGAATTGTGCAAATGATGATACAAGCATGAAAATTACCACAAAGCATCATTATTTTATACTTTTTAAGAAACAACTGCTGGCCATTAAAAAAAAATCATTTTTTCAAGATGGCCACGGCCTTTTTCTAAAATGGCTATTTTTACAGATTGATTTTTTTTCTGGAAAACTTTTCTTTTAACTTCTTTTAGTGAAAAACAGCTATTAAATTTGGTAGCTACCTTCCTTACACGTGAAATTTTTACTAGAAATGAATATTTGACATAAAGTGGGCGTGCACATGCACGAAAATGAATCAAAATTCATGAAAAAAACATTTGAACTATTTACTATAAAATGTGATTTTCAATGATCTTATGATACACATGGTTTCACAATTTTCCGCATGCACAAACTATTTATAGACATAAAAGGCGATTTTTATGCAACACCAGGGCACACTGGTATAAATTTTATAGTTTATCTCATTACTCTAAAAATCGAGGCTCTTGTAGAACTGTTCAAGTAAGTGTAAAATCTATGACGCCACTGTTTACATGGTTTAAAAATAAGCTCATTTAGTTGCAATGATCAGGTATTCGATGTATAAGGCGAAAAATGTGGTTAATACGGGATAAACATCAACAGCCATTTTTGGTAAAGGCTATCCAGTGGGAAAAAGTAAAATCACAAAAATACTGAACTCAGAGGAAAATCAATTTGGAAAGTCCATAATCACATGGCAAAATCAAATAACAAAACGCATCAAAAACGATTGGACAAGAACTGTCATATTCCTGACTTGGTACAGGCATTTTCAAATGTAGAAAATGATGGATTAAACCTGGTTCAATAGCGCTAACCCTCTCACTTTAATAACAGTCTCATGACCTGGGAGTGACCTGATTTGAACGGGGAAGATAAGTAAATCGTCATGTGAGGTAGATTGCAAATTGAAATGACTTGTTATAAAATTCTGGTAGTTAAATAACGTAATAGTGGATGGACAAGTGTCCTCACTAAAACTAATATTGCAACACCTAGAACGACATGTATAAAAAAGAAGATGTATGTATGTTCAAATGAACCTAGGACTAGACATGCGCATCGGACAACTGTATGTGTTTTGCTTGAATTGTATATATCGGCTTACGAAAGCTAAATACAGAAATTATAATCATGTCATGACTCAGTGACGTTTAATCATTTGCTAGACTGGAGTAAGGAAATATAGTCATCTAGACCAAAGTTTAATTCCTGGTGTTAAATTATAAAATAAGAACTTCTTGTGAATTTAGTAGTATGCTCATTTCATGAGTCAAATTTTGTACAAACAGTTCATATAAAGCATGATGTTGTATGTATCTTGGTCTAAGTTATAAATTATTCTCGATCGTCACCGACCTTCTGCAAGATATGGCTTCCCTTTTAAACATCACCCACAGGTGCAAATTTTACTGAACGTAAGACCAGCAAATATTTTTTCATAGCACAATTGACCAGGCAAAACAAAACCAGAATAATGCAATTGCGAAGGGCGATGTTGTTGTCATAGGTTTAACCGAAGATCCCTTTTAGATGTATGGAAGGTAGCTGGACCAGAAGTCAGTAGACTATCAGATGAATTTGAAAGATCTAGTGGTTTGATGCATTATACAACATATGAACCACTTAATGAACACTCTACAAAAACACAAAAGGATTTCTTTAAAAAGATCAGAGGCAAACTATACGAAGATCGTTTAAAGCAAATGCAAAACGAAGGAAAACCTGTTACTTATAACCAGATCAAAAAGAACAACTTCCTATTATGTCCTTAAAATAAAACTGTAAACGTCTTTGTCAAAAACAAAGCTAGAGAACCTTAAATTTCAGTTTGGATGACATGGGAAGTATTTCCAGAGGTGAGGGACGTTTTGTTTGTTCTTCGCTGAAGTGTAAAGACACTTACATGGACATCATAAAAGCATTTATTTGCATCATGTATGACAGAACAACGTCAACATTTGCTGTTAATGAGACGCAATGTAAATTGTTGCCCATGGAGCAGCAGCATTGTGATGCTGTTCCGCCTAAGACAGTTTTTTTTTCGGAGCACATTCAAGGAAAAGCATATCAAGGAGGACAAGTTTGGGCTCAGCCTGGTTTATGTATTCGACAGGTACATGTACCAAGTCATAAACACTGGGGTTGGATGAAAGAAAAAAATCGATGACAGTTGGAAACCAAAAAGGACTTCTTCGACTGACGTTACATCCTCCTGTCAGGAACTTCTGAAATGCGAAGGCAGAAAATCCAGCTAAATTGACAACTGTAAATGCTACCGTTCTGTCCTTCCCGGTACGGCTTTTTGTATTGGCTACTGTCAGATTTTTTTTAGTTAACCAACCTGTCTTTCTAACAAAAGTAGGGATGTAAATTTAACAAAAAATGTCAGATTTTTACGTGTTAAGTTGATGGAAATTATAAAAAAAAAACATTTTCAAAATTTTAGCCGCCATTTTGGTACCGGAAGTCACTCTTTTTTGTCATTTATGTTTTGTTTCGTCGTAGTTTAGTATTTGTTATTAACATTTTATCAAAACTAACATTGGATTATTCCAATAACACAGCTTTCAAGGATTTACGAAATGTAACCAATTGGATATGACGCCATTTGTAAAATGATCGGTGGCCATTTTGAAAAAATAGAAATTTTTGATGGCCAGCACCTGATTTTTTTTAATTATCATTTAGTCAACCTTTATACCTAATTTCATGCTTGTATCACGATTTGCACAATTATGTCCATAATATCTCCCACTAAAAGCAGAAAATACCCCAAGGCCGAAAATCAATTTCAAGACAATAAAAAAAATTCGACACCCGGGGGCGACATCGGATTGCTCATTACGAAATATATGTACTAGTTCAGCGACTCAAATACTCAAATTATAAACATATAAATGAACCAAAATGAAATATGATTAACAAAGGCAAGGGGCTGCTAACTTGGGACAGGCGCAAAGATGTAGTGGGCCAAACAGGTTTTATAAGATCTCAACCCTCCCAATACCTATACAAATATAGCCAAATTAGAATTAATATAGCAATATGCACAGTTAAACTTAGTATAAAAGAAAGTTGAGTTAAAATAGAAGAAACTATAATCAAAATGAAAATTGATACATATATAAACAGAGAATTATCAGCTATCATTGACACGTAAGCTACAGACCTCAATGACTGATTCAAAGATAAGCACGTCTTTATCTTATGCAAATGAAGACCAACCCATTCCGTTAGGTGCTAAGTAGCATACCATCATAACATATACAATAAGACCATTACCCGGATCATACCAACAACTTGATTTAAAATAAATGTGTTAATCTCTGATGCAAAGACGATATGATTGAATCAACATTAATTAAGAATGCTATTTTTAATGACCTGATAGCAGGTAAGCATTTGATAATGGATAATAATTTCCCTTTGAATTCAGTTTTTTATGATTTCACTTTTTTTTTTCATTTAGTAGAATTTTACCATACAAAATGAATTTGATATTCCTAACCTTCTTTGATTTATATCATCGAGTGATGTCCTTATATGTATGATAACTCTTAGCAAATGGTTGACTTGCGTGTGATAATAAAAACCTGTTGTAATAGCTTTTTCGGAAATACACAGATTTTTTTCATTAAAAAATTGTTTTATTTAGTGTTTCGCCAAACAAAAGTTTTAAAAGGAACAATCCATTTAATTTCAATCAATGTATTTTTTAAATTTTAAAAGAGCATATAGATAAACTTTTAAGTTTTTTGCCATTATAATCAGGTCCGGTAAATAGTCTAATTCGGTAGGTCAAATTCATGAAAGGGAAGGGGATTGTAGTTACGACGTAAGGAACATATCCGATATCATTTGTGAAACGGTTAAATCATAACTGTCAACCAACTCGTGATGGAGTCCGTAAAATTTACGAAGGGATGATTTCAACTTAACCATTTGGAACTCCTGGTTTAATAGCTTCCTTGTGAGCAGTAACCCTCTATCAAGAAAATCATGATAGGAAATGCAAGCACGGGAATATCGCATCAATTGGGAGATATATACCCTGTATGCAGGTGCTGCTGGAATGTTGCTACTTAGAAATGGAAAGTTCACAATTGGAAAGCTGAAATCATCTCTTTTGTCGTTAAGTTTTGTCTTCAACAGACCCTCATTGTCAATTTCTAGATGTAAGTCAAGATATGAAGCCGACTTAACTGTATCTGTAGTATCCTTTATCTCCAATTCGATGGGATAGATGCGTTCCACAAAGTCACCAAATTTTGAATTGTTTAGTAAAAGAACGTCATCTATATAGCTGAAAGTAGAGTTAAAGGATATTGCTAACTTCTTATCTTTCTTCCTAAGAAGTTCCTGCATGAAGTCAGCCTCATAATAATAAAGAAACAAGTCAGCAAGTAGAAGGGACAGTTTGTTCCCATTGTGATGCCGACAGTCTGTTGAAAAACACGTCCTCCGAACGTAACAAAAATGTTGTCAATCAAGAAATCAAGCATCTTGTTAATATCGGTTTCAGAGAATTTTTTGTTTGAATCAGAGTGATTCTTTACAAAGTAGGATTTGTCCCTCCCTAAGACAAGATACTTGTATCTACGTTGGCCATTTTTTTTTATGAAGCAAAGTAATACCAACTCTTTTAATTTGTCTTTTAGTTTGGAATGTGGAATACTTGTGTAAAGAGTAGAAAAGTCAAATGTTTTAATACTGTTACAAATGAAAGAGAGTTAGATTGTATGTACTCTAAAAGATCTTTGGAATTTTTAAGTATCCACATCTGATTCACGCCACCTCTAGAATAGGCAGTTTCACAATAACTTTGAAGCCCGTCTTTGATTGCTGATAAAATACACTAGTAACCCTAATTTAGCTTGAACGGACAAAAACGTGTTAACGCTATTTAAATGAGATTAATTGTTATTTGATAAAGATTGACAAAAATTAAAAAATATTTTTAATTCATTTCAATTCATTTCAATTCATTTTAACGCCAGTCAAATAGATTTCTTTGCGGTGAATCAATTGAAATCAAGTTGCTGGTAATGTACGTCAAACTATTAGGCCACGCCCCCGTTAAACTATTTCAAACTGGCATCAATTCGTTTTAAACATCGTTGAGACCCGAGCTTTGTACAGGTAAATCACTCAAGCAAGACAAACTTTATTTATTTATCGTTTTTTTTCATCAACTTCAATCGAATTTAGTTATATGCGTGTATTCTCAGTTAAGTCGCATGCTTCACAATTTTAACAAATGAATGAACAATACATGTGACATTAAAGAAATTTAGATAAAAACATTAAAATATTGATGCACGGTTTAAGAAATGTGAATCTGTTGAAAATAAAATAGAAGTATAACATAATTTGAATTTGCCAAAATGCAGTAGATCTTTATCTCACATATTCGTTTTAAAAATTGCTAATTGCTATGAAAACTCGTGGAATCTAAGTAACGTGTGGTACTTTGCAATTGCTTACGAAACTTTAGGTATTCCTGAATATTTATCTTTTCTGTTTTTCTGTTTTACTATATTGTAATCGTAAATAAGATATGTAACGGAAATAAAAGTAACTTCACAAAAATTATTCATTGGGTATATAATTTAAATCTTATATTTTCGGTAGACAACAAATATTCACTAGCTGTATATTAATATATGAAATTGCTTGTAATGAAAAACAATGTTTTGTTAAATAATAAAATTGATGAAGATAATGTTGACATTTGTTGAATTTTAATAATAAACAGTTAAGTCTTGCTCAAAATTATAAATGAAGTAACAGATTAATGAGCTTTTAAACTATGTTAAATTGTAATACCGGTCGCTGGAGCAAAACAGGCGTAAATTGTGGAAGAGCATATAATGGACGAGCATATTGAAGCGTTGTTACGATTCGTATATTATCGTGCTATCATGCACCTTGACGTACACAAATTCTTGTAATAAATGAACATGTATCCTGTATATATGAGATAAATTTTAGTTTGGGATACCAACGGGTAGGTTTAGTTAAACGATCTTGACTGGCTATTAGTCGGCATTCTCTTATGCCTTTTAATATGCTCTAGCGTTAAATCAAGTCTGTTAAGACTGTTTTGGACAAACCTAGACCAATCATAAAAAGTAACGTTTAAAAATTTCAGATCGGGTCAAGATCCGTTTAGTGTGTCAGAATGATATTAGGAGTTACGCCCTTTTATGTGGATGATACATTGTATTATAAATGCTAAAATAAAAAAAAAAGTATATTATTTTTAATTATGAAACATAAAATCATTCGTTGATATTATTTAAAAAAAAAAGGATTGAAAATTTTAAACGTAACACTAATAAAAGAGTGACAACAACATCTTAAATGTGTATTAATGTGGTTTTTTTTTTTGTTTTTTTTTTTTGGTTGTCTTAATGTACTTTAATCATTCTAATCATTTTCTGAGCTTTATTTTGTAATTCATTCATTTGATTGTATAGCGGCACCTTGATTGGTAAATAAAATTATCTTATCTTATCTTATAAATTTCATACGTCCAATTCACGTTTCTGGATTTTACTTCATCAGGAACGATCAATAACGCAAAATACAAATATTTTATATGTAAGATCATTTATATAGTTAATTTCGTTATCCTCTTTAGGCCGCATCAGGGAACCGTGTCTCCGTTTAAACTAAGCTTCTGAAACTGCTATTAGGCCGTGAAGTGAGAGTGATAAAACTATAATAAAAACAGAAATGAAGGACCCCGTCAAGATCCTCATAGATTTAAACAATACATATGTATGACATAAATTTAAGTGTAGCATTGAGTATATGTCTTAGTCTCTTAGTACATTTGTTTGTAAATGCGCTTATCCTATCTTTCATTTGAATAAACAAACTTATTTAATATAAATGTGTATTTATTTGTTTGTTCAGATTGCACTATTATAAATAATTCTTCTTCGTCTTCTACCTCTACACTGTAAAATTAGCGTATTTATGCGTTAAATATACGGTCTATAAAGATTTAGTTCGATGGCACTTGTTAATAATCTAAAGGTAATAAAATGAACGATCCATAAAATAACGTGGCAATTACAATGGCTATTTCACAGTTATATCATACGTTCACTCGTAATGGTATCATACATGTACCTCCGTGTGTGGTGTATAAGGTTCTAAATCATGTTTTTATAGCTTCTTTCAAACACTATTGACGACGTTGTTCAAACTACATGCACATATCACAAAACCGCAAATTAAATATAGTTAAAAAGATTATACGATTTTGAAAATGCATTTTTTTTCTATCAAAAATGTAGGGTCGTGTATGTGTAACTCTAAGTGTTTACCTAAAATGTATTGACTTGAAAAAGAATAGATTTGTTCTCAAATATTAGACAAATGAAACCTTTTCCGAAAACAAATTCCACATAATAACGTTTTGTCCTTTAATTCTTTTTTGGGGTGTCCGTTAAAATACCGCAAAAGTCCCCCTTAGTGCACATAGAACAAAAATGCACTAAAGGACCTGATGGAATGATACAATTGGCACAAAAGACATTGCATATACAAGTCAACGATTTAAAAAAAACAATTTCAAATTTTATAATCACTTTTAGACAGTGATTTTATATTTTATCGACACGCGCCACACTCAGTTGACAGTAATATATAAAAAATCATGTTCGTTCAACCTTGACCCGTTTTGAATACACTAGTATACTTATTAAGAATGTATATATTATGTTATTTCATATTGTTCTTGGTTTTTTTTATGGTATAGGTATTTCTGCCATATCTATTTTGCTTTTCTGACTGTTATAGTTTTTACTTCTATGTAAGAGTGTATTTTCTTCTTATTTTTGTTTCTTTTAATTTCGTCTGCATGCTTGTTCCGTAAGACTTTTATTAGTTCACTTTTTTAAGTTCTGTAGAAATGTTTTATAAAGATTTTTTGAAATAGTAAAAAATATATAGAGATTTTATTTTAACCAACACATACTGATATAATAGAAGATAAACATATTTCGCAAAGTATAATAGTTTATTACATTTTGTTGAGTCAGAGACATATATACACATATGTGTATATATGTCTCTGGTTGAGCCTTCCGACTTTTGTTGCAATAGCTATCTACAAACCACAAAAAATTACTCTGTGGGTAAAGTGTTTGAAACTTTAATTACTTTCTTAACTATCCTGGATTTCTAATAAAATAGGACAGAAGCTTGTAAATGATTATGATAGCTTAAAAAATATGTTTATCCGTATTTTTATTTATAACTATTTTTTTTGGTTTTCAAGTTCTGTAAGCTGATATACATGCACTCTGGTTAGAGTTTTAAAAAAAAATCACATTTTCCAGTCGGGGCCTTTTAGTGATCGGTCGACTATATGGAAGGGGTTTTCTCGTTATTGAAGGCCGGGTTGTTGCCTATAATTGCTTACATCCACTTCAGTTTAGGAGGTTGAGCGTACACACACATGCATGCTTATCACGTCATCTTCTTTCTGTGAAAATCCCAAGTCAGTGGCCTGTAGTTCAGTGGCTGCCGTTGGTTCATGTCTGGCATATTATTTTATTTTTGTTTTTGTAAATTGTTGTTTTTTCTAGATAAGGCCGTTAGTTTTCGAATTTAATTGTTCAAAATTTGTTTATGTTGGGACCTTTTATATATATAGCCGATTATAAGGTATGGTCGCCCAATATAGCTTACATGTGTACATCCCGGCAATTAATTTGATGGATAGTTGTATAATTGCAAATCATATCACATCTCCTTAATTTTTTTTTATTGAAAATGAGCTTTGATAAGTTGGACAAGCGATTGTACAGGAAAGGCCCAAGTGATAGTACAGTAAACTCGTAAGCGATTGTACAGTCAATTAATTTATCCGATATTGAAAAAAATATAATTTGTGAATCTCTACTGGTGCAATGGCTTTTAAACTTTCAGACAGGTAAGACCATACAACAGAAATAGTACTTTAAAAATTTCTGGACTCAACGATGTGTATTTCAATGATTATTGACATTTTTATCGCTGTTGTGTGACAGTTCTGATCTATATATTTAAAGCTCCTCCATTCGACGAAAAACGTTTGTATGCATACGTCGTTTATTATTTGATTGGTTCATATATACATATAGAATGTTTTGAATGTCTAGAAGAAACGTTATATAGTATCATTTGATTCACTATTGGAAAACTTTCCATGTTGCAACTTGTTATATTTTCGAATGTCGAAAATGTAGAAACCGTACAGTTCCCTTCCAACACAATATAATAATGATGTTATCGGGTTTTTAAGATCCCCACTAATGCCACATTTTCCCATCTTAATGTCTATCTATCTCTTATGAAAGTATGTACAAATGTAAACTCCTGTGTTGTTAAGAAGGACATAAAATAAAATTATTCTTTCATCAAGTTGAAAATAAACTACGCTAAATCATTAAGTTTATTCTACAACTATCATAAACTTATCAATTAGTAACGATCAAATGACAATTGTTTATTGGATAAGGTTGACTGAACATTGATGCTTGGGAATTTGCAATAAGCCTTCGGTCACATTGCATGCGCTGATAAAAAAGAAAGTCAATTTCAAAATTATGATATAAATTGATACCCAAATTTATATTTATGAGTTATATACTTATATCTTCTCATATCCATGTTTGTGGACTAATAACATCGTTTTAATGTCCTTAGTGCAAAAACTTTGTTCTTAATGCACCAATGATTTGTATAGTCCTTCAGTGCACTAATAAGTCCTTTGTGGTATTTCTACACACCGTACAAAATTTGGCTGTGATCAAAATGTTAAAAAAAATTTACCCATTTATTATAACAATTTTCAAATATTTAAGATTAAATTATGCAAGGAAAAGTGCCTTTGTTTTCTGTCAAAATTATTTACCTTTTTTGACATAAAGTTGTCGATACATAAATTGGATACCCTGCATTTCAATAGCATATTATCAAATTGCTGAAAGATCACCTACATTTTCTTAACAGGGAATCCGTTAGTATTGAAACCCCCTCTTCTTTAGGGTGAATAGGGTATAGAAATATGGTCACTTGGTCTTCTCAAGACCGGCAGTAAAACGCTTGCGGAAATGGGGCGTCCGTTTGGCTGTGCGGGATGTATCAAGTTCGCAGCCACGTCCGGTCAGAAGGGTGACGTGAAATATGATGCCTCGTGTAAAGAGACTGCAACGCTCTTTGTTCTTTGCACGTTAAGAATCCTTGCAACAACTCTTTTGAGGGGTCCGTAGGTGGCCTGTTGCAAGGCAAAATTTCTGTCCCTATACAAGGTATCCTCATTTTCCAGTGGCAGTCCAAATTTCCCTGACCATCATCCCAGATGGCCTCTATCGTATCAACATACCTAGTGTATTTATTGTGAACTTGTTCTCGTCCTGAATATGCATGAACTATTTGCCACTGGACGTTAAGCAACAACAATCAATCAATCATTCAATCAATCCCTGTCCTTAATAATTCAATTTGTCGTTCTGCATTATTTTGGCGTAAGAAAGACGCACACATTCAGGCTAACGCCCTTAAGGTGTATAGCATATAGATATAGGAAGATGTGGTGTGAGTGCCAATGAGACAATTCTCCATCCAAATTACAATTAATGAAAGTAAACCATTGTAGGCTTATGTACGGCCTTCAACACTGAGCCTTGGCTCGCAACGAAAAACAAGCTATAAAGGGCCCCAAAATTACTAGTGTAAAACCATTCAAACGGGAAAAACAACGGTTTAATAGTTTTGTATTTCATATTACTTCCCAGATAGGTTTCTTCATTCGTGTCCCTTACACCCACACTAATAAGCTGTGATTTCTGTGTGAATAAATTGTTTTAAAGTTTCAAATGAAGTGCATGGATGTAAGTAATGATAGGCAACCGCAATGCCTTCAATAATGAGAAGAAAACATAACGTATAATTGGCTTGAAATTGTCCCGCTTGATGATTATACATTGTTGTTTCCTATAGAGAAATAAATTATCGATTTAAATTATTTTTTACATCATAAAAAAGGGTACAATATCATAATATCAATTTTGTGAAAAGCGATAAAAATTTAGTGACCCCTATATAAATTTGAACCCCTCTTAATCTTTCCTGTGTTTACGAGCACAAAATTCAAGGATCCCTAATTTCTTTTAAATGTCTTTATGAAAGTTAGCACCGACGGTTAGCTTTACACTAGTAAGTTTGTCTTAAATATAATTGGCTTTGTGTTAAAACTGTCGTTCAGTTGCTGTCTTGCGGACGAATACCCGAAATCTCTGTGTCATCGGCAATCATACAGAAATGACTTTATATCGGGTTATTTAAATTAAATACTCTGTTTTTTGCATAGAAATAATTCTTCGTTAATCTGAGCATTGAAAGAATACTTCATATCACAAGCTATAAATATGGATACAAAAAAATCTAAGCGAAATTGATAATACCGCAAAGAAATGTGTTGTATTTCAGTAAATATAACACTTGTTTTCGTTTAATTGTAAACATGTTGTAGCCCATCATGCATTGTTTCTTGTTTAGTGGATTGGTAAAAAAAGCGCCCAAAAAAAAAGAGTTCAAAATAAATTACGTCACACGTTAATACATTATAATAACAGATGCTCGGACATACGTATGGTAATTCATGCATATCCTAAAAGGTCGTGTTCTCGATCTGTTAAAACGGAAATGACACGGCCGGGTATTGTAAAGGTTTGAGGGACTTTTAATGTCAAATTCATATCCCTGGGCAACGAAATTATCGATTTGTTAAAAAAACACCGTGTGTACGCTGGTGTCTTCCTCGAATGCCAACATTTTATATGTTACCTATTCCTTGAATACCAACAAAAATATTTCTGTTTTTATAAGATGAAATTGTAACATTTTATCACATTTTGATAAGAAAAGTAGCAAAATTTAAGGGTTAAATAATTATGAATATGAAGATAGAAAGAAAATGATTTTTGTTACTTTTTATTAAAAAATAAATAAATTTGGGAATGAACAAGTTTTATTAACATAAGACATATATATAAATATAACATTTATATTTAGTTAAATATAATTATTTCAAACTAAAAGAGGATATTAGAGATTTATTTTGTTCCATATTATTATAAATATTTATTTGTTAAGTATATATACATGAAATATATGAATATTTTAATTAAACAATTAACCATAAAATAGGGTAACAAGAATTTAGTCTATAGCGGATTGATTTTTTTAGTTGTTTGTGGCTTTGAACTAGCTGTCAGTAACTGCAAGTTTTCTCAGAGGATGTACTTTACAAGTGTTTTTTGTTTGTTTGGATATACAAGAACCTGACCACGTCTATTCTGTGTAGTATTTCTATTTATTTACATCTGATGAGTTAAACCGGTTTCATCTGATTTGTATAGTTAGTTCCACTATGTGGTATGGGCTTTGCTCATAGTTGAAGACTGTACGGTTGCCTATTGTGAATTTCTGTGTCATTTGGTCTCTTGTGGAAATGTGTCTCAATTCCAATCAAACTACATTACTTTGTTTTATAAGAACACCGATGATTTGCGAACACGATAAACCCCTAACCAGTATCATTTCATGAAGCACTTGCAAAAAAGTGTGTAGTATTATTACTAATAAAATATCCTGAACAAACTGAACATAATACATCAATAGTATTCTAACACGTGATACAAAGTTTCAAGAAATTTAATCAAGTAATATGGTAGGATGTTACAGCACACACAACTATAGAAATATTGAAAAAAAACCTTCAAAGTCCAAAGAGGATTCACATTTGTGTAAACTGGAATTTCTCACAATATGCACATGTGATGCAACACTTTTCAAAGTTTCATTTTAAGAGAATCCATATCCGTTCAAGTAGTATCATCAGAAAAAATTTCAACAACGTAACAAACATGAATTAGATTTTAACTATCTGTTTAATTATGCCTCGTTCACACGGACATTTAATTCGAATTAAAAAAGAAGAGTGTGTGTACGCGATTAGCGAATTCAATTCGAATTAAATAAAATTGACAATGGAAATGGGGAATGTGTCAAAGAGACAACAACCCGACCAAATAAAAAAAACAACAGCAAAAGGTCACCAACAGGTCTTCAATGTAGCGAGAAATTCCCGCACCCGGAGACGTCCTTCAGCTGGCTCCTAAACAAATATATACTAGTTCAGTGATAATGTACGCCATACTAATTTCCAAATTGTGTACAAGAAACTAAAATTAAAATAATACAAGACTAAGAAAGGCCAGAGGCTCCTGACTTGGGACAGGCGCTAAAATGCGGCGGGGTTAAACATGTTTGTGAGATCTCAACCCACCCCCCCTATACCTCTAAATGTCCATTTTTGATAAGCATGCTCTCGTGTTGTGATAACTTTTTGCACCTATTCCTCGAAAGCCAACATTATCTATAGGTAAATTGTCGGTAGATCAAAGGATGTTGGCATTCAAGGAATAAACCTATACGCTGACTTATAAAAGTGTTTTAGTCTTTCATGCTGTTTAGTCTGAGCAATGTTTGTAGGACGTTATAAATAAAAAAAGGAAAACCGTCAAAACATTATGTGAACGGAAAATACATGGGCTTTGCATACGTGTCTCAAACCATTTAGAAAATCTAGAATATGTGTGAATAATGAATATTTATATTATTTAGACTTTAATATTGTTGTTTTTTGAATATTGTATCTACAAGTTCATCACGATTTAGAGTTTGGCATTTCGTGTAGACACATGTTTCTTGTTGAAGACTAAACATGCGGTCTTGATTTACCTATAGTGTTTTTGTCGTTTGGTTGCCGTCAAATTGAATTATATCCCATATCTCTTATATTATGAGCTTTAAAATCGGCTTATAAGAATTCATTATTGAAAGGTTTATTTGCAATTCTATATGAATATGCCGTAATATATTTATCGGTGTGAGCTGTACCACATACTTATGAACTTTATTAATTTCGATCTAAAAAAAGTTCCTAGAAATAGATATTTTAAAAAAGTCTTAATAAATTCCAATGATCACAAATCTAATCTAAATCCATTTTTTTCGTGATTCTAACATACGTTGTTCCTTTTTTTTTTTGTTTAATTTTGTAGTAATTTGCTAGTCAGTCAGATTCGAATTCCGGGTGATATTGCGTACGCTTTGTCCTTTAATTTGAAAATACATAATTTTTTTTTTATCTTTGCTACGCTCGATGTTCTTGCTTCCGCTGTATCAAAGCTTAGTTGGTTTTTTTAGTGAATTAGTCAAAATATCCGTATAATGTACAATTTATAGTAATAATTCTTTTCGTGACTTGTTTATTCTTCAATATAAGCGTTGGCTATTTTAATCTGACAATTTCAAATTTGTCTAGAAAGTTCGCTATAGTGTTCCATAAGTGTCTTAGAGCTCAGTGCATCAAAGCGGCCTGGGTGGGTTTTAGACATACCGGCAAGTCCCTGGCCCACAATAGCACAACCGTTCTTTTGATGATCATTTTTTTAAATTGCTGGGACTATCATACTAATAGCATAATAGACCCCGATAAATCAGAGCTATACCGTTAAATAGTAATTATTATTAATGTTATTATTTTATTTTTTACGCTGTCTTAATTTGTAAATAATTATTAAGCATAATATGTATAGTATAGCGTCGTGTAAGTCATTTTTGGGCTAGACATTGTTTGCTTTATAGTGTATTGAATAATTTTTATTGCAATCAATTTATAATTCATTACAAGGAAAACTAAACTAAGTGGACCGTATGTCATCGCATACAAGACAGCTGATTGGATAAATATGATGTAAAACAAAACATATTTCTCTCGGCCTGAATTCAATCGTAATCTGAAATAAAACAAAACATATTTCTTTCGGCCTGAATTTAGTCGTGAGCAAATTTTCATATCTATTTGCAAATGACGAAGAATTCTCCTTAAACTGTGATTCATTGATATTTAATATTACTTCAATGATTAAACCTACGGGGCGCCGAATGGGACTCTTGTGGTTTTGTACTCAAAATTCAATTTTGTACGGACAAAAGTGACTTTTGTTCAACAAAAATGAGTTCAGTTTAACAAAATTTGTATCATACTACAAATTTGAAATTTTGTCATACAAAATTATCTATCAGCGGACAAAAGTCACTTTTGTCATGACAAAATTCATTTTTGTTACACAGACTTGACTTTTGTTTCCTAATTTGAAAATTGAGCGACAAAAGTCAATTTTGTATTTAAATTAGTTTAGTTTGGTTTCTCTGAACTAAAATTGACTTTTGTGAGACAAAATTGACAAAATTGACTTTTGTCTCAACAAAATTAACAAAATTGACTTTTGTCTCAACAAAATTGACAAAATTGAATTTTGTCTCAACAAAATTGACAAAATTGAATTTTGTCTCAACAAAAATGACAAAATTGAATTTTGTCTCACAAAAGTCAATTTTGTCTCACAAAAGTCAATTTTGTCTCACAAAAGTCAATTTTGTCTCACAAAAGTCAATTTTGTCTCACAAAAGTTAATTTTGTTTCACAAAAGTCAATTTTGTCTCACAAAATTGAATCTTACCGTACACAATTGACTTTTGTGATTTAATTTCCATATCAGGTAACAAAAGTCAATTTTGTATGCAAATATGTTTATATTTGCATACCTTTAAGACAAAATTGACTTTTGTCATGACAAATATGAATTTTGTCTACAAAAATGAATTTTGTCTACACAAATGCATTTTGTCATCACAAAATTGAAGTTCTCACAAAACAAGTCTGTAGCACATAGTTTTGTAAGACAAAAATGATTTTGTTATGACAGAATTGAATTTTGTACAAAACCACAAGAGTCCCATTCGGCGCCCCGTAAAACCGACAGACTAACTTTAAAGGACAAAATACAAGCGTGTACTACCAGCCAAGGAAATGAGTTTAATTAAAGTAACTAATCTAAGTGGTCATCGATGTGCAATATTTGACACTGGGCATTTTTTTTGGACCAAATTGAATGCAATACAAATAATGTATACTATCAATCAAAATTAAATACTTTTGAATGTAACAATATGCTACAAATTCATTTGATTCACTGAATTTTTATATTTTTTTTTTATCTAAATAAAAATTTAATAAACTGCTCCCGTTTAATATAAATAAGAAGATGTGGTATGTGTGCCAATGAAACAACTCTCCGTCAAGTCACATGGTCTAATTTAATTAGAGGTCAAAAGTACGGCCTCAACACGGAGCTTTGGTCCTCATTGATCAGCAGCTTTAACGGTCCCTAAAATGACAAAACAATTAAAATGGAAAACAAAAGTATAATCTATAAGTACGGTCATTTCGCTACGTTATTTCGTCAATTCCGAATTGCAAGTAAGCGTCTCAGTCACTGTTTATCAAAATGAGTAGTAACACTGGTGCCTAAAAAAATCTGATTCGAAACTGAAATATAAACCATTAGATTTTATCAATCGTGTCTTAACTAACGTTGTTTGATATTTTTTCTATGATATGATTAACTCCAGTATTTATTTCGTGCTAAAAAAAATAAAGATAAAAAAGATCAATGGAGTTATCGACATCGGTCTTTATATGTATATAATGGTCAATATAAACTGTCAATTAATTTTTTAAAATATACTTATATTGTTGTTGAATTTATTTAAAAAATAAAATGATGTTTTTGTAAATGTAATAATTCAACCCGGTTTAACCTTTTAAATTTTATATAAAAGATAAAACATGGAACTCCATTCATCATACGTCCATTACGTTCACGAATGGGTAACTGATATTAGAGTATAAAAAAGCAGCATATCATTCGTTAATAAACTTCAGAAAAAAAAAACGCAATTTGTAATCTGTGGTTTGAATTTTCGTCAGATGTGCCACTGACATAATGGCTGTATTATGGGTGAAATATTTGCCACTAGACGTTTAGTAAAACCCATTCAAATTCAAATCAAACCACTCTATTTGAGGCAAAAGAAACGTGACAGGCAGTGCTATCAGATGTATATGATCAGATTTGTTTCAGCCATCAGTGCACATGATAAATAAGTGATGCACGAAAAAAAGGAGATGTAAGATATTCGCCAATGAGACAGCAACCGAACTACGGAAATAACCGAAAGCCATCTAAAGGGAGACGTGTCGACTTCAACAAAAGACAAATATTCCAACATTATGTCTTATAAGTGCTATCAATTATTTATTTCGGACAGAACTCGGACATCGTAGAGTCTATACATTTGTAACATATTGGACTTTCATGTTACGTATCGCATTGAAACATGAACGCGGACCTCGATGAGAACAAATGGATTGAAAGTTTGCAAGTTTACTATTTTATTTTTAACAGATTCACATTTCTTAAACCGTGCATCAATATTTTAATGTTTTTATTTTAATTTCTTAAATGTCACATGTATTGTTCATTCATTTGTTAAAAATTGTGAAGCATGCGACTTTACTAAGAATACACACATTTAACTGAATTCGATAAAATTTGATGACAAAAACCCGATAAATAAATAAAGTTTGTCTTGCTTGAGTGATTTACCTGTGCAAAGCTCGGGTCTCAACGATGTTTAAAACGAATTGATGCCTGTTTGAAATAGTTTAACGGGGGCGTGGCCTAATAGTTTGACGTACATTACCAGCAACTTGATTTCAATTGATTCACCGCAAAGAAATCTATTTGACTGGCGTTAAAATGAATTGAAATGAATTGAAATGAATTAAAAATATTTTTTAATTTTTGTCAATCTTTATCAAATAACAATTAATCTCATTTAAATAGCGTTAACACGTTTTTGTCCGTTCAAGCTAAATTAGGGTTACTAGTGATAGATGTTAATAATTTAGAAAGGGGTTTCGTGGAGCACTTGGAAGACCCAGCAATAAACCGTTGTTTGTAAGGACACTTATGTAGTTTAGGTATCCAATACAGTGATGGAAGGTCCAGTTCTTCATCTTTGGTAGAAATACCAAAGGAACAAAGAACAGACCTATGATTATCCAGGATTTCCTCTTTGGCAAGTGTCGTGAGGGTATATGTTGAGTTTGCAAGTGAAATGTCTATACCTAATTCGTTTATCAAGCTATTAATGTAATGACTTTTACAGACAAACACGATGTTATTGGGGGCTTTGTCTGCGGGGACAACAACATATTTATCATGGAGGTTGGATAGGTATTTAGCAACATTTGGGTCTTTGAAGATTGACGTAGAATGGGCATTGATGAACCCATTTAGTATCTTAATTCTGATTTGTATTAACGACCTCACTGCCGTAATCCATTTGGATAGAGTGTCTACGTCTGCTTTCTCGCGCTTAGCCCATTGCCTGGCATAATCCTCGACTGAATCCATCAAAATTTTAAAGTTGTATTTCCAATTGATGGATTTAGGCTCACGATATTTCGGACCTTTCGATAACACATTTCGTAGAGAAGTGTTATTAACAATGTTAAGGTCACCGCTAATAACGTGGCCAGCAGGATTATATGTGAATTGGGAACTAGCACAAGGTGCAATCAGGAGGTTTAGACTTGAATCGTCAATATCGAGATCCTACAAAACGCGTTTGTAATTGAAAATTTTAGTTGCAATAGGTTTGGTATAGGTATAAGAAATTATTGGTACAGACTGGTCTTTGAAATAAGGAGGCATTTTCGATTGAACTAATTTATGATGAAGGATATTGCCTAGGTTGACGCCATCGAGACCTTCGTTGGAAAAGGAAAGATTTAGAAAAGATCTTTTATCTTTTTCATCTTTTCCTATGCGAACCGGCTTGAAAAGTATGTGACTAGCAATATCCGAAAATATAGCTTGCAGTTTGTATTGGTTTGAATGAGGGTTTGTAACAGTGGATTCCAAACATAAATTGAACAGAGAATGAAGTTTTGTAAGGGGTAATGAATAAAGTTCCATAAGAATGTGCTGAATACCTAACGGTTTGTGTATGAATGGCAGCAAGTCATTAATAGAGACATCATGCAGAGAGGGTGATGTATAATGACGATGACCATGACTGAGTCTACGTCGAGGAGTCGAGTTGAAAATATTCATCACATTCACCAAGTTACACGAAGGACTAGATAGAATACCTATACCATCAATTTTGTCATTGCAGCCATACGGTGTTGCAGTTCCTAATTGTCTAATCCAGTAGTCTTCTTTTTGTCTACGGAGAGTCGTTGAAAGATTAGGATTGTTAGAGCTGTGGTATATCTTTTCGATAATGTGAACTGTCATAGAAACGATGGAATAATCGGGCTGATTGAAATGCTGGTATAGAATGTCGCTCGCATTGATAAAATCAGAGAACAATTACATTGTTACTATATTAGTGTGTCCCCGACATCCTTCGATATTCGATGTGTTGCCAGAATCCTTGTTCTTTTTTTTTTAATATGACTTTTTTCGACAATAATGACGGATATTTGTCAGGAACAAGTATTTTCCGGAGTACAATTAAGAACTCGGACATGTTCATTTGTTCAAGTAGGCGGTTCTTGATATTCAAAATGTTGTTATGAAACATTTTACCGATATCCTGCATGTTTGACCTAATTCCTAAAACTGGTATAGAAGTGTTTGCAAAATTGAGATAACCAATAATATTGAGCTCATTTATTTTTCTTCTTTATATAGTCTTTGGTGGACTATTTTGTATAATCATAACCCTCATATAACTGGCATAATAAGTAAAATTCTTACCTTGAAGCGATAAAATGGTGGTCCAATTTAAATATGCGTGATTACGTACATCCCCCCTTTGTATCAGACACATACAATACAATATATGTCTCTGGTTCTATAAAGCTATTTTAATTATTCTTTATTAATAACCCCATTATTCTCTATATGGTTCTTTATTCTATATTACTGCTTTTCTTACCATCATTATTCTATATTCTTAAATCCCTAATTTTGATTCCGAACCCTATGTTACGTACTTGGCACGTCGAATTCGAAAACTATGAAAACCCTGAAATATTTTCACTATTTACGTTTTGTACACAGTGACGCAAATCCATCGACGCTCGCTCGACCGTCTGCAACGGCTTTTTTTTTAAGTTTAAAGAATGGACAGAGACAGATGCTACTTCTACTTCTACAGATAAATTGAAATGAGTGACTTGTCGATTAACTAGAAGAAACCGGACGAAACATAGAAATGAAAGTCATTATAAAGTGAAAGTCAATATAACGAAACGTCTACAGTGTGTCATGGGTTTGATTTCATGGAAGGACAACGAATGGTAAGAAAAAATATGCATCTTTTTTTTGGACAAAAGCAGGAAGATGTGTGTGCTTCTTTTAGAAGATAGAGATAATCTGAACAGGCTATTAAAATGATAAGTAATACAAGATCGATAAAATATGTTTACATGAGTTATGCCTCGTGGAAATAGTTATTGTGAGGAAAATTCATAACATACATGTCTGCATTCTTGTAGGTTATTTATAATTTGTGAAAAATGTTCAAAGAACGGACATAATTTTTGTAGTTATTGCTTTTTGACAGCAAATTTTATATATCCATCAATTGGCAAGGTACATTGAAACACTGTTCTTTTATTGAATGCATGAAGCATGGATGGTAACACAAATGACAACATGTTATGTTCATGAGTTTGATAACAGCAAATAATTTTCAAGATTTAATAAATAGGAGTTAATGCTTAAATGATTTTTTTTAAACTTTAGACAGCAGAATAGTTAATTTTATATGAAAAAGTTCATGCTTTATATATATACACTGTACACCGTGTTTATTTACTTTTGCTATATAAATTGCGGTTTTTATCCAACGCAATCATAGGTTTGAACGTAGTTTTCAATTTAGACTTGTTTATATTTTATCGTTTGGGCATGTATCATATTTTCCCTCCGGTTTATATGATCCGTTCATCCTATATTGACTCTTAAAATTCAAGAGTCAATCTTAAATTGAGGAAAATTATATGGCTTTCCAAATACCGTTTCGACCCCTAACATCACTGAAGAGACATATATTGTCGAAATCTAGATCTGATGTACAAAACAAATATTGACACCTTGTGTTTGTGGCATAACATCTTGGTCGCAAGTTCATTGTTTACTGTTTAGTATTAAATTTATATTAAGATCCATTTTGTTACATCTCGTGATCAATTTTATTTGGTAATCGCCAATGGCAGTCAGCAGGGTTAAAGAACATCAGTTGTTCGACCTGTGAGTCAAATGCGTTTTGTTATAATATACTTTTTCACTTTTTTGGTCTTTTGAAAAATGTTGTTTGTGCAGTATTTAGACCCTTCTACAACGAAATTTGTTTTACATGCACACGTATAAAAATTGCGGTTTTTATCCAACGCAATCATAGGTTTGAACGTAGTTTTCAATTTAGACTTGTTTATATATATATAAAACTCGTCTAAACATCAACCCAACAATGTTAGATCTGTAAATTTGCTTTCGCAAATTTTTGGTTCTTCCCTCGCCGGGATTCGAACCCATGCTACTGTGATATCGTGACACCAAATCGCATGCACTGCAGCCGTCCCGCTAGACCACAAGACCACCTGGGCTCTCAAAAAAAGAGCTTTCGCTGGCCATGTGTTACCTTTCCACGTCAGTTTTAATCTAGCGGCGTACTACATTACATGATATATAAGGCATGAAGATGTTATTGTTACAGATCAGCTAAATTATATATAGTAAAGGATCCTACAAATTAATGTAAGATACAGTCACAGAAAATAATTATATTCATAAGTACGTCTGAGTCAGTGACAAACAGTGTCTAAAAATAGCAACAATCAACATTCAATCTATCTAGGTGTGGATCAGTTTGTAAATAAACTGATGCAGTTACTAAATTGAATTATATAAGTGTCTTAGGCCGTGTTCACATTGACCTAAATTCGGTGTGGTGTTAGTGTAACTCACACGTAAACTAAACACAATTGCGTTCCCATTGATAAAACTCAATGTTTACATGTAGTCTAAATCATGTTTTATCTACACACAGTCGATAGTCAATGTAGGCCTTGTGTAGGTTAAGTGTACACAAAACTAGGCATTTAGGACAGTAGTTTTACCGTGTATATATTTAAGGAGGAAACTATTTTTGAGTAAAGTTTATATTTTTGATAATTATTAGTATATAGATCTTTACAGAAATAATTGTCTAAATTTTACAGATATTTTTTTGTTAAAAAAAATTACTGTTCTTTATCAAAGCAGCATCATTGCCGAACCCATAAGGCAGCAACCAATTGATTCTCGGGGGGGGGGGCTATTATAGTTGAGTATAAAACTTAAAGGCAAGGTAAATAATATGTTTGTCTAGTATCTCAGATCCGTTAAATAACACTTAAAATAAATAAAAAAAACGTTACCCTATTCCTTTACCAAATACTACTTGGAGAAGAAATACCATTTGAAACAAACAGAAAAGATAAAAATGTAAAGTGATCCCTAATATCTCAATCCTTTTTTTCCGGCTGTAAGCACGCTGCTGCAGCTAACGTTTTCTAATGCGTAATCGAGACATCTCTAGTATATTCAAACTACTACAAATTATCTGAGTAAAAAAAAAATCCGCGCGAACGTTTTTATTCCTCTTTTTTTTTCGATGCTGGTGATCAAATACTTTTTTTTCAATATTTAACACTATAATGTATGGGGAAACTCTTGATTCAGAATAATTTTTTTTATCATTTGTATGACCATTTTTTTTTTTTTTTATCAAATTGGGGAACGGAATATTTCCATTTCCAACCCACCCCCTTTTGACGACAAATGGTTGTTCCCTTACCGCTAGAAAAATTGTCCAAAAATTTTGAATTCAGTTCTACGTAATGAACATTTAAATGACATATAGTTTACAAGTGGGAACAAATCTTATGTACAGGTAGCTAAACAAGGTGTATAGATGTGAACAAATATAATGTGAAACCAGTGTACACTTCACCAAACTAATTGTAAACATGTTTACTCTACACGGCGTTTGGTGTGAACACGGCCTAAGAATGTAACTTTAACACACCAATGAGTGTTATAAAATTAGGTGTTATATTTTATATATTATTCAAGCAATATTTCGCTAAACAAATTAGCTTCATCGGGCGTGTGCATCTATCTAGGTGAAATCGGACGCATGACAAAAACATATCTTTGTAGCTTGAGCTACACAAAAGTTTAACATATTGATTAATGATCTGTATAAAACAATTTTTTGCCGTTTATTGTACATAAACATTTTTTTCGAAAATTAAAACAAGTAGTTGTTTTAGTTAAATAGAAGTAAATTTGGTGAGTTATTCCTTTGGTTTCGGGTAGAATTATTTTTCATCCCTCTCATTAAGTCCATCAGGTTCAAGAGTACGTAGCTGATGCATCCAGAACCTTTCTCTCTTTTTTCTCATTTCTGAGTCCCAATTTTGGTTTACCTCAATTATTTGAATGGTGATATTTTCAAAAGTATGTCCTGTTCTTAAGAGGTGTCTCGTAATTGGACAGTTTCTTCCTTTTGTATAGAACGACCGATGATTGTTTAGTCTGATGTTGAATGTGGTTTCTGTTTCACCAACATACTGCAGCTTGCAAGTTCCACAAGTAAGAATATAAATACTATTTTCCGTTTTGCAATTAGATGTAACATAGATGTTGTATCGCTGCTTTGTTACTGTGCTGCTGAAAGAGTGGTCAGTGTTGTCGGCTTTACAGCACTTACAGTTCCTTCTACCGCATTGTTTGTAACACCCTAATTTTGAAGTTTCTTGTTTCTTTACTTTTGATGTCACAAGTATGTCTTTGAGATTTTTGGGTCTGCGATACGCAATAAGAGGAGGTGATGGAAAAATTTCTTTTAAGGAAGAGTCATTTTCGACTAAACGACAGTGCTTTCGGATATAAGATGAAATATTTGTCAAATCGGGATGGAAGGTTACAACAAACGGAATTCTATCTACACGGGTCGCCTTATTTTTGTATTCCATGAGGCTAGCTCGATCTTTTTCTTTAGCTTTATCAAAAGCGTCTGTGATGTTTTTGGTTTTATATCCTCTTGATTTCAGCTGTGTTTTTAGTTGTCCCAAACGATAGTTGAGTTTGGATTCAGAAGAGCAAATTCGCTTTAGTCTGATGGCTTGACTGTAAGGTATACTCCTGGAGCAGTGTTTCGGGTGACAACTTTTTGGAGAAAGGAACTGGTGTTTATCAGTTTTCTTTGTGTGGAGGTCAGTTGTCATGACCCCGTTTTTTACAAATGTGGTGGTGTCGAGAAAAGCAATTTTCTCGCTGGAAAATTCAGATGTAAATTTAATTGAGTGATGGAACTGATTACAATGATCTAAGAAATCTTGCAAATGTTCTGCAGTATCGTTCCATTTCATGTCAATATCATCAGTAAAACGGAGCCATGACAAAGGTTTGTATGGCACACTCAAAAGGATGCGTTCTTCGAGATCCCCCATAAAAATGTTGGCAAAAGAAGGTGCCATTTTTGTTCCCATACTAGTTCCGCCAATCTGTAAAAAGTGCTTGTCGTTGAAAATAAAGTTGTTATTTTCAAGAACTAGCTTGAGTAATTGAACTGGACAGTCAGTTTGGGGATGTTTATCCTTTCGAGTATTCCATACTTTTTCACACGCGGCTATTCCTTCATCTTTTGGAATATTTGTGTATAAAGAACACACATCAATTGAAACCAAAATTGTGTTGTTGGGTAAAGGACTTAAGGAATTCATTTTCTTCAAATAGTCAGTCGTATCTTGAATATGAGATGGTAGTTGCTGAACATGTGGTCTGAGATGGTAATCAACAAATTCTGAAATTTTTTCGGTGGGATGGCCATTAGCTGATACTATAGGTCTCCCTGGAATCCCTTCTTTGTGAAGTTTTGGAAGAAAGTAAAATCGACCGGCTGTGCACGTTTCGTCTGGGCGTAGATAATCGTACGTATCGTCATCAATTTGTTTATCTTTATTCATTTCTGAGAGGGCGTCATTAATTTTTTTGCTGATTTCTTTTGTTGGATCACATGTTAGTTCTTTATGAAATTTAGCGTTTGAGAGTTGACGATTTCCTTCTTCGATGTAGTCTGTCTTGTTCATCACTACAACGGCACTTCCTTTGTCAGCTTGTTTGATAACAATGTCGTCACGGTCTTTTAAGTTAATCATGGCTTGACTTTCTGACTTTGAAATATTTCTGACTTGTTTACCATCGATTGAAGATCTGACCTCAGCTTTGACTGATGTAATGAATGATTCCAAATTGTCGTTTTTGCTTTTAGGGGGATTCCATGTACTTTTCTTTTTAAATTTTGGGATGCATATGTCTCCTTCATCACTCTCATAATCAGATTCATTCATTCCGGCTTCTTTTAAATTTTTCTTCTGTTGTCTATTGAAATGTTATTTCAACCGAAGACGCCTGGCAAATGCTTCTACATCTGTCTCAAGTTGTAAATTGTTGACGGTTGCTGGAGCTGGACAGAAATTAAGGCCTTTACTCAATAGTTTTTCCTCGGAGGTAGTTAGTTCTATTGATGACAGATTTACAACTAACTTATCTTGAACTACGTGTTTCTATTTTTTAAAACGTCTTTTCCTCGGTTGTTTTGATTTACTCTCTTTTAACAAGTTTAAAATTGGATCTTCTTCAAAAACGGAACTGTGTTGGTTTAAACGGTCTCGTTTGAATTTTTTATTTTGTTTAGCTTTGAAATTTTGTTTTTCTATTCTTTGAATGTCGAAAAGTCGTCTTCGAATTACGTCCATGTCTTCTGGAGTAACAGACAGAGATGTTTTAATATATGTTTCATTTATCTCCGAATTAATTTGTTTGTAGCCGTAGATGGAAAAGGAGAGTAAGAGTTGAAGAAGTCGGAATGAACAATTGAATAAAATATCGTCCCAACGTTTCATAAATCTGATGGACTTTACACCCGGTGTCTGAGGCGTTAATTTGATATTTAAACCTTTTGGTATTGTATTGTTATCTATGTACGATTTAAGATTAGAAGCATGATGTTCAAGCTGTATTTTCTTTTTCGTTAAACTTCTTAATTTATTGAAATATGTTATGTTTTCCATGATCTTGCAAGGAAATAGATATGAACAGATTACACAAAATAAGATGTGTAATGCGTGTTGCCTGTGAAAATAGTATATAGTGTCTAAAAATAGCAACAATCAACATTCAATCTATCTAGGTGTGGATCAGTTTGTAAATAAACTGATGCAGTTACTAAATTGAATTATATAAGTGTCTAAGAATGTAACTTTAACACACTAATGAGTGTTATAAAATTAGGTGTTATATTTTATATATTATTCACGCAATATTTCGCTAAACAAATTAGCTTCATCGGGCGTGTGCATCTATCTAGGTGAAATCGGATGCATGACAAAAAAATATCTCTGTAGCTTGAGCTACACAAAAGTTTAACATATTGATTAATGATCTGTATAAAACAAAGTTTTGCCGTTTATTGTACATAAACATTTTTTCGAAAATTAAAACAAGTAGTTGTTTTAGTTAAATAGAAGTACAATTGGTGAGTTATTCCTTTGGTTTCGGGTAGAATTGTTTTTCATCCCTCTCATTAAGTCCATCAGGTTCAAGAGTACGTAGCTGATGCATCCAGAACCTTTTCTCTTTTTTCTCAATTCTGAGTCCCAATTTTGGTTTACCTCAATTATTTGAAAGGTGATATTTTCAAAAGTATGTCCTGTTCTTAAGAGGTGTCTCGTAATTGGACAGCTTCTTCCTTTTGTATAGAACGACCGATGATTGTTGACTGTAAGGTATACTCCTGGAGCAGTGTTTCGGGTGACAACTTTTTGGAGAGTGGAACTGATGTTTATCAGTTTTCTTTGTGTGGAGGTCAGTTGTCATGACCCCGTTTTTTACAAATGTGGTGGTGTCGAGAAAAGCAATTTTCTCGCTTGAAAATTCAGATGTAAATCTAATTGAGTGATGGAACTGATTACAATGATCTAAGAAATCTTGCAAATGTTCTGCAGTATCGTTCCAATTTATGTCAATATCATCAATAAAACGGAGCCATCACAAAGGTTTGTATGGCACACTCAAAAGGATGCGTTCTTCGAGATCCCCCATAAAAATGTTGGCAAAAGAAGGTGCCATTTTTGTTCCCATACTAGTTCCGTCAATCTGTAAAAAGTGCTTGTCGTTGAAAATAAAGTTGTTATTTTCAAGAACTAGCTTGAGCAATTGAACTAGACAGTCAGTTTGGGGATGTTTCTCCTTTCGAGTATTCCATACTTTTTCACACGCGGCTATTCCTTCATCTTTTGGAATATTTGTGTATAAAGAACACACATCAATTGAAACCAAAATTGTGTTGTTGGGTAAAGGACTTAAGGAATTCATTTTCTTCAAATAGTCAGTCGTATCTTGAATATGAGATGGTAGCTGCTGAACATGTGGTCTGAGATGGTAATCAACAAATTCTGAATTTTTTTCGGTGGGATGGCCATTAGCTGATACTATAGGTCTCCCTGGAATCCCTTCTTTGTGAAGTTTTGGAAGAAAGTAAAATCAACCGGCTGTGCACGTTTCGTCTGGGCGTAGATAATCGTACGTATCGTCATCAATTTGTTTATCTTTATTCATTTCTGAGAGGGCGTTATTAATTTTTTTGCTGATTTATTTTGTTGGATCACATGTTAGTTCTTTATAAAATTTAGCGTTTGAGAGTTGACGATTTCCTTCTTCGATGTAGTCTGTCTTGTTCATCACTACAACGGCACTTCCTTTGTCAGCTTGTTTGATAACAATGTCGTCACGGTCTTTTAAGTTAATCATGGCTTGACTTTCTGACTTTGAAATATTTCTGACTTGTTTACCACTGATTGAAGATCTGACCTCAGCTTTGACTGATGTAATGAATGATTCCAAATTGTCGTTTTTGCTTTTAGGGGGATTCCATGTACTGGTTTTAGAGTGTCCACAAGGGTGATATTGCCTTGTATTACAACTGCCACTGTGACCTTGACCTTTGAATTTTAAAGTCAATAGCGCTTAAGATATTCTTAACGAGTAACACCATACCAAGTTTTGAGCATTTTGGTTCTAGAGTGTCCATAACAATTTTATCTACACGCAACTTACATGTAGTAGGCGAGGGCATAATAAACTAAGTTTTATAAGAATTAGACAAAAAGACCGATTCCCCATGCATGGCAGACTTGTACAGAAAAAATATGTTGTCGAAATTTTGTTCGTATTATAAAAAAGTTCAAAACAGGTAGAACGTTTTTTAGACATCGTATGGCCATCGCGCCATCATCGTAATCCATCGTGTAGCCTTTGTGATCCATCGTCTAGGTTTCGGCTGAGAAATGAAGCTTAAATACCCGTCTTCGGTTAACTTTCGAATGCCCATCTTTTGCTATCGTATATAATTTCGGCACCATCGTATAGACTTCGTTATCCATCGTACTTGCTTCGGTCACTTTTTTGTATTTTAACGAGATCGGGACCAACTTCGTACGAACTTACAATTTTCGCATTCGGGTGTCCATCGTATATGAAAATCGGGACAGTGTGACGCGGGCATCACAAAAGTCAAAATTGCATGAAGAGCTTCCTATATTAGATGTAGTACCACCATTGATTTTCCCCTATTCGACTCTGCTAAATTTGCACTTTTAAAAAAAAGTGCAGAATTTATTTTTGTTTCAAATAAAGAAATAATTGACATGAGTAAAGTTTTATCCTGTCCAACACTATAGAAAAAAATTCCCATAATATTTCATTGAATATAAGAAAATAACCATCATTGGAAACTAACCAATCAAATGTCTCCCCTTTTTTTTAATCTGTGTACAAGGTATAAACACCATGTCACCTCAAGATTACTAAATACCCCAAAGAAATCCCATATAAAAAATAATGGTGTTTTGAAATACCCAAGACATATGTTTATGACACAGAAATGTTTTACTGCAATAAAATGTAGGGTTGAGTACCTACAACTGTCAAATTCAATGAAATATTCTTTTGACCTGCTTTCGTATACATCCGGATGTGACGTACCATGATTTGGTGGTATTACACATATACATTTGTTGAACATCGATAACTTTGTCAGTCATTCATTAGTATGAAAACATTAAATGTCTCTTGATTGGATGAACTACATTATGTTTATGCAATGATTGTAAGGTTTTTTTCATTTGTCTTTGAAGGTACAATTCTTTCCAGATTTTAATAAAACGTATACTCAACTTTAATATTAGCATGGTCAAGTTTACTAATTTTGACCGATTGACTTTTTTCAAAAGAGTTGTGCCTCTTGAAAATAAAAAAATTATGGAAGATAGGCTCGTAAGCGCTCTCAACGGTTCATTTTTTTTCTATAAAACACACAGTATACTGTAAGTAATGCGCTTGAAGGTCTGTTTGAAATATTTTGTATACAAGAAAAATAACTTTTTTCCAAGCACACTTTTTTCAGGTGCCCTCTTTTAGTTTTTTGCCCTTGATAGCTAATATATGTGCAACTCAATGGACATTGAAACTCTGTTCTTTTACTTTTACTTGCAGGAACTGAGGGGCAAAGAAACAGAACCAAAGAGCATTCATCTGAAATTAATACAATATTGAACTCAAAAGTCAATCTAGTTCTCATTCTTAATCATAGATATAACAAGATGTGGTATCAGTGCCTACGAAACAACTCTCCATCCTAGTCATAATTTAGTTAAAGTAAACCATTATAGGTCAAAGTACGGTCTTCAAAACAGAGCTCATACCAAACAGCAAGTCATAAAGGATCATAAAAGCATACACTAGCACCTATAATAGCTAGCAGTGTAGACAATAACATATCTGTGTATGATGATATAGCAATAGAAATATCCCATACATCAGAGGGAAATAAAATTTAGACAAAAGATATACCGTATAGCGGGTTATTTTCGCGGGGTGCAAATTTTCGCTTATTTTCGCGGACAGAACTTAATCGCCAAAATTAATTCCGCCAAATTAAAAGTGTTCATACAAAGGTATTAATAAAAGTTTTAAATCCGCCAAAATAATAACCGCCAAAATATTTCGTATACCTTGTTCAATGAAAATCGCGAAATTTTACACCCGCGAAAATAACCCGCTATACGGTGTCACATACATCAGAGGAAAAAAATATAGACAATATTATGATGTACATGTATGTCACAGAGAAAAACGTACGCAAATAGAAAATAAATAATAGAAATGTGGTATGTCATCAGGGGTCGAAATTAGCACTGCTCCGGTGGTCCGAAACCAGTTGAATTTGTTAGCTAGTGGTCTGGCGGACCAGTAGAAATTGTTGATAAAAATCACAATCTCAGTTTATTAAAAACAAAAAAGATACCTGCGAAACAAATTCCACTGTACATGGATGTTATTATTGATATTAGTGTTTGTCGAATGAATGTCATTATTTAGGATTAGTAGTTTTGGTGCCGGACCAGTAGATTTGGTGCCGGACCAGTAGAGTTCCGGTTCATTGGTCCGGCTGGCCAGTACACAAAAAAGCTTAAACTCGACCCCTGTATGTCACAAACATATGAAAATAGAATATAGACAATAGAATTAGGGTATTTCAAAGAGGCTAACATAGAATAGGGTATGTCAAAGAGACAAAATATGAGAATAGAATATGCACAATAGACATGGGATATGACAAATAGACAAACATATGAAAATAGAATTTAGACGATAGAAATGGGTTATGTCAAAGAGACAAAAATATGAAAATTGAATATAGATAATAGAAATTGGATACGACAAAGAGACAAACATAAGAAAATAGAATACTTTTATACACAATAGAAATTAAGTTTGTCAAAGAACAATATAAATTTGGAATATGGACTGTAGACAATAGATATGGTATATGTCAAAATAATAAAAATAAAAGAGACAACAACTTAATAAAGAAAGTTCTACTTAAAACTTGAATTATGCAGCACTGACTAATTATTTGTTTGAGCTTTTGACATGTTTGATATTTACACTAAAAGTATTTATAATGAAATTTCCTGACAGTAAAAAAAGATGACAAAGACAAACGTTAAAACATTAACCTTAAAAATAAACCCCAACAAGAATACATTTACATGAGAAAATTATTGCATTTGAACAATTAAAAAAAAACCATATAAAACAATTATATATTTAGGACCAATATAAAAACATATGAAAACATATGATTATGTCTGGTATTTAAACATATGAAAAACATATGTTTACAAAAAAAACATAAGAAACATATGTTTTTCATATGTTTACATGTATAACAAAAACATATGTCTTTCATATGATTTTATATATATAAACATATGTTTTTCTTAGGTTTCCATATGTTTTTCATATGATCAAAAAAATATGTTTTCATGTCGGGCCTGTTAAACATATGAAAAACAAAAGTATGTAGTAAGTTACGTAACATCTCTTTTGATTTTGCCATGTGATTAAAGTCTTTCCGAATTGATTTTCCTTTAAGTTCAGTATTTTTTTGATTTTACTCTTTATAAATGCAAGACATGGTGATGATTTTTTTTTCAGTGACACATACACTAAAGTGCAAGAAAATGCGAATTTGTATTGGCTGCAGACGCAAATTGATTTATTTGAGGAATATAGCATTAAAACTGTTTTCCCAATTCATCTCCAGTTACTAACATTACCCGGAACACTTCTTGCAATTATTGGCTTTGGCTATGTATTTCTGAAGAAAAGATGTACGAAGTTATCACCAGAATTTTCTCAACATCCTTTCCCCATGCTTGTTAGAGGTATGATGTTAAATCTATCGAGTAAAGAATCTAAATAAAAATATATCGATCATGATTTCCGTGACAGATTTTAAAGTAAAATAAAGACACATTAACCATATATAACTTTAAGATTGATATATCAAATTGTAATATGATCAGTACAGATCTGTTTTGAAATTTTGCATAGTACATTTTTCATTTGATTAAACAGGCAAGTACGGCACATTTACATTAGAAAAGTTAACATGATTTAATCATTAGTCTGATTCTATGTATAGACATACAGAGAAAGTTTTATATTTATTCGAATTCGATTCTAATAATGATTTTCATGTGTTTCAGTTTTTCTGTATAATAGCAATTATGATTTGCGGCTATCAAAGACAATAAAAGCAGAAGAGAACGGTTTAGAAACAGTCAGGGAGTAAATTTTTATATTGAATGCATTTAATTTTCTAACATATATAAATTATCTGTCAAATTTCTTTTCGCTTCTATGGTCTCATGTTCTCGTTGTAGTATATTTTTTATTTAAAATATTTTTTTTGGAAATAAAGGTTTCACAAATAGCGTACTTTTTCACAATATTTCACTAAAAACATTCAAATTCACTAACTCCTGTTTTAACTACTAGTAGTGTAATTAATATGATATTTTGAATATTTTATAAATTTATATATAGTGAAATGTGGATATTATTGAATCCTCGGTGATTTTAAGAAGGATAACTTACTTTCGATAAATTAAACTCATAGTTACATTTTTATATATTAATATTTGACATTAAATTCATATTACGATCTATTTTGTTAAAACTGGCGATCAATTTATTTGGCAATCGCCAATATCAGTCATTTAAAAACATCGATTGTTCGATTTGTTTGTCAAATGCGTTTTGTTAACATCAAAGGTTTGAACGTTGTTTTCAATTTCAACTTTTTTCTATATTTTTTCGTTTAAGCTTGTATTATATTTTCCTTTAGGTTAGTTCAAAATTGAGTTAAATACTGATGGGTTTTATGTAGACGAAACGTGCGTCTGGCGTACTACAATATAATCCTGGTACCATTGATATCTATTGTGGTATATCGTCTTTTCCACAAGTTTATTGTTTTCTGTTTAGCATTAAATTATTATAAAGATCTATTATATTTAGATCTGTTGGTCAATTTATTTTTTTGGCAATCGCCAATAGCTGTCAGTAGGTTTTATAAACATCCGTTGTTCAACCTATTAGTCAAATGCGTTTTTTTATATAAACTGTTTTTTTTGGGGGTCTTTTGGAAACTGTTGTTTGTGATGTATTTCGACCCCTCTACCAAGAATATTATTTTACATGCACACGTATACAATTGCAGTTTTTATCCAACTCAACCATAGCTATGTTTGAACGTTGTTTTCAATTGAGCCTTTATTTCGTTTGGACTTGTGATCCGTTCTTCCTCTTACGATTGTGTAATAGTTTTGTTTGCAGTATACAATTTCCTTCTGAAATAGTATTGTTTTCTGCTTGGTATTTTTAATTGGTAACTAAGATTCATTGCGTTACATCAGGTGATTGGATCATTTATCTTGCATCGCCTATAGCAGTAAGAAGGGTTTGAAAATATTCGTTGTTCGACCTCCTTGTCAAATACGTTTTGTTAAATAATTCTTTTTACCTTTTTTTGTCTTTTTGTAAAATGTTGTCTGTGCTGTATTAGACCCCTCTATTAAGAAATGATTGTTACATGCACACGTATAAAACTGAGTGTTTTATATACATGTGTAACACAGAGATAGGTGGCTTGTATTATATATAGATTCAAGTTCATATGATCTGTTCATCCTGTTTCGACACTCACAAATTCAAAAGTCTATTCAACTGTAAAAGGAAACTTATATGGCATTCCAAAAACCATTTCGATGACTTACGTCACCGACAAGACAGTAGTTGTCCAAATCCGAATATGGTGAACTTATTATTTCACTTTTTGTATGCGGTATATCACTTTTTTGCAAACATATTGTTTTCTGTTTGATTTTAAATTAATATACAAGCTCCATTTTGTAATATATTGTGATCTGTTTATTTGGCAATCGCAATTAACATTCAGCAGAGTTTAAGAACATCCGTTTTTCTACAGATAAAAAGTAATATCATAAAAATACTGAACTCAGCGGAAAATCAAATCGAAAAGTCCCTAATCACATAGCAAAATCAAATGACAAAACACATCAAAAACAAAGGGACAAGAACTGTTATATTCCTGACTTGGTACAGGCATTTTCGAATGTAGATTATGGTAGAATAAACCTGGTTTTATAGCGCAAAACCTCTCACTTTGTACGACAGTCTCATCAAGTTCCGTTTTATTTACAATGATTGGTGAACTAAACAGACATAATAAATAAAATAGTCAAAATACGGGTACAGTAGTTATTATAATTGTGTTACAATTTTAAAGCAAACAATTTTGCGTGTCTGACGTTAGAAAATGTATACGTCACATATTTTTGTCGTTTAATATTTATACAAACATTTTCAAAATTTCTCATGGGCAATTTTAGCATACAAGGTTGAAAAATCAAAAGTATGTAAGAAATATTTTCAGAAATAGACCTAGATTTAAAATATGCCAAAAGTTCTATAGAATTAATAAGAACCCACAAATGGATCATTCTAATACGTGATTAAATGATTTTGACGTTTGTGGTTACACGTATTTTCTAATTTATAATAGAAATATAACATAATGATACATTATAGAACAATGACATACTGACAGGATCTTTTAAAGAACAGAGTCACGTTATAAGAACCAACGGAACACAAAAATCGCATATATAAAACACACGAGCAAAAATGAAAGATAACCCAAACACATTAACGGGATGAATAAGTACCGAGGCATGTTAAATGAATATCACAGAAAACAATCCAACAGTAAAAATAATATATTAATAATAGAACAAAGGCAAATGAAAAAAAACAATATAACAAGTTGCTTTAAGATGATACCAACGTCAATACGCAGAATCAATACATCAAGACCATCATGTATTGTTTGTGAAGTTGATACGGAATATTTATCAACTACAAATGTAGGTCTTGGTCATTCCGATGAACTTTTGTAAGAAAAAGGACGAGACGTTCTGTAACATACCCCTGGTTCATCAACTTTCTGCTCAGACACTGTTGACGTTTTACAAAGTCTGATTCGGAGTTGCTAGAACTTGAATAAGGAAATGGTTGGGAAATGTATATCCCATATGCAGTTGAAATTAGTATATTGCTACTAAGGTGGGATAAAAATAAACAAAACGAAAAGTAAATGCATTTTGTAAATATTTTTTGGTCTTTTGTGAAAATTTTTGTACATTATTTAGTTCACTTTATCACGAAACTTGTTTTGCATACACACGTATAAATCTGTCGGGTTTTAGCCAACGCAGTTATATGTTTGTATGTTGTTTTTAGTTAGATATATTTTTATTTTTTTCCGTTTGTGCTTTTATTGAATTTGCATTCAGGTTTATATGATCCGATCATCTTATTTCGAATCAACACACATAAGAGCAAACATAGTATTACGTCATAAAACTATCTGTATTAAAGTACTTTAAGCATTAATATGCAAAGTTTATAGGTATATTTATCGTTGGGTTGTTTTCACACTTGATGACGATTAATGTATCCTATTAATTTCAGAAAAGTTAACTCCGTAGATAGTGACCACGAAAAGGTAATACTAATTATTTAAATTCAAAGTACATTATTTAGATTTAAATCGTTTGAGTGATAAAATAAAAATGAAGTAGCATGCGTGGTGCATCGTGTGTACTGATATAAAGTTCCATATAAATAGAACTTAAATGTTTTCTATTTTTCAAAGTACTCGAAAGTAGTACTGAGCTAATTATTTACCAGAGACAAAATCACAGAATTTTACAACTAAAACTCACCGCCCAGCTAACACAAAAAACGGCCCAAACTAGAATTTTAGCTAGAAAAGTCTCCAAAGTGACAAATGAAAAACCATTCTAACAAACAAAAATTACAGCCTGATAACCGACAAAAAAATGAAAACATATACGACATACAGTAACAAATAAAAAAAGTACTGAATACTCGCTCCTGACTTGAAACAGACTCATACACAAAAAAGGCGGGAGTTAACATGTAGTTAGACGGTTATCAATCCCCAGTTTAAAGAAATGATCAATATTAAACAATAAAAGCCGGAAAATAAACGTTATTTCAAACGATAAAAAAATGAACGAAAAGCAAATACTAAATACAGCAACAAATGACAACAACTACAACACGGGTTGTCGGCTTGGAACAGGTAAATAAGACTTTGACGGGTAAAACTATGCTTCAAACCCTCCCCTAACCTTGGACAATGTTGTAACTGCACAACATACAAAACAAACAGTCCAACAATATAAACGGAATATAAATACGAGAACAACACAAAAAAATAGTCAAATACATGCACCTGACTTTGGACAAGGACATACAGAACTTGTCAATATTAAAATAGTTTGGAGGCGCCTTCACCTTTCTTATTTCTTCAATTACAACATATGAACACACTTTAAACATAAGTTGAAAGGGTTAAACTCATCAGAGAGATACAAAACAGGAGAAAAAAACAGGAGAAAAAAACATCTCACAAAAATACAAAGTGACCTGCTTGGGCACAGTTAAATTCTAAAAAACAACAAAAAAACAAACAATAAACAGGTACATATCTGAAAGTACTTGCAATACATAGTTCAAAGTCATTAACAGTTATATGTTTACATCTTACTACATAAATATTACATATTCGCCAGAAAGGTTTACAAAACTAAACCAGTCTTACAAAACAGATGCAATAAATGCAAGTATCAATATTTTTGATAACAGATATCCTTCATTACTATGAATATGATTATATAAAGTTTCATTTAAATCAATCTATATTGATTGAATAGAATAAATGGCAATTTGTTCCACGTATATTGCAGTTGTTATCAAAAGGTTCGGTTTATGTATGTCAGCGTCTGTTTTTTGTTGATTCGTTCATTTCCTCTTATCTTGCTAATAAATGATGTGTTTGCCTCGGTTTTATAAGTAACCCGGATTTGTTTTCTCTCAATCGATTTATGACTTTTGAACACAGGTATGATACTGTGCGTATTGGCACATCCAAAAACGAATAGCACTGTTCGATTTCACATGGTATAATTCTGAAATTCAAGAGATGTCGAACGATTGCAAGTCATTAGGTAAAATAACAAAAAAACATCAAATGAAAATGAAAAGTCAAAACGGCGAGTCCATTACCAAATGACAAAAAAGCTCAAACACATGAAAGTAAGAGTTAAGATTGAGACTATCATATTTCTGAATCATAGGTTTGAACGTTGTTTTCAATCTAGACTTGTTTATATTTTTGACTTCGTGCATACAAATCCTTACTATATTAAGAAATTGGAGAATTAAACTGATTTTATAGCTTCCTGAACCTGTTAGTGGCAAGACAGTCGCATTGAACTCCAATATGTTGACAACCATGTGAGAACAAAACGAACAGCGATTGTGTAGCTTTAAAACATAAATAAATAAGCACTTCGCGAATAGAACTTTTCATAGGTCCATGTTTTCCCAACGTTTTAGAAGAAAACAAAATCGTTATCTCTGCAATTCATGTAGCATACTAGGATATTGGATTTATAAATATGCATTAAGGAGGTAATCATTAAGTCATCCGTCAAATCGAACCGTGCTACTCATTTTTCAACGTATATATATACGCACCGTCCGTTGTAGTTACATGTACTTAGCAGTTGTCAATTGTGATACTTTGGTATTTAAATCGATTCAAATCGGACGGTGCTAATTATTGGGAATGTATATCTAAGCAGTCTTTATTAATTAGAAATTATCATATATGTCCTGTGAAATTTCGGATTTATACCAGCTCATACCGCACATTACTATTAATAACATCAGCATATATATGCAGTCTCTATGGTAAATACTTAACCTATTAAATTTTTTCAAGTTTTTTTAATTAATGAAGCAATAATCGGTTATTTTATAATTGTAAAGAATGTTTTATTTAATACAAAAAGTACATATGATAAATTGTACATTGTCAAAATGATGATGATAGCAGATATCTGTTATCCCAAATTTATTGAGACTTACATTTAACGAACTGCAACACATATTGAGAAACTGCACTATTCTTTCTCAAAGTAGGTAGATTGCATTCTGTGCTAAAGGTCAACGTTATTGTTTTGCTATACAAATGGTTTTTTTTTTATTTCAATATCTGAATGCCTACATAGATCTGAAAAATTGTTTACATTAGATAACTCTGTGTTTCTTGTTTGATATCTTAACTTTCCCATGTTTCAGAAAAATCACATTAAGATTTTTAATGTAACGGCCCAATGCATTGTATTAAAAAAAGAAAAAATTCGGTACACCTTTCAAAATCTTCTTGCAATAAAATGAAAATGAATGATTAAATTGCAAATATTTAGTGTCATATAATACACATACATATATTCGATAAAACTAAATACATAATCTTACTGAAATTGTAATTCAAACCTGTCCAGACTTTATTCTGTTAGTTTCAAAACTTTCAATATAGTTTATTCACTCAAAGTGTCAGCCATTTGCACAGTTTGAACAAGTTAGTAAATTTTATTGTTTCATTTTTGATTATATTGGTATTGATCTGGACATTTGTCCATGCAGATATGTTTGATCAACATATTCATTTTTCTTTTACATAAATAGGGCCGTTATTTTTCTCTCTTGAATTGTCTTATCGGGGCCTTTAATAGCTGAATATATGCGGTATGAGCTTTGCTCATTGTTGAAGGCCGTACGGTGACCTACAATTGTTAATGTTTGTGTCATTTTGGTCTTTTGTGGATAGTTGTCTCATTGGCAATCATACCACATCTTCTTTTTTATACTTTATCAATACTTATACATACTCTCTCGGATTTGAATTTAATGTCTTTGAGAACCATTAAGTATCAAAGAGAAATTTCGAATAAAATGTTGGCTTAAATTCTAGTTAAAAGAGGGACAGTCGAATAAAGAGTTTGAAGATTAAATCAATTTTTCAGACAATGACCAAGCTGAAAGATATGGAAAAAAGCAATAAAGCTATACCAGAAAAGGTATGGTATTAACATGCATTTAAACCACTATAATAAATTAAACTATATAACCCTCTAACACAGTTTAATCAATATAGGTTTGATGATGTCCAGCTTTCCCGTCAGCTTTCTTTCTGTATAATCTAAATTTTGGTTACAAAAAAAGTAAATGAACATTAGTCTTAAACAGTCATGTTGATCTACACATTACAATACATTATTAAATCATTTTCAGTTTTTCATTCAATTTCGTAACTTATCGACTGCCTTGATGTCACTACTGATAATGTTGGTGAGTGCATGTAAAGAAAAACTACTTTACTATCTGAACAAAGTTGAAACAGATCTTAATTTTGACTGCAATAAAGACGTCTCACCAGTACTGAATTTACCGCAATGGTCTTGCTAGACAAATAACTAATATGCTAAAAAAGAATTAATACTAAAAGTAATAGCATTATTCAGTCAACTAAGAACTGTTCAGATCATAATGATCATTTAAGATCAAAATTGGTTTAAAATGAGTTATTCTTATATTAAACATTTGAGATGTCACACTCGTTTACAAAAAGAAAAACCAGAGTTAAAGAACCGTTTAACAATATCAAAGCTTTAGGGCACTGCCACTTTAATATAGTTTAGGGCGAGGTTGTTTTATGCCCCACCTACGATAGTAGAAGGGCATTATGTTTTCTGGTCTTTGCCACCGTTCGTCTGTCCGTTCGTTCGTCTGTCCCGCTTCAGGCTAAAGTTTTTGGTTGAGATAGATTTTATGAAATTAAAGTTCAATGAACTTAAAACTTAGTACACCTGTGCCTTATGATATGAGTTATAACCTTTCTAATTGTCATGCCAAATTTATAATTTTTTTTGCCAATTTCGAGGCCAACTTATAATAGAAAAGGATAGTGCGAGTAGGGTATCCGCGTACAATGGACACATTCCTGTTTTACAAGAAATAAGTCTATTTTGAGTTTGTTGGAGCAGGGGCATTAAGGCCTGGTTTTAGCCAAAGATATAAAATGTTTGATAAATATTTCAAATTGGCGCATAGGGTCAATAAAAAATATAAATGAAAAACATCAAGATTTTATCTGATGACGTCACAATTACCACAAAAACAATGAGAAATACAGAACTAATGCTATTTCTATCTTTATTTCCATTATGGGAACTTCGTGCGCAGCCAAGAAACAACAAAATAATTCAACAGAAGCTTTGTTATAACTATTAACATTATCTCACGAAATACAGAGTTCTTTCTTAGGTGCGTACATATTATTTTCATCTAAAATTTATTTAAATTTGATGTAAAACAAGGAAACATCATGAATTTTGAACAAATATGCAACTTAAGTCATGTTTTGTTGCCATGGTAACTTATTCAATGTCAACTTTGTTTTGTTTTTCAGAATACCTTGTACCTTGGTTATTTTTTCAGTAATTTTAGAATATGCATGATAACTTTTAAATTTGCAGTAATTTTTCGGACAAATAAGGGCTTTATTGACACTACTCCTAATAACGTGTTTTGAGAACATTGCAGGTCTACATTATCTGAGCAAATGCCAACATAGAAGTGCTGGGCTGGTGATACGCTCATGGACTAAATACTACAGTTTTCAAATCAGCATATTTTACAACATCCTGACTGTAATTTCAGTTGCATAAGTACCATACATAAATAAGTTAGAGCTGGCCTGATAAAACAAAATGATAACAAGTGATTCATAAATAAGAATGTGTGAATAAAATGTTGGTTTAGATTTAAATTAAATATTTTAAAAACCTTTGTTTATTTTTAACTTTTTAGACACTGACCAAGCTGAGAGAGATGGAACAAAGTTATAAAGATATACCAGAACAGGTCTCTTATTTTAAACAATTTAGGGATTGTCTAATAAAATGAAGTGATAACAAGTGATTCACAACTTTTAAAACCTCCAACTAGCTATATCATGTTAAACCGAAATTATATGTCTGAAACTAAAATAAGACAAACCAAGAATGTGCCCATAGCACACTGATGCCCCACTTCGAAATTGAGATATTTTCACATGAGTTTTAGTAGTTAAATGTTTGTGGTACTATGTGACATTTCTTTTTCCGTTTTTAAGAATATTTCGGCAATCTGCTTTTTATTTAAAAAGTTGAATCTTTCATTTTAGAGTTTTTGTATAGATTTATTCATAGACATTTTTTCTCATTTGTTTGATATTTTGCTTCTTATTTCATTTTTTTTTTTACAGAACCATGATGCCTGATTGTATTTCATTAATCTAAAAAAAATCAACAGTTGTGATAAACATTAGTCAAAGACAAAAACTAGTCAGTAGGCTCATCTCGAATGCATGTCTTATTTGTTCTGGGAATTATCAATATAAACTGAAATCTTATATTTTTGAAGACCTAGATTTTTATCCCATACAACCGAAAAATTGCATATAAACATGTACCAATCTTAGTTATTATATTACTTTTGCAGTTGACGGATAGACTGAAAAACATAGAGCAAATGTTACAAGAAATAACAAACAAGGTTTGTAGTGCATTTTGTAATATAGTAAGATAAAAGAAAGCGGTGGCGTTCTCACTGAATGCATATTTTAGTATCTTAAGATAAAATTACCCGTTACAAAAGCTAAAATTCGTTTCCTAGTGTAGGGAAACAAATCCTAGTTGGTTATAGATGATTTTACTAAGTTCATTATTATAGATTTATCTATTGCATCGAGTGTCGTACGATATTAATCCACTCGGTAATCGTTTTAAAACATTTAACATTAAAGGGCATCCGATACAGTTTATCGATAAAGTGTCATTTTTATAATTTTGTAATATGTTGTAGGCCTTGGCGAGTTATAAAATAAAACACAAAATAAAATATAGGTTACCGTGCTTGTTTTCGAGAAAATTGAGGCGGAAAATTGGGGATTTGTGGATTTAAAAAAAAAAAGGGTAATGTTGTAAATTTTTTGCAGCAGATATTTTTCGTCGTAAATTATGAAGATCGGGTTCAATCTCAAGCTGTGATAAGTGACAAAAGGGGGGAAATCACTACACGAATAACTATACAATTATTCAAGCCTTGCTTGACATTGCGGATCAGATGCCCAAAGTGGTATTGTTTTAAACCTAGAAAAATTGAAATAAACTGTTTCTGAAATTTTCTGTCATTTCAATCAGTTTTCTGCATAAACTGCATTTTGTCATGCCTTCTCCAAATCTCAAATAAAAAATAAAGGTCACCGTGCTTGATTCCATAAAAAACGCGATTTATTCATTTCGAATGCGAATCAAACTAGTTCGAATTAGTTAATGCGAATCGAATTCGAATTACGTGTTAACTCAGCATTATCCTGCAAACGGAACTTCTTTTTTTTTTGTACATAAATTGCAGCACATAAATTAGGCCGTTATTTTTAGGCCGTTATTTTTCTTGTTTGAATTGTTTTTCATTGTCATTTCGTGACATTTAATTGCTGATTGTGCGATATGGCCTTTGCTTATTGTTGAAGACCGTACGATGACCTATGTTCATTAATGTCTGTGTCATGTTTGTCACTTGTTGAGAGTTGTCTCATTGGCAATTATACCACATCTTCTGTTTTATGTGGTCTGTATCAAAAGCAAAATCTAATAAAGGAGAATCTTCAATGTGCTAATGAATGCTTTTGTCCAAACAATGAAACTATAACTTTGAATCTTTTGATTTGGCAAAAACGATTGGATGAGTTTCTTCTCTCATAGCGTAATTCTATTGGTCAAGAACTATACATTTTTTTTCACCATATAGCGCGTTCACACAATTAGAATAATATGCTGTACCATGTTTACGACGGACAGACGGACGCGGGTATTTGTATACCATAATACGTCACGTCAAAGTTTTTACGGGTGTTAAACATATTGTTGGCTATTGTCTTTTGTTAGATAAAATACGTGCAACGTGGAAGAAATAAGAACTTTGTTATTTTATAAAAGTTGTATCATTGTTTAAATTAGCGGCGTGTACCTACATTTTGGGTATGAGTTTTAAAATATCATTGGTTTCTTGTGCTGTAATAAAATGTCATGGATGGTGGATGAGGAATGATAATAAAAATGATTATTGACATTCACCAAAAGGGTCAGTCGTCTTGGGATTACTTACTATACGATATTTTGTTGAAGATCTCAAAGAAACAGTAATTTCTTTTATTTCTTATAATGTTATTAGCCTGTTATCCTATTAGAATCAAACGCACTAATATTTATGGCGTAGAAGTTAGCATGCAGGAGGAACAGAAATTGCGTTTCTTATTACGGAACATTACACGCATTACGTCCCGCGAAAACGTCACTTTTCGCGACAAGAGTTAACTCCCTTGAAACTGTATCGGATGCCTTTAACTGTTGAAAGTGGATACAGTCGCTGGATGTATTATATTTATCTTTTGTCATAAAAATTTATAGTATATGTATCTAATACAAGTAGTATATTTAGCTAACAAAGTCCTTATATTTGAATAAAGTAACATTAATTTTTAGTGGGAAATTGTTTGAACGTTAATTGGGCTTAAATTAAGAGTTGTTTGCTAGCCCCTCTCTATGAATAATGTAAGATAACTCTGGTAAGTTTTCCTAACATTCTATCATTATGGAGAGGTAACATATTTCTGTTTTCATTTACAGTGTTTTAAGAAAAGTTCAAAATGTTTTGTGTAGGTTCGAACTATATTTGTTCACTGCAGTATTCGGCATAAGCTAGAAGTTTCTTGGATAAAGTGGTGGCTATGGTGTTTGTGTTTATTTCAAATCATGTAAATGAAATAATAGATATACATAAATGTCTTTTAATTGACAAATGAAAAATAGTAATATTTAGTACATTTACAGATTCTGTAACGATTTTAAATTCAATAAAAAAAACTTTATGCAAAAGATTAGATTATTACCCTGTTCAAGGAAGACAATCATTTTCGCAAAACCTTTTCAACTTTTGATCGTCAGTGCTGTACAACTTTGTACTTTTTTCACTTTCGATCTTGTATATCTGGGCGTTATGTATTCGGGTTTAGTTTTCTGTAATTAATTAATACTTCAGTTTCATTATGTATATCTCTTTCACATTCATTTGATAACATTTACTGTTTGCAATAGCATGAATTGTTCTATATAATAAGAATGTTCTTATCCCGGGCATACAAACAATGCCGTATTTGGCAAAACCTTTTCAATTTTTGATCTTCAGTGCTGTACAACTTTGTACTTTTTTCACTTTCGATCTTTTATATCTGGGCGTCACTGGTGAGTCTTGTGTGGACAACACGCGTTTTTGGCGTATTGGATTTTAAACCTGATGCTTTTTGTTATCTATTAATCATGCCTTTTTTTTTTTCTTTTTTTTTCTTTTTTGTCTAATATGTTCTCCTTTTTATTTGTATTGTAGTCCTGTAATATTATTTTGTCATTTCAATGTTATATGTAACTTTGCCATTAAAGTGCGAGGTTTGGCATGCCATAAAACCAGGTTCAGCTCACCACTTTTATTCCCCTTTAAAAGTGTCCTGTACCAAGTCAGGAAGATGGCCATTGTTATAATATTGTTCGTTTCTGTGTGTGTTGCATTTTAACGTTGAGTCGTTTGTGTTTTCTCTTATTTTTGAGATATTGAGATAAGACGTGGCACGGTACTTGTCTATCCCAAATTTATGTATTTGGTTTTGATGTTATATTTGTTAGTCTCGTGGTGTTTTGTCTGTTGCTTGGTCCGTTTCGGTGTTGTGTCGTTGTTCTCCTCTTATATTTAATGCGTTTCCCTCGGTTTTAGTTTGTTACCCCGATTTTGTCCCTGGATTTATGAGTTTTGAACAGCGGTATACTACTGTTGCCTTTATTTGAAATTGAACATGGTGCAAAGGAATATAACTCTCGCATACAAATGACACATCAATCGAATTAGGTAATTGCGCATTCGTGCTCCACCTTCAAGGAAGATTCTATATTATAAATATAAGCACAAGTTGTTTATCTATAGGATAGTGACGACTAATGAATGCTAACCTACAGTAAAGAATATTAGTTTGAAATTTGTCAAAACCTTCTCAGAAAAATGCTAGAAGTACGTGATTTTCATAGCATATAATTAACGTGTTTACACATTGATATAATATGTTTGTTAAACATTATAAACCTGTAACATTATAAGGCCGTGTTCACACAAAACGCCGTGTACAGTAAACATGTTTATACCTTTGGTTTATTGTAATGTACACTAGTTTCACATTAAATTTGTTCACATCTTTACACCTTGTTTAGTTACCTGTACATAAGATTTGTTCACACTTGTTAACTATATGTCATTTAAATATTCATTACGTAAAACCGAATTCAAATTTTCGAACAACTTTTCTAGCAGTTAGGGAACTACCATTTGACTTTAAAAAAAGGGGGTTGGATTTTTCCACAATGTGATTTCAAAATTAAAATCGGGTCATACTGCAGACGATTAGAATAAACATATATTTTGAATCCAAAGTTTCCCCATACATTATAGTGTTAATATTTAATTACATCGAAAAAAAACAGCTAAATATAAACTTACGCGCGACAAAAAATTCTGACTCAGAACCCCCCTTTTTTTTAAGTAAAATGGTTGCTCCTTTAAGAAAATCATTTTGAATGATTTGCAGTAGTTTAAAGATGTCAATTGCGCATTGAAAACGTAGGCTGCATCAGCGTGCTTACAGACGAAGAAAAAGAATTGCGATGTTAAGGATAAATACATTTATATCTTTTTTGTTTGTTTCAAATGGTATTTTTTCTCTAAGGTGTTATTGGCAAAGGGAGGGAGTATGTTTTTTGTTTTATTTCTAATTGTACTTTAACGGATCAGCGATACTACACAAACCAACAATTAACCTCGCCCTTTTTCAGTAATGCATTTATGAGTGCATCGTGGTTTGAGACCAGTGGAAAATATTTCTGTGAGTGTGTACGTCCAGTCGATTCGAAAAGACCTTTTCAAATGAGTTATGTGGTCGGCAATGATGATGGATTAGTCCTGATAAGAGATTGATAATTAAGGCTATGTTTTATAAAAAATAAATATATCAAGTTTAGACAAATATTTCTGTAAAGAACTTTATTAATAAGTGTTACAAGTATTAATTTTATATACAAATCGCTTTTTTTTTAATTAAACATGAAAAAATAAAAAAATCTGAATGCCTTGTTTTGAGTACACTTAACCTACACAAGGCCTACATCGACTATCGACAGCATGTAGATAAAACATGATTTAAACTACATGTAAACATTGAGTTTTATCAATGGGAACGTAATTGAGTCAGAATTGGTCAATATGCAAAGATGACAAATAAAAAAAAAATGAATGCAAGAAAAATTATTTTTTAATAATGAATGTAAATCTGTAACATTTTAACAGTACAAAAACACTAAAATGACAATTAATTTCATATCATTATACATGAAATCTCAAATATACCTTCGGCAACCATGAAAATTTTCCTACCTGTAACACATTTTGAAATTTCCAAAACAATGAATTTTGATATTTCAAATTGTTTTTTTTTAACCAGCCTAATATAATCATGTAGAACGTTAAGCTTTGAGAAAATAAAAAATTGGGAAAAAAAATGCAAAAGAAATTTAACCACAATTGTCCGTGTTTTAATAAAAAAAATGTGTTAAAATTTTCTTTTAATTTTCAATTAAAAATAAATGTAAGTCTTATTGAAGTAAAAAATAGACCTGATAGTATTTCATAGTTTATACATTATTAAACTCAGTGCTTCTTTTTCATATGATATACAAATGCAACTTTGTGGCACTAAAAATGGCGATGTTACAGGACGGAAAATGATGTTACAGGAAGGATTGATTTATTACAGGAGAGAACTACAATTCCTTTTTTGCAAAATGAACTTTTTACAGAATTCCCAATGCAAATGATAGCTACAACAGTTATTTGGAATATCTTATATCATCTTCTCTGGTAGTTTTTGTCAGCCTGTCTTTGTTTTCTCTTCATTTTTTTATCAATTTTGTTACAGAGGGGACAATACCGTTACAGCAAATATTTCTTTTATTCTAAATTAACAATAATATTGTTTTGTCATTGATATTTAAAAAAAAAACTTTTCTTCAGTTTCAAGATATTTCAGGATTTTGTTTAAGAATAAATTGTGGCTTAAACTTTATTTTTCATTGGTTTTAGGATGTTTGTTACAGGATGGAAATAAATTGTTACGGGAAAGTAATGTAAAATAATATCCTAGTTGTATCGAGTTTCTTAAACCTTATTTAAAATATTCTTATAAAAATTCTGTAATTGTTTTTCAAATACCCTCATGAACTTCAAAATGGGAAAATGAAACTCCAGCACCACTAGCTCTCTTTCCCTACTAGCTACTCACTCTGTTCCTCACTAGCCTCATCTTCCTAACTAGCTTCTCCTTCATAACTATCTACTCTATCTATTCCTCACTAGCCACATCTTCCTAACTAGCTACACCCTCTGTTCCCTACTAGCCACATCTTCCTAACTAACGACTCTTTCCCCACTGGCTACTCCCTCTGTTCTTCACTAGCAACATCTTCCTAACTAGCTATTCCTTCCCCACTAGCTACTCCTTCCCCACTAGGTACTTCTTCCCCACTAGCCACATCTTCCTAACTAGCTACTCCCTCTGTTCCCCACTAGTCATATCTTCATAACTAGCTACTCATTCCCCACTAGCTACTCCCTCTGTTCCCCACTAGCAACATCTTCATAACAATCTACTCCCTCTGTTCCTTACTAGCCACATCTTCCTAACTAGCTACTCATACCCCACTAGCTACTCCCTCTGTTCCTCACTAGCCACATCTTCTAACTAGCTACTCCCTCTGTTCCTCACTAGCCACATCTTCCTAACTAGCTACTCCTTTCGAACTAGCTTCTCCCTCTGTTGTACACTCTTCCCCACTAGCCACATCTTCCTAACTAGCTACTCCCTCTGTTCCCCACTAGCAGCATCTTCCTAACTAGCTATTCCTTCCTCATTAGCTACCCCCTCTGTTTTACTCTGTTCCCCACTAGCCACATTTGGTTTCTCACAAGCTACTCACTTCATTCTACTCGGTTTTTCCTTACAAACTACATCTTCCCCACTAGCTACACATTTCATTCTGGTCTGTTCCTAAGACGCTTCTCCATTTAGTTTTTTTTTCTCAAAAAGGCCTGTCTTTTAAGGGCCGGGGATCTTTGCATCTGTTTGCCAGAACTTTCTTTGGCGTTCTGCATTTGACATAGCCATTATCCTAAAAAATATTATAAAGCACATTAGAAATATAGTAATATAGGTAGTATATATACTATCCTCTCTGTAGCATAGTATTCTCTCATGTAACAGTATGTGTGTATGTCATGTGCGTATGATGTGTTCTAGATGGCTTCATAATGTGCAATTTTATGAAAATGGCTTTCCCTTATCAAAAGATTTCTTTCCTGTAACGTTTTTGTTCTGTTATAAAAAGAAAGCTTTTGTTGTAAACATTAGTTACTTGATTCTTAAATAGAGATCAGATTTGTCTTTGAATAACTTTCCACTTTGGAAATGAAAAATTACACATATTTTGTTCAAGCCAGTCTGACGTTAGTACATTTTCAACCAGAAAAAAATTAGATCAACAAATAAGCATCACTTATATTTAGTATAATAATAAGGGTAAACATATTGAAAACAGTATAATAATTCAAAATCTTTCCATTGAGTTCTATTAGTCCTTCCTGTAACAATATTCATCTTTCCCGTAACAGAAATATGCGAATATGGGATATTCAAGGACTAGCTATGTTGATATAATTATAAAAAATATGTAAGTTACAGAATAAAAGTCAGTGATTAGATGTAGATAGTCTAACAAATCATATTTAATTGTAAAATCATACATGTATATACAATTTTCCTTCCAATAACAAAAACTTTCTTTCCTGTAACAAAAAAACAGTATTACGAGAAGGAGTGTTACAGGAAAGACTAATTTTATATTTACTGAACTTTGAAAAATAAATGCTCCCTGCAGGGATTTCCCACTATGACAGAAAGTCTTAGCATTAACAAAGTAATAAAACTTCTTTTAAGTTAAAACATTTATATTTTTTAAATACAGTTTTAAGCAGTTACAGTAAGGAAAGTATTGGAATATATTGGAACAGTAATTACTCTGAATGATGAATATTTTTCTTCTGCTCCACAATCTTGTCATGCATACATGCATCAATTTCATGATTACTAGAATGAGGTTTACAGGAAATTCCAGCATCAGAAACTCATGAGATCCTTTATTATTCTCAATTTTATTTAACTTGTTATGGGAAGGATCATTTTTTGATGGACGGACCACAATGATATTTTTTTTTATATTTTAATCAATGAAAACAATATATATTCTTTCAAATTATTGGTTCATCAATTAGGCAAAAGTTTTTATTCAAAATTACATTAATTTCTTCTTTCTACCAAACAAAATAAAAGACATAGGAATTCTATATGATTGACTACACCTAAAACATTGTTTTGTATAGAAGATGCATGCAATATAAATAAAATTCTTCTTCAATGTTCATAAAATGATACCAGCCAATAAATGCAATCTTTAAATCAGGATATGAGTTTTCTTACAGAGAAAATCCCAAAAGACATAAAAAAAAATGACTTATTTTGAGAATGACTCAATTATGTTTAGTTTATGTGTGGATTACACTAACACAACACCGATTTTAGGTCAATGTGAACACGGCATAAGACACTATACAACTCGGTAGCTTACATAAATGTACCCAAATAGATATTTATTTAAAGCCTTAAAATTAGACATATTGTTTATATTTTATAAATTTTGGAATTATAATTGTATCACGAATTCCGGTTAAGATTTAACTAAATACCAATATCATGATATCGTAAGGTAAATATGCTACTGGATGGTTTAAACTTCCTACTAACACCATGAACCATTACACTATTCACCATACACCATAACACCGTACATCCTGTGCTATCACAAAATACATGTGACACTTTTGCACCTTGTTTCGTGACATCATCAGGCATTCCCTACTTATGACGTCATAATTATGCATTTCATATGTAAGAAAATAGGCCGTACAAATCAAATTTTGATCAATGAAAAATTCAGATCAAATAAACTACACGTTCATTAAATAAAAATAACCAACAGATCAGAAAAAGAATGAAGCGGATAAGAATACGAAAATAACTTTTATAAAAAAATACGTGTCACGAATTTGTTTATCTTTGGGTTGGATGAAATAACAGCAACATATACATTGATATAAAATAGATTTTGCAAGATATTATAAAAATCATTAATTTTGTGTATTTAATGTTCAAGTTTGATTTGAATTATTTGTAAGCATTATTGTTTGAAGCAAAATGCCTTTACTAGTTATCAAAGCTACCAGACTTATAATTTGATATTGACGCGAATTTCGTCTACAAGACTCATCAGTGACGCTCAGGTCAACATAGTTAGACATCAAAACAATTATGAAGTCGAAGAGCATTGAGGACCCAACATTCCAAAAGGTTGTGCCAAATACGGCTAAGGTAATTTATGTCTAGGAAAATCCTTAGTATTTCGAATTATTCATATTTTGACAAAAGCATGAAAAAGTTAATTATAAAAAAATAAAAGGGACAAGTATTTCTTTGTATAGGTATTTTAAAATCTTCGTAGTCATTGCAAATGTATCCGTGATGAACTGTCGCTGTTACATTCTTAAGTATGAACATGATGAATTTGTGATGGTTGATGTTTTATAATAAAGTAGAGGCAATATGTCTGTGCCGTACATGAAAATAACCGTGTTTTATGATATAAAAAAGCACACCAACCATCATAAAAAAGTTCGTTATTTCATACATAAACATGTATATATATAATAATACAAAAAATGATGTGAAGACTGTATGAACACGCTTATTTATTGTAAAGTTAATTGATATTATTTTGACAAATCACGTACAGGAAATCGCTTTCCACTTAATCTGTATTGCATAACTGGTGAGACAATGCATGTTTGCTCATGTGGACCTTTCCGGGTTTTTTTTATATTTTTGATCATATTTACAATTGACAAATGTTATATGTCTTTTAGTTTTCGAATTAACAGCAAACACATCACAATTTTAATAGAGTACAACAATTAGTATTTTTCCACTTTTTTTTAATTTCTTCCTTGGATTTTAGTTTGCAATTTGTTTTCGCTGAATTGATTTATAACTTTTTAACAGCGGTTTACTGCTGTTGTCTTTATTTGTGTATATAGATCGTAGCATGCAAATGATTTGATAATCCACATTTTTTTTCTCAAAGTCATGTATTTAGTTTTGATGTTATATAAAAAAGAAGATGTGGTATGATTGCCAATGAGACAACTATCCACAAAAGACCAAAATGAAACAAACATTAACAACTATAGGTCACCGTACGGCCTTCGACAATGAGCAAGTCCATACCGCATAGTCAGCTATTAAAGGCTCCGATAAGAAAATGAAAAACAATTCAAACGAGAAAACTAACGGCCTTATTTATGTAACAAAATGAACAAAAAACAAATATGTAACACATTAACAAACGACAACCACTGAATTACAGGCTCCTGACTTGGGACAGGCACATTTGATTTTCTCATCGGATTTTGTCTTATGCTTAGTTCGTTTCTGGTTGTGTTACATTTTAGTGTTGTTTCGTTGTTCTCCTCAAATATTGAATGCGTGTCCCTCAGTTTTAGTATGTAACCCGGATTGGTTTTTTCTTCTATCGATTTATTAGTTTCGGACAGCGGTATACTACTGTTGCCTTTATTTACCCGATTTCAATTGTTAATTGAATAGATCTTGTTTTGTCTTTTATAATAACTTTGGCATAATACACGTCTAACATACATGTAGCTGCTTCAATTCGGTAATTATGATAAAAAAAAATCAATACCGCAAAAGTTCTTGTTTTCTAAATCCTTGTAGTGAACAGATATTTTTATGCAAATAATTATGCATTTTACATGTAAAAGCTTCTATTCATTAAAATAACAGTAAAACACCATGAAAAGATCAGATTTTATTAATCCAACTATACCTTGTCGTTCTAATATTTTTGTACAAATTGCAATCATCACTTAAATTGTAGGTCCTATATTTCAAAAGTCAGTATTTGAAGTACAGTAACTCAAACATTAACATTGGAAAGTGTAATTTTTCTTGAAATTTATATGGTTGATAAAATGGTAATCCTTGATATGTTTACCAAGTTCTTTTGTTTGTGTGATTGTTTGTTTAGATAATTCAATCCTGTTATTTTATCCGCGTGCTCTATTAAGGAATAAAATCTTAATAGGTGACCTATCAACAGAGGTTCAAATGTGCTATGAATGTTTTTAAATATTAAGACATGGTTCATGCAAATTATAAGCATGGATCTTTGATAAATTGTTTGATACATCAAAAGTTTATCAGTGGTTTACAATGCAATATTTGCTTTTCTTTCATCGTTAGTTACAAATAGAGCCGAGAGATAAAGGCAGGCAGAGTGCAGTTTAAATTTTAGATAAAGAAAATTCAACCAGAAAATTGTGATTTATCCGGTAAGTTAATTCGACTATAAATTCTGTAATTTATCATCAAATATCATGTAATGCCACCACAATGTTTCGCAGATGCATATCTTTTTTTGTAACTTTAATTTCAAAGACATGTATTCTAAGCAAAAGACAAGAAACAGCAGTAGCTAAGTAACCAAATGATACACAAATAAAGTGATTACAAATCCGCATTTAGTCTTCCGCATTTGATCGATATGTATATGATGTTCAAAAATCCTCTTTTATTCATTATATTTTTTTTTTTTATGTTGAGAAAGACATTCCCAGATATTATAAAAAGGTCTATCATTAACCATGAATCACCAATGAAGCAAAACAGAGGGAAGTATTTATATCCATGCACATTCCACAAAGCAAATGGACGTCAAGTTGGTTACTTATTCCCTATTCGTTACCTATTCCCTATTCCCTATTCGTTACCTATTCCATATTCCATATTCGTTACCTATTCGTTACCTATTGCCTATTCCCTATTCGTTACCTATTTGTTACCTATTCCCTATTCCCTATTCGTTACCTATTCGTTACTTATTCCATATTCCCTATTGTTACCTATTCGTTACTTATTCCCTATTCCTTATTCGTTACTATTCGATTTTTAATATCCTTCCCCCTTTTTAATTGTTTATACTCTTATATATGGTAATAGTTCTAAATTTGTTGAGGTAAAATGATCTTTTTATGACCTATTTATATGTGTATGTGCTCAACCGATCCTTTTACTTAATGTTCGATACGCATTTGTTCCTTATTTGATTGTTTTACGTTCTACCTTTTAACTGCTTTATGTCCGTATGTTTGAAGTCGGATCTTGGTTCGAAGGGATGAAATCACCGTGTTAGCGCTTGTATAAAAAAGAAGATGTGGTATGATTGCCACAGAGACAACACTCCACAATAGACCAAAATGACACAGAAATTATCAACTTTAGGTCACTGTACGGCCTTCAACAATCAGCATAGCCCAAACCGAGTAGTCGCCTATAAAAGGCCCAGACATGACAATCTCAGACAATTCAAACAACAAAACTAACGGCCATATTTCATATACAAAAAAATAAACGGAAAACAAATGTGTAACACAAAAAAACACGATAACTACTTAATTTCAGGCTCTTGTATAGGGACAGGCACATACTAACATAATGTGGTGGGGTTAAACATATTAGCAGGGTGTACATCGTATATTTATTGTTTATTTGTACAATAATGAATTTCGTATTTTACCGACAGTTCGAGTTGCGCAGAAAATTCAAATTCGTCAGGTTTATATCTCCTTAAAACATGATTTTTAATTGTTTTGTTGTCTCTGGTGGTAGATTTGGGTTCTTAGAGGTGATATAACTCTATAAGCGCATATGTACCCGTTCCAGCGCTCGGATAATACCCTGTTAAATATTCGTTACTTATTCGCTTCTAATACGTTTGTTGTACGTTGCACCTTTTAGAAAAGGATTTTCAATAGTGTTCATATCTCTGGTGGTAATAATGTGTTCTTATAGATGAAATATCCCTATTAGCGCGTATGCACCCGTTCCAGCGTTCGGATAATACCCTGTTACTTATTCGTTCCTTTTTCACTTTTAATGCGCGGGGTATACGTTGCACCTTGAAATAAATCGTTTTTTAATTGTGTTCATGTCTCTGGTGGTAACAATGTGTTCTTAGAGATGAAATGACCCTATCAGAGCGCATGTACCCGTTTCAGCGCTCGGTTAATACCCTGTTACCTATTCGTTACCTATTCACTTATAATACGTTTGTTGTACATTGCACCTTTTAGAAAATGATTTTCAATTGTGTCCATGTCTCTGGTGGAAACAATGTGTTCTTAGAGATGAAATGATCCTATTAGCGCGCATGTACCTGTTCCAGCGCTCGGTTTATACCCTGTTCCCTATTCGTTACCTATTGGTTACCTATTCGTTACCTATTCACTTATACTACGTTTGTTGGACGTTGCACCTTTTAGAAAAGGATTTTCAATTGTGTCCATGTTTCTGATAGTAACAATATGTTCTTAGAGACGAAATAACCCTATTAGCTCGTATGCACCCGTTCCAGCGCCCGGTTAAGATCCTGTTACCTATTCGTTATCTATTCACTTATAATACGTTTGTTGTACGTTGCACCTTTTAGATAAGGATTTTCAATTGTGTCCATGTCTATGCTGGTAACAATGTGTTTTTAGAGATGAAATTATCCTATTAGAGCGCATGTACCAGTTGAACCGCTCGATTTATACCCTGTAACTTATTCGTTCCTTAATCGCTTTTAATACGCGTGGTTTACGTTGCAACTTGAAATAATCGTTTCTTAATTGTGTTCATATTTCGGGTGGTAACAATGTGTTCTTAGAGATGAAATGACCCTATTAGCGCGCATTCATGCATTCCAGCGCTCGGTTAATACCCTGTTACCTATTCGTTACCTATTCGTTACCTATTCACTTATAATACGTTTGTTGTACATTGCACTTTTTAGAAAAGGATTTTCAATTGTGTTCATATCTCTGGTGGTTATAATGTGTTCTTGGAGATGAAATGACCCTATAAGCGCGCATGCACCCGTTCTAGCGGTCGATTTATACCCTGTTACATATTCGTTCCGTAATCGCTTTTAATACGCGTGGTATCATTTCACCTTGAAATAAATCATTTTTTAATTGTGTTCATGTCTCTGGTGGTAACAATGTGTTCTCAAAGATGAAATGACCCTATTAGCGCGCTTGTACCCATTCCAGCGCTCGTTTAATACCCTGTCACATATTCGTCATCTATTCGTTACCTTTTCACTTATAATACGTGTGTTGTACATTGCACCTTTTAGATAAGGATTTGCAATTGTGTCCATGTCTCCGGTGGTAACAATGTGTTCTTAGAGATGAAATTACCTATTAGTGTGTATGTACCCGTTCCAGTGCTCGATTTATACCTTGTTACTTATTCGTTCCTTTATCGCTTTTAATACGCGTGGTTTACGTTGCACCTTGCAATAAAACGATCATCGATTGCTTTCATGTCTCTGGTGGTAATTATTTGTTTTCTGAGTTGAAAAAAACCTATTAGCATATATGTACCCGTTTCAGCGCAACACTGATACCCTGTTATTTATTCGTTTCGTATTCGCTTTTTAAACGTGTGTTATGCGTTTCACTTTAAAAAAAGAACTATGTTTGTGTCTCTGGTGTTAACTTCGGTTCTTATAGGTGAGATAACCCTAATAGAACAGATGTACTCGTTTCAGCGCTCAACTGATATCCTGTTACTTATTCGTTCCTTATTCGCTTTCAATACGCGTGGTATACGTTGCACCTTGGAATAAATCGATTATCTATTGCTTTCATGTCTCTGGCGGTAATTGTGTGTTCTCTGGAGTGAAAGAACCCTATTAGCGCATAAGTACCCCTTTCAGCGCAACACTGATACCCTGTTACCTATTCGTTTCTTATTAGCTTATAAAACGTGTGTTATGCGTTGCACTTTGAAAAAAAAAAGAAACATGTTTGTGTCTCTGGTGGTAACTGTCGGTTTTGAGAGGTGAAATTACCCTATTAGAACATATGTACCCATTTCAGCGCTCGACTGATACCCTGTTACTTATTCGTTCCTTATTCGCTTTTAATACACGTGGTATACGTTGCTTCTTGAAATAAATCAATTATCGATTGCTTTTATGTCTCTGGTGGTAATTATGTGTTCTCTAAATTGAAAAACCCCTATTAGCGCATATGTACCCGTTTCACCGCTACACTGAAAACCTGTTATTTATTCGTTTCTTATTCGCTTATAAAACGTGTGTTATGCGTTTCACTTACAAAAAAAGAAATATGTTTGTGTCTCTGGTAGTAACTGTCGATTCTTAGAGGTGAAATAACCTTAATCGAACAAATGTACCCGTTTCAGCGCTCGACTGATACCCTGTTACTTATTCGTTCACTATTCGCTTATATACGCGTGGTATACGCTGAACCTTGGAATAATAAGATTATCTATTGCTTTCACGTCTCTGGTTGTAATAATGTGTTCCGTGAAGTGAAAAAAATACTATTAGCGCATATGTACTCGTTTCAGCGCAACACTGATACCCTGTTACTTATTCGTTTCTTATTCGCTTTTAAAACGTGTGTTATGCGTTGCACTTTAAAAAAAGAAATATGTTTGTGTCTCTGAAGGTAACTGTCGATTCTTAGAGGTGTAATAACCTTAATCGAACAAATGTACCCGTTACAGCGCTCGACTGATACCCTATTAATTATTCGTTCCTTATTCGCTTTAAATACGCGTGCTATGCGTTGCAGCTTGAAATAAGAAGTAACGAATAAGAAACAAGGTACATGTATTAGCCGAGCGCTGGAACGGGTACATACGCGCTAATAGGGTTATTTCATCTCTAAGAACACATTGTTATCACCAGAGACATGCATACAACAAAAAAAACGATTTATTTCAAGGTGCAACGTATACCCCGTGTATTAAAAGCGAATAAGGAACGAATAAGTAACAGGGTATTATCCGACCGCTGGAACGAGTGCATACGCGCTAAAAGGGGTATTTCATCTATAAGAACACATTGTTACCACCAGAGACATGGACACAATTGAAAATTCTTTTTTAAAGGTGCAACGTACAACAAATGTTTATTAAGTGAATAGGTAACGAATAGGTAACAGGGTATTAACCGAGCGCTGGAACGGGTACATACGCGCTTATAGGGTCATGTCATCTCTAAGAACACATTGTTACCACCACAGGCATGAAAACAATTGAAAATCTTTTTCTAAAAGGTCCAACGTATAACAAACGTATTATAAGTGAATAAGTGACGAATAGGTAACGAATAAGTAACAGGGTATTAACCGAGCGCTGGAACGGGTACATACGCACTAATAGGTTTATTTTATCTCTAAGAACACATTGTTACCACCAGAGACATGAACACAATTAAAAAACGATTTATTTCTAGGTGCAACGTATACCCCGCGCATTAAAACAAATAAGTAACGAATAAGTAACAGGGTATTATATGAGCGCTTGAACGGGTGCATATGAGCTTACAGGGTAATTTCGTCTCTAAGAACACATTGTTACCACTAGAGACATGGACACAATTGAAAATCCTTTTCTAAAAGGTGCAACGTACAACAAACGTATTATAAGTGAATAGGTAATGAATAGGTACCAGGGTATTAACCGAGCGCTGGAACGGGTACATGCGCGCTAATAGGGTCATTTTATCTCTAAGAACACATTGTCACCACTAGAGACATGGAAACAATTAAAAAACGATTTATTTCAAGGTGCAACGTATACCCCGCGCATTAAAAGTGAATAAGGAACGAATAAGTAACTGGGAATTTTACGAGCGCTGGAACGGGTACATACGCGCTAATAGGGGTATTTCATCTATAAAAACACATTCTTTCCACCAGAGATATTAACACAATTGAAAATCTTTTTCTAAAAGGTGCAACGTACAACAAACGTATTAGAAGCGAATAAGTAACGAGTATTTAACAGGGTATTATTCGAGCGCTGGAACGGGTACATGTGCGCTTATAGAGTTATATCACCTCTAAGAACCCAAATCTACCACCAGAGACAACAAAACAATTGAAAATCATGTTTTAAAAGGTGCAATGTATGATACACGTATTATAAGCGAATTATAAGCGAGTGATGGAACGAATTAAACAAGGTAATAGCATGCTCCGAAACGATGTACACCCTGCTAGCATGTTAAACTCCACCACATTATGTTAGTATGTGCCTGTCCCTAGACAAGAGCCTAAAATTAAGTAGTTATCGTTTGTTTTTGTGTTACATATTTGTTTTCCGTTTATTTTTTTGTATATGAAATACGGCCGTTAGTTTTGTTGTTTGAATTGTTTGAGATTGTCATATCTGGGCCTTTTATATGTGACTACGTACACGGTTTGGGCTATGCTTATTGTTGAAGGCCGTACAGTGACCTATAGTTGATAATTTCTGTTTCATTTTGGTCTATTGTGGAGTGTTGTCTCATTTGCAATCATACCACATCTTCTTTTTTATACAAGCGCTAACACGGTGATTTCATCCCTTCGAACAAAGATCCATCTTCAAACATACGAACATAAAGCAGTTAAAAGGTAGAACGTATAAAAATCAAATAAGGAACAAATGAGTATCGAACATTAAGTAAAAGGATCGGTTGAGCACAAACACATATAAATAAGTCATAAAAAGATCATTTTACCTCAACAAATTTAGAACTATTACCAGATATAAGAGTATAAACAATTATAAAGGGGGAAGGATATTAAAAATCGAATAAGTAACGAATAAGGAATAGGGAATAGGTAACGAAAAGGGAATAGGAAATAGGTAACGAATAGGTAACGAATAGGGAATAGGGAATAGGTAACGATTAGGTAACGAATAGGGAATAGGGAATAGGTAACGAAAAGGTATCGAATAGGGAATAGGGAATAGGTAACGAATAGGTAACGAATAGTTAACGAATAGGTAACGAATAGGGAATAGGGAATAGGTAACGAATAGGTAACGAATAGGGAATAGGGAATAGGTAACGAAAAGGTACTGAATAGGGAATAGGGAATAGGTAACGAATAGGGAATAGGGAATAGGTAACGAATAGGGAATAGGGAATAGGTAACGAAAAGGTAACGAATAGGGAATAAGGAATAGGTAACGAATAGGTAACGAATAGGGAATAAGGAATAGGTAACGAATAGGTAACGAATAGGTAACGAATAGGGAATAGGGAATAAGTAACGAATAGGGAATAGGTAACGAATAGGGAATAGGGAATAGGTAACGAATAGGTAACGAATAGGGAATAGGGAATATGTAACGAAAAGGTAACGAATAGGGAATACGGAATAGGTAACGAATAGGAAATAGGGAATAAGTAACCAACTTGATGTCCATAAAAAGCAATATACATTCAAATATGGATGGGTTTGAATGAAATGTATAGTTATAGAATTATTGTAAATATTTTGAATGTTATTCATACTTACGCGTTGATATCTCTGCTGATGTATTGTGAGTCCCCTTTGGTTACTTTTTCCAGTGAGCAGCACCAGCCGTTTTAATTTGCAATGCATCAGAAAAGTCTGAGCAATAAGTTGTTTAGTCATGTTTTGTCTTTCAGTCAACTCTTAGATTTATCCTCTCGAGTAAATATAGTAGTAACTGTTCAAATTATTCACTTTGAGCCAATTCAGCACTGTTCAGTAGCTTTTCATGCAATCCCGTATGATGTTGATTTGTACAAGTTTCCAAAACTACTTAACACATTTTAAGTATATTTCGGTTTAAAATTGTCTGTATGCACATTGAACGAACAATTTATGTGACGTATAAAAATTACTGACGTCAGACACTCAAATCAATCAATGTATTCGTAGATAGTAGATGTGTTTGTGTTCTGTTAAATTGTTCCTTTTAAAATTGTTATACGATGATGACTGATGTACCCATATTTAGACTATTTTAATTATTGTGTCTGTTTAATTAACGCATCAATGTAAATATAACGGAATGTGAGGAGACTGTTATTAAAGTGAGAGGGTTAGCGCTATAGAACCAGTTTTAATCCACCATTTTCTACATTTGAAAATGCCTGTACCGAGTCAGGAATATGACAGTTCTTGTCCATTCGTTTATGATGCGTTTTGTTATTAGATTTTGCCATGTGATTATGAACTTTCCGAATTGATTTTCCTCTAAGTTCAGTATTTTTGTGATTTTACTTTTTTCCACCGAATAGTCTGAACTCTGTTGTACTTACTACATTGGATGAGTAGTGTACAATTTTACTGAAATACTAAACATGTCCAAAGAATGTATTATTTAGTCTTTTCATATCAAAACGACCTTTTTAGATTAAAATTTGTTAACATCTACTGGTTTATTAAACTTATAAGCAAAGATTTAAGTTCTTGTCTGGATTTGGCTACACCTCAAGATATGTTTGTTTCGATTAGATTTTCAATATTTGTGATAATTTGGAGTTTGCGAAATAACGCAAATACTTGCGTTTATTGCTAACGTGTGCGTTATAACGCAAACATTTTAGATATAACACAAACCTTTGTGCCATAACGCAAACCTTTGCGAAATAACGCAAACATTTCGTTATAACGCAAACCTTATAACGCAAATCTTTGTGATATTTGCGTTGTGTGCTTCCGTATGAAACACCTGGCTTATATCTGTATACATTTTATTTTGTAGATGATGGAACATATAAAATGAAAAAAATAATTTGAAAAATGTTGGAACTCATCACTGATCTGTGATTTCCTTGTTCAAATGGAAACTGTTTCTTCTATTCCCATACTTTCATTGCTGCATTATTGTTGGCCTGTCAATGAAACATTGAATACATCTTTTCCATTTCTTTGTACTTTCATATCATTTCCCAAACAAAAACGAAGATATCTTTCTACATTTCAAGTTTTTATTGTAAGTAAATGAGAAACAACTTCAAATCCGATTTTAAAATAACACAAGTGTAAGGAATGTGTTATTTCTTTGCAGTTTGGATGCTTTTTCAGCTTACTTTAAACATATTCTATTATTCAAAAATGACAAATAGACAAGACACATGATTTTCAACTTAGTAACGTCTTCTCCAAAATGGATGCTGAATTGTTGTTGCCTATCAGTACATTCAAAGGCCTTTTAAGTGATTCGTTTCATTAGTTTATTGATTGATTATATACTAGAAAACATGAAATACACAAGTCCACAATGAGATTTAAATAGATTTTACTGTTCTTAATTAGAAAATAACCCCACATAAATCTTTATTTGCAGCATCTGTTCTTTTAAATCATGTTTACACGTATCATTTCAAAGACCGACATTGAGATTGAAACTTAAAACATAAAAATGATAGATTTAATTTTTGAAATGAATTTATTTGCAGATATTTGAATTCTCAATTCTTTTTTTGGAAATTAAATGCAAATTTTTCTAATAATGTACTGAAAGATATTACCCCAGTTTTGATAAGCTTTAGAATTTCAAAATATATGGCCTTGAAAGAGACATTGGTTGTCAAAATGCGTATCTGAGTCAGAAAAATTGGTATCGTTTATGTTATTCAAACTCAATCAGTATTATGAAAGATCTTCATTATTTATGCAATTTATGTTTTCAATCGATTCAACTAGTTTTCCTATTCATTACATAATTCGATAAATTCAAGAGCAATGCATCCGTTGATATGTATACTATTTCAGCATTGTTGAAAGCAATGATTGCGATATTATTCATTGGATTCATCCTTTTTTGTTTGTTTTCTTCACATTTAGTAAAGCTTTCGATTATTTGACTAGCTTATTATTGTTTAGGATTTAGATTTTTCTATAAAAATGATCACATATAATAAATGAATCAAAGTTTAAAATAAAGAAATCAATGAAAACGCGATGTTTCATGAATGTACAAAACCACCGTTGATATGTATAATCCAAGCGGAATATCAAGAACAATACTTCTTGGTACTTTAATAATTAGTTTTGATTTGTATCGCGGATAACTTTTACAAATATAATAGCTTGAGAGAAATCTGTATTTAAAATTTGAGAATTAAAAAATTAAGAACACAAATTGTAAGTTTTTAAGTTTTCAAGTTGAATATATATTCAATATTTGTAATTAAAGTGTTTTTGAGACAACCATGTATATTTCTTTGTTTAATCCCTTATTTAAACTGATTATAAATATCATACATACCACTAGGTTTTTTTATTATGCCTCACAAAAGGGTATAAGCAAATGATGCAATTTTATGAAATGGATAAATATTAACAGAAAGGATAGATTTAGGACTAATAAATATAAAAAAATAGTTATGGACATTTTCATTGGTCTGTTCATGACAAATTGTGATACAGAGGTTAAAACCAGCACATCGGACATTGAGAATCGAAATCATATTCAGAGAACAATACCTAATGAAACTGTTTCAGTGTGCCTTAAATGTTCATTTTATAGATCCAAGAAAGAAATATCTTATATTGTGGTTACTCGTTTATAGTCATTGCTATGAATAACTGAATATATAGTTCTTGTTTGGTTCATAATAATATTTTGTGTGCATATTTTCAACAAAATTATTTTTTTATTTTTTGTTTAATTGTTGTTTTCTTATTTCTTATCTGTTCTGTAAGCTGTATGCAAAACAACTTTTTAGGATACTTTACAATTTAAATATTAATAAATACAGCCAAAATATATGGATTTGTAAAAGTAATAAAGATTAAAATAGGAGAAAGCATTCAGGTTTTAAGTTTCAATGACATTCAGAATGATAACCAAATGTTTCAAACATTTCATGAAATTCAAAACAATTTGTGACACAAAAGTAACGAAAGCACACGAGCAATTGATGATTTAAATCATCATAAGAAGAAAACGTATTTTTATAACTGAAAGTCGTATTATATAATATGAGAAAGAAAGAGATTTATATATTGTTAAATATGTTAAATATGTAGTATTATATTGACCATTGCTATAATAAGTAATATATGTAGTATTATATTGACCATTGCTGTAATAAGTAATATATGTAGTCTTATATTGATCATTGCTATAACAAGTAATATATGTAGTAATTTATATTCATAGTTTGTATGCATAGTGGTATTTTGTTTTGTTCTTGTCGTTTAATTTCTTACATGCATAAATATTTTAAGATATATTTCACCTAGGATGAAACACATTTTATTTCATTGTTTTCTTGATCTTTTTTAGAAAGACTTTTCATCGCTCCATGTTAGTTATCATAAATAAATAAAAAATATATTATACTCAAAATGACTTGTTCATTTTTGCAGACGTCTTATCTGATAACATGATATGCATTTTCGTTGCAGTTATCTGTTTAAATATTTTTGGGGTATTTTCTTTACCTCTTAAGACGATTTTAATTAAATCAAAGCAGTACCAATATATATGTTTTCGACTTCACGTGTTTAACATGTGAGAATGCAAAAGCTTACCCCATGAAAATTGTTTCAATAAGTATGAGAAAATTACCGTTCAAAATAAATATTGTACAGAAGGACTGTGTAAAATAAGATATAAACACGAGATGAATACGCGTGTCTAGTTACAATTCAATGCGTGTCTATTTGATATTCCAGTAGCTTCTAAATAGAGACGTTCAAACTTTCAACATTAGGTATATTTCACTTTCGTATCGAAACAGTAAGATATGCTCGGTGAGCATTTCAGTTGTTTCTAAAATATTCAAAATTGAACCATGTGTCATAGTCGTCTGAAATGCACTATATGATGCCTAAGAAAAGTAGAACTGAAATCGAAAATTTGACGTGTCTATGGTGTCTTCCCGTTAGAAGTTAAGTGCTAATTAAATAAAATCAGGAATGTGTACGAGTACCGAGTATCGAATACAAAAGCGATCCTTGACTAATCGTTTTTTTTTTTTGTTAAAATTTTTTTGTCTTCTTTAAGAAAAAATATTTATATAAAGAGTGCCTCTTGGTATATTTAATATTAATAAAACAAATGTCAAAATTAAAAAAACGTTTGAATGTTTGCGTCCTTTCAACAGAGGTAGGTTATAAACGAGAAATTCCAAAGACTCACTCGCTAATCTCTTCTTTGTCATTCTACCAAATTTGTAATGTCAGATCAAATTTGCATTAGAAGGACTGTTAATTACATAATAAAGACTGTTACTATTGAGAAAACGACCAGTCAAATATTGTGTAAATAAAAACAATTTCGTTGCACCCTACGTCAACCATGGAAAATTGTTATAGGCGTCTGAAAGTTCGACTTATTACTCCTTTTGTGATCACAAAATGCGAGCAATCCTTTTTCTATACATGTTTATCAATTGATCGATTTGCTTATTGCCAGTTTGCATGATAAGTCAAGTGGCATGTAGTAAATGAGCCATATATTGAGGTATACATTCTTAGGACTATAATCTAGTTCTAGGTAATAATGTTGAAGGGATTAACGTCCATAAGACAATGACTCCTCAATATGTAGAATGGATTTGATTTTGTGTTTCATTATGTAGATGTATTTCTTAGCAGGTACTCGAGTATCGGTCGATAAATCCAACAGGTATTCAATTAGTAATATTCACCGAGTTGACACCGATATATATGATATGCATGAAAATTTGTAATGCATGGTGATGAGAACTAAGACTATTATCATCATTTCACAAATAACACAGTTGCAATCCCAAATTTTGAATGACCTAACTATATTTCGATTTCGAACATTATTATTATAGAGTTTAAAAGCTGTGGTCACACATTCACGATTTTAACAGCAGTCCTTGACAGACCCATTCCCGATTGAAATTTGTCATAAGTCTGATCAAGATCCTGTGAATCGTGGATTGAAATTCAAACGTTAAATTAAATTAATAATAGTAATGCGGCGTTCACAAAGTGCCGAGTGTGGCTCCCATTTGCGATCAGACAGTGTTTAACATGAAAACTTTGAATTTACGGATAGGAAATGGTCCGGAGAGGTCGAATAAGCATCCCAAAAGTTATGTGCGTTCAGGAATATTTACGACTATGTCTAGACTGATTCTGATGTATCTGATTAAAACGTAACTATGTTTTTTTTTGTTTTCTGTACGTTGTTCTCTAGAACATACATGATCTTGAGAATTTTATCATTGCTTCTTTTTGCCGATTGAGTCCAGGTTGCATCAAGATATTGTCGAATGCGAACCGTCTCTGTTTCTGTTTAGGAATATTCCCGTCATTAATACGAAACTCTGCATTGATACCACGTCATAGTCTTGACAATTACAGAACACAATACGACAAAGCCTTGTGCAATGCCGTACAGCAGACATTAATAGGATTGTCTTTTGACAGAACCTGATAATCCCGAATATGGCGACAGTTTTCAAACGGATATCTTTCGTCAGCGTCGGTTTACTGTCTTGTTACTGTCTGACCTCTGTCGGGTCACATTCTGTAGAGACGGGACGCTGTCGGGACAGATTTGATCGTTTAGTATCATGCTAAAAAAACTAATTGGTGCAGAATCAGTTTAACACGGGATAATTGGTACAAATTTTGTTGGAAATGGTTGAACTTAGAGTTTCCCTGAACAATATCTGATTGTTGTCGTGATTCAATAAAAATATTTTTATTTAAAGTTTGAATTTCCATTCACGATTCACAGGATCTTGATCAGACGTTTAAACAAATTGTCTTCAGGAATAGTCCGATCAATGTCGGCAGTGAAATTCGTGAATGTGTGACCCTCAGCTTAGATTGAAGTGTTTGTTCACCACAACAATTAGATATTGATCAGGAGGCAGTCGTTTTCAAGCGAATTTGTCCCAATTATTCTGTTCGAAATTCGATTCTATTCCGATTTGTACTTTTTGCAATGTAAAAAACGATTGAATCTGTTTCTTGTTTCTATCGAATGTAATTCGACAGAGGTCAGACAGTTACAAGACAAGAAACCGAAACTGACGGAAGATTACTTTTGTACAGTCGGAACGGAATCTTATCAAGTCCGCTATATTTTCTCTGGACTCAATCGTAACGTGTTCTGTAATTGCTGGGATTCTGACGTGGGTATCATTGCCGCAATTCGTATAATTAAGCGGACTGTACCGGAACGGTTTCGTTAAAGACGGTTTGCCTTCGACAAGATATGGATTCAATCTGGAATCAATCGGCAGAAAAAAAAGCAATGACAAATTTATTCTGGGCCAGTTTGTTCCACATTGTTAAGATTTTGATACAATACAGCAGAATCTGTTAAAACATAGTCAAGATTGTAATCCGACAAGATAAAATCTGCCGAGTTACCTCGAATTTTACGGGACGCACCTAATTGTCATGTGATTGGCTAACATTTCCAGTCATGTTCCGATCCATAGGAATCTGTTATGCGTGTATACGTCTACGTTCAGACAATGATATTACATTCCAGCATGCAGATAATTAAGGAAAGCAATCTGACTTTTTCACTTTTCGTGTTTTATCACGGTCTGGTCTATAATGGAATTAATAATTGGCAATGTGTAAACGTCACGAAGTAGAACTTGCACATCTAATAACGAGCATTTTAAAACTTCAAAACCAATCTTTATATCTATGGAAGAATTTAGTAAAAGTTTAAGGTATTTATGGTAACGAAAGTCCTGGCTGAATAATTTACCAGTAATACAGAGATTACCTTTGTTAAAATTAAAATAAAGTGTCACACCAGACATGGGCATAGCGAACTAGTTGTGACATAAACACCGTAAGATAATGCAAAAGGACCTTACCATCCAAAAAGGGTAAATTATCAATAGGGAATAAAAACCCCGTCCTTTTATCGTAACTTTTACTGTTGTGTTTCCCGTTCAAAACCGAAATATCAAAATATAGGAAAGGACAGTTATAACCGTTTAAATTTGATTTCAGTAAACATTATACATTATTATTATTACATAGTTAAATATATTTCCTTTATGTAAATTTCGGCAGTATATTTAAATAACTCTTGATTATTTTCTGATAAAATATCTTCAATATAATGGTAAGTTTTATTGAATTTATCAATTTATCGAATGAAATTTAGACTGGTCTTTACTGAGTTTGGTCATAAACTGCGATTCATAACAGAACAAAGACAAGTCTGTTGTTGAAGGGCCTCAATTAGCACCCGTTGGAATATCTACAACCTGTCCATAAACTTTGTTGCCCAAACGCACATAAATATTATCAAGTAGAACATTAACAGCTTTCATTATCTCATAACACCTCCAGTTAGTATATCAAGCATATTTTCCTTTCTCGTTAGGGAAGAAGGCTGTAAATGAATTGTAGGAAATATATTTGCATTCGGATTTACCGTGCGACAATTTAATTAAATAGGTCACTTCAGCTGTGATACAAAAAAAATGTGTGGACAGATAAAGTCCTTTCAACTTTGATTGAAAGGCCATTGTACGTTTTATCAATCATTGTCAATAGACAAAGCAAAAACCACAAAATAATAATAATTAACCTGTAAAAACGAAAATGCAAACAGTGTTTAAAACAAACCAACATGAACGATCTATGACTACCCTCCTAAACCTGAAAAAAAAGGTAGATTGGTATATCAAATGCATAGTTGTGAAGTGTAAATATTGTAAGAACATCAATTTTGCAATCACTTTTACCTTTTGATTGAGATAGGCAAACTCATCGGTACGTATTCTTAAATTGGTTTCAATTGGCAATTGTAATCTCTGGTATGATGTTAGAGGTACGCATACGTCCATATATTAATTATGTTAAAGCTTGTAAAATGCTGGTGTTGCATCTGAAATTGATTCGTGATTGTTGAGGATCCGGCAAGGCATATTTTAGTCCGTTAACATCAAAACTGGTCATTTATCAGAGGCCAGACATGAAGAGGTACAAAAGGTGAGTGATAATAAGAAAGCTTTCGTGATAAGCAAACATACTATTAAATCAGTTAAACATCCTCCTTTAAGGATTGAAAAGTTACATCTATATGTATTTATATAGTACTAAGTAAATATATAATTTGTCTCATAGTAGCCCAACAATGTTGGCTTTTAAATTTGCATAAGCCATGTTTTGTTCTTCCCTAAGCCGGATTCAATCCCTAGCTTATGTGACAGTGAAGCATCATCGTATTCACCGCGTCTAACTCCCAAGACTACTCGACAACCTAGTCTACATTAAACTATTATATAGCTTTCGTTGGTCGAATAGTTAATAGTTTTAAGATTTGTCTAAGGCATACATGGTAACAGTTTTAATCTATATACTTATTGACAATTTACGAATCGACAAGTTATAAAACATCAATTCACAAATTGACAAATCACACAGTAACATGTAACAAATTGACAATTAAAGAATCGACAAGTTGCAAAAAATCAATATAAAAATTGACGATTTACAAATTGGCAAGTTACAAAACATCAATATACAAATTGACAATTTACGAGTCGACAAGTTACAAAACACCATTACACAATTGACAAATCACACTATTACAAGTTACAAATTGACAAATTTCTAAGTTAGAATTTTGACCCCGTTGGCTTTCCATATTAATCTAACCGATTAATTCAAACGATTAAAAACGCAATTTATATGTTACTATTTAGAGGCATACATATTATTCTTAATTTTCTTACGTCAACATTTATATAAATTTCCTTGTGCACAACACGTGTTATTTTTCAAATTATCATAATCAGGTTTACTAACCTAGTACTTAGTAGTTGATTTTTTAAAAACAAGGAAAGGTTCAAACGATTAAGAATTAATAATGTTCGACAATGGAAGTGTAAAGGATTAATCCAATAACTTATACAAGGTAACACCATTAATCACAACCAGATATATTACACCAAAGTCATATTTGATAGTTTTTATCGAAAATACAAGAGATGATGCCATTTGATTTATGACAAAATGAAACTTGAAACAACTGTACAAAGCTAATCATAAAACAATATTGAATAACTTATCATATAGTGGCAGTCTAGATAATCATACGTTCATACCGGTGGAGACCTATTACACGAACTACCGTTTTTTATATATATTTTCAAAGTCTGATGGCCCATAAAATGTATGAAAAATTAACCACTTGACTTTTAATGACCAATTATCAATCATAATTACTTGTAAAGCAAATTGAATACACACGAAAGTAACGAAGCCATTGTTTTGCAATCAAATCAGATTTGAATTGTTGCGGCATGTATGTCGGTAATCTACGATCATCTATGAACCTTGAAGTAGGATTAGGATTATATTACTTTTCAAAGGTAATTAATCAGGACATACATTTCTGAATATTGCCATATGGGTTTTAAGGGGTTTACATATTAAGTAAAAATGAAAGATTATGTAGTATTTATATCTATGATTGAGGTGTGGTTGTACAAATCGAGGTCAACGAATCAAGAGATTAATTGAACACAATTTAAGTCATTGATACTTATAAACTGACGAACAAATGAGGAAAGAAAAAAGTATTGTCTGTTTTTTATACAATTTGGACAAGGATGGGAAGAAAAATCGAAATTTATAAAGATACACGAGTAAATATTAATGTCTTTATTGACGTGAATAGATGTATCAAAATTCATAAAAGGTATTCCATATCAGAATTCAGCGGCCAATAATTACCTCCATTGCAAATATTTAAACTGGATCTCTATAATGTTTGGTCCGGTCTCCTTAAGTTACGATAAAGTAATAATTATTATGAACTAAAATTTATGTTCATTATTATAGATACATGGTAATGCAGCTGATGTGTAAACTGTTTAAAATGTATCATATGGTTTAAGGAATTTACGAAATAGTTTGAAAGAGAGAATGAAATTGATGAATGTGTCAAAGAGACAACAACCCGACCAAAGAGAGGGAAACAGCTGAAAGACACAATTGGTTCTTCAACACAACAAGAAAATCCATCACACGGAGGTTGGCTTCCGATGGTATCTAAACAAGATTGGGTGCTAGTTCAGGGAAAATTGACGTCATATCAAACTATAACACATATATTTGATCTATAATTAAAAACCATACAAGAGTAACAAAGACCAGGTACTCATGACGTTGGACAAGCGAACAATGCGGCGGGGTTAAACATGTTATGTGTAATCTGAAATCTCTCCTTATACCTCTAGCCAATTGCCAGCTCCAGACTTCAATCAAACTTGATTGAAGAATATATATTCATCATATGAAGTATGAATGCAAAACACTCCTCGCTTAGTTGTGCACAAACAAACAAAATACCTACGAATTGCTCGCTATTTACACCAAAAATCCGGCATACATATCTCAATATTTTAATTTTCTTCTTCAGTTGAAATGGGAAAATCAATCAAATATACATTTAGCTTTTATATTGGATATAAAAACGTTACCTATAATTACTTCTTTTGAAAAAAAAGGTTTGAGTCCAATGTCAGAAAATGTAACCCAAAAATTTGTAAAAAAATGACTATGATACATAAATTTAAAAAAAGGACTACTAGCAGTTACTTACATGCCAGCTACATACCTCAATTAAAGTGATTGAAGAATATGTATTCATCATATGAAGTATGAATAAAAACACTTCTCATTGAATTATGTTGATTTATTGTGGTCTTGTGCTTGTTGTTTGAAGATTGTATCATTCACGTGCATTATACTTTTTGGTTTGACATTAGATATATATTTTGCAAAGGGCAATCAATGTCAAATATTTCAAAATGGTGGCATCTGTATCAGATCTTTAGTTTAGAAATAATCGAACAAAGAGGTTTGAAACCTAACCCCGAGAGTATCACCATCCCAGTAGTCAGCATTTTTTGTGCTGACATGAATTATCATTGATATGGTTATATTAATAAATCACCTGTTTACAAAATTTGTAATTTTTGAAATACTAAGGCTTTTCTACCTCAGGCATAGATTACCTTAGGTGGATGAAGCAAAACTTTTAGGAATTTGGTCCTCAATGCTCTGAAACTTTGTACTTTATTTGGTCTTTTTTTAACTTTTTTGGATTCGAGCCTCACTGAGGGTATCACCAGCGCAGTAGTCAGCAATTTTTGTGTTGACATGAATTATCATTGATATGGTTATATTTATAAAATTAACTGTTTACAAAATGTTGAATTTTTGAAATACTAAGGCTTTTCTTCCACAGGCATAGATTACCTTGGCGTCTGGCGTATTGCAAAATTTAGTCCTGGTATTTATGATGTGAGTTTATTTATAGAATTCGAAATTGCTGATTTTTCAACTTTTTTGAGACGGGGTCGTTCGTGTCGCTTTGACACATCTAGTTTTTAAAATGTGTTCGGCTTCAGAAATAATAGTTTTATGGGAATATTGCATTATAAGCGCTCTTTTATACGCATGTACAAAAAAATGACAGATATTTATGAAGCATAAATCAAAGATTGATATGGGCAATGTCTAGGACTAGTTCGAAAATATAAGTGAATGAACCTCTCTGAATTTGTACCACAAGTTTCGATACCAAACAAGAAAGTTTTTTTTTCGTAGAAATGATAGGGAAAATAGAGATGTTTACGAAAAATGACGCATTTACCTATCTGTTTAAAAATAATATTTTGAGCTTAAATGGTCCGGGACCCCCTATTTTTTCAACCAATTTGATTCACTCTTTGTAAAGATAAAAAATATAAAAAAAAATACGTCACTTCTGACAGAAACTTCTAATAGGACCGAGCCACCTTTAAACTGATTGACTTTTGTGATAATGGTTCCATGTTGGAATTAGGGCAAAAAAGAGGAAGTGGAAACAAGTGTTTTTCTGGTATCCGGACAATAACTTGTGTATACTGAGTATATTGACTTTAATTTTTTGAAATAGTACTACAAATATACGTACAACATTGGATTGACTCTGTTGGTATTATTGCTTAAATCGTTTAGGAGTTAGGAGAAAAAAAGGGGGATTTGAATGGTTTCCTTAAAATTGCTGAAGTTATAAGTATATTGATATCTTTAACTTTGACCTAAATTAATAAAATTACTTGGTTAAACTGGGATATAAAGTGGATTGTTTGTCACGTGATCAGATAGGTACAATAGTAGATAAGGTGCACACAGATATAATTATACAGATTATGTGACGTCATTGGAAATATATTGGTAGATCTATAAGGTGCCTACACAATCAACCTTACTATGTTAGAGTAGATCTGATTCGTGACTTCCGCGGTTATGACTTCCTCTCCACTGTATTTCTAACTTATATGACAACACCGTCTTGCATTAGGCATATACTAGTATACGAAGTATATACATTTTATTCAGATTTTTTTTTTTCTATTCTTAAGGACTTTTAGGGGGAGAGGGGGAGGGGCAAAAGTGGCTCTTTCTTTTTTAAACGTTTTACCTATGAATTATATATAAGGTAAAGAATCGGGCCATTGAGTATTGGCTACAGTAGACATCTACAGTGGAGATAACTTCAAACCTTTCACCAAAACTGTCAGAAGATGTCAGGAGAACTGTTCTAGGATATTATGTAGAACTGTCATCCTGATACCTTTTAGACAGTTCTAGATCTAGCTAGAACAGTTCTAACCTATAATCACTGATTTAGATAGTTCTACCTAGAACAGTTTTAAATAGTTTTATGACTAGAATAGTTCTACGACTAGAACTGATTTGTCATAGAACAATTTTAAGAACTCTTTGTCTTAAATATAAATAAGTCTAAAGAATATATGGGTTCGAATCCCGGCGAGGGAAGAACCAAACATTGGCGAACGCAAATTTACAGATCTAACATTGTTGGGTTGATGTTTAGACGAGTTATATATATATATAGATTTAGCTGATATGTAACAATAACATCTTCATGTCTTATATGTCATGTACTGTAGTACGCCGCTAGATTAAAACTGACGTGGAAAGGTAACACATGCCCACCGTAGGCTCTTTTTTGAGAGCCGAGGTGGTCATGTGGTCTAGCGGGACGGCTGCAGTGCAGGCGATTTGGTGTGACGATATCACAGTAGCATGGGTTCGAATCCCGGCGAGGGAAGAACCAAAAATTTGCGAAAGCAAATTTACAGATCTAACATTGTAGGGTTGATGTTTAGACGAGTTGTGTATATATATATATATATATATGGCCACCGAAAGCTCTTTTTTTGAGAGCCCAGGTGGTCGTGTGGTCTAGCGGGACGGCTGCAGTGCAGGCGATTTGGTGTCACGATATCACAGTAGCATGGGTTCGAATCCCGGCGAGGGAAGAACCAAAAATTTGCGATAGCAAATTTACAGATCTAACATTGTTGGGTTGATGTTTAGACAAGTTGTATATACATCATGTACACAGCCATGTATCACCATCATTGATGGCGATCCGATGGATACATCTGTTGTAGGGTTGTCACTGACTCAGACGTACTTATGTATATATATATATATGTCGTGTACATTTTATTATTTTGTACAGGTTATTACTTGTACAAATATTTTATACAAGTAATTACTTGTATGATGCCACCATACAGGTTATTACTTGTACAAATATAATTGTATAGGTAATTACCTGTACAATTTTTGTGGAGAAAAAAATAATAACTTGTACAACTCACTATCTTTTAGTTATATTTGTTTCTTCTTATTTAAAACTCTTATCTTTGAGTTTGCTAGTCGTGAATTTTGTTCTCAATTGTTTATTAGTACATGTATTGATTTTGAAATGTTTGAGGTTTACAGACAAAAGATGGACGCAAAGAAATAACATACGCTTATATGACACCTTAATTTAGCTAAAAAGCTTGATGCAACCTAAATACGGACTTCTGGGGAAAGTGACAACGCCGTTAAAGCAAAAATTAATTGTAACCCTTCTGCAAATTGTTTTCAAATACAAGAGGCTGTCACAACGACAGCAAACCGGATTTATTAACATTTATTTGTGTCCTGGCAATATCACAAGAACCATTACTGATGAATGGTGAAAGTGAAAATTGTCAATATCAAATTTGACCTCCATTTTGTTATCAGTATCAAATATTAAAATTTGAAAAGCTTAGATTGAATGGTTCATGAGTAAATGCAACAACGTGAATGGAAATGCCATTTTACGATCTTTCAAAAACCATAACTCCTGAACAGTAAAAGTCAAAATCGTCATTATTGAACTTGACCTCTATTTTGTCATCAGTAACAACATATAAAAATTTCAAAAGCTTTGGTTGAATGGTTCATGAGAAAATGCACAGACACGACTGGAAACACCATTTTTCAATCTTTCAAGATGCAATAACTCCTGAACGGTAAAAGTCAAAATCTTCATTATTGAACTTGACCTCTATTTTGTCATCAGTAACAACATATTAAAATATGGGAAGCATTGGTAGAACAGTTCATGAGTAAATGCAAGGGCACGACTGGAAACTCCATTTTTCAATCTTTCAAGAACCACAACTCCTGAACGGTAAAAGTCAAAATCGCCATTTTTGAACTTGACCTTCATTTAGTTGACATGTCAGTAACAACATATTAAAATTTTAAAAGCTTTGGTTGAACGGTTCATGAGTTAATGCACGGACAACATTTGATTACCGCCCGCCCGACCGCCCGCCCGCCCGCCGTACATTTGTACATCCCCAAATCAATAATCGACATTTTTGTCACAAAATCCGGTTAAGAAATCGTTACAACCATGTAGTCTATTCTATGATCCGATTGTTGTCTCTTTGACACATTTCCCATTTCCATTCTCAATTTTATACATGGTCACAATAATGTATGTGACCAACGGAAGGCCTTTTTTCAGAAGAAAATTAATGACAACACTGGAGTAACATCCCATGGTCTAAACCTTTCCATTTTCTAGAATTCTTAATAAACTCTTAATCTAAATAATTCTCTGTTTAAATATCTTATTTCTTTGCACATGACAAGGAAGCGTGATATCTGGCATTATACAGCAAGTTCAATCTTTTGTCTTTACATTTGCCTGTCTTAAAGCCACCAGACAGCTGCAGTAAACGTGGCCTTAGCCAACACTTTACGAATGCAATTGTACATCTTTCCTGACGTTAACCCCAGTGTTTGCTCTTTCGACAGACCACCAACTTCGAGGGTAACATGATCTACAATGCACCAATTTTAGCTCTGGCAAAAGAAGTTTAAGTTCTGTAATACATTAGACGTACATTCACGTCAATTATCACTTTGCAGAATATGTGGAGCCCATAAAGGTAAACAAACAAAAATGTCAGTGAGTTGGTAAGTCACTCCAGCTGCTCTTTTTGTCTTTAAAGTGTGCAGTACCCTGAAATTGGTGATCTTGGTAGTGCATGGTCAACTTGGTTTCAGAGCGACTTTTTTTCAAAACACACTGTTCACACATCTGAATGAAAGTCTGATAATTTTTCTGCTGGTATTGGATTTTTTTTTAACTCTTTATATGTTTTGTGGATGCCTCGCTCCATGCTCAACTCCAGAATGTGCAGGTCTAATCAAAGGGTAAAAATGATCTTCTGTACAATGATGAACTATTTCGTCTCCTTTGCGAGTCAGTTGTTCAAGAAGTATCTTTGAAGTGCAGTCTTTTTGGAAAATAATTTTGCTCCTTTTACATTACTAAAAGTTTCTCTGTATGTTTCACGTGTAAATATTGAATTATTAGAAGATTTATTATCATCACACAATTTAGGTACTTCGTCATGAAATTTCTTTTTTTATATACTGTTTTCCATCTTTACACTTTAGTTTTGACTACTAAACTGAACAGTTTTGCTCATAAAAAGTGTACTCACACATTGAATGTTTGTACCTTTTGGCTAAGTAATTGATTATTTGTTAAAAGAGAAACGATTTGTTGTGAACTTCAAATAGACCGAGGTAACATAATGATTTGTACAAGTTATTATCTTTTTCTCAGTAAAAATTGTACCAGTAATTACTTGTACAATTGAATTTGTACAAGTAATAACCTGTATGATGGCTTCATACAAGTAATTACTTGTATAAAATGTTTGTACAGGTAATAACCTGTACAAAATAATAACATGTACACGATATATATATATATATATATATTTTTATCCAACGCAATCATAGGTTTGAACGTAGTTTTCAATTTAGACTCGTTTATATTTTTTTTTTGTTTGGGCATGTATCATATTTTCCCTCCGGTTTATATGATCCGTTCATCCTATATTGACTCTTAAATTCAAAAGTCAATCTTAAATTGAGAGTAAATTATATGGCCTTCCAAATACCGTTTGGATCCCTAACATCACTGAAGAGACATATATTGTCGAAATCTAGATCTGGTGTACTAAAGAAATATTGACACCGAATGTTTGTGGCGCAACATCGTGGCCACAAGTTAAAAATTTTTTTTTTCTTTCTGTGACGTATTAAATTTATATTTAGATCCAGTTTGTTACATCTTGTGATCAATTTTATTTGGCAGTCGCGAATGGCAGTCAGCAGGGTTAAAGAACATCAGTTGTTCGACCTGTTAGTCAAATGCGTTTTGTTTAAATATACTTTTTCACTTTGTTGGTCTTTTGGAAAATGTTGTTTGTGCTGTTTTTAGACCCTTCTACAACGAAATTTGTTTGACATGCACACGTATAAAAATTGCGGTTTTTATCCAACGCAATCATAGGTTTGAACGTAGTTTTCAATTTAGACTCGTTTATATATATAAATATATAAAATGTCTGTATAGTAGTCAACGATTTTCCCCACGAGGGCGCTGTATCGTTACGAATAACGATACATGTACACAATAAATAAATTATATAAACGCCTAAAAAAGTGTACACAACAACTCCAAATACAAAAAAATGTAACTATAAATGTAATTATTTATAAATATTTCGGATAACAGATATCCTTCGTCAGTCAGATTCTGATGTGAAATGAATCATCTTTGAGTCTCGTTAGATTAAACTTTTACCAAATCTTGAAATTTATACAATAAAAAAGTCAAACCGAACATCAGTGAAGACGCTTGCACCATTCGAAAAAAAAATGGTAACATGACATAGGTTATATGGTTTATTACAACAGAGAGCTCATATATATGCTTTAAATCCAAATAATAGTGTGCGATTTGAACTAGCACAAATCTAAAACTGTATCGGGAACGACAATTATGATGGTATAACATGTATACGCATGATAACGTCTGTAAAATTACCAAATAGACAGCACTGAACGATCTAAATATTTGAAATTGATCTATATATTTAATTTAGATTGGTTTATATATGAATATATATATATATATATAAAACGTCTGTATAGTAGTCAACGATTTTCCCCACGAGGGCGCTGGATCGTTACGAGTATATATATATATAGGTTTGAACGTTTCTTTTAAATTTAGACTTGTATATAGATATCTCAGCTGATCTGTAACAATTCCATCTTCATATCTTGTATACCATTGCTGTATTACGACGCTAGATTAAAACTGACGAAGAAAAGTAAAACCCGGTCACCGGTCACGATATTTCAATAGCATGAGTTCGAATTCCGGCGAGGAACTGAAGAACAAAATTTGCGAAAGCAAATTAACAGATCTAACTTTGTTGGGCTGATGTTTAGACGAATTATATATATATATATGTGCCCATAACTGCAGTGACGTCAGTTAAAACTGCTCTATACTATCCTGACAGGTTTGGACAGTTCTACGGCTAGAAAACTTTTAAACAGTTCTGTTGATAGTTCTACGATAAGAACTGATTAAGTCACTTCTGCCAACATTTCCACGATTAGAACTGATTTGGTCAGGTCTGCTCACAGTTATACGACTAGAACTGTTTTAGACAGTTCTATCCTATGACTGATCGTCCTGAATATGCATGAAATATTTGCCACTGGACGTTAAGCAACCAACAATCAATCAATCCTAAGACTGATCCAGACAATTCTACCTAGAACTAATTTGGTCAGTTCTATCTAGAACTGTCCTAGGATAGATTATTCTGACAATTCTATCGGGAGATTAGAAGTGATCCTCACTGTATGATTCCAAAAGAAGATCCTGAATTTATTGCAATTGTTTCTTTGGGTTTTTTTTCAAATCAGGTCGTCATAATGCACAATTATTTTTTTAAATATTCATCGTTTTTTAACTTATAGCAGATAAGAGAAAGAGGTAGGCACATGTAACCTGCCCAAAACGTAAGATTGTGTTTACGATAAAAACAAATAGATAACATGAATAATACATCCAAATTGAGGTCCTTATTAAGGTTTGCTATTAAGTCTTTTCGTTTTCTTTAAAAAAACAAATAAAATACAGAATTATGAAAAATATATAATTCAAATTTTGAACATGTTCAAGTTCAATATTACTACAGTCATTTTTAATATGAATTATCTTAATTTACCTGTCACAGTGTTTCTGAAAAACTAATTCGCGTCAATGTAATCACAAATTGCGCGCAAATAAAATGCGCCCGCGTAATGTCCACTTACGGAAAAGCGAAATATGGTGTACAAACGAGTAACATTATTTGCGAAAGAGTCAGTAGCAAACTACGACAACTTGAAGTTGGAAAAAAGAAAAAAATACCGTTTACTTCGTGAATATTTTGAAATTTGCGCTAAAACAGCTCTTACTTTTTCTTATTGGACCCTTTTATACTAGTATGCGGCACTTTTTTTTAAGGATTATCCATCCAACCGTAAAACAGTGTTGAATATGAAAATAAAGAAGAAAAAGAATTTTTTTATAAAATGTTATCTTAATATTTACGCTTTTCAAATGAAATGGGAGATAACTTATTTTAGAAATAAATATTTTTATCTGAAACAGATATGACTGATGACAAAATGAGTTACTTCCCATTATAAATATTATTAAAAAAAGTATAATACGATCTTTAAGAAATATCTGACAAAGTGCACTGTATAGAAGTGCATTTCGTATACATATGATTATAATAACTTTTATCAAATGGAAGAAGAATGTCAAAATTCAAAATATATTTAGTCTATCATAAGGGGGATAACCAAAACTGCTTGTTTCTAAAAATATCTTCTATTTTTGTTTATGTACTTCGATAAATTCATGTTGTTTAAACTATTCATTTCTTAGTTATTCCTTATAAAACGATAAAAACAAACGATGAAATCTAGCCATTATTTATAGAGCTCTTGTTATTTGTTGTGTTTTGTATTTTCTGTTATTGAGACAGATATAAAGATAACCAGATTAGAAATGTCCATGGAAATCTGACGAAGACATATACTTCGTTGACAATCTCTAAAGATTTGGGGATTTTCAAGATTTGAATAATTATTTACGTAAGTTGTTGATATTTTAGCAACGAAAGATTTTCTTTTTTTTTCTTTTTGGACAATTATAATAAGCCCGATTGTAACTTTTCTCGTCTTTTTTTCTTACTAACTCTCCATTTTATTTTGTACAATATGTATTCATCTGACAGTATTGAGCCTTAATTTGTTGACCCTTGAGAAAAAGAAGAAATGAAATAAAACAAGATACTTAAACTAAACACGTTACGGAAACTGGCATTAAATTACAAATTTACCGAACGAAAGTTTATTAGTTTAAACTTGTTATTTACTCCAAATTAAATTTCAGTTAAATTGTCTTATATTAGTAGTTTGTAAAAAAAAAAACGCATGTTTAAACGAACATTTAACGGCGATAAACTAGATTTAAACCTTTTAAATAACAAATTTAAACTGGGATTATTTTTCAAATAAATAACAAATTTAATAACCAATAAATCGAAAATAAACTTAAGAAAATAAGAAATTTAACAAAATTATGAAACTTTAATAAACTACTAAAATAATTCTTCATAAATCAGACCTTAAATTCAAAACTAGAAATTTAACATATGAATAAATTTTGTAAACGTATCATTTCATGCAGTGTTCATAGCGCTGTAAAAACAAAGCAATCATGCATAATGAATATCTCTAAGGGTATGAGGTAGTTTTTTTTCTCAATGAAGTCGGAAACCTTTTTTGTTTATTATTAGAAATGATCTGATGAATTACAGTCGATACTAAAGTACTGACGTTTTTACCTACCAAACACTTTAATGCGTTTTATAATGTTATAAAAACAATGAAACAATAAAAGAATAACTATAATTACAAAACACAACAAACCACAACTACTGCATAACAGGTCTTTAAATTTGGCTTGGAATCAGCACAAAAGGAACGTTGCTGAGTAATATATATTGACAAATGCTTTTTGTTCACACATCGTTGCCAATATAATGGAATTTGATAAAAGTGAGAGGTTTAGGTAGGTTTAAAACCAGGTTAAATCCATCATTTTCTACATACGAAAATGCATGTATCAAGTCAGAAAAATGACAGTTTTTATCCATTCGTTTGATGATTTGGAGCTTTCGATTTTTCCATTTGATTAGGAACTTTCCGTTAAGAATTTTCCTCGGTGTTCAGTATGTTTATGATTTTACTCTTTAACCTATGGTTAGACTCTTGAAATCAGCAATGATTACAAAATTGACTTTAAAAATGTAAACAGTACAAATCTAATAGTGTTCCAAATTACTAAAATCAAGCTATACATATTTATCAAAGATACCAGGATTATAATTTAGTACGCTAGACGCGCGTTTCGTCTACATAAGACTCATCAGTGACGTTCATATCAAAATAGTATAAAGCCAAACAAGTACAAAATCAAAGAGCATTGTGGATTCAAAATTCCAAAAATTTGGGTCAAATACGGCTAGGATAAGAAAAATTAATCCTTAGTTTTTCGAAAAATTCAGAGTTTTGTAAACAGGAAATTTATTAAAAAAAAACCACACTTTTAATTGATTTCTTGTCAACACCGAAGTGTTAACTACTGGGCTGGTGATACCCTCGGGGACGAAACGTTCACCAGTAGTGGCATCGACTTTACCCTCCTTATCTAGCAAAAAAGAAAGTGTCACTTATTTAAACATTATGTTGGTAATCTTCCAAAGAATTAAAGGTCAAGATATTAAAACAAATCTGAAAATAAGAATAAGCTTGATCAATGAAAAAATATAAGTAAGAACACACTGTGTACTGTCGAAATATGTTTAATATAAATTTAAGAAATAAATGGTAAAATGTCATAAAATATTTATTGTTAAACAAACAAACCACACTTAAAAATAATTTTGTAAAATAATCACATAGAAGAGGCAATGAAATATGCCACGTTAACAATGAAAATGATGAAATAAAAAAAAATCATCATGTATTTATTTAGTCCATTGCATGCATCCTTCCAGGTAATGGTTATCTCTGTGTCAGATTTCCCAACTTCTATTTCTTTATCCTTAGACATTGGTCGTATAGCTAATAATCGCTGTCTCCATGGTATCTTAGATCCAAAAAAAAACTTTTTTTTGAAAAAAAGTTATTTTTTTGGTTTTGGATCTCTATGATAAAGTGACGATGTAAAAATAGTTACGGCAACAATGATTCCACTGTAGATTATAGTCACTATCATCATGACTAATAAAAGCATCATTGGATTAGATGTTGCCGGTACAGCCAATCGGACCATGGTCAGAAATATTGCATATGATAGTAAAATTGTCGTTGATAATCCTATTCGGTCTCCAGAATCTATCGGAAATAGAAACACCAGTGGATTCAGTAAACTAAAGAATAGAGTAGGACAAGCAACTACAATGTTGTAATATAAAGGTGCTCGTTTTACTGTAAAAGTCATTTTAAAATTAGAATATCCATTCCAAATTATACTTTCACCTGTATATGATTCCAACGACCAATCGGAGTTTGGTCTGTAGAAAGATAGGTCAACCGGGTTAGAATCTGCTATCAAGTTTATGTTAGTTGCTGAAATCCCCCATACAACAAAATTTAGATCACATGTTTGTGAATCAAATGGAAACTTGTAGACATTAGCTGTACATGTTGCAGACATAACATCGCCATTAGCAATGACAACCGTGCCATTGTAATAAATTGTTACAAGTACATCATAATTTTTTCCGACTGATTCGTATGTTTCAACGGAATTTACTAAAACAATCTTCGGTGTCCAAACATCGGTGTGACGCACGATGATAAATTCAGCATTGCCATATGAAGAAGGATTCCAACTAAGTCCTGCATCAGCCCATGTAAGTTGAATTCCAGTCGAAACGTCCACAGTTTTGTCCACTTCATCAAATCGAACAATTGCCACCAAGTACAATTTCAATGTTACATTCAAAGCTGTTGAAAAATCAGCATTTGGAAGAAATGATTTTTGAAGACTTGTGAAGATATCGGTATATAAAGTGTTCATATCAGTGTACGTCTGACCATTAACAATGTAAAAGAATAAACATGTTAAAATCAATCGAGGCATACATCTGAATGAGATACAGTCATCCATTATTATCAAAGCATAAATCAACAGTCCGAAACAACTAATGTTTTCAAGCAGTGAGAATAATGGCATGTGAAATGTGTTGGTAGTATTCACATGTTACATTTTAATCTATATCTACTTACGGTATTTTGAAAATGGATTTTATTTGTTTCTTAATCACAGCTACTTAATGCATGATTCAGATCAAGTCAATTTTATTTATATATGCGATTGAGGATATAAAATATAAGACAATGAATTAAAACTTATGCATATAAATCATACCTGTATGAAAATGTTGGTACACCATGTTTGAATAGAGAAAACAAAATCAGAATACATGACAAGGGCAATAACTCTTAGCATGGCATAACATAGGTACTGAAATAAATATAAATCACGCCAAACACTATTCAAAAGAACAAACACACGAAAGAGGGACGAACGATAACAGAGTGATATTCAAACGCCATGGAAATGAACAATAAATTACATCGTAACAGGTACACTTGCACCATAATCATTAAAGCAAACAGAGAATGCCAGGATTAGCGGTCAAAATTTACTGATTTAGAAGACAAGAAATGGACAAATTATAGAAATATAACCCCGAAACCTTCAGTAGTTGAATTGATATAAATAAGCTCTTGGTGATGAAATTTACTATGCTAGTTTTTATAATTGGATGTGGGATCACTCCAATTAGAACTTTTGCTTAATTATTTCTAACACTGTTTAAAGCAATAAATAAACTCATCATAGATACCAGGACTAAATTTAGTATATACGCAAGACGCGCGTTTCGTCTACAAAAGACTCATCAGTGACGCTCGAATCCAAAAAAGTTAAAAAGGCCAAATAAAGTACGAATTTGAAGAGCATTAAGGACCAAAATTTATTGAGGATAAAACATACTTTATATAATTTAACTAATCTTTCTTAAATAAAAATTTATATTTCCAAAAAAGTGGGACCACGAGTCACATTAGTTTCTTCTAAGTAAAACAAACATGTGGGTCTCTCATGTTTTTCTTAGTTGAGCAGTACAATACTGCCTAGAAAAAAATCCTAAAGAAAAAGGATATGTTTACCAAACAATTTTGAAATAAAGTCTGTAAAAGTAATACCGATTTTCTTAAACTTCAAATTCATCTGATGACAGAATTTGGACACTTTTAAACACTTAAGTGTCTACTTTAGTCGATTAAATTAGTGAATCTGAAAGATTTAAACTGATTTAGTCAATAAAGACGTTCCGAATCTACCAAATATGCCATACGATGTCACTTCGCATATAGTTTCTGTGAAAAATGAAAGTTGCCGAATCCACGTTGAGTCTCAGCTTTATATACGTTATAGATTACCATAACATACAACTAACATTTTAATATAAATAATGAACATTAATGCAGCCACTTCTATATTTCAGACGGAAAATAGGGACGAAAGATAACAGAGGGACAGTCAAACTCATAAATTGAAAATAAACTGACAACGCTAAGGCTTAAAAACACCCCACATAAATAATAGTAGAGAAGACAAAACATAGAATACTAAAGACTTAGGAACACAAACCCAACCACAAAAACTGGGGGTGATTTTAATATTACCTCAAGTACTAAAATGGTTAAGATTCAGTAATTTCGCATAACTTGATGATGCTAGTACTCAAAACATGTGCATTGTAATGTCAAAAACAGCCCATATTTGTGGAACAGAAGTATTCTACTTTCAAATGAAAAGCTTAAAGTTAACATTTTAACATTTTTGTAAAACTGCTATATTTTGGGGTCAAAAAGGGGTCTTACTGGGTCTACTCCTTTTTGAATTATAATTATAATTACTGACCTTCAAATGTTTAATTTCCATCCAGAAATTTGAAAGACGTCTCTTTTGCTTATTATGTGCGTTTGTCAGATTTTTATTCCAGTAGGAAGAAATTTTTCAAAGACGAAAAGATTCAAACACAATTTTATAAAGATAGTTTTTTTTTCTCTTTTTATAATTTGTAAATTTTCACTGTACCATGCCTCTGACACATATTATTTTATCGTTATATGACGTCTGTTGAAAAAAGAAAACAATGTCACCGTTAATTTGTGTAGGGTTTTAGTCACTTTGAAATGGAGGTAACAGATTTATTTGTGAAAAAACAACAAGTTTTAGTTACAATTCATATATCTAATAAAATCAGTATGTAAGAGTACTTTGGAAAAAGGTACAATGAAAAGAAGCTGGACATTCACAGTTACAGACTTTAAAATCTGTAAAAAACAGCTACAAACTGACATGACTGGTGGTCACTCAAATTGTTGTTATAGAGTAAAGCATGATGGGCTTCACATAGCTTTGGCGAACACAAAAGATTTCTGATGATTTTAGAACGGACAGGATAAGGCAATATCAAATAAAAGTTAGTTAAGGCAATGTTTCAATATCGTTTTGAAATTATATTATTGACAAAATCTATAAAGTTAAGTTTAAAAATCAATTATAAAAAAGCATGACAAAATAGTTTCAACGTCGATTTTTTAACCGATTAATTTTACAGACGGTTGTACGTCACTGACAACTGATGCACCACCTAATTAATTCCCTCTGCTCTTGTTTTTAATAGAGCTTGACGACAACGGTTGTTTACAAGGACTTGCCTGCCAGTTTTTAAAATGATCTGCCACCAAAATTGGTTCTTTCTATGTGTCGTCATCCGACATGGTCGCCTTTTTTCATAGTTGCATAGAAAAATTTAACGTCATAATCGAATCAAAACCAATAGCAAACTGGAATCAAACGAACCACACATTAATGAAAGAAAAAAAAATGATAATAGGTAATAAAAAAAACGGATAAAAAAGTAAAAATTAGAGAGACAGTTATAATTATGTTTTGTTTTTTCGGAACAAATTTATTTACGAAATATATTGATACAGTATCTTTATTTTCTTTTAAAATGTAACTCCAAGTTTTCGTCATCAATCTATTGTGCAGAATCAACGAATGAAGATCTGTAACAGATTAATATAATTATAGAAATTTCTTGGTATTGCTAAACGATGATTTGATACACACAGACGATGACGTATACTTAACAACAAAATTGTTTTAATTAACATGTGTATAATTTGACGCAGATTTTTTCAATAGTGATGATTTTCTCTATATTTAACATTTTACAGTGGTATCATACTTTAACTGTGCTTAAAGTCGTGCACTTACTTTTGATATAAGTTATGTATCCCTTATAGTTTTTATTAACTATGTATCAGTTGCATGTAGGTATTACAGATCAAATTTGTTGGTTCATTGTGTGTTAAATTCCGTACTTTGATTGAGTTAAGCCGTCCGATTGATATTTTATAGTGTTTTTTATATTTTGTGATGTAATACTATTGTTTCATAAAAGGGAGAAGTTTTGTCACCATTGAAACGTTTAATCCCGCTACGCTGTGTTTTTGGGGGTATTTTTGGTGGAGGGATGTCAAATTGTAGGGGTTCATATCGCTTAATGTATCCCTCTTGGTAAGTTTTGTGTTTAATTAGCGTATTGAATGTTTTTTTTTTTATTCTTTCATCTTTCACAAGCAAAACAACATAACTTTGAAAATATAGGGCCATACCCAATAAGATGGAAAGGCAACTCTCCACAAGATATTAATGAATTCAAATACTAGTTTATAGACAGCTGTTTCAAATGTAACAACAATCATACCTAGCAGTACAAATATTAGGGCATACACAACACAAAGAGTAAACTGCATTAACACAACACGAGTAACAAACCATGCAGTAGAGTAATAAAAAAGGAGATGTGGTGTGGATGACAATGAAATCTCTCAACAAAGAGATATTAAACATGTAGACAGTTGTCTTACAAGCAAAAAATCGTACTGTAAAATATGAGGGCATACACTACAAGCGCATGGGGACATATTATACTCGTCAACCTAAGACGAGAATCAAATCCTGCAGAAAATATAAAAAGAAGATGTGGTAAGATTGCAAATGAGACAGCTTTCCACAAAAGATAATTGAATATGTAGACATCTCTCTAACAAGCACAAAAACCCTTACTGTAAAAGAAATATAAAGACATACGCTACAATCACGGGGACACGTTATACTGCACCGACACAGCACGAGTAGCAAATCCTGCAATATATATAAAATAAAGATGTGGCATGATTGCCAGTGAGACATCTCTCCAATACAAAAAAAATAATATTAAAAATTTAAAGTTTAAGGTTATGAAGGTGTAATGTTCCCAATATGCTGCAGCTGTATAATTTATTTTCAAATTACATTTCCTTATCATCTTAATATTAGATATACGCAAACGTGTGTTACTTCACAGTTATCAATTAACTAATAATTTCGCACTGATCACCGGCTTTATGATAGCAATTAAAATAAAGTTTAAACTCTTTTTCCGTATTTTATTTTATGGTTTCTTTTGTCCTAGCATATGTTCATCGTAGAGTGTAATGTAGTTCCCAATGCTTAATGCTTTTTTCGTCGAGCTTATTGTTTATTTTAAGTTGACCGTTTTTTTTTTTTTTGTTATAATGTAGTTTGTCAGCAGTTCTTTGATGACATGAATATTATACTGTTTGTAAAAGTATAAAATATTCAAAATACTCCCAGGCATAGATTACCTTAGTCGTATTTGGCACAATTTTTTGGAATTTTTTGGTTTTCAATGTTTTTCATCCTTGTACTTGTTTGGCGTGCTTGTCCCTTCTTTTGACTTAAATATACATTTGTAATTTTATAGTTTCGTATCATTGCAGTTGAATAAAGGTATATATAACAAGGTATTAAATAAAACTGAAAATCAACATCAAGTTTAGAAAACTTCTTACCGCTTAATTTCATGATATAAGATAAGATGTAAACATGAAAACTTGGGAAATAAGCTTTCAATGCATGCATGGACAATAGCAATTAACGTTAACTTTGGACTAACACAACAGACTTAGTTCATGCATGCATGGATGAAGGAATCTAACGTTAACTGAAGTCCATGCTGGCATGGAGTAACACAACATACTTTGTCCATGCATATATGGATGAAGGCAATTAACGCTGACTTAGTTCATGCTTGTATGGACTATCACAACAGATTGTGTCTTTGCATGCATGAGCTAAACTACCTTTATATAGACATTTGAAATTATTCAATTATTCAAGCTAAGTTAACGTTATTTGCCTTCGTCCGTGCATGCATGGAGTAAGCTTTGTTCTCATGTTTTCATGTTTACATAACATGATAAGGTTTAGTCATACTATCACATGTTTTCAATGAATTTCTCACGATAAATTATAATTCTCGCTATGTCTTTTAAGCATAATAAATAGGTTGAATTTGAAAGAAAAAACACTAAGAAGAAAAAAATGTTAGATATATCAAATTACCAAAAAATCTAACTAACATCACGAAATTGAGCGGCAAGAAGTAATGCAGGTTTTCTAAACTTGCTGTTGATTTCCAGTTTTATTTGATACCTTTTTCTATGTAAATGCATCTGTGTGAATAAGAATTCATCAACATGTTAGGTTAAAATATACATAGAGGCAGGAGAAACTTAAGAATGCAATCGGAAATCAGGTCAAATATAAGGAGACAACACTAGAGCCCACAAAAAATACACCTATTACCTTAAAAACAGAAATAAACCAGCAGTTATATCGATATATCGCTTATTGATATTTAATGATTTTAAAATGTACCTTATATTATAAATCAATTATGTAAATATGGTATAATTGATACTAACATACGTTCACTTATGAGTACAAAGAATGGTGATATAAATAAATGTAGATTCAATCACAACTCTCACCGCAAAGTAAGCTATAAAGGTCCCTGAATTTAAAACATTGTAAATAATAAATCTAACTTTTTCTTCTCGGCGTTATAACGATGAACGAAAAATAATTATAACTGAAAGTATTTAACGACAACCAATTGCCTGAATAAAAGTCTTTTAATTTGACATACGATGAGAATAAATAGTAAATGTCAGAGTAACATGTGCTGAAGTGCACTACATCTGCAACAACACAACATCAGATCGGAGATTACGATAACTTCGACACCGGATCACAATGTCATTTTCGATGTGTCTTCGATTATTGGTTTGTACGAACAAGTCATGATATTTAAATACAAATGATATCATATGTTTATTGTAAATATTCACACTGAAGAAACAATGAAGTATGTTACGTTAACAATAAAAACCATCAAGTATGAGAGCCACATCATGTATTTATCTAGTCCATCGCAAACATCTTTCCAGGTAATGGTTACCTCTGTCGCGGATTTCACATGTACTATTTCTATATCATAGGACGCTGGTCGAATAGCTGATAATCTTTGTCTCCATGGTGTCTTTGATCCAATGAATTTGTAAACTTTGTTCATTTTTGATTCAGGATCTCTATGATAAAGTGATGATATATAAATCGTAACACCAACACATATGCCACTGACTGTTATAGTTACTATCATCATGACTAATAAAAGACTCATAGGATTAGAGGATGCCGGAACAGCCATTTGGACCATGGTCAGAAATATTGCATATGATAGTAAAATTGTCGTTGATAATCCTATTCGGTCTCCAGAATCTACCGGAAGTAGAAATACCAGTGGATTCAGTATACTAAACAAAAGGGTAGGACAAGCAACTACTATATTGTAATATAAAGGTGCACGTTTTATTGTAAAAGTCATTTTAAAATTAGAATATCCATTCCAAAGTAAAGTTTCACCTTTATATGATTCTAGTGACCAGTCAGAGTTTGGTGTATAGAAGGATAGATCAACTGGGGTAGAATCTGCTATCAAGTTTATGTCACTTGCTGCAATCCCCCATACAACAAAGTTAAGATAACATGTTTGAGAATCAAAAGGAAACTTGTATACATTCGCTGTACATTTGGATGACATGACATCGCCATAAGCAATAGAAACAGAGCCGTTGTAATTTATCGTTACAAATAGATCATTACCCCCTCCTATTGGTTCGTATGTTTCAACGGAATTTGTTAATACGAACTTTGGTGTCCAAACATCGGTATGTGGCACTATGATATATTCTGCATTACCGTAGGAAGAAGGATCCCAAGAAAATCCAGAATCGGTCCAAGAAGCTATCATTCCAGTCGCAGTGTCCAAAGTTTCTTCCACTTCATTAAATCGAGAAATTGTCATCAAATACATTCTTAATTTAACATTTAAAGCTGCAGAAAAATCAGAATTTGGAACAACTGACTTTTGATAACTTGTGAATATAGCGGTATATAAATTGTTTATGTCAGTGGATGTCTGACCATAAACAACGCAAAATGATATGCATAATAAAATCCATGAAGACATATATCTGATTGCTATCTTATCGTTCATTCTCATTAAAGCGGCAAGCAACAATCTAACTTTTTACCAGCAATGACATCAATTCTCTGCAGAATAAGTAGGTAATAATTGACTTTGTAATTTATATGTACGTATGATGTCCTGAAAAATGATCTCTCCTTGGTTACTTATTCTCATATACTTATTTATGATCAAAGTTATATAATTTTTGGGATTAATTTGAGATTAGCATAATATATATATTTTGTTAAGCAATAAAAATGAGTACTTATAAAGCTGATTAATAACGTAATGAATATGTTAAAAGAAAACTTTTAATAAAAGATAAACATAGTAAAAATAAGCACTAACATATATATTGACTCTCAAAATGCGCCAAAATAGAAACTGAAATGAAAATGGAAAATGGCAAACAAGATGCAGATAGACAAAACATAAAAATCGGTAAAGAATCTAAAATAAACTGTTACCCATAAAAATTAATCATCAAACTAATATCTAATGTTTTGGAGAACCAATCGCCAATAAGAAAATATATCTTTGAATTGAACAAACAATATGCAATTATATCAATGCATGCGAGGTAAAAACAAATATTGACTCGTCTTTCGTAGCGAAATAGTACTTGCATACCTATTTTGTATAATGGAGGAGCATGCTTCTGAGGTCGGCATTTTACATATAGAATCACTGAGGTGCCGCAAATACATTGGGTGTACTGATCTTAATTTTTTTTATTAATTTATTCACCAGCTGGTGCTGTGAATTTTGTTTAGTGACAACGATTTTCTTATTTGATGAGTCTTTGTACACAAATGTGCGTCTGGCGCAAACACTGAATTTTAATCTGTGTATCTATGATGAGTTTATTTATATATTGGAATTTAGATAAACTATATACATTGTGTGTTTATCTGTTGATATGTTTGATGTTGATATCTTTTGTCGTATAGATATTAATTTTAAGTCATAGCAAATCCAAATTAGAAAAGGGTTAATTTTTCTGATTGGATTTCATAAACACACCACCAGAACTAGAAATAAAAGGAACACTGACACGGCTTCGTCCGTCTCATTCTTAGACTTATACCTCGAATTTGATATACACAGTCATATAAGTACAAGAATCTATAACGAACGAGACGATTTTAATTTTGAAATATCAATTCCCCCATCTAAGTAGCAATATACAAAAATGGGACATACATTTCCCAACACTCTGTTTTCAATAGCATGTAGCTTCTACTCGAACTTTGAAAAACGTCACCTGTGTCTGAGCAGAGAGTTTATGAAGCAGGGGTATGTCAAAAAATGTCTCGTCCTTTTTTCTATAAACGTTCATCGAAAGATAAAAAAACAATGTTGATAAAAATTTCGTATCACCCTGATACGATAGTCTTGGAGTAAAGATTCTTAATAAGGTGTTATAGTATTCTTTTATTTGTCTTTATAAATATCACTTTACTGTTAATATGCAAAAGAAGATGTGGTAAGATTGCCAATGCGACAACTCTCCACATGAGACCAAAATGACACAGAAATTAACAGCTATAGGTCATCGTACTGGCTTCAACAATGAGCAAAGACCAAACCGCATAATCAGCTATGAAAGTCCCAAAAATTAAGATGTTAAACAATTCAAATGAGAAAACTAACGGTCTAATTTAAGTATAAAAGATATACAAGACACAATAGGTAACACAGAAACAAACGACAATCACTGTTTGTGATATCTATTAGACGTGACTCTTTACTTATGTATCCCGTTATACTTCGAACAACAAAATCATTTTATTGAATTGATATTACTTTCACTGTTCAGTCAATGGTTTGAGATATCCGTTCGACGTGGCTCTGTATCTCGTCATACTTTGAACGACCAAATCATTCTATATTCACCACTGTGAAGTAAAACGCGCAATTCTACGTCAGTGCCTAAAATCTGTCAATTCTTTATGGGTGGATTTACATTGATAAATAAAATCGTATAATACAAAAGCAAAATGAGGATGTTAAATTCTATGTATGTCTTTTTGTGCTTCTTTGTTAAATTTGTTTGTTTTTAAAGTGATGAAGATGATACCAAAATGTTTCCTGCTGTATCCTTATTTTTTCCAGTCATACAATGCGTCTGTTTGTTTTGTTCACGCATTGTTGTCAAAATAATGAAATTTGATGCGACTGTCATTCAAGTGAGAGGTTTAGCTAGCTTTAAAACCAGGTTTAATCCTATTTTTTTCTATTTAAGAAAATGCCGGTACCAAGTGAGGAACTTGACATTTGTCATCCATTCGTTTGATGTGTTTTCAGCTTCTTTTTTTTAAAACAAAACGATCATCTGATCAACGAAACTGTAGTCGTACCTTGTTCAAATTATCAGTTTCACGTCCCCTACATGACTGGTCTGATCATATTTTTTACAGTTCTGGAATAGAAAGCGTAAATACAAACAAGACGAGCATATAAAGCTATAATATTTTTTTATCCCAAATTTGCTTTCACTTTAGTTACAGTATTTTTATAAATATTTAGTTTATATGTCATCCATGAGAAAAGTTAACTTTTGTCGTAGATACATGTAGCATACTGAAACTTGTCTGGAGTCATGATCACGAAAAGGAGAATATTGGGTTGAACAAAATAAAAAAGCTTATGGATGTACTTAGGTGAGGTTTTGGAATTTGTGTCAAATGTTCGGACTCCTTGGTGTTTTTCAATACAATACAATGTTAAATAATTTGCCCCATAACACGCTTTTTTTTCATATAAGACTTAATAGCTTATAACCAAAATTTTAAGATTCTTGATTTTCATTTTTTGTTTTGAGACCCAAATAATACCAATGCAAACATAAGGTAAAAGTCCGAGTCAACCTTTTCCTGCCATATTTTAAATCTCAAATATCTCGAAAAGGAGATCCATGACCTATCAATATCTTTCGCCTATCTTTATCTCTAATTGATGCTTTACCAGCTTATAGCATCAATTTTAATTTCTTATTTTTTTTTATTTTTACCTAAACCTCACCTTGGTCAAGTACATTTTTTACATCCTTATGTCGAGCAAATGAAAAATAAAAGCTGATGTATTGTTTGGCGCAAAATGGTCCCTGGTATCATCAGATCAGTAGTCGGTGGTTAGATATTGACATGATTTATCAACAAATGTTAGCAAAACAGTCAATTCCAATCAACTAAAAAATTACTCAGAAATTAAAATACAAACCCAAGTCCGAAATACTACGTAGACAGCTATGCTTACTAGCTAATAAATTAGGATTACCAGTTTGAAATATGACAGTCGTTTTCCATTTTTTTTATGTGTTTAGTAATAACACATGAACTTTACTAAAAGATAAAATGGTATTATTTTTAAATGTTATTTGATTAATAGCAGGGTGCCCAGTATCAAAAAAGACGTCTAGTTAACGAGTTTAAGTTAACGGCTATATTTATATGCAAAATTATATATATTTTTTTATCATGAATGTCGTCGTATGCTGCCGTGGTCAAATTATTCCAAATTTTGTGGTTTCTTAGGGTACCCACAGATACAAATGTACCTCATCATACAGACCATCTTCAACACGAACAATAAAATTATTGCTTTCTGTTTTTAGATTTTCAAATGAAACTTATCATTTAGCTTAAAAATCAAATTTATCATATAACGAAAGCTGAAAAGATTGGTATAATTTAAGTATAAGTATTTCATGGTTTTAGTAAGGCTATTTTTTCAGCTGAAATTTACCACATTTTGAACAAAGGAAAATTTATTACGTGTTACGTTCACGGGATTTTTACTCTGATTCCATCAATAACACATGGTTCATATGTGTGCCAATTATCTTTTGTGTAATGTCAATCGGTGAGAAGAAAATAGCAGTTTAAAGATAATTCTGCCTTGTTTCAAACACGCCTTTCTCGTGCCGTTAATCGTTTTGTAGCTTACACTACCAGATCATTAACTAGGACCATTGTCACTAACTTCATTTCTATTTTTTGCTTGTTATATGGTCAAATTGTATATTTGGAATAGTCCAGTTCGTTTGAAGATCGTTGTTGTTTAATTGGAAATATATTTTGTTTGTTTTTATAACTTTAATTGTGTTTGTTTTTTATTTATAGTTTGGTTATAATTGTAATATACAAATCAAATCCGTCGGTCCCGTTTCAGACCCGGAATATGGCACACATTTACAGTCCTGTTAAACTATGCCCATCAAACCCGAAACGAATTAGGCATGATATACAATGGAATAAGTGTGTTATTATATGTCAGGGTTCTTCTACTGAATTGCTTATTAATAAGCGAGGAATGAGCACACACAAAAGCTTTATCGAGGCTATGAGAGCACGGAAAGATTTATCGAGGCTATGGGAGCACGGAAAGATTTATCGAGGCTATGGGAGCACGGAAAGATTTGAACTTATTGCATGATGCTTCAGACCTAGACCATTTTCGAAACTGATGATTACAAAATGTTGAAGCATCAGTCTTGCTACAAAACCTACACTAGCAGACACAATTGCAGGTTTTTTTAAAGCTGGATCAAGTTCTTGTTCGTCTGTTAAAGTGTTTCAGGACATATATAGAAAGTCGTCAAATTCCTGACTGGAAAAAGTCTCTTTGAGTCAGTGATATCCAGCAGGTCTTAATCAGATTTCTTGGGGAATCGATTGTAGATCAACAGTTACTATGCTACACGAGGAGGTCATATTCAAGCCAGCACTTTCAGGGACCCTAAATCAGCTCGTCAAGAGTATTTAGGTTTTAAGAATTATTTTGTTCGCCCGATTAATTAGATACTCGCATGATTTTACATATGCATGCTATTCATGTAGACAAAGGGATAGGTGTAAAAGGAATCAAGGGTAGGATAATAACAAAGTCACAATATACAGATGTTCTAATCTTATGCGTTCCTTACAACCACTCCATGCAGCATACACATGAGCTATGGTTTTAAATAGACACTATAACTTGTATACAAGATTTTCGCATCTATATAGATATAGGAAGATGTGGTGTGAGTGCCAATGAGACAACTCTCCATCCAAATAACAATTCAAAAAAGTAAACCACTATAGGTCAATGTACGGCCTTCAACACGGAGCATTGGCTCACACCGAATTCGAACAACAAGCTATAAAGGGCCCCAAATTTACTAGTGTAAAACCAATCAAACGTTAAAACCAACGGTCAAAGTGATATAAAAAAACGAGAAACGAGAAACACGTATAAATTACAAAAACAAACGACAACTATTGTAAACTTGTCCACGAGACATGTAAAAGTCTCGGGTTAGTCATCTGTAACTTTCTACTGCTGTTACATGATGGGATACAACGTATTGGACCCTGTTTAGGATCAGTAAGCGCACTGTTTTTAAGTCTTGAAGGACAGCCCAGATGATTTTACCGATTTGTCAAACCTTTCTAATTGTGACATCGCTGAACCTATAGATGCAGATCGAGATCTTGTTGTCAGGTTGAATGATCTCAAGTCAAAACTAAAAATAGATCACTGTGACATAAACAATTTGAGCGTAAAATTGGCTACAATTTAACATTTCTCTCTTGTCAAATTTCCTCCTTGTGAATCTACTTTTAGACAATATGTAAGAAGAGTTTCACTCCAGACTTATACTTGATGTCTTCCCATATAGAAGAACTACCTTAACATTCTCCTCTTCAGAATGGGCAATGACTTGTTCCTTTCTATCTCACAGGTAATATGTCATCCGAATTTCTGCAAGATTTAGTTTCTACTTGTAAGGGGAATTCTGTGTTTTCAAAGGGTTGCATTTGCTTCGAACAACATCTATCATGTAAACATGTATGTCCATGTCAGGCAAATGACATGTGTCAAAATGTAAATACATGTACTCGTGTGGTTGTATTAGACACATTGATGACGATGAAGATGCCGATGTATATAGATTTCATTTTTCTGTATGTGTCTTATAAATCATTGTTAGTTATCGAATGAAAGTAACGCAGTCCATAATATTTTCTAAACAATACATAAAACGTCTACTCAACTTTAAAATCATGGGAAATAAAGTGATAATCTTTCCAGTGTGGAAAGATATGTAAATAAATAATAATAAATAAACCTGCTATATGTTCTTTGACGTTGGCCAGTGAACTACATGAGACCATAGAATGTGGTGTAGGTAATACTAGCCTCGATCATAATTTTCTATTTACATTTGTTTTTCTTTTTCGTGTGTTTGCCATGCTGAATTCTGCTTGTCTTCAGTTTATAAGTTTATAAGTTTTTAATGTTACTTTGGTTTCTCACGCCTTTTTTGTTTGCAATTGTTTGTAAAATACATCGGTTATGTACATAACCCTCTCCCTTATTATATATTTGGAATACTTGTAAACATTATAGCCAATTGTTGCTCATTGAGTCATCTGTATATGCAGGGTAGGGTGTTTTATCTGTTTCTAATACATGTTTTGTTTTCAAAACTTTTACCCTCCCCCTTTTTCTCTGTTTGTAGTATAATGTATACTTCTGTAAAGCAAAGCTACACACAGAGCTTTATATTCAACAAAATTTGATATTAATTTCGAAACAAATCATTTATATATAATTTTTAACACCCAATAACAGAAATTTGATTTTTACCTAGAAATTGACGAACACCTTACTATCAAAAGACGTGAAAATCACATTTTTTTGGACGAATGATTAAAGTTAACATCTGAAAAAACATCTTTAGACCGTACTTCTACCGAACTTAATACAAAAAAATCAAATTTAGAAATTTAAATAGGTCAAGATCACTGTTTTTAACAGCTATTTGAAAATTTCAAATTTGCACCCTATATGCAAAAAAGTCAATCCATTGTCATTTTTGGCGATAAAAATATAAAATTAGTTCTAAATGTAGATACAAAAGATATTTTTCTATAAATTGGGTTGTTTTTATTTTACTCAAAACGCATATATGTAGGAGAAACAAGCTATCTATTAAAAGTTGACTGTGTATTTTCTTGATTTTCTGCTATGACCTTTGACTCTGATTTAAAGAAAATGTGACCACCGCAGACAAAGACGACAACACTATTTCGATGAGGCTTGTTCTCCTCTTTCCAACGATATGAAATATAGCCGTGTGTTATTCCGGTAAGTCAAATCGATACAATTTGTTGATTGGGCACCCTACTATAAGGCTATTATCAAAATTCACGTGAATTTCACGTTAAAAAAAATATGTGATTTTCACGTACATAAAAAGTAAAATCACAAAAATACTGAACTCAGAGGAAAATCAATTCGGAAAGTCCGTAATCACATGGCAAAATCAAATAACAAAACGCATCAAAAACGAATAGACAAGAACTGTTTGTTTAAGTTGAAACTCATATGGATTGCACGTGAGATTAAAATGAATTTAAAACTAACGTGAAATTCACGAGACTGAATTTTGCCTATGTATATTTGTATACACTTGAACGTGTAACTCAGTCGCAAGTTATTTATTTCACATGTTAAAGATTGATGATAATCTTTTCGTCGTTTTTCTGACATTAACATGTATATTTCTCTTCAATAAATGATCTGACATTGTCCCTTTGATACCTCAGTCTCTTTTCCGAGAACTTGGTGTAACTCATACAGATTACAATGCTTACTAGATGGAATTAGTACAAATACTATAAATTTAGCGATTGCTTGGTTGTCAAACGGGAATATGAAATTACAAACTATTTGTCTTATATTTGATAGTTAACTTAACCAACTGAATAATCCCAATTACTGACATTTTAAAAGGTCAAATATCAAGTTATATTTAGTATATTCTGATTAATGACCAGTAGATCACCTTTAATAAGAGGTTAATTACTTGCAGTTATTTGTGTCGTGATTGGAATTATTAAGACATTGCTATTTAATTCAAGATTTATGGATAAACTTTACTTACCTCCGGAATAACATCGTAGCGCGATTTTGAAACTGATTAAGTCACTTTGATATATTTTTTTTTCAGATCACATACATCTGTCTTTCCTTGTTGTGTTGGTCATTCTTTAGTTTTCTGTGTTGTGTCATGTGTACTTGTGTTTGTCTGTTTGTCTCTTTCATTTTTAGCCATGGCGTTGTCAGGTTTTTTTTTCAATCTTTGAGTTTGACCGTCTTTCTGGTATTTTTCGTCCTTCTTTTGTTAACGTTTCACAATTGTTATTAAATATTTAAATATTTTTTATGGTAATGTTTTTTCGTTTTAACATTAACTTTTTTTCATTTTTGTAAAATTGAAATATTATGAATTATGTTTATATTTACTTTTGAAAGGTATTGAGCATTCCATCGGACAAAACAGTTATACTGTCCCTTTGGTATCTTTCGTCCCTCTTTTATAATGGTACAGTCCATGCCTTTACTAGTTACTCATACACCATTTTTCACGTTCATTATATTTCACCATGATACAGCATTTCACCATAAACCGTTTTACCACCTATAATACTAAAATAACGAGTTCCAATTTGTCAGCCGTCATCAAATAAAAAATACAATCAAAGAACTCAACTTTATATATAGCTAATATAGTAAAATAGGGTAGATTAAAAATTACACCACTCCAGACCCTTTTATTTTCCACATAATTAATATTGCCAACAATTAACAAGTTCCGGGTCGAATCCAATCCCGATACCAATAGTATATTTACCTGTTACCTATTACCTTATCTGTACGCTCCGCATCTGACAGGCGTATTTAAGATTTCGCTATATATACACGGGTCATAATCACATATCATCACAGGGTTGACACTACTAAATTCAATCATTTTCAAATTGTTCCGTATTGTTGTATTTTAATCAGTAAGACTTTCTAAGGTATCAATACGATTACTTAAATCTGGACTTGAAATAAGGCGTATAGGTACAGTGTTCAATTTGTTAGCGGGCACGACGTAAACCAGCGAATCAAAGAATTTAACATTATTTATACCTAATATAGTACAATGCTGTTGATTAAAAAATACTCCATTCCAGAAGCTTTTGTTTTTCCAAATAATTAATATAACCAATAATTGATAAGTTCCAGGTCGACGGGTTCAAACAGAAATATTTGAAAGCAGAGAAACTGTATATCTTATAATCGGCAGATGACAATACCAACACTAAAATTAGACTTACGTATATGCATATACTTTAATTCAGTCACGCACCCGCGATGTCACGGATGTGTTCTAGTATAATATAAAACTATGCAGTATGCATTTTCTTATGCCTAATACATAACATATCAGTGCGCTTTTCCCGTTTTCATATGAATTTCTAGCTATTCGCACCAAACTAAATTATCAATGGAAATATGTGAGGGAATAAAATATATATATTGTTATAAATGGGTGTTGATAATAATCTTAAAGAAACAACACATTTTATATTTCTAAATTTTATTGGGATCAATATCTGAAAACCTGAAAATAATGGTCTTAGATGATTTTCATACACTATAGAGACAACTTTGGCAATCTCAATTTGGGGAGATCAAATTGCTTTTTTTTTATAATAAGTACCAATTTTATCAGATAACATAACATTTAACATAACGTCTATCAACTTATCAAGTTGACATAGCGGTAAAATTCAACTGTCAGTGAACAGGCACTTCGATCACGATTTTCACGGGTCTACATTAAATTCACACTTTCAGGGGATAATGGGTTTATAAAACATGTTTGTCGTTACCTATTCATTCAGTCTCAGTGTTATTTGACACATCTTTTGGGAAGTTTTCCCTTAAATTCCATCGTGTCGAGTGCTTGTTTACGTATATTGGAAGTTGCCATTCAAACGATTGGTCACTTCCGGGTAACGGTACTTCTTTATAAAGTTATAATAATACATAAAAGTATTATTAAGATATGATTAAATTACTTGCTGGCCTTCCTTTCATTGTGTAGGATATTTAATAATAGGAAATAATTACGTTAAGTACGTTTTTGTGAAGCGCCGTTAAGGAACTATTTTGTGATTTCAATGACGTCATATAGTAACGTAGGTGATAAGGCTACGAGTATGGAATTTTAAGGTTTATATTTATTATGTCACTTATTTATTGGAATTAAAGGCAAACTTTCGCGATTTTATGTATTTATAACGACATTTTGGGACATGAGCCAGAGTTTCCCTTAGTATTTCAAAGTTATAGTAGATTTTCAGTTCTGTGAGTCGCGGATGTATTTCACCGTCAAGTATAAATACGGCGTCGCACTAGCACTTTGGCATATCGTATCTGGCTATCAAGCAGAGCAGTACAATAAACCAAACAAACCCTTAAAGTCAAGCAAGCTATTTAGGTACAGGATGCATTTCGATATATAGCTATTTCACCTTAAGCTATGCGATAGCATTTCAAGCCTTTATTTATCTTTTTAAAATCTTTTGGAATATTTAACTAAAAGCTCACATAAGGACGTCTAGGAACCAAATATCGCTTTTATAAATATTCCCGCTTAAGCAGGTCTTCAAAAGGAAGTGGCTTCATATTAAGTTCAATGTTTACAATTTCTAATAGCAGTTTTTGGCAAATTACACAAATTATTAAAGATGTAAAGATACGATGTCCCACCACGTTGACAACTTTCTTATATCGTAGTTTAATGAAATACGTATATTTCATTCTCTCATTATTGTATTGATAGGATAAAGTCTTGTAAATCTGTATTTATAAGTTATATCTGGGGTTCGGAAGGCCAGCATCTTACTATAACAATTTATGGTTATACTTTGTTATTGCTGATATTTGCATGCGTTATTTATTGAGATATACATGCCTACTGGACAAGAATAAAAGTCACTCTTTTACGCTGGATTCTTCATTTATATATGATTATGCTGGAGTCAACAAACTACACTCAAAACAAGACAAAGTAACGGAACACTATCAATAAGCAATCATACGGAATTAAAAGTACACTCGACCCCTACTCGCCCGCCTGTAACAAACTGGTGTCAGAAGTGGGATGTCACAGTCCAAAGTGGCATCCAGGATGCGAACCTCACATTTATTTTTAAATTCAACTATCTACTAATATACCAATATAATATGTCAACGTCTACGATAAAGATGGATCTTAACGTGGTGGAAATTTAATTTTATTACAATAATTATTGTACGTTATATATATTTAGGTTAACATCAGTCTAAGTCTCAACATGGCCGAGTCGCCAGATCTGGAAATCAGATTTAGATCGGAAGAGAGAGAAAAGGAAGCAAGGCATGAGAGAAATACCTAATTTGCGGACGCAAATGAAACTTTAGAAGAACACAGAGCAAATGTATATGCACATGGGGAGGGAGACGTAAATATAGAATATGGCATGTCTGGACAAAGAGGACAAAGGGGGATAAGTACTGATGGATTCCGATACAACAACCCACACATAGTCTCTATTAGACCAGAACCATATGATGGAGGAGAGGATTGGGAGGAATATATTTCCCACTTTGAGGTGTGTGCCGAACTTGGGAGATGGCGGGACGCAGACAAAGTATTAGCGCTAGCGGCAGCATTAAGGGGACCAGCAAGGACATTTTACATTAGTTTAGAACAGACGGAAAAACGGGATTACGGTATTTTGACTCAAAGATTAGGATTACGATTTGGGAGTACAAGACAACAAAACAGATGGCTTTCTCGTCTTGAAATGAGAAAAAGGAACCCAGGAGAAGCAATAGCGGCGTGGCGGACGATCTGCGCCAGATGGCTCAGAGAGCTTATATGGATCTTGATGCAAGGGCTCGGGAAGTATTGGCACTGAACCAGCTGTACAAAAGCGTTACACCTGAAGTAAAATACCAATGCACTAACCAGGGATGTAGAACTGTTGCGGGAGCTGTAGAGGTAATAGAAAGATATGAAGCTATAATAGGAGATGGCTCAGAAAAGAAGAAAGGCGGTGTCAGAATGACAACAGACACACATTTCGGAGAAGCATCTAATTTTTCACAGGAACCTTCGGAAAACCAATTTCACGATAGCATTGATGGACTAACAAGGAGGATTTCCCAGCTTGAAGGTACAAAACAGAATTATAGCAACTCTTGGCAAAATAATTATAACAGAAGGCCTCAATGGGGAAATACTAATAACAGGCAAGCTAAATGCTTCATTTGTGAGAGCACAAGTCACTTATGTAGATATTGTCCATTTTATCTTCGATACAAGCAAGAAAATGCAAGACATGACAAAACTGGAGGACAGCAAGGCTCCAAGGACCAGGATAACAGAAACTCACAAAGTCTCAACCAGGGAAACTTCAGTTCCCCATTGGCTCGATAGACCGGGAACCAGTGGGAAATTTACGGTCACAGGAATTAAGTCACAATATTAGGATAGAACAAATGGGAAATACATGTGGTGTATGGGATAACGGATTTTATACAAAAGGATACCTACAAAACTTACCTTTGACAATATTAATAGACAATGGATCAACCTCCTCTATATTAAATTATAAAATTTACAGACAGTTAGCTGATGTACTGAAAAACGCAATACTAGAACCAAGCACATATAAACTTTTTGATGTAAATGGCAATCCTTTATGCTCATACGGGACACTTAAACAAAAACTCACTTTAGGGACAGCAGATTTTAACACAGAATTTCTTGTCTGTGATATCAAACAAGATGCGATCTTGGGGCAGGATTTTCTATTGGATCATATAGACAAAATTGAGGAGACAGTCACTTTGCCGGGAAAATCTAAAATGATCATTCCAGTAATAATAGAAAATGCAGAACACTTAGGACCACTGGGATACGTTGATAAAACTCAGAAAAAGGATACAGAACATAACATCACTAGTGGAATTTTAGATCCACACCAGGAAGACATTAGAGTACAATTAATTACTTTTCGGGAAGAACCCATGAACAGATAGGTGTATGTGAGTCCTACTATGAAATGCCAGAGGTAGGAGTATGCAATTACATTGGAACAGAAGGGACCAGTTCAGACAAGCTACCATCACATATTGATGACTTATTTAACAGAAGTATTGTACATTTACAAGAAAAAGAAAACCGATACCTGAAGGAACTTCTTCAGGCATACTCAGACGTTTTTGCAAAATCAGCGGATGATATGGGGAGAAACTTTCAAGCCGATATTTTCCAGAGAATGTGCAATCTATTAGGCATTCATAAAACCCGAACTACGAGTTTCAGACCACAATCCAACGGTGGTGTGGAACGTTTCAATAGAACACTTGCCTCTATGTTATCGATGTACTGTAAACAAAAACAAGATCAATTGGACCAGTATCTACAACAGGTGATGATGGCATACAGATCTTCCGTACATGCATCTACTTCAAAGACACCAAATGATATGCTCTTTGGAAGGGAGGTAACTTTACCGCTGCAGGCTGTGATCCCACAGCCAGATACTGAAATTCAAGAAAACCGGTTACCAGATGACTATGTGGCACACCTACAAAATAAATTAAAAGAAAATCATGCATTTGCAAGGAAAGCACTCAAAAAGATCTCTATATATCAGAAAAAGAGATATGATCTTAACGCCAAGAAAAGAATCTTTAAAAGGGGGGAAGCTGTTTGGATTTACGACCCAATAAGGAAAAAGGGAGTATGCTCAAAACTCACACCTAAATGGAAAGGACCATTTATAATTGAAAAGAGAATAGATGATGTTACTTACTGAGTAAAAAGAAGCTTGAGGCAGCCTTCGACTGCATATCATGTGGATCGTTTAGCACTGTATCAGGGGTGGAATGTACCATCGTTGGCAAGCAGATTTCGAAGAATGATGGATTTAGAGGAAGCAAATAACGACCAGCAATTGGATAAGCCAGTTGGCTAAATATTGGAGGAATATTAAAGGTCCTCAGCATTCTGTACCTGTTCATACTTTTATTTTTGGATATACTGCAGTATATATTTTTTTATGACAGATCTGTCGGAGAACGATTTGGGGGTGGTCTGATCAACCACTAGTCAAATCATTGAGATATAGGATAGGGATCCTGACTGACTAAGGAGGAGCCTAGTAGTCGAATTAATTTTGGATATGAACAGTTATAGATATTTTTTGAGTTGTTTCGTTGGTGTTATTTGCATGGTTTTGAGTTGAGTTTACTTGCCTACGGATGCTGGCCTTCCATGAACACATTTATAGAACGAGACGGGGGGGGGGGGGGGGGGGGGATTTTAACTTATTATATAAACAATACAGGGAATTAATGGCAGTATTCCTTGTATTTCAGAATGAGTTCAGTGGTATCGACAAAATGCTGGTTATGCCCGGAAACCTATGAAAAGAAAAAGGACATGAAGAGCCATGCCATCTCCGAGCATTCGGTGTGCAGAGTTGTTTGTCCATGGTGTGTAGATAGTGAGAGGACGTTTGGCAGGATGTCGGAGCTCACCAAGCACAGTAAGAGAAAACACAATGATCTAACCATAGACCTCCTGGAGGGTGATTTCTTTACAGAGCCAAATGGATTTTGGTTAGCCAAGCGTCCAGATGATTATATTAGAATTATAAAGCCCTCAGAATGGACGAGCACGATTGCCCTCAGGACCAGGGCAGCACTGTTGGGATGGGTGGAAGCCACCAAGAAGGAGGGATCAGATAAACATAAGAAGTCATGGGAAGAAGGATGGAAGAAAGCACTGGGTCATTCCGTTACCAGTGAGCAGCTCACCAGCTCCCGGAAACGGAAATACAGTCCATCCAGACCTCTAGTGGACCTTCCTGAACTAGCAGTAGCCAGGATTGACCTATCATCTAAGGGGAACATAGGCTTTCTTAGAATGAAGGAGTCGTCAGCAGAAATATGGTTCAAGGTAAAAATGGTACATTGGGTTATGGAGGACTCCAGGACAAAGGACAATTTGGTTAGGAGAATGGGCATTGCAATAACAGACCATGAGCCACCACACAGTTTTGGAACAGAACTTAAGTTGTCTGAGTCAAAGTACACCTTGAATCAGGTAACCAAGGCGTTGGGAATTGGTGAGAGACATTTCAGGAAGCTCTTTAAGGGAAAGGTGACGTTTGAAACTAAGTCCAGGAAGAAGGCAGAGGAAACAACCAGGGAAGAAAGTAGTAAATCTGATATTGGAGAAGAGCCAGAGTACGAGATCATGTACTCTATTGGAGAAGTAGACAACCTAGAAAAAAAGGAACAACCAGAAACAGCTAAGAACATCTCAACAACCCAGGAACCATCAGAAAAAGTTGCAGATGTCCCACCTACAGCCGAAAAGAAAAAACCAAGCAAGCCAGTACCAATTCAAGACAGCCCTCTTAAGAAGCTAGACAACGAAGAGAAAGATAGGTATTTACCAATGTTGAGCGAGGACGAGGAGGAAGAAGAGGCAACATCAGAGAGGTCAGATAAACGAATCATAATGGTGAGCCAAAAGGAAGTGTTTGATGTAGACACTGATGATGAGGAAACAACCAAGATATCACTTAGAGAGAGGGCAGAGAAGCTATTAAAGGCAGGAGGGATGTCCCTATTTCCACAAGGGAGGAGACAATGGGCCGGAGAAAGAATGCAGGTGTCGAGTAAACCAACACCAATGTTCTGGCCGCCCAAGGAATGGAGGAAATTGACAGCGGATCAGAAGCTGACAGCATGGAGGTTCGCTGCCATGACCTTGGCAAGGGAGCATGGAGTCGACATCGTCAAGGAAGAGAGGGACGTGCTTGATAAGTATGCCATGCTTGCCTTGCCAGGTACTGCGTTACCTAATCAACCTGGAGAAGACTTGATTATAAAGGCTCGGTAGGCCAACTACCACTTGTTGAAAGATATTTGTCTTGGTAAACTGGAAGGAATTGAAGCTTTGGAATTAATAGATATGCTGGAAGCCGCAACCCGATCAAAAACACAAAATGAATTAGTAAAATTATTATGTAATGTACCTCTGAGTTTGTCAGAAGATGTTAAGGAGGATAAATCACATTAACTGTATATACTTTTTTATACTATCTAAGATGACAACGACCATGCCATCACCAAGAAGAATAAAGATCAAGAGAGACTTAGAACTGTCAAATTTTATTGTTATTGTTCTTTTGTGTTGTAATACTTTTAGTTCATTGCATATATATATTATCATGTGTACAATACAAAAAAGAATTCGGGAGAATTCTTTTTATATTGGGTGGGGAAAGTATTATAAATGGGTATTGATAATAATCTTAAAGAAACAACACATTTTATATTTCTAAATTTTATTGGGATCAATATCTGAAAACCTGAAAATAATGGTCTTAGATGATTTTCATACACTATAGAGACAACTTTGGCAATCTCAATTTGGGGAGATCAAATTGCATATTTTTATAATAAGTACCAATTTTATCAGATAACATAACATTTAACATAACGTCTATCAACTTATCAAATTGACATAGCGGTAAAATTCAACTGTCAGTGAACAGGCACTTCGATCACGATTTTCACGGGTCTACATTAAATTCACACTTTCAGGGGATAATGGGTTTATAAAACATGTTTGTCGTTACCTATTCATTCAGTCTCAGTGTTATTTGACACATCTTTTGGGTAGTTTTCCCTTAAATGCCATCGTGTCGAGTGCTTGTTTACGTATATTGGAAGTTGCCATTCCAACGAATGGTCACTTCCGGGTAACGGTACTTCTTTATAAAGTTATAATGATACATAAAAGCATTATTAAGATATGATTAAATTACTTGCTGGCCTTCCTTTTATTGTGTAGGATATTTAATAATAGGAAATAATTACGTTAAGTACGTTTTTGTGAAGCGCCGTTAAGGAACTATTTTGTGATTTCAATGACGTCATATAGTAACGTAGGCGATAAGGCTACGAGTATGGAATTTTAAGGTTTATATTTATTATGTCACTTATTTATTGGAATTAAAGGCAAACTTTCGCGATTTTATGTATTTATAACGACATTTTGGGACATGAGCCAGAGTTTCCCTTAGTATTTCAAAGTTATAGTAGATTTTCAGTTCTGTGAGTCGCGGATGTATTTCACCGTCAAGTATAAATACGGCGTCGCACTAGCACTTTGGCATATCGTATCTGGCTATCAAGCAGAGCAGTACAATAAACCAAACAAACCCTTAAAGTCAAGCAAGCTATTTAGGTACAGGATGCATTACGATATATAGCTATTTCACCTTAAGCTATGCGATAGCATTTCAAGCCTTTATTTATCTTTTTACATCTTTTGGAATATTTAACTAAAAGCTCACATAAGGACGTCTAGGAACCAAATATCGCTTTTATAAATATTCCCGCTTAAGCAGGTCTTCAACAGGAAGTGGCTTCATATTAAGTTCAATGTTTAAAATTTCTAATAGCAGTTTTTGGCAAATTACACAAATTATTAAAGATGTAAAGATACGATGTCCCACCACGTTGACAACTTTCTTATATCGTAGTTTAATGAAATACGTATATTTCATTCTCTCATTATTGTATTGATAGGATAAAGTCTTGTAAATCTGTATTTATAAGTTATATCTGGGGTTCGGAAGGCCAGCATCTTACTATTACAATTTATGGTTATACTTTGTTATTGCTGATATTTGCATGCGTTATTTATTGAGATATACATGCCTACTGGACAAGAATAAAAGTCACTCTTTTACGCTGGATTCTTCATTTATATATGATTATGCTGGAGTCAACAAACTACACTCAAAACAAGACAAAGTAACGGAACACTATCAATAAGCAATCATACGGAATTAAAAGTACACTCGACCCCTTCTCGCCCGTCTGTAACAATATATATATACAACAGATTTATCCATATGGTCACCATCAATGATGGTGATACATGGCTGTGTACATTATGTATATACAACTCGTCTAAACATCATCCCAACAATGTTAGATCTGTTTGCAAACCCATGCTACAGTGATATCGTGACACCAAGTTGCCTACACTGTAGCCGTCCCGCTAGACCACACGACCACCTGGGCTCTACAATAATAAAGCTTTTAGGGGCCGTGTGTTACCTTTCTTCGTCAGTTTTAATCTAGCGGCGTACTACAGTACATGATATATAAGGCATGGAGATGTTATTGTTACAGATCAGCTCAATTATCTATATTGAAGGATACTACAAATTATTGTAAGATACAGTCACAGAAAATAATTATATTCATGAGTACGTCTGAGTCAGTGACAACTTATAAATATAATTATTTTCTGTGACTGTATCTTTCATTAATTTGTACACAGCAATGTATCACCATCATTGATAGCGATCCGATGGATAAATTTGTTGTAGAGTTGTCACAGACTCAGACGTTCTTATAAATATGATTATTTTCTGTGACCGTATCTTACATTTATTTGTAGGATCCTTTACTATAGATGATTGAGCTGATCATTGAGCGATTGGCTTCGCCGCGGTTGACAATGTTTTCTCGGGGTAACAATCTGCTTTATCACCCTCTCAGCTATGTGTTATTTATATAATAAATTGGTTCTTTTGAATGAAAATGCAAATTTTAAATACCTGCATTCCTGTATCAAATTTTACTAACATGATAGAAAATGTGGTTCTCTGTTATTTACAGTACAAGATGGCGGAAGACACCCATACCACCTTAAATGTGTAATTGTCTTTACAAAATGAACTTTCAATGTCCCTTTAATATGAATTCTGTAAGAATTTGGTATAACAAAAAAAGAATACAATATATGTTAGTGTACTAGAGGGAATTAGTAAAGATATTATAAATCTAGCAATTAGTTGGTTGTCTCATGAGCATTAGAAATTACAAACTAATAAGGAATTATGATATATGACGTCAATATAGCAAGTATTGGAACGTTTGAAATCCCATGACCCTTGTCGTTAAATGCGTCTTATATGAGTGTATGTATACTAGTTAATTTAACCAACTGAATAAGCCCAATTACTGACATTCTACGAGGTCGTATCTGGGTACATGTGTATATTCTGATTTATGACCAGCGGATTAAACTTTTTTGTCACCTTTCATAAAATGTTTATTACTTGCAGTTATTTAGGTCGTCATTGGAGTGATTAAGATATAAGTATATAATCCAAGGTCGTCAGATCAACTTAACTAACCTTGAGAATAACACTGAAAAGCAATTATGAAAATGGCAAAGGCACTTTGTAATCGTGTGTTAATAACAGATAACATACACATGTCTTGCCTTGTTAACATTTCACAATTGTTATTCTTTTTTTATAGATTTTTATGTTAATTTTCACCTCTTAACATTGTTTTTTTTTCATTTCGCAACATTATGATTTATGTTTATGTTTACTTTATAAAGGTTTGCAACATTCACACGAGCAAAACATTTATATTGTTACAGTCCTGACAGTTACCACTTACTCATGCTCCATTACTTTATTTACAATACAGTATTTCACCTTCACCATTTCACCATACACCATTTCCCCTTAAATCATTTCACCATATTTAATTAGACTATACCCTTTACATTTTCTTGTGTCCAATACATTCTGTAAAACGGCTTCTGCACAGCCAAAAGAAGAGTGTAGGAATAACCCAGATTGTCCTTTCCACGGTTGAGTTGATCAACCAATTGATCCAATTGATTAACTGCAAAGAAAGAGGAACAGGAATTCAAGTCGCTTCATTTATTTGACAGAATAATCATTCTAACGTTTTGCACGCGTTTGATAATAAACATGCCAAATAACTTCATCATAGAAACCAGGATATAAAATCTTATAGTTGCGCCAGACGCACGTTTCGTCTACAAAAGACTCAAAAATGACGCTCGAATAATAAATGTTAATAATGCCAAATAAAGTACGAAGATGAAGAGCATTGAGGACCAAATATTCCAAAAGGTTTTGCCAACTACAGCTATGGTTATCTATTCCTGAGGTAGATAGATAGATGAATAGTTTATTCTCATAAAACCATGCAAGTACAAAGGTTACAGAGAAGTTACAAAAAAATATACATTTTGGACTTACCCTTTTTGAATTTTCCTCGGAGTTTAGTATTGTTGTGTTTTTACTTTATACATAATATCAAAAATAAAATGCAGAAAAACCTTAAAATTACAATAATTTAAAGTTTTGTAAACAGTTAATTTATAATTATGAACATATCAATGATAACTAAAGTCAACGCAGAAATGCTGACTACTGGGCTGATCAACTCGCTTGTCAATCTTGCTGATCAAGTCAGTTTCAAAAACGAAAATGCTATAATACTATATATCGTACGTTATTTCGTTCTATATTGGTACAATTTATATTTTGTTGTTTATTCTTTAGTTTTCTTTGTTGTGTTATGTTTACTATTGTTTGTCAGTGTGTCCTTTTCATTTTTAGCTATGGCGTTGTCAGTTTATTGTCGATTTATGAGTTTGACTGTCCCTCTGATATCTTTCTTCACTCTTTTATATACCAGTTACTGAAATACGGACCCGTCCTATTTAAGTTTACCGTAGATATTACTTCAGGTCACATTGTTGGGTGGTCTGTCGTACTGCATATTAAATCTGTTGAAATAATTCCAATGAACTTCACGTAAATGTCTTCCAATCAATATGGCGTGAAATAAAAACTTTTAGAAATAGTAAAACTCATCAAAAATATGAATACGACATGAAGCCAGTACACATAAGACCTTTTTTCTGCAATCTGACAAAATTAAGTGTAAATAGTTATTTAAGGTACCAGGCTTATAATGTATTACGCCATTTAAGATACTGTAAGCATTGTATGTGTGATTTGGTATTCTATAAATAATCATGTAAAGATGATGACTCTTTGCAAGTGTACCTTTTATTTTATCAAGAAATAGAGCAATTTTACAAACGATGATAAACAATACATTAATTATAGGGTGATACTTGACATATCCCCTTCTAACTAAATTGACCTGATAACGTTTTCAGCTGTGGTCCTTTTGAATATTCTGTCTTAAAAATCTTAGTAACAGACTTATAATGTATAATGAAGGTAGGAACACAACCTTTAATTAATTAGTTGAGGTGGATAGCTGTCTTTTTTCCTATTGTTGTAAAATATTAGTCGGGCGGTTTTTTTTTTTCAGTTTGAATTATTCATGTCTGATCTTTACATGTTATATGTGATTTGCTCATTGTTGAATGACGAATGTTGGCAAATGATTGCTGATTATATCTATGAAGTTATTCTCTCGATGATTGTTGTCTCATTGGTAAGCATATCACATATTCTTATCTTTGTATTAATGAGTTGTATTTAATGAAGGTTATCGTAGAAATACGTTTCACACATACATCTGTAATATACGCCTTATTGTTATACTGTTTTACTTAGTGCACAGGGTTTCAAACCATTATATTCGTAGCCATGGTTTGAATGTTCTTAACTTATCGTAGATACAATGCTTGAAATTTTGTACACAATATGCCTGTTTTGTCTTATAAGCTTAGTAAGGATCGAACTCCCAAACAGCGGTTACGTCCTCTTTTCTACGCTACATTGACTTAAACGAAAATTTACCGAAGCAACGTCGCCACTGTTTCGGAGTTAGAGTAAAGATGCTCGATGATGCCGATGATGGCCTGAAATACCATTCATATGTTGAAATCAATTTAATTCATTAAAGGTAGTAGATTTATTAAAATAGAAGAAATAAAGTTTTTACATTCGACGAAAGTTTTAACAATTGAGAACAGAATATGAAAATCAGAATGAGAAATTTGATTGTAAAGATTGCTCCCATCTTTTGGTCTTTGTAGTTGAGCTTTTATTTATGCTATTACACAAGATAGAACAACAAAAATAATCTAAGCGAGTTTTTAAAAGTGAAACCGTTTTTAATATAATGATAGATCATACATAATTAGACTGCAACGTTCAATGATATTGTGTTTTCATTAAGAACGAAACGCTTTATAATTCAGCAGGACATACTACATATCTACCATGAACTACCACTTACAGTGAAACACATGGCATTCAACTGTTTAGATGAACAACAAAATACCAAAATATTTTTTTTCAACATTGATAACTGATAACATATGGTAGCTGTGTAACTGATCTAAATGTTGTCACATTTTAATAAATATACATGTAATTAATCTAGATAACACACATCAAAGTATTTATTCATATGTGTCATATCGCTAAGATACAGCTATGAAAAATGCACAGTTGATAATGAAAATATTTGCATATAGTATTACCATCATAAGTGTATCTAGAGCATGACAAACTTCTTGCCAGGTTATGTTTGTCTCTATAGGCGAGGATATTATATCCCCCTTTGCACCATTCTTAGTCAACGGCCGCACAGGTGTATGCCTTCTACTCCATGGTAATCTCGTCCCGATAAACTTCCAAAAAGAGTTCATTTTAACGTGTGGTTCTCTATGATAAAGTGCCGCTATGTAAATAGTTACACCAGCTGTGATACCGCTTATTACAATAGTCACTATCATTATAATCAGTAAAACACTCATCGGATTTGAAGAGGCTGGTATGGACGTTTGTACCATTGTCAGGAATATAGCATACGATAATAATATTGTCATCGCAAGTCCTAAGCGTTCACCAGATTCAACAGGAAGTAGAAACACGAGCGGGTTTAATACAAAGAACATATTTGTTGGCAAAGCTACCATTATGACGTAGTACAACGGCACACGCTTTATCGTCATTGTAAGTATAAGCATAGAGTACCCGTTCTCAACTATAGATTTTGAACTATAGGAATCTAGTTTCCAATTTGAATTTTCATTGTAAAACGCTAAACTCATAGGGTTTGCGACTATGGTTATATCGTTTGATGTTATTCCCCAGACGGCAAATTGCAGATGACATGTTTGAGAATCAAATGGAAACTTGTATATATTGGCTGTACATTTCGATGACAAAACATCACCATAAGCTATTGACATGGTTCCATTAGAATAAACTGTTGCAAATATATCGTTTTCTCCCGCTAAAGGTTCATATGTTTCAACAGAATTTACCAGAACAAACTTTGGAGTCCACACATCTGTGTGAGGCACTATAATATATTCCGCATTACCGTATGATGATGGAGTCCACGAAAATCCGTCATCAACCCAGTTTGCTATAAGTCCTAAAGCCACGTCTAGAGTTTCTTCCACTTCCTGAAACTGAGTAATGGTCATTAAATAGGGTGATATTGTTATTTGTAATGGTGCTGAAAAATCAGAATTTGGAACGATGGATGGTTGGTAACTTGTAAAAATATCAGTATATAATTGTCTTATATTTGACGATGTCTGACCATGAACATGGTTCAAAAAAAGAATAAATAAAAACATTCCGAAAATTTTACAATTATCCATTGTAATGAAACATCCAACACAAGTTATGTTCACAAATATACGAATAACCGTTTGAATAACAGCTTAAATAATGCAGCCTTCCGTGATTTTCATGTATTTAAATATGGTGTCTCTACAAAAACCTACATTTTTGTAGTAAGTATTTAATATTAATCGAAACAAATCTGCTTTAATTAAATGTATTTCAATAAAAAGATTAACAGTTATATATATACATATAGACGATTTAAAGTAAACTATTCCAAATATTATGATTACTATAATATCAAATTTTATAACATGATACCACTTTCAATCAATGGAATGTTTACAAATGTCCACCGAGGACACACGTCTTAAGAGATAATTATCCATATTAAATCAAAAAGTAAAAGTAAAAAGAAAAAAATCCTTGATGTCCAGCTTGTTTCTACCATGCCGTAAATGCATGTTAAAAATAGAAATTATGCAAAATGTACGGTATGTTTTTTGTCATTGTTGAAGGAATTATACATTGTATTAATTTCCTTTTAGTTTTTCTATTAGAATTATCATGCGAACAATTGGTCATAACAATTGTTATAATACAGGCTTACTGTTGTAAAAACTGTTTCTCCCAAGTAACAAGCTATAAAATTGTAATTGTTGGCATTTGGTTTGACTAGACCAATAACAGTAGATTCTTTAATCGGTCATTAGCCTAATTGCAATATTTTCAGATGTTCGGGAGAATAAATTCGTTCCATAGTGTGCAAGAGACCTTTAGTTACACCCAAAAAATGAATTTAGTGGCCCCATATATATATCTTTTTAGGTCACTACCAAACTACGTAACTAATGGTATACATTATAGTATTTATCTTAATACAATGAATCAGACCACTGATCATATAACAAAAATTTAAATGTATCTGACTCTATGATTACTTAGTTATCCGGCTTAAGTGATCAATGTTTAAATATTGTTATTACACAAGAGCATTCAAATTAAATACTAGAAAGAGGTACTTACAAAGAACACATTACACATTAAATGTTCCTTAGTCAAGTGTGTATCAATTGAAAAATATCGATACTTAATTTGAAGAAGTTGGGAACAGTTTGTATACTGTGTTTGGGTTTGTTCAATAAAGTTATGTAAAAGAGGGGTTAATGATACCAGAGGCACAGTCAAACTCATAGATTGAAAATAAACTGATAACGCCATGGCTAAAAAATAAAAGGACAAACAGACAAATAATAGTACATAAGAAAGAACATAGAAAATAAAAACACTAGGCAACATAAACACCACCAAAACTGAGGGAGATCTCAGGTGCTTCGGAAGTGTAAGCATGTGGCACCCGTCATCTTGCTTATGTTATTACAAATCCGGTAAATAGTCTAATTCGGTAGGTCACATTCGTTTAAAAGGGAATGGTTTGATGGTGGTTACGACATAAGGTACATCTCCGATATTATATGTGAAACGGTTATTCCATAACAGTCAACCAACAAGTGATGGCGTCCAAAAAATACGAAGGGATGCTTTCAACTTCACCATTTGGAACTCTTGGTTTCATAGATTCCTTGTGAGCAGCAACCCTCTATCAAGAAACATGATAAAATTCTGTTATAAAGTCTTTTTTATCTGCTATTGCTAATATAATATATGAAGTTTTTTTAGATGATATTGCAAGTGTTTTGACACCCTTTATCTGATTCAGTATTATCTTTCTTTAACATGTTTGTATTACGCATATGATATATTTAATTTAACAGGGGGAATGTTTATCCCATATCAAGCCCCATATTGCTAGCTTTATGATTAAAACATAACTCAATTTGCAAGTTTTGTATTCAAGTTTCTGAAAATAGTGTTTTGCCTCCTCTGTTTTCGTTACCTTATTGTACTTTCAACATTAAAAATAACTGATTATCTGTCGGCTAAAAATTACATATGTCACTATATTAATTTTTTGTTTGTTATGAAAATGATCACTAATCTACAAAGGATTTTCAACACAGGATAATTATGCTTACCTTAAATGTTGCTGGGATTTTTATTGCCACGTTTATACATTTGTATTTCTTCCTTATTTTGCACTATTTTGATGCATGGATTGATGATCTTTTAATTTGGTAAACTACTGTTGCCTCAGAATTCCGAATTCTAATTTACGTAATTAACTACCGTTGACTATATTTGCACTTTCAATTATAATACCGGCATTATCTTTAGGTGGCACGGTAGTATTTCCTGGTCCATAAGGGATAATGATAGCCTTTTTAGAATTTTCACCGCTTTCTAACACTGCAAAAAATTCTACATTCACAGTTAACTGAAGTACTTTCATTTTACTATTCAGAAATGAATTTGAATATGTATATTGACCGTTTACTTGTTTTGCTATTTTTAAAAAGCTGAGACCACTAGTACTTTTAGGTCTTTCATGGTGCAGGTAATACAAAATTTAAAAAATTCTCAAAAATTGATTTTCATCTGTATGTAAAATTATTTCATATTTTTCTACACCTGATTCATAACTCAGTTTGGGAAACTATGTTCAGTTGATACTGTATTTTTTGTCCAATCACACTGTTCTGATACATTTACCTAAGTAGGGTACACAGAAGAGCAACCTAAATTCTGGAAAGTAAAAACTACCGTGCCACCTTTAACATATGAGAAATTATATACCTGAACATCAGTATACTGATGTCATATATTTCATACGAAACTGTTTGTTTACATTGATGTGTAATATTTTGTTGATGAGTAAAGTCATCTGGTAGTATTTAAGAAAATATAACCCCTCTGAAAACAAAATCAACCAAACAAATCGGCTTAATACATTTTTACCCAAGAAATACAATATTCGCTACTGAAATGATTTATTTCGATTCGTTTTTATAGTGAACTCAAGTGAAATCCAAGATATCCTAATTGTGCTAAAACTAAGGTTGAAACTCATTAGGCAAAGTTGATTTTAGTCGACATTATAGTATGCAGATCAAAATACTCCACATTATATACAATTGAATGGTTGGTCGAAATAACATTTAAGTACTGTTTATTTCAAGCAGAATTGGTTTGAACTTAAGAAAGTCGGCAGAAATCTTTTTGTCATCAAGAAAATATTGTTAAAACATTAAGTGCTCTTAGTAAATTGTTTACTTAAGAATGGTTTTAACGCAAAACACTTGATATATACAAATTTTAAACGGAATAAACCTTTGTTTTCGATCTTTTATACTCTTAATATGTAATACATTGTCGTATCTTTGTTGTAAAGCAAATATAGAGTTCACGTTATGGTGTGAAACACATTAAATTTTGTTATTGTATCGTATAATTATCATATTTTTCAACGTCATTAAGAACGTGTCACCTTTTTACTGTTTTATATCTTACTCTGCAGATTTTATTGTACGCATTTTAATTTCATAAAAAGTAGTTATTCATGACATAGTTGGTGTAAACCTTTTGAAATCAACGTAAATCTTGTAATAATTGTTTCCAACATAATATTATACAAATATTAGTCTCCTTTCAAGAGTGAACCAATCCAATTAAATCTTTTCTATTTAGAACATGTTCTGAACAATGTCCTGATTTACCAAATTATGGAAAATAAATTGATACAATCTTAGTGAAATAAAATTGTACTGCAATCAGTGGAATCATGAATAACAATTTATAAAAGTAAACCATTAAAGGTCAATGTACGACCTTCAACACGGTGCCTTGGCTCACACCAAACAACAAGCTATAAAGGGCCCAAAAATTACTAGTGTAAAACCATTCAAACGGGAAAACCAACGGTTAAATCTATATAAAGAAAAACGAGAAATGAGAAACACGTGTAAATTACATAAACAATGGACAACTACTGTACATCAGAATCCTGACTTAGGACAGGTGTAAACATTTGCAGCGGGATTAAACGTATAATGGTACCAAACCTTCTCCCTTTTTCTAGTTTAATTGTCAACATATGTTTGATTTCACCAAAACACTGAAGTTTTTCGCATTTAGAGACCGGGGTTGGCGGTTGAGACTAAGGATTAAAACACAGCTGTTGGTTATAAAAAAAAAATAGGGTATGATTGCTGATGAAACAAATACACGAAATATACACAAAAGTTTAAAAGACTGAAAATCCACTGGTCCGGCTCTGAATATACTGGTCCTGCACAAATGTCATGCATTTAACAAACACTTATATAAATGATAGATGTTTTATGTTTACTTTTATTTTCATGCTTTCTTTAATGTTTGAATGATTTTCCCTGCCTTTTGTTCCGGTAGATTGTTTGTGCTTTTTTTTAATGTGAATTATTTAAATTTTTTTCCGGCAGTTTAACTCCTTCTAAAAACAGTTTTAAAGGATGCTCACCAGAGATATAAATAAATTATATCAATTGTTAAACTTTGAAATTGATTTCACAGGTAAATTATTTTGTAAACAAACTTAACGGAGCAATCAGTAATTTTTATTGACAAATTTCTTCTGGTCCGTCGGACCAACAGCTGACAACATCTTCTGGTCCGTCGCAAATTCTACTGGTCTCGGACCACCGGACCAGCGCTAATTTCGACCTCTGGCCATGACGTTGACGATCAATTTTTACCTATCAATTTGAATATCACTTTCACAAATTGATAAATAATTATTTGACAAACGAATTACGTTGATAAAGATTCAAGCGTCGTAGACACATTATTGTCTTATGCAGTCCCTTAATATCCTTAAAAATAACAAATATGAATTAAAGTCATATGAATAAACATAATTCAAATTAATTTTGATAAATTGTCCTATTATATTTATATGGTCAACTATTACTTTACTGTAATAGATATTGATAATAACGCAAATAGTTTGTTATGACCAGTTCAACAGCTTAAATAATCCAATTTTTAATCGCCTTAATAAAATTGAGAATGGAAATGGGGCATGTGCCAAAGGAAAAAAGCAAGACCATAGAGCAGACAACAGCAGAAGGTCAACAACAGGTCTTCATTTCAATGAGAAATTTCCGTAACCGTAGGCGTCCTTCAGATGGCCCCTAAACAAATATACACCAGTTCAGTGATAATGAACGCCATACTAAACTCTAAATTGTACACAAGAAACTAAAAGTTAAATTAATACAAGACTAACAAAGGCCAGAGAATCCTGACTTGGGATAGGCGCAAAAATGCGGCGGGGTTAAACATGTTTGTGAGATCTCAACCCTTCTCCTATACCTCTAGCCAATGCAGAAAAGAAAACGCATTTTGAATGTGATAATTTAGGTCGTCAATCAATGGCCAGGACCACACTGTTTTGAATATGATTCTATCAATTTTTAACTTCGTATTTTATTTGTTCTTTTTAACACTTAATTGATTCGAGCGTCACTAATAATTCTTTGAAGATGAAAAGCGAATCTGGCAAAATTATAACATTTCAATCCTGGTACCTATGATGAGTTTATTTTAATTAACGTTTTTAACATTTACGTTGGAAGACATGGAATATAGAGATGTTACTTTTATTCACCCAGTCGTCTGTATTTATATCCGCTAGACCACATTAGATATGGATCACTAACAAAATCTGGTAAAAAGTTGTAACATGCAGCTAATCTCTAAAATAAATAACAAACCATGAGTAAAAAAAAACGAACGTAAAATTCAATCATAATTATATAATTATTCTGCTAACATAAAAATAAGTGGTATATGTATGAACATGCTATTTGACGGTTCCGAAATGACAAAACAATTGATCGATAACAATAACGATCTGATTTAACAAAACAAAAAACACATGATAAACAGCAACAAATTACAACAACTGTATTACCGGTTCCTTACAAATGTTCTTGAGACATGCATATATAGAGTGTAGAGAGGGTTAAACATGTGTGTGGGTACGCACAAACCATCCCCTTACATGGAACAGTTGTGCAACAACACAGCATATGAATAAACTATAAAAATCATTTTGATATAAATAAAATACAGAAAAAATAGAATTTAAACATACGGCACGAGTATCGATGTTCAATCCCTGTCCGCCATCAACCAGATATCTATATTTAGGATGGACGTTTCGGAGAGCGTCTAACATGGCGTCAATAACAGGTCCCGGTGACGAGGCTGCACGTGTGTCATTTCGATTCACCAACATTTCGTCATACCATGCAAAAAAGTATTTTCTTCCGTACAACCGTTTAATTTCTTCGCTTGATTCTTTCCATTGTTCTTCGCAGTCCTTCTTCACCCTTTCACACTGAAATACAGGTGCAAAAAAAATACGCTTTAAAGTATATGGGGCAATTTGGCTAAGAAAATACAAAACTTATCAGAGGTGATATATTAACAAAGAAAACCAAAAAATGTCTCCACATACATATAATGATGTCTATTTAAATTGTAAAAAAAAGAAAATAGTTTCTACTCGTTGTTAATTTTTAATTCATATGTAATATAGATTGATTGATTCTTGGTTGCTTAACGTTCAATGGCAACTATTTCATGCATATTCATGCATATTCAGGAAAAGAACAAATTGACAATAAAAACAATACTAAACAATTGGTATGTCTCAATCTCTTGTAAAAAAAGAGGTCATCCGGGATGATGGTCGGGGAAATTTTGACTGCTACTGAAAAATAAGGGGTATACATGTCTTGCAACAGGCCACCTATGGACCCCTCAAAGTGTTATTGCAAGGGTTTTTAGCATGCAAAGAGCGCACGGTACTCTTTTTACACGCGGCACCGGATTTAACGGCCCCATTCTGACCAGACGTGTCTGCAAACTTGATACATCCCGCACAGCCAAACGGAGGCTCAACTCTAGCAAGCGTTTTACTACCGGTACCAAAGAATATCGAGTAGATATAGGAAGATGTGGTGTGACTGTCAATGAGACAATTCTCCATCCAAGTATCAATTTATAAAAGTAAACAGTCATAGGTCAATGTACGGTCTTCAACACGGAGCCTTGGCTCACACCTAACAAAAAGCTATAAACGGCCCCAACATAACTAGTGTAAAACCATTCATTCACCAATGACCATGTTTCTATTCCCTATTCACTGTTGCGGGGGGGGGGGTCATATATAATAAGATGTTCGTTATATTATAAATATTACTGAATTGGTATTTGTGTAAGAAAATATAAAATAAGGAAGATTTGGTATGATGGCCAATGAGAAAACTCTTCACAAGAGAAAAATGACACAGAAACACGGTCTTCAACAATGAGTAAAACCAATCGAATAGTCTATATAGCTCTATGAAAGCTTTTATAAAATCGTTTATCTCATGATCAGTTTGGAACGACATTTCGTGAAATATTAAATATCTGATATAAACATTATCAAAATGTCATTGCCAGGTAACACCAACAATAATATGGTTAACAAATGAAAGGTCATTTGAATATCGTTGTAAAATAACTCATACCGTTTCAATTGACATCGATGCGGTTGCTAATGGAAACCAACCGGGTTCAACAATTACAACCTTGATACCAAATTTCACCATTTCCAATCGTAAAGAATCCGACATTGTTTCCACTCCAGCTTTTGACAGGTGGTATGTTGAATATCCGGGCCATGAAAATCGACCTCTTACAGATGAAACATTAACAATTCTCCCTAAAAAAATATTCTATGTTTACTTGTAGCAAATTGGTTTGGTATAATTTTAAAATTTTAGATACTAGCTACACTATACATGTATATATGTTCCGGACCATATGAGTATTTGGACCATACGCGTATGGTCATGACCATATGCGTATACTCATATGGTCCGACCATATGAGTATTATACTCGTTTGGTTATTAACGGTCCGGACCATATGAGTATTTGGACCATATAGGTAATTTTTCAAATATACAGTAGAAATAATACATATCAATTTTACATTTCAAAATCTACATAAACATTAAATATTAATGGCACAGTCAGTTGATCTTAGTTTTCATCGCTAATTGTATTCGTGTATGCTTTTGTATACTTAGAATGACATTCACACGGTACCATACATGTAACTTTTCTGCGCGGATTGCTTGTTTTGGCTGCGTGCAGTGATATCGACTCGGACAATTCCGATGTGTCTACGGTGTTTTTAAGAAACTCTAGATCGTGTAGATCTTCAATATTGTAAAATGAATATCACAGATCAAATTAAATAAAGGAAGTAGCTATTTCATGGCTCTTTAATGCTATTTTACCGGTCTTATAATTAAGATTAAAATAGAAGTATAGAAATAAAGAATAGAAAAAATAAACATACTGTAGTACGTACACTTTTAATATTTTACTTTTTAATAAATATCATGATTTTTAAAAAATATCATGATCCTTGCCGGTGATGTCACCTACTTTAAACAATAAAATTCCTTTTCACAATATGTTCATTCGATTTTGACATCTTATAATTGTACTTACAAATAATAGTAAGTAATATTAACTGTGTGAAACTGTGTGACGTAACAACCAGAAGGGTCACACCTAATGAAGAGTTTAAAAGTACACGTGCTAATTACCCCGACCATACGCGTACGGTCCGACCATACGCGTATGGTCGGACCATATGAGTATATACCCATATGGTCATGACCATACGCGTATGGTCCAGATACTCATATGGTCCGGAACATATACATGTTACTATGTAGTATACTGTGGATTCACTATTATTCGTTGGATACCAATTTTCGTGGATTTCGTGGTTTAAGGTGAACCACGAAATTAAATGTTCAACGAATACAAAATTTTCTTAAGGCTTGAATAAAGAATTTGTCAAAACCACGAAATTAAAAGTCTATGAACATGAAAGTTGCCTTACATCCACGAATTTTAAAATTGGCACTCACGAAAATAAATGAATCCACAGTATATCATATAAAAAAGAATATATGGTATGATTGCCAATGAGACAACTATCCACAAAAGACCAAAATGACACAAACATTAACAATTATAGGTCACCGTACGGCCTTCAACAATGAGCAAAGCCCATACCGCATATAGTCAGCTATAAAAGGCTATAAAAAGCTATATATTAAATATATATCAGTTTTTCAGAACCATTAAGATGATCACTTGATTGTAATGTACAAAACTAAATGCATGTTCAACTAGAAATACATGTATAACGTCTATCATCATTAACAATAGTGTTTTGCATCTCTTTATTAGCTTTTCATTATGAGAATTGATTAAAGAATAATGTAAATACTTCTACATGTACTAAGTGACTGATTATTATTGTTGTGTTCGTCATTTTTTGTGTGAATTACAGTCACATTAACACATATCAAACAATTTGATACTCAGAACTGTAACATGAGTAATTACTTTTTAAATAAAAAAAAATGGTGTTATGTTTAACCTTTATCACTTTTAAACAAACACAATGTCTCTGTTAAAAAAATATCAGCGCTGTCATTTTGAGTTCATGAACATGTCTGTGTCAACTGTTGCGCTTGCTTATTCTTTCCATGTATTTGGCCAATTTACTTGTAAAATTAAAATACCATATCACAATGAAAAGTAAAATGACAAAAAAAATCGAATTCATAGGAGAATTCGAAACGGAAGGTGGAAAATTCGAAACGGAAAGTGGAAAATTCGAAACGAAAAGTCCCTTGACAAATGGCAAAATCAAACGGGTAAACACATCAAACGAAAAGAAAACAACAATCAAATTCCTGATTTATTACAGACATTTCGTTATGTATAAATGGTGGTCTAAACCTGGTTTTAATTGAATTAATTTGTTCATAGTTTTCTGAAATTAATAAACAAATATTTAAATTTATCCTGCAATAAGGTTTTCTATTATACAGATACAGCCTTACAGATATCACTATGCTGTATCTGTATACTATACAGGTATTGCTTTAAAGCTCCGCCCACTGCCGGACTGAGTATGGTATGAACCTGCGTGACATCAGAATGTGTATTGCAGTCACATTCCAATGACGTATTAATTGTGAATTAACGATTACTTTTACACGTTCTGTTTGTTTTCAAACATTTCTTTGGAGCAATGAGAATCACACCAATTTTCTAATAACATACACAAATATACAGCAGTCTACTCTACGATGACAACTATCGATTTCAAAACTAGAACGTGAATGAGTGTGTTACAAAAACAACCATGTCAATTTCACAATGCATGTTTAGTGAATGAAATTGACAAAGCAAACTAAAAAATACGGATGAAGTTCAACAGCCCATCATGATCTCCTATATAGTACCTTTACATCGTCGTAACAAAGGTAAGCATGCTTTGATGATAGTCATATGTCCTAACAAATTGATGTCCATTATATGTTTGTATTGCTGTAAATTACACAGTTCTATATCTCCTCCAATCCCTATTCCTGCATTGTTAACTACTGCCCACAAACCTACAATTAAAAGACATTATAAAATACTTTTAGTGTACCATTTTTTTTCTGCTCTACGTGCGTATTTCGAAAATAAATGATTCAATATTTAATGAATGGCTGTTATTTATTTTGAATTAATTGAACCATAAAATTAATTTTTGACTCTTCACATTGAAAAATCCGCGAAGCGGATTATGTTAAATGTGAAGAGTCAAAAATTAATTTTATGGTTCAATAAATTCAAAATAAATTATTGCAATTCGTTATAAATAAATTTCTATCAAAAATAAGACTCAAAGCTATATATATTAATACGAATAACAACATACACAAATGTTTGCGTATGAATACACAAGTGAACGTTAGAGTGGGCGTGTCGCCATAAACATTAATAACATTGAAAATAAAGTTAATTCTTTTAACCAATCAGAAGACAGTAAATACACCAAATTTATTTATTCAGTGATGCTCGTCAATTAATAAAAAAACGTTTAACTATTTTATGATCTTTGTTTCCTTTTTCAGGAACTAAAATTGAGAATGGAAATGGGGAATGTGTCAAAGAGACAACAACCCAACAATAGAGCAGACAACAGCCAAAGGTCACCAGTTGGTCTTCAATATAGCAAAAAACTCGATCATTTGTATTTAATTTAGATTGTCAAAAACAATATATGGCTTTTAAATATGATCAATCATACAAGCTCAGCTCTAATAGCAAAACTAACTATATTAGGTATCCATCCCTGACACAAAATCAGTACGTCCACAGCAAGTGAGACCTTCAACACGGAGCAAAACAAACTCACACCTCACTACAAGTCTAAGACGGTCATAGAACCAGTTTGAGCAGAATTCTTTGCAAAATGATTTGGATATAAAGATGTATCATACAAGTGAGAGACTTAGCTAACTATATGTATAAAACCTACATCAGAAAATGCATGTAACAAGTCTGGAATAAGACTGTTGATTCAATTCGTTTGATGTGGTTTGGATTATGATTTGGCCATGTGAAAGGAACTTTTCGTTTCGAATTTTCCTTGGTCGGTACGGGATTTTTTTTTTCTTTCACAACCAAATCGGACCCGTACAAAAAAGAAAAAGAAAAAAAATGAAAACTTTAACCAATTACTTCCTACGCAAAAGTGTAAACATAAAACGTTGATTGATATATTTTAGTTTTCAAGGATTCCAATGAAAGGTAAAGGACCACTGTAGAACACATTTTGACTGGTAACTTTGAATACTAAAATGAATTATAAAATTGAGGGTATGTACTGCCTGATTTTCTGATATGAAGTACCTGGCTTGTTGTTTCCAAATTTACGGTAACCAGTAAGGTGTGACGTTAACGGTATATTGAACCAAATTTAATTAAAAATAGTACCAGCCTTTGTATCCACACGTATTATTATTGTCCATCTCCAGCTATGCAAATTTACCTCCCTCCATCCCATCACGCATAACGTACTATTTGTTTTCGTTTAGTTGTGCACTTTAATCGCCCTTCAACCTATCTTCCAGACCATATTATTTATTTTATTGTTTTATACAGTCAAAAAATTTTACAGCCGTTCGTCTCATTTTGCAGAACGCCCTATTTTTTCCATTTACACTCCTAGAAATTTAACGCCCTTCATCCCTTCTTGTATAACTAGCATTTGTATTTATTGGTACTAGCGTCTGGTCCTGCTGGTTAGAAATAGTTGTCATCCGACGTCAAACAGGAATATCAATCAATCCTTTTCGACCTACCAATTGTTTTCCTTGTTACTTTTTTTATTTCATTCTTTGTCCTTAGCATGCATATATAATCATACGTTTTTTGATTGAGTTAAGTCTACTAATTGATATTTTATCGTATGTTTTTATATGTTGTGATGTTATGCTATTGTTTCAGAAAAAGGGAGAAGGTTTGGGCCCATTAAAACGTTTAATCCCGCTGCAAATGTTTGCACCTGTTTTAAGTCAGGAATCTGATGTACAGTAGTTGTCGTTTGTTTATGTAATATGTACGTGTTTCTCGTTTCTCGTTTTGTTTATATAGATTAGACCGTTGGTTTTCCCGTTTGAATGGTTTTACACTAGTAATTTTGGGGCCCTTTATAGCTTGTTGTTCGGTGTGAGCCAAGGCTCCGTGTTGAAGGCCGTACTTTAACCTATAATGGTTTAATTTTTAAATTGTTATTTGGATGGAGAGTTGTCTCATTGGCACTCACACCACATCTTCCTATATCTATATATAACATTTGCCACTGGAATTGTATCTATCAACCAATCCCTTTATGTATATATCAGATGATATCAATGTACTTACAGCCGATTGCATTGGGTGTGTAGGTAAAAATAATATACTTCGGTTGCTAGCTTGCTAGTTAAGCCATGAAGTCATTAATAGGTAAGGTATACTACTCTCCATTCGAAGCATTATAGTCCTACAGAAATATAGATTGTTTATCTGTCGGACTTAAAAGAGGGTAGTTTACCTAATCTAATAATGACTAACGGTTCCGCTAGCAAGCAGGCTAACCAAAAAATTTTACCTTTGTCTACACACTCAATGCAACCGGCTGTAATACACACAGTACTGCAGCATTGAGTACAAGAGTAATCATGACCTCGTGGGAATGAGAATTATTGTCCATTTCTTAGCAATCTCGTATAGTTTCGATATTACTTTAATTATGCTGTTTCGTCTAAACACTTGTTTAAGATGGTATCAAACACTACAGGGAGATAACTCTGTAAAGTCCGCTATTTTTTTTAATCACGTTGTATTGTTAAGGAAATAGTAAGCTTCTCAAAGAAACAAAATTTAATTTAGTGTTTGTCAAACTGCTATATATCCAATGACAATTTTCTGAAAAAGTTATTTGTTCAAGTTTTATTTTTATATTTTTATTAAATTAAATATTCTGTCAAAATTTTGTTAAAATTTGGATGGGTAGCTGTCTTCTTGTGGTAGTTTTTTTTATAAGTATTTTAACCCAATTGGTGTTTGCTGGGAGAATTAAAAAAAAAAATGGCCAATAGTTTAAAAAAAAAAAAGGCTAAATACATGTACAACCAAACTTTTATTTTTTTAGTACTAAAGTGTATGTATGTATGCAATACATGTAAATGCAGTTCAGAATATAGAAGGTTCATTTGTGCAGATGATGATGATTAATTCTGATTTAAAATGGTACGTACATTGTAACGACTTGACTATACATGTACTATTTATAATAACCCCCCCCCCCCCCCCCTCTCACCTCCCCCGAATATGAAATATGAAATACCGAAAATGAATTAAAAATAATAACGACCATCTGTGTAAGTAAATAACATGTGTACGTATGTGTGTATACCAATTTCCGTTCATTTTATAGGTTTCGGCCAGGTGGAATAGGATCCAAGTTACATTAAATAGTTCCGTACCCACGAATGCAGGGCTTAAAAAAGTATAACTTTGGTTTTAAACTGTGTAGTGTTATTAATATTACGCCTGTTTTGAAACTGAATATAATTTAAAAGGGTAGGCATTCTAATTTGAATGTCTGTATAAATTTTAATTGGTTTAAATGTAATCTGGCGTCGGTACATAGAGTAAATTGCATATATTCTAGCCTTTATTCTTCCCCAAAAATTAACAGACTGACCCTGTTGTCAATAAAAACAAAACTTTCTAACGGAATGCCGGTCATGAGGCACTAAGATTGTACTTAGTCACTTTGAAATAAATGCCCAACATGAACTATGAGTTTCAATGCGTTTCAATGGGGCAAATAATAAGGTCCCCGTTCCAGGTTTGAATTTCTTTTATCAATTCTTAAAAAAACATTAAAACAATTAAAAAAAACAAATTCAACTGTAATAATGTCAAACGGAGATTATCAACACAATGCACTTTTAAATAGGCACTATATATCAAAGTATAAAATAAGATTTTGTATTGTTCAATCATTAAAGAAAGTGAAATAGTGGAATACCATTTCGCCTTTAGAAGCCTGTGTGGTTCAATTTTGTCAAATAAGCTAGGAATCATTGATGATGAATTATTCACTTGCTACGTATACCGAGCCCATGCTCTGTATATGGTTTATTCAAGACTTTATATAATTTGGATAAATGTTTTATATTGTTATTAATCAAATATGAAAATTTGAATCAAATCGGTGAACCTGAATTTGACAGGTAGTTATGGAACAAGAAGATGCGGTATGATAGCCAATAAGACAACTATCCACACGAAACCAAAATGACAAAAAAATTAACAACTATAGGTTACCGTACGGCCTTCAACAATGAGCAAAGTCCATACCACATAGTCAGCTATAAAAGTCCCCGAAATGACAATGTAAAACAATTCAAAGGAGAAAACTAACGGCCTTATTCATGTTCAAAAAATGAATCAAAAACAAATATGTAACACATATACAAACGACAAGCACTGAATTACATGTTCCTGACTTGGGACAGGCACATACATTAATAATGTGGCGGAGTTAAACATGTTAGAGGTGATCCAAACCCTCCCCTAACCTGGGACAGTTGTATAACAGTGCAAGTGCCCTTTTAATATTTGAAACTGTAAATAACGGTATTTTTGCTTGCCTTAATTCTCAGTACATGTATCTTGTTGAGACCCCAAATTAAGGGTGGCATATGTCAAATCAGTGAACCGTCAAATCAATGATTCATACCCGATTAACGTTTTGTAAAGACCTGCACCGGGTTAATTAGTTCAAGGTGCAATAAGTAAATAATACATATAATTTATGACACGAGATCGTCCCAGGTATTTTAGATAATAAGGTTGGCAATGCGTTGATTAAATTACATGTAAAAAAATGTACGGAAAAGGTTTATAAAATGCATTGTATTATCAAAATTAATGGTATTATATAATCTAGGTCGAACTGTTTCTTAATTTTGTTGTAATTGGAGTCATTATAATTTTATTTTTATCTTTTACCATGACGATAGACTAATACTTCTATTTTTCTATCAAAGAAGCTTATTGATGAATTGATGATTGCTATTTCAAACTCACCTTTTGCAGAGCATTGTTCTGAAACTGTAGCAACTAACTTGTCTATTTCATCCGATTTCGTAAGATTAAGTTGTAAAACATTTAAATTTTTAAGATTCCTATTTCTTAGTTCGCATGCTCCTTTTCCATTGTAGTTTAATACACCAGCAAACACAATAAACCCGTCGTCGACAAGCCGGTTTGCTAAGTCGTGTCCAAATCCTATAAAAGAAACCGACATAACTTACTATGCAGTACGGGATTAGTCTTTCGTACTTTCAAATGACAAAATATTGCTATAGTCTCTATTTAACATGTTTACAACATTTTTAGAGCGTGCCACTTAGAATGATTCACGATTGTGACCTACCGAATAAGACTATTTACCGGCTTTGTAATCACATAAGCAACACGACCAGTGCCACATGTGGAGCAGGATCTGCTTACCCTACCTGAGATCATCCCTAGTTTTGTTTATTCTTTAGTTTTCTATGTTGTGTCATGTGTACTATTGTTTTTCTGTTTGTATTTTTCATTTTTAGCCATGGCGTTGTCAGTTTGTATTAGATTTATGAGTTTGACTGTCCCTTTGGTATCTTTCGTCCCTCTTTTAGAACTTTCCATATTCTGTAGACACTATTCTGTATGTCAATATAGATATCCTTTCTTTGCTTTTTCGTATTGTTTGGTTGGTGTCTCATTGGTAGATTCTAAATATCTCATTAATAATGACAAGGGCCTCGGTTGCACATTGGTATCGACGGTAATAGTCCAACTTCTTTTATATCAATAACCTGCCAACACCGAGTTTGTGAGATTAAAATTCCGCACGAAGTATGTGCTTTTAACTCCAATCTTAATTTACTGGATTTATCAGTTTTCCTACTCCGGCGTCTTCTTTTGATAAACACTGACAACCACGAAATAACATAATAGTGATGAAAAAGGGGGTACATACATGTACCAATCAAGCCCTGCTTACTACATGTATGTCAATACTCATTACCGTATGCTAACCAAAAAAAAAATACGTTTAACTCTACGTTGTTGTATCATCAAAAGATTGTACACATCTTCTTTAGCTTGTTAGAAAAAAAACCAAATATTTGATATTTAATCCAAGTTGTGATGTGGTCAAATACATGTAGTACATTTATATATATATCTCTATATATTAATACGTTATAGGATTTTCTAAGGACCCCATGCAGATCCATAGAGGGTTGATAAAATTCATAGAGGTTGAGGTCGAAGGACGAATCTCCTGTGTGCTTTACTCACCCTCTATGGTCCGTGGGTGTCGGTAGTGGACTGTATATTAAACGAATATATCGCACGCGGGATTTTCTGGCTGTGTTTTATAGAAAAATAAATAATAAAATACAACAACATCAATAAATGGCATCACCATAAACATGCAGTTCTTCGAATCCCATATAAAATTTAATAACTCTAACATATGCATAGGGGTCACCACGTAAGTTATATATACTATTTACAACTTCATATTTTACCCGCGCTTCGAAAAAGACCAATTATATATATATCAAATGCGTTTTGTTGAAATATACTTTTTCACTTTTTTGGTCTTTAGGAAAAGGTTGTTTGTGCTGTTTTTAGACCCTTCTACAACGAAATTTGTTTAACATGCACACGTATAAAAATTGCGGTTTTTATCCAACGCAATCATAGGTTTGAACGTAGTTTTCAATTTAGACTCGTATATACATATATGTATGATATGTATATATATCAAACGTCTGAATAATAATATATATATAACAAGTCAAAAAGGATACAGTGTACACCATTAAATAACTGTAAAATGAACAAATATTTGATAACATCATAAAAACAAATACCTGTATCACATCCAGTTATCAGAACAGCCTTTTTATTTACAGGCAAATATTCCTTGAATTTTCGTTCGGTGACTTTGAATGTCAAATAAAATATCCCAAAGCAGATCAAACTTATGTATTTCTCATAGCAAACAATAAGTATACACAACAGCACACTTGCTGTAAATAATGAGCGACAAATCAAAGTTATGTCCATTATTGTACAAGTAATTCTACTATCTTACGTACATATAAGATAAGACACGATTTGAAAATAATTGTATTCAACTGGAACCGTATTATAAGCCGCTACAGCATATTACATACAGGTACATGTACTAGTTGTTCCAAAATCTTTCTTATCATCATTATAGATTGAAGATTTATTATAATAAACTAGACAAGTTTTATACCATTACATGTGTACATGCCTTCTCTTTACTAAAGATAAGAACGGTTTTGGAACAATTGGTACGTTTATATAATTCATAAAGATGTACAACTGATACAGGGTACTAGCATATAGTGTTATGATAGACTTATAGACGATTTTACGACAGACATTTGATTTTACCTTTTTGAATACCCTCCGGACAATTTCTATCCTGTTAAACACGAATTGACTGTATCGTACAAAATTACAAATAAACAACTATGCAATGAAAACAAGACGTGGTGTGATTGCCAATGAGATAACTTTTCACAAGTGACCAAATAACACAAAAAATTAAAATCTATAGGTCAACACATGGCCTTCGACAATGAGAAAAGCCCATACCGCATAATCAGCTATAAAAGGCCTCGTTCAACCATTTGTTAAAAAAAGAACGTGACAGCTAAACAGAACAATACATAATTCAAAATTTATTGAACTCGTCAAGTTACTAAAAAAAATTATAACAATTATATGATTAAAACTCAAAGTTTTATATCTTTCGATAGGACTATTTTTCTTATAATCGCCTTAAACTCTAGACTCCGGGTGCGGGAATTTCTATTTTATTTGGTCGGGTTGTTATCTCTTTGACACAATCCCCATTTCCGTTTACAATTTTATTAACATAACCAAACTTTTAAATTAATTGGCAATTATTGATTACTACATACGTTAGATAAGTATGCTATATTAGAACTTAGAAACAACAATATGTTAATTACCCCACTAATGTATTGTAAATGGAATAGAAATGAATACTAATAATTACAAAGATATAGTTATAAAATAGGCACAAATAAGGATCACTGTGGCAGAATACGCTATAACCAACATGATATTATCGAGTCCATCACACACATCCTTCCACGTTATAAATATCTCATTTTTACATTTCATATTGTCCTTCTCAGCATCGTTGCACAGCGGCATAACTTGGGTAATTTTGTTACCCCTATGCCACTTTTGTCCAATAAATTTCAATAAAAAGTTCATTTTTGCCGATTCCTCTCTATAATAAAGTGATGATATGTAAATGGTAACAACAGCAATGATTCCACTCAGCAGTATAGTCGCTACCATTATGATAAGTAAAAGACTCATCGGATTTGACGCGGCTGGTATGGACGTCTGCACCATGGATAGAAAAATAGTATACGATAATAGTACTGTCAATGCAAGTCCTATTCGTTCTCCGGCCTCAACCGGAAGTAAAAATACCAATGGATTTAAAATACTAAATAAAATAAATGGACAAATCACTATAACTGTGTAATATAACGGTGAACGTTTCAATGTCAGTTCAATCAGAAAAATAGAATATCCTGTTGAAGGATGTGTTATCAAACTATTAGATACTAATTCCCAGTCTGAGTTTGGTGTGAAAGAGGATAAATCAATTGGGTTTGAAACTCCTTTCAAACGTATGTCCATCGCATAAACACCCCAGGCAGCAAATTGTAATTCACATGTTTGTGAATCGAATGGAAATTTGTATATATTTGTACTACACTTTGAAAATAATACCTCACCATACGAAACAGCCATAGAACCATTGTAATCGATAGTCACAGACAGTTCATTTCCTAATCCCATTGGTTGCAATGTACCAACAGAATTTAAAAGTACTAATTTTGGTGTCCAAACGGTTTTTTGTGGCACTATTACATATTTGGCATTTCCATATGAAGAAGGTGTCCATGAAAACTCACCATCCGTCCAGAAGGCTGATATTCCTGCCGCTATCTGTAAAGTCTCTTCCACTTCTCGAAATTGGGTGATTGTCATTAAATGAAATTGCAATTTTACTTCTAACGGAGAAGAGAAATCCGAATTAGGAATTAACGATTTTTGGTGGTTCGTAAAAATATCACTGTAAAGTTGTTTCATATCTGATAAAGTTTGACTATTTCCTGATGATAATATAACAAGAAAAAATATAAAACTAGCTGGTGTATCGTCGATATACATTCTTATTTACCAATGAACAACACTAAATGGTGTTAAAAAAAAAAATAATCCTATGAATTAGTGTGTCGTGTACATTACCTTCGGAATCATTTAAATATAATTGTATTTAACAACGCAGAACAGTAGTATGATTTCATAAGTGATTAAATATCTTTCAAGCAAGGCATTAAAATTAAACCACAACTAGATTATTAATAACAGTCATGTCACGTTACTTCAAAGAGGTTTAAATATTATTCAAACAATTTACTAATTGGAAACTTAATAGCAAATTGATCAATAATAATATTTGCTTTTTTGTTATGGTGTATTATTATGTCGGTATCTTTTTTTTAAGATAAAGTGAATTACTTTTACAATTGAAACGTCAGGGGAAGAGGGGTTCTATTATGAATTATGTAAACAAACGTGAAACTAGAATTAGAAAAATAATCTCTACTCATATTTGCAAATTGAGACTATAAAGGTCTTTTAGTTCAAAATATAAATTGGAATGACAACACTTGTAATGAAAAACATGCATTAATGAATTGTCAAGTGCATGAAAATTTGAGTTATTTTTTGTTTTATCAAGCATCTCTATGTAATGTTATTTTTATGCATTTGTCTGATAAATGATATTTTGATTCACATATGAAAATATGTACTTTTTTACTGACAAAATATACATTAAAATTTTGACATTTTATTGAAATGAAGATTTATTTTATATTGCTAATTAAGATGTAAATAATAAAAAGATACCTTTTAGATAGTATATCATACTCTTTTTTTAGAGTGGCTCTTGTATGTTTAAAGATGATGTGTTGGTATCCTTTTGTATGGTTTATATAAAAAAGAGATGGGACTTAAAATTAAATGTTGCCTTGTTTTGTCTTGCCTTGTCTATATTGAAGGTTTAAAAAAAAAACATATCCCTACATACATGTTTATCGAATTAAAGTCATTTGAAACGAGTGACTGGTGAAAAATTCAATTATGTAACCAATGCATGGATACATAATAAACTCTCTCTGTCTGTTACGAAGTGAAAATATGGTAGCTCATTTATTGTTGTGGTTTACCGATTGTGGCCTTATAGTAAACAATCAACAAGAAAGCATGGATAATAAGCAAGTGTATTAAATGTACAATTATATAATAGCTTATTTCAATGACAGATCCATGTGTATTGCGTTTGCCAGATTTTTACGATAAGGGTCGCGCTAAGGTCACGTTGAATACGGAAAATATGCCGACGACTTGCTTCCTAGAAGCAAGAAATAAAAAAAAAGTAAACTTCTTCTAAACGTGGACACATTTAAGATTTTTTTTAAGGAAAAAGTATATGTACATATTAGGTTGAATAACGACAATTACCCATTTTGTTAAAAAAACATATGCATTATTATTTGTTTTCTGGTCTGTGGCTCCGTTCGTTCGTTCGTCCGCAGGTTAAAGATTTTGGTCAAGGTAGTTTTTGATGAAGCTGAAGTCCAATCAACTTGAAACTTAGTACACTTGCTGCTTATGATAAGATCTTTCTAATTTTAAAGCCAAATTAGACTTTTGCCCATTTCCCGGTCCATGGAACATGGAAAATGATAGTGCCAGTGGGGCATCCGTATACTTTGGACACATTCTTGTTAATTTGAGGTTTCATTTGAATTAAACCACAAAATCAATACCTATTTATTTAACTCAAACATCTTATAAATGATGAACTGAGGTCAGGTTTAGGTATTCATTTACAAAGTTCAGACTTCTAGTATTTTCCCTACGATATTTCTCTCAATAATACCTTTGTTTTGGGTTTTTTTAAAGAAGACTATATATATATAGCTAATAAAAGGTTATTTGCTAAAACTTGAGCAGAGTCTAGATTTCTTATATTTCCATTTTAGACCTTAATAAAACCTAGTACGAATATTTTGAATTTGTTTTGTCTAACTTAAAGTATCAATTTTGAATTCTATCTTGTTTTTTGTTTTTTATTTTACTCATGCTTATCCCTAACTATATTTATGTTTTTCCATAAACATTTTCATATGATTATAATGCTTACCCACATGGATCATCAATATGAATAAGTAAATAACATAAATAGAGGCACAATAATTACACATATTAAAACAGAATTTTAAAATGGATGAACAATTGGCATATCATACACTGTGGGTCGGGGTATGCTTACTTTTTTTGAGCACCTGAGACCATTCACCGATTTTGTATGGGATTAGTGTTTCTTCAGTCTTTGTTTTTTTTTATTTTGTGTTTTGTGTAATATTAATCTGTTGGTCATTGTTCTTCTTCTTAGCCAGATCGGGGTTTTTTTTTCGTCTTGTGATCTTGAGTGTCCCTTTTGTATCTATCGCTTATCTTTTACATGGAATTCAAATGTTACCTCGTTGAAGTTACCACCCAATCATGTATTTGATAAATAAAAATGAGGGTTGGATCATTTTTTCATGAAACATTACGCTCATGAACACAGATCACTGTTGTAGCCTTTTAACATAAACTAAATAACAAGACTTATATAACACATGAAACTTTAGATTTTATAAACGAAAATAGCATTTTAATCGTTTACATTCCAAAACGCCCAAAACGACCTTATACGATCTGAAACTCTCACAAGAGGGGAGGTTCAGCTAGTTATAAACCTTGTTTTTAATCAGGAATATGGCAGTTGTATACATTCGTTACGTTGGATTACCAGTATATAGTTGATCGTTTCATTGTGTCAGGTTTTATGGACCTCTTACCTTAATAAATTTTCTTGAATTTCGGTATATTTGTTAACAGAAGCATGCAAATTTATTTTTGTTCTAGACCGTATTCCGTCTGACAGCGTCGGAAAAGCATTCTTAACGCTCACACATTCTGTCCGGTTAACATTGACATATCTCTAATAACTTTGAAAATCGAATACCTTTAATTTATAAAATGTTGATGAAAAGTACAATCTCCGAAAAAGGAATCGGGGATAAGCATGATGAAGTTGCAGTTGTAAATTTGAGAGATTTCCAAAACATTTTAACAGCATTTTCGACAAAACAGTATTAGTTTGTCCTTGCCATTGCAAATGTATGTACAACCGTCTGTATGTTTCATATGCAATTGGTTTCGTTATGTGTCGATCAGATTGAAAAGGCTGGTGATAGGAAAACCTACTAAACACCTGAAGTCTAAATCTTCCATGACCACACGCGGTAAATGTACCCACTAACGACATTTACAGACACAATTTATCGTTTGAGACAACACAAGTGCTAGTTAACTAATACATCAGCACCAATTTAGAAAAAAACATGTTTTGTCGTATGCATGATCTAATCCTCTTTCATCGAACGTTATCGCCCAAACACCGGGTTTGTACAAACGCGCACCACGGGCGATGTTACATTGTGGAGGACGAGTTGCTTGCTCTTCCTCTACAATAAAACACTTTAAGTTTTTGCATGATGAAAAGAAATACAACATTTCGTCATATTCAATGTATCAGCTCTTTTGAGGTTGTATTTTGATTTTTTTTTCAATTATACCTCGAACATTATTATGATTATTGTTTAAATGCTCACCAGATGCATATAATTTGTGCCGTTTAATATGATTCAAGGATATCAATGACCTGTGTATTAAAATTCATCTTTTTCCCTTCAAAACTGTAAAATGTATATTGGATGTTTTTGTATCCTTCGCATCTCTTTTGCTCAGAGCTTGTGATAATTGTAATAGTTACCACATACAATCCTAGTGATAATTGAAAATTAATTAAAAGTTGTTAATTTGTGTAAATATCCCTTAAATTTTGTTATAGCAGACAATTGTATTGCAAGTGATTACATGGTTCTTTTTTCAAGAATAACGATCTATGGGCTTTTCTAAGAAAAAACAGAGTAAACGATCATTAATAAAAATGTGGTATGCATTAATTAAATGTCGTTCCAATTCTTAGTTCAAAATAATAAGTGTCCTGAATAATACCCTTTGACGTATTAAATTAACAGTTTATCTCAGAAAACAAATCAAAACTCACAAAGTAAATAGAAAAGCATTAAGGTGATGATATGTTACAAAGCAACACATTAAAACCCATTGAAAATTGGTCAATGAAAAGTTAATACAATGGTATTTTAAAGTGGTATAAACAATATGCAATTAGTCTAAATTGATTGGCTGTCTGATAAATAATAAGTCACTGTTTGTTGTGACGTATACTAATTTACATATGCAAATGTTCACTGATGCATGTATTTATGAAAGATTAAGTCACTAATTGTATCCAATCTCTTGAAGGATATACAAATGAAGTTATATCCGGTGAGTGCGTTTACTAGTGGAACACTTATTGCACTAGAAAAACATTTAACCTTGTGTTGATTTCACTGTAATATATTTCAACTGTTTTTCAAAATTCATGTTTTTCTTAAGTTGACGATTCCATATATACTACAAATACGATTTCCCAGAATTGCTTCAGTTTTCTATGAAAAATCTAACCGAAAAAAGAGAACGTTTATGTTTTCTATTGAAACTAGCTCTATTACATTTCTGTTTGGAGTTAAAAGCGGAGTTAGCAAATTCATTAAACAAAATCATTTAAGAAGGGATAATACTGAATCTATTTAATTTTCTATCGCTTTTTCAATGTACATTTCATCTTATTATGATGATTTCACAGTTGTTTTGTTTTCTCAATTAAAGAGAGAAGTACTTACTTCGTTTCACTACACTAAATATGTATTGTAGTGTACGAAGTACACGGAAAGGAAACGAGCGCTGTACGGAGATTGGTGAACAGTTTGATATTGTACTGTATTGATTATCAGATACATTATGTTTTCAATAGTTGTAAGTGTCTTTGAACTTGTTTTCAGTAACTGCAAGTTCCCTCGGACCTATTCTATGTGTCTTATGTGTTATTTATCTTTATATCGATCTATAAAGTTACACTGTTAGTCGTTTTTTATCTGATTTTCCTATATTGTTATTATGTCATGTTGTATTTTCACTTTCAAGATAATTAAAAGGTTGATCGTTCGCAAATATGTTTAACTCCGGCACATTGTCTATGTATCTGTTTCAAGTCGAAAGCCTGCAATTCAGTGGTAAGCGTGTGTTGCTTGTTATTCTTTTTGTTTGTCTCTTATTGATTTTTTCATAAATCAGGCTTGTTTGGATAGTTTGTCATTTTGAGACCTCTTAAAGCTTGTACTGCAGTATGGAATTCATTTATGTTTGAAACCGTACTCATGATAATGTCCTTGGCTGAGAGTTGGCATCTTCTACTTCTTATATCATCGAGTGCAGCAAAATTTAGTATTGACACACTTTTTTACTGTTTAGATAGATAATTTATTACTCTTAGTATCACTTTTTTTTTATATCACTGTAATGTCAGTGTGACCAGATCATTTATCACAGACGACGGAGGCAGCAACGTAATAAACATTGCTAGAAGACACAAGTTTGTGTTTACCAGAACATTGAGTACAGTGTTCCAATGCCGAAAATTAAAATACAATACCATCCAGATTTTTAAACTCACAATAAGGCTGAAGTAAATAAGAACAAATACTGAATTATACGTTTATCAATAGCATTGTTATACAAAGTAGAAAGATTCAAATATCTCACGAAATAACAGACTGAAGAAATGAAAGCAAGAAGTGTATCACAATACTTTTTGCTTCAAGTCAGGCAGTTTGATTCATAGTTCTATAATGTGTTGTTCTATCTGTGATGAGATTTTGCTACTTTTGTATCATACCTTGATCCTTGACTGTATATATACAGTCCGCCAAAAGTTAAGCACCACCGAAATATAATTGGCAATATTTTTTTAACTATTTCGAAAAAAAATATTTATGTTTGGTGTTATGAATAACCTTCAATATACACTAAGAAAATTCATTACGACCAAAAAGATTGAACTCCGATAAAACAGTCAAGCAACCTTTTATTAAAGGTCATCTGGGCGTTAACAAATACACTGTTTTCCCAGGTGGTCGTATTAGTGTTCGTACATTGGTCCGTCGACTACATAGAGGCAACCTAAGAGCCATTCGTGGTGTATAGAGACCTGTAATTACAGGCAGGCACTCTACCGTCAGGTTTGAATGGGAAATTGACGTTCTATGCTTGAAAATAGGAAGGTGACAAAACACTCATTGGTAAGATGGGAATCAGAATATTTTACTGTCAGTAGATCCTATAATACGAATTTCGCGGGAAAACAAAACGGCCGATGACCAAGACAATGTTTGCACAAGGACTGCATTCAGTGCTGGTGTTGTTCCAGAACGGGTTTGCTTCTTATACCGTTATAAGCTGGGTATGCATATTCTGATGGGTAACATAAACGGACAGACATACAGAGATGTGATGCCTTAAAACATTATAGTCCCTTGTTTTAATATCTCCCCACTTGCGTCAACATTGTCAAGACCCTTGTACATGGACGACAACGCTAGACCACACAGGGCACGGATTTTAACCGAGTCCAAAGAGCAACAAGCCATTTACACTATGTTTTGACCTTTGCTTTATGATTGTTTTCTTTTTTTCGAGGAAGCATTGATTTTTTATATTTGAAAAACAATCGATGCAATAAAAATCGGTGGTGCTTAACTTTTGGCGGACTGTATATTTTTATTGTAAGGAAATGACATCTTGGACTTTAGACATGTTTGTTTAGCTTCATATGAATTTCATATAACGTCCAAATAAATGTTTTGCATAGAATAACAACGCTTTCTTTACTGGATATAATCATAAAAGAATTTACGAACCAAAAGCAAACCTTAACTTGTTCATTACTATTGAATACAGATATAATTAGTGACATGGTTTTATAAGTTTTTTCTTCATTTAATTAAAAATGCAATTTCAACGTGATCACTTCTAAATTTTATGTTTAGTTTTGAGTGTTAACACCGGTAACCCGATATTGAACTATTAAATGTAATTACCATGTATATGAAAATCGTCAAAGTTGAAAATGAGGAAAAAATGTCGTGCATCATGTGTGTGATCATAATCACTGAGTTATAAAAGGGTTTTAAAATACGACAATTGATGCTATCGGTAAGCAATGTGTCCCGCTTCATATTTGTAATTCTATTCTCGTAATTGAAACTTTATATAAATGTAATACCACCTATAGCCTTTGTAAAATTTGTGCTTTTAAAAGACAATCATAATGTATCTGTGTTTTAAATAAAAAATACTTAAATTTCATTCTGTCAAGTACAATAGTCAAAATTTCACATATTTTTTTGTCATTGCCTTTAATAAAATTTGTCTACCTCTTTTTATGCAACCATATGTGACGTAGTATAGATTGGTGGTAATACACCTTAACTTATCTATATAGTTAGTCTTCATTTGAAAAGGGTTTAATAGTTAACTTACAATTACGTGAAATGTTGTTATCAAACAGAGCATTGTGACGTACGAGACAATCAAAAACAAAATATCAAGTCCATAACTTACATCCTTCCAACTTACATATCCAGGAAGAGGAGAGGTTTTACAAATTACATGTTTTTCCTCAGTAATTGGAACTACAGTAACAATATTGTTTTTTCGGGTCCATGGTAGTCGAGATCCAATCAGTTTCCAAAAAGCATTCATTTCCTTCGTGTCTGCTCTGTAGTACAGATACGTTATAAATATGGACATAACCACGATGACACCACTTATTACGATCGTCATTATCATTATGATTAACAAGTAACACATAGGATTTGACGATGCTGGTATGGCTGCAGAGACTAATGTAAGAAAAATTGCGTATGATAGAAGTATTGTCATACCAAGTCCTATGCGTTCTCCGGATTCAACAGGAAGTAGAAACACTAGCGGGTTAAGTAAACCAAATAGAGTGGTTGGACAAACTACCATAACACTATAATATAAAGACTCTCGTTTTATTGTAAGAAAAATCTCAAATGTTGAATAGTGGTTCCATATCACAGCCCGTGAATGGTACGATGTTAGATCCCAGTTGGAGTTTGGTGTGTAGAACAACATGCTTATTGGATCTGAGCTTTCTGTTAACACGGCAGTTTCATTTGAAAGTCCCCATACCGCGAACTTCAAATTACACGTCTGTGAATCGTAAGGGAATTTCGATATGTCCGTTGTACACTTTGCTGACAATATTCCACCTAAACCCAAAGTCACATTTCCGTCACTATAAATAGTCGCAAGATTGTTTATACTCCCTCCAATGGGTGCTAAATTGTCGACGGCGTTTACTAAAATCATTGGAGGTTTCCAGATGTGTTTACTTGACACAATAGTGTACGGTATATTACCATAAGAATTAGGATTCCACGATATTCCAGCATCATTCCATTCACAATGCAATCCACCTAAAACTTCAATAGTTTCATCAATTTCTTCAAATTTATTGATGCTCATCATATAAAATGTCATTTGTATCTGTAACGGCGTGCTGAAATTCGAACGTGGTATTACCTCTTTTTGATGATTAGCAAAAACATCTGCGAATAATTGTTTTTCATCGGAGAGGTTTTGTCCACTGCAATAGTTCAAGACAAGAATTACTAAAGTCGAAAATAATGAAATGGTGAACATGGTCATCGATCAGTTAGACATTATCCAGCGGCACAAATATCAACGAATAATTGATGGTTTGTTATTTTCAGCTAATGTATTTTGAAAATGAAACATTCAATATGGTCAATCAGACTATACCCAGAATCGAAATGAGACTTTCAGTTGCTGTTATAATATTTATCTTGTAAGTTGAAACTGATATTTGCGATCGAAATAAAAATGCGACTTTTTTTAAAAAGAAAAGAAAGACATAATCATATTTAATTAATACGTTGTAATAGTAGATAAAAGGAAAACATAAATTAGGTTTTATTCAAATATTTAAATAGGATATTTTATATTTTCATGTCAATATTCTTTGTAACATAACCGTTATGTAAATAATGAGTTTATAATTGTAATTACTTCTCCGTTCAATGGAATCAATTTTAGTTGCATGAAGCCTTGATTAATAGACACCAATTTGCTGCATTCAAGAAACTTTCTGCGTCAGCTAATATTTAGACTCCTAGAAATAATTATCTATAATATCTATCTTGTTGATCACACATGCTGATTTCTTCATACGTGGTTTTGTTAATTTGCTTGATTTCTAAAAAAACATTATATCGGAAATTCGAAAGTTTAAAGCAAGAAAGGGATTGTAGACGGTATAAATTTGCAGCATTGCTACAATCGACAGAATTAAATCAAACCATACAATTACCTGCAGGTCTGTCATACAATAAAGAGATATTAATCTATCTATAAAACCAGGTTTAAACCACCATTTCCTTAAAAAAAAAATTAAAAAATGCCTGTACCAAGTTATGATTGTGGTTTTCTGTTCTCTCTTTTTTTTTTTTTTTTTAACAACAAATAAATATTCTTTGTTCATCAAATTGCTTGTTACAACTTTACTTCATTGTCCAAGCTTCAATAAAGTATCCCTGTGAAAAACTTTCTGAGTATCCAGGAAAATACACCGAATATAATAAAATATAAACATTATTTTTTTCCATCAATGATATAATTTTTTTTTAACTTTATGAAAAATACATTTTGAGATACTGTTCTTCTCATTCATAAGTCTTCGTAGCTCCTTTATAAACATAGCATACACATCTAAAAAATTCTCTTTTTGCTCGGACACATAGTATGACTTGTCAATACAAAAACCTATAATTGTCAAGAAATAATTAAAACCGTTATACCCTTGATCTGATATTTTGTATCCAAATACTATATGTTTTGCCAATATCTTGTTTTGAAAATTCATTTTTGCTAGAAGATAATGTACTTTCTGCCAAAAATCTTTCAAAAATGAACATGTAATAAAGAAATGCAAATGACTTCTTCTTCTGTTTTACAAAAGTTGCATTTATCGTTCTCAGATATTTTCCACTTTAATAGTAAATGCTTTGTAGGAATAATATATTGAACCAGTTTCCATCTGAAAATTTTTAACTTATTTTCCTTTAAAATTTTAAATATAAAAGCGTATACAAATGGCATCTGTGGTACGTATTCTAATTTTAAATATCTTGTCCAAATGTTGATATCGATTGGCTTTGTATATTTTTTATCTACTTAAGTTTTATAGAGTATTTTATTGTTGATATCTTTTGTTTCAATTTGTTTATTTTGCCATCTTAATTTAACCTTACATATATTGATTTTGCTCTTAACGGATTTTTCTTTTTTTTAAACTTGCATCCATTCTTTTGGGATGCAGGATTTTAACATCTTTAATTCTGCAATCAAGTTTGTTTTATTAATTAACTTTTTTTAAATAAAACTTTCTGTTCTCATGACGTGTTTGGTTTTTTGCTTTTGTCAGTTGCTATAAGGGACTTTTCGTTTTGAATTTTCATGGAAATTCGGTATTTTTATTACTTTGCTTTTTTATATCACATATTCTGCGTCCGACATCAGTTGTTTTATCAATTTGCTAGGGTTTATCGAAAAACGCAAACATTAAGTTAAAAGAAAGAAGGCGTTAGTAGACAGTTTTTATTTGCAGCACTACTATGCGATGGAATTTATAGACACTCATCCACTTACTTAATGCAAATTACAAAAACACAAGCATACATTATGCCTATATATACCTGTTTAAACACCTGTAGTATCATTTGTCATATATGAATAAAAGTAGCTATTTGGTTTATGTCTATAGATCACTGACATTATGCATAAGGTCTTCAATAATAGATATTTTCTGCGCAAAATATCAAGCTTCAAATTGCCACTGTTTGACAAAATTAAACAGATGAAAAAAGTAACGCCTTTTGTGCGCAAATACGTGAAATAATTAAAACAATACAATTCATCGTATGATCAGATTCATTCTACAGAACAAATTGGAACAAAAGCAATTCAAAGACAACTCATATCAGTGTGACACACCGTGTGATCTTTATTAATGGCGCTTCTTCTTAGTTTCAAAGACAACTATGTTTATATTTTTAATCATAAATGCAGCTCAGGTCACTGTTTTAGAAAAACTACTTTCATTAAACTTATGATAGTGTCGGACCATTAATTTACCAATACAACTTTTAAAAATATATAAAAGAAGCCCTTCCCTGATGAAAATTTTGCTTTTGACGTCAATGTTTACTTAAACCTAAAACTAATTTCCAGAAAGACACTTTTGGTGAATATCACTTTTTTTTTAAATCTAATATATTAGGACTATGGTCCATGTTTCTATGATCAATTAAGACATATATCGACAGGAATATGACAATCGACCATTGAGTAGAATTTTTTTTTATACAAACACAGCTTTTTCGTTTGGATTGATAATTAAGTAAACCCTACAGGAATTAGATTTTTTTAAGACTCCTTTGATTGCAAAATTAAAAAGAATACATTCAATATATTTGCATTTGATTTTTACTGTTTATCTAATTGAATTTAATTTATCTGAACAATTGTGACAATAATTATAAAGACAAGGATCTGACAAGTAGTGTTTTTCAAACAGAATGAAATAAGTAATCTGAACTGATAAACTAATGGATATTTGACCAATCGGAACAATGTAAATAGGGATTGTTACCCTCAATATTAGAATAAAAAAAAGTATCAAAACATTGTAAATTAATATGAGTCATTTTCTGTCAATAAAGCGACCGAATAAAATAGGATGAATGCCTACTGAGGTACTACTATCGTATACTATCGAGTTTACCATGAAATACAAAAAACATATTGCGAAAATTTAATATATTTTAAACGAAATTATATGGATCTTTATTTGAAACAGTACACCAGTCAATCATTTGTAATGAGCTGTTATATATTTCGATCATTACCTCGTGTTTTTGAGGGGGGGGGGGGTGTTGCAATTTTTCGCTTTACGGACATATTCGGACGGAAAATGGCTGCTAGCTTCAGCCAAGCACTTCCAAAGTCTGATTGAATTTCAATGGAACCCATAATCTAGTTTAACAATCAAGCATCGCATTAAAAAATATAACCTTTTCATTTAAGGCATCTTACCAATTGGATATATCGTTTTGTTTTTGTAGTTTCTATAGATTTACATGTAAGACTGAAAACAATTTAAGCTTTTTTTTTTTTTTTATTTCTTATACATTATGTTATATATATGTAGGACTCGCAACTGCGATGGTACCCCGAACTGCGATGGTCACGCTGAAGACCGGTGGTCCACGCTGAAGTGCGTTGCTTAACACACAGGAGTATGAAGTTGACATTGTGACTCTAACTGTTTGTTAGATATGCTGAAGTGCGTTGGTGTGTACGCTAAAGTGTGATGGTCTAACTAACTGTGACTACCTACATGTAAGCAGGACATATTTTGTTTTCAAATATACTAGTTACTTGTTCTTGTCATATCAAAGCGAAGAATTTCCTCACAACACTCATTTATCTATTAATCTGATATCGTTACAGTTTTTAAGAAATAAAAACCACTCAGTACATTCATGCTTGACTATATATATATATATAGTGAGACGTGAAGCCTTTTCTGATTAACGATTAGCTGTTTATCTGCTGAGCATCACAAAGTACACCAAAATTGGACCATTCGGGTTTGTTTTGGCCTAACCAATTGCAGAAGATGATAACTGTATACGCAATAAAGAATTATTTAGATTGCATTACGTCTTGAAAAGCAGGTTTCACACCACATCTTCCTCTATCTATTCATCTACTTGATATCACGAAAACATTGCTAATAATTGATTTAATTTATTATTACGTTGTTCAAACAAAATTATGTGATCTAAACTTGAAGAGAAGAATAAATTAATATTAAGATCAAAACATTTTATTTGGCTTACAAAACGTTTTCTCCATGAATTATACATGATTCCGCAAACACTGGTTACCATATCTGCAGACCAAGATCATGATTTAGTCGCCTTTGTGTTTTCCGACTTAGTTTGACATATTTTTGTAACCCCCACATCTAATGATTAAATCTGTTCAGGATTTGAATCGTTCGTTTCATTCTGTTTCCTTTCATTCGGACGTATGAAACCTACATCTACAAAATCTTATTACCCTGCCTATGTAGTTATAAGATGTGGTATAAGTGCAAATGAGACAACTCTCCATCCAAGTCACAATTTGTAAAAGTAAACCGTTATAGGTCAAAATAAGGTCTTCAACACGGAGCAATTTAATTTTATAAAGCTGTATTGGAAAACATCACAAAGTCCAAACGTAATGAAAAACCATCGCACGACAGCGACACGACCTCGAACTTCGGCGTAGACCATCTAACTTCAGCGTGACCATCGCACATTCTAATGCAACAACGTTTGTAACGTTCATTTTGATTGGATAAAGTCACTTATTTACACGGCATCAATTGACAATTGATGCTATGGGACGAACGCGCAAGCGCAGACGGCATATGACAGATTTTAAATACATGTATTAACGTTGCTTCTATCAGTTTCATTAGAATGGAGATAATAATATTGTGTTTTAAGCTCCGACGGCATCAATTGGGGATTTGATAGTCGCGAATATCCCTTTACTGTCTCCGCTAACGCGTCGCCAGCACATTTAATTTGCGACCATCAAATCCCCAATTGATGCCGTCGGAGCTTAAAATACAATACAGTTATCTCCTAATCAGCGTCCCCATCGCACTTCCGAGTCCTAAATATATAAATTTATATATTGCCCATTTAGGAGTAAGAACAAATTCGGAGTATAGCGTATCCACGGATGGCGGCATGTCTTCCTGTACATTGTATCAGTTGTTTAACTTACCTCGTGAACGTTAACGTTAAAACCGACTCGGCGTATCTGTCTTATTCTATAGAAAGTGGGTTTAATGTGACATTGGTTGACTTTTGCTATACCAATACTGATATTAATAAAGATATGTTTTAGTGATACAGTTGTGTCAAAAATAATTGATAAATATATTGATGAATGGAAATATTTCCTTTATTCATCCTCTTCCAGACAGGGAAATGGGCGTTTAAAAACGTAAATTATTTTTTAGCAGGATTATGTTGTCGAAAACTGATGAAAACTGTTGAAGTCTTTTAGTGAAAGAACTGTCTTTGTAAAATTAAGATGTGGGGAGGCTCCTATCAGACTTGAAACTGGAATATATGAAATTTTGCCACTGGAAGAGAGATATTGTTTTATTTTTTTTAAACTGTTGGAGATGTATATATTTTGTCAATGAAACTGAATTGTATAAAAATAATTTATTAATTTTCTTTTTACCTTACCTTGGAGGAACATGTGATCCATACACACATGGCGTTCTTTTTACCTAGACCAGTGTTAAATCAAGCTAAAGGAAAATAACGCTTGGGACAACAGTAGGGAGAAAATACATGTAAGACATATGACAATTTATAACGATAAATAACTTGAAGAACTAAAAATAATAATATGACAGAAAATTCTTCCTATGTTTCTATGTAATAAAATTTACCACAAGCATTCATCGCATCTTCCTCTGCTATTTTCATGGTGTACGGTTCTGTATAAAAAGATTTCGTGTCTGTACTGCCTCTGACGATACAACACATGTATTATTCAAACAACATAGTCGCGATATATAGCTTTCTTGTGCAGAGGCGACCTAGATAACCACAAATCAGTCAATCATATAATAAATCATAAAAAATCACCAGCTAGAGAATTGATATGTGTGGAAGCATTACAACGCTATACAATCTTCTTTTTTATAATTGTCGGATTTTTCTTCTTTTTGGGACGTGTTATTATAGTATTCTTTTATTTTTCTCTATTTATATTACTTTTACGGTTTCGTCTTTTTTTGATGATATCCATTTGACGTGACTCTGTACTTATGCATGCCGTTATTGTGTTATTGTTCTATAATTTGTGTATTCTCATCTTCCTTTTTGGCTGATTTGCTTAAAGTCTCTGTCTATATGAATGTTTGTTTTTCTTTGATACACATGACGTGGCTCTGTACATATAAATCCCGTCATTTTGTATTTGTTCTATGATAATTTTTGTATTCTTCAGTTGTCTTTCATATTTGTTAATGCTTGGTCTATATGCCCTATGGAATCTGATGCGACTGTCATACACATGAGAGGTTTATCTAGCTATAAAACCAGGTTCATTCCGCCATTTTCTACATACGAAAATGTCTGTACCAATTCAGAAATATGACAATTATCCTTTCGCGTGAAGTTACCTGGCAAACAAACAAAAAAACGCACTCATTAAGAAACAAATTAAACTATTTTTGAATAAGTTTGTGTAATTTACGCGGTCAGCTTTGATTTACGAATTTTTTATCTTTTTTAATCTAGATGCGGAACATAATTGAAAATCGATTTAAGTGACAATATAATTATATATGTTAATATAATTGATATGTTGAGCTGTTTTTACCAACCTTTTTAATACACAAAACTTTGTTTGATAAATGTCTAGATTTTATTTTAAAAAAGCAACAACTGCAAAATAGTATTATCTTTATATAGTATTACGTGGCTAAATGCAAAAACTGAATAAAGTTTAAAATACTATCTCTTCACCCAAGTAATGGTTTCTTATTTTACATTCGTATCGAAATGTATCGTCGAGTTTTTATTTTATAATACGTGGCTAAATGCAAAAACTGAATAAAGTTTAAAATATTATCTCTTCACCCAAGTAATGGTTTCTTATTTTACATTCGAATCGAAATGTATCGTCGAGTTTTTATTTTATAATACATTAATACGAATTATAGCTAAATTAAATGTGAACATTGGTGCCTTTGTTTTTTTCTCATATCTTAAGTTTTTTTTTTTAAAGTTTCTAATGTTGTTTCTGTTTTTTAGGGGGGTATTCTTATTCTTTTCTTTCTCTGTTTTGTGATAAAATTGATTATGTTATAAAATGTTAAAAACTAAAATAAATAAAAAATGAATTAATAAAAACAGAGGCAACGAAATTTTTCCTAGACGTGTGCGTGAACATAAAATGCAGATACTTAAAGAATGTTTCTACACGTACATGAAATCGAAAGACATCTGATAAAATAAACATACTTTCACAATACATGTATTTGATAACAAAAATATAAAACCACCCATTGCATAATAATAAGCTCTAAAACGTCAGGGTTCAAGCTAGGTCAAATAAATGGATAAACGTCGTGCAAAAAGGAAAAGCGGAAACTAGGTATGACATGTAAAAGTAGTCCGTGTGTAGATAATAGAGCAAACAAACCTATTAGATATCCATTCATGACACAACATCACTACATGCACAGAAACAAAAAGCAAAAGAACACATCAACAATATCACTATAAGCAATTATAATCAAAATATCGACTGTATGTCAATGTCTTTTCACTGTATCGGAAAGAACAATTTGTCACTACTCAATTTGTTTAGGTATGTTACACACAATGATTGCGTTTGAAATTAAATCAAATTATTGAAGATTCATTAGAAAAAAATATTACTGGAACAAATAAACAAACTAAAGCGCCAATTCAATTAAAAACGTATTAACCGCATGACGCTTATTTTAGAAGCCTTGTGGTATTATATATTAATTGATTTACAGTACCCCAGTCTTTGCATCATCAAAATCTGCGAATTTTGTGCGATATATTTTCGCCTTATTTTTTTTTTTATATATATATATAAATATGTAAGACTCATTTCGACATCCGATCTCTAATCGGTATCTGTTCTTCAAATCGCATTCAAATCATTTGTAGTAGGATTCCAACTTGTCGATCGATTCCCTCTTGAGAGTCGATTCCCTCTTATTCTGATAGAGTACTGAACTCGATCTTAAAATTTATTTTAAACTTCAAATATTGCATTCTGTTTCATATTAAAGAAAAAGGTGTTTGATGGATAAAATTATGGCATGTTCAACTATATTTGTGAACTATTTGCAAATAACAGAGTCCACTAGAGGACACGAGATAAACATAACCTACTTTATCTACCAAACGTGCATACAGAACATTGAGTCGTTTAATGAAGAATACGTAACAAGTATTTAGTATTTATTCTCTAGTAAACAATAATTATAGTAATAGTATGGAGCTGAACAGTTAATTTGTTGTCAATGCAAACAACAGTCATGAAAATATTGGTATATACAATGTTAATTAATGTTACGATATTTGGTTTCGTAACAATAAATTTAAAGCACTTGATCATAGTTTAAAAAAATAGAAATATTTCAGAAAAAATTCACTGAAATACTGAGTGAAAATTCTTTTTATCAATTTGTCTGCATACACGACATGTGTACTGACTTGGTCTTAGAAACTCAAGACTGTCCTTATTGTTTCAACCAACTGAAGCAAAGGGAAACTTGAACTTTGTTCACCACTGATAGTTGCTTTTTCAACACCGGTCTCTGATAATAAAGATCCGCAATTCATGTTCTTTATAACCATTGTAATCAACCGGACCATGATACTTATCTATGAAAGTACGCATCATCGAAAAACTTTATCACCACACAAACAATCCTGTACTTAGTACTCCTTTCCGAAAAGATAGAGAAAATTTCTGGATAAGAGAACTAGGTACTGCAATGCCATGTGGTGGCAATAATAATGTCAAAGGAGTAGGAAATTTGTCAAGTCCAGCATGCAGTGATGTTAATGTAATGAGTTTTTTTCATACTACCTTACGAAACCAACGTAGTCATGGGAAAAAACGTTACCATCGGCCTAATGTAAAAAAAAGTCTTCCAAATCTAGATCGCCCTCTGGAAGCTTTAATGACCTTCTTTCTCATCTTCATCATCCGTTAGGGTTACATTACATTAGAACTATTCTTTATTCACTGCCAGTTAATTTTCCAAAATGTTTGAGAGATTATGCACTTGACAAAGGTCAATATACAGACTTGTCAGTATAATTTGTGATGTAGCTCTTTTCCGTCTCTTTAAATCAGTAAGATCGGAACCTTTACATGAGAAAAAGAGGAAATTTCTTCCTGTTTACTTACCAATAAAGGAATTGATGCAATCAACATCAGCAATGTATTATAAATATTTCCTTTATTCATCCTCTCCCAGACAGGGAAATTGGCGTTTAAAAACGTAAATTATTTTATGCAGGATTATGTTGTCGAAAACTGATGAAAACTGTCTTTTAGTGAAAGAACTGTCTTTGTAAAATTAAGATGTGGGGTGGCTCCTATTAGACTTGAAACTGGAATATATGAAATTTGTCACTGGAAGAGAGATATTGTTTTATTTTTTTTTAAATGTTGGAGATGTTTATATTTTGTCAATGAAAGTTGTATAACTAGAGGCTCCAAAGAGCCTGTGTCGCTCACCTTGGTCTATGTGAATATCAAACAAAGCAGATGGATTCATGACAAAATTGTGTTTTGGTGATGGTGAAGTGTTTGTAAATCTTACTTTACTAAACAGTCTTGCTGCTTACATTTATCTCTATCTATAATGAACTTGGCCAAGTAGTTTCAGTAGAAAATTTTAATAAAAATTTACAAATTTTATGAAAATTGTTAAAAATTGACTATAAAGGACAATAACTCCTTAGGGGGTCAATGGACCATTTCGGTCATGTTGACTTATTTGTAAATCTTACTTTGCTGAACATAATTGCTGTTTACAGTTTATCTGTATCTATAATAATATTCAAGATAATAACCAAAAACAGCAAAATTTCCTTAAAATTACCAATTCAGGGGCAGCAACCCAACAATGGGTTGTCAGATTCATCTGAAAATTACAGGGCAGATAGATCTTGATCTGATTAACAGTTTTACCACCTGTCAGATTTGCTCTAAATGCTTTGGTTTTTGAGGTATAAGCCAAAAACTGCATTTTACCCCTATGTTCTATTTTAGCCGTGGTGGCCATCTTGGTTGGTTGACCGGGTCACGCCACACATTTTTAAAACTAGATACCCCAATGATGATTGTGGCCAAGTTTGGTTCAATTAGGCTTAGTTGTTTCAGAGGAGAAGATTTTTGTAAAAGATAACTAAGATTTACGAAAAATGGTTAAAAATTGACTATAAAGGGCAATAACTCCTAAAGGGGTCAACTGACCATTTCGGTCATGTTGACTTATTTGTAAATCCTACTTTGCTAAACATTATTGCTGTTTACAGTTTATCTCTATCTATAATAATATTCAAGATAATAACCAAAAACAGCAAAATTTCCACAAAATTACCAATTCAGGGGCAGCAACCCAACAACGGGTTGACTGATTCATCTGAAAATTTCAGGGCAGATAGATATTGACCTGATAAACATTTTTACCTCATGACAGATTTCCTCTAAATGCTTTGGTTTTTGAGTTATAAGCCAAAAACTGCATTTTACCCCTATGTTCTATTTTTAGCCGTGGCGGCCATCTTGGTTGGTTGACCGGGTCACGCCACACATTTTTTAAACTAGATACCCCAATGATGATTGTGGCCAAGTTTGGTTCAATTTGGCCCAGTAGTTTCAGAGGAGAAGATTTTTGTAAAAGTTAACAACGACGACGGACGACGGACGACGGACGACGACGGACGCCGGACGCAAAGTGATGGGAAAAGCTCACTTGGCCCTTCGGGCCAGGTGAGCTAAAAATAATTCATTAATTTTCTTTTTACCTTACCTTGAAGGAACATGTGATCCATACACACATGGCGTTCTTTTTACCTAGACAAGTGTTAAATCAAGCTTAAGGAAAATAACGCTTAGGACAACAGTAGGGAGAAAATACATATAAGACATATGACAATTTATAACGATAAATAACTTGAAGAACTAAAAATAATAATATGACAGAAAATTCTTCCTATGTTTCTATGTAATAAAATTTACCACAAGCATTCATAGCATCTTCCTCTGCTATTTTCATGGTGTACGGTTCTGTATAAAAAGATTTCGTGTCTGTACTGCCTCTGACGATACAACACATGTATTATTCAAACAACATAGTCGCGATATATAGCTTTCTTGTGCAGAGGCGACCTAGATAACCACAAATCAGTCAATCATATAATAAATCATAAAAAATCACCAGCTAGAGAATTGATATGTGTGGAAGCATTATAACGCTATACAAACTTCTTTTTTATAATTGTCGGATTTTTCTTCTTTTTGGGACGTGTTATTATAGTATTCTTTTATTTTTCTCTATTTATATTACTTTTACGGTTTCGTCTTTTTTTGATGATATCCATTTGACGTGACTCTGTACTTATGCATGCCGTTATTGTGTTATTGTTCTATAATTTGTGTATTCTCATCTTCCTTTTTGGCTAATTTGCTTAAAGTCTCTGTCTATATGAATGTTTGTTTTTCTTTGATACACATGACGTGGCTCTGTACATATAAATCCCGTCATTTTGTATTTGTTCTATGATAATTTTTGTATTCTTCAATTGTCTTTCATATTTGTTAATGCTTGGTCTATATGCCCTATGGAATCTGATGCGACTGTCATACAGATGAGAGGTTTATCTAGCTATAAAACCAGGTTCATTCCGCCATTTTCTACATACGAAAATGTCTGTACCAATTCAGAAATATGACAATTATCCTTTCGCGTGAAGTTACCTGGCAAACAAACAAAAAAACGCACTCATTAAGAAACAAATTAAACTATTTTTGAATAAGTTTGTGTAATTTACGCGGTCAGCTTTGATTTACGAATTTTTTATCTTTTTTAATCTAGATGCGGAACATAATTGAAAATCGATTTAAGTGACAATATAATTATATATGTTAATATAATTGATATGTTGAGCTGTTTTTACCAACCTTTTTAATACACAAAACTTTGTTTGATAAATGTCTAGATTTTATTTTAAAAAAGCAACAACTGCAAAATAGTATTATCTTTATATAGTATTATGTGGCTAAATGCAAAAACTGAATAAAGTTTAAAATACTATCTCTTCACCCAAGTAATGGTTTCTTATTTTACATTCGTATCGAAATGTATCGTCGAGTTTTTATTTTATAATACGTGGCTAAATGCAAAAACTGAATAAAGTTTAAAATATTATCTCTTCACCCAAGTAATGGTTTCTTATTTTACATTCGAATCGAAATGTATCGTCGAGTTTTTATTTTATAATACATTAATACGAATTATAGCTAAATTAAATGGGAACATTGGTGCCTTTGTTTTTTTCTCATATCTTAAGTTTTGTTTTTTTTAAGTTTCTAATGTTGTTTCTGTTTTTTAGGGGGGTATTCTTATTCTTTTCTTTCTCTGTTTTGTGATAAAATTGATTATGTTATAAAATGTTAAAAACTAAAATAAATAAAAAATGAATTAATAAAAACAGAGGCAACGAAATTTTTCCTAGACGTGTGCGTGAACATAAAATGCAGATACTTAAAGAATGTTTCTACACTTACATGAAATCGAAAGACATCTGATAAAATAAACATACTTTCACAATACATGTATTTGATAACAAAAATATAAAACCACCCATTGCATAATAATAAGCTCTAAAACGTCAGGGTTCAAGCTAGGTCAAATAAATGGATAAACGTCGTGCAAAAAGGAAAAGCTGAAACTAGGTATGACATGTAAAAGTAGTCCGTGTGTAGATAATAGAGCAAACAAACCTATTAGATATCCATTCATGACACAACATCACTACATGCACAGAAACAAAAAGCAAAAGAACACATCAACAATATCACTATAAGCAATTATAATCAAAATATCGACTGTATGTCAATGTCTTTTCACTGTATCGGAAAGAACAATTTGTCACTACTCAATTTGTTTAGGTATGTTACACACAATGATTGCGTTTTAAATTAAATCAAATTATCGAAGATTCATTAGAAAAAAATATTACTGGAACAAATAAAAAAACTAAAGCGCCAATTCAATTAAAAACGTATTAACCGCATGACGCTTATTTTAGAAGCCTTGTGGTATTATATATTAATTGATTTACAGTACCCCAGTCTTTGCATCATCAAAATCTGCGAATTTTATGCGATATATTTTCGCCTTATTTTTTTTTTTTTTTATATATATAAATATGTAAGACTCATTTCGACATCCGATCTCTAATCGATGTCTGTTCTTCAAATCGCATTCAAATCATTTGAAGTAGGATTCCAACTTGACGATCGATTCCCTCTTGAGAGTCGATTCCCTCTTCTTCTGATAGAGTACTGAACTCGATCTTAAAATTTATTTTAAACTTCAAATATTGCATTCTGTTTCATATTAAAGAAAAAGGTGTTTGATGGATAAAATTATGGCATTTTCAACTATATTTGTGAACTATTTGCAAATAACAGAGTCCACTAGAGGACACGAGATAAACATAACCTACTTTATCTACCAAACGTGCATACAGAACATTGAGTCGTTTAATGAAGAATACGTAACAAGTATTTAGTATTTATTCTCTAGTAAACAATAATTATAGTAATAGTATGGAGCTGAACAGTTAATTTGTTGTCAATGCAAACAACAGTCATGAAAATATTGGTATATACAATGTTAATTAATGTTACGATATTTGGTTTCGTAACAATAAATTTAAAGCACTTGATCATAGTTTAAAAAAATAGAAATATTTCAGAAAAAATTCACTGAAATACTGAGTGAAAATTCTTTTTATCAATTTGTCTGCATACACGACATGTGTACTGACTTGGTCTTAGAAACTCAAGACTGTCCTTGTTGTTTCAACCAACTGAAGCAAAGGGAAACTTTAACTTTGTTCACCACTGATAGTTGCTGTTTCAACACCGGTCTCCGATAATAAAGATCCGCAATTCATGTTCTTTATAACCATTGTAATCAACCGGACCATGATACTTATCTATGAAAGTACGCATCATCGAAAAACTTTATCACCACACAAACAATCCTGTACTAAGTACTCCTTTCCGAAAAGATAGAGAAAATTTCTGGATAAGAGAACTAGGTATTGCAATGCCATGTGGTGGCAATAATAATGTCAAAGGAGTAGGAAATTTGTCAAGTCCAGCATGCAGTGATGTTAATGTAAAGAGTTTATTTCATACTACCTTACGAAACCAACGTAGTCATGGGAAAAAACGTTACCATCGGCCTAATGTAAAAAAAAGTCTTCCAAATCTAGATCGCCCTCTGGAAGCTTTAATGACCTTCTTTCTCATCTTCATCATCCGTTAGGGTTACATTACATTATAACTATTCTTTATTCACTGCCAGTTAATTTTCCAAAATGTTTGAGAGATTATGCACTTGACAAAGGTCAATATACAGACTTGTCAGTATAATTTGTGATGTAGCTCTTTTCCGTCTCTTTAAATCAGTAAGATCGGAACCTTTACATGAGAAAAAGAGGAAATTTCTTCCTGTTTACTTACCAATAAAGGAATTGATGCAATCAACATCAGCAATGTATTATAAATATTTCCTTTATTCATCCTCTCCCGGACAGGGAAATTGGCGTTTAAAAACGTAAATTATTTTATGCAGGATTATGTTGTCGAAAACTGATGAAAACTGTCTTTTAGTGAAAGAACTGTCTTTGTAAAATTAAGCTGTGGGGTGGCTCCTATTAGACTTGAAACTGGAATATATGAAATTTGTCACTGGAAGAGAGATATTGTTTTATTTTTTTTAAACTGTTGGAGATGTTTATATTTTGTCAATGAAAGTTGTATAAAAATAATTCATTAATTTTCTTTTTACCTTACCTTGAAGGAACATGTGATCCATACACACATGGCGTTCTTTTTACCTAGACAAGTGTTAAATCAAGCTTAAGGAAAATAACGCTTAGGACAACAGTAGGGAGAAAATACATGAAGACATATGACAATTTATAACGATAAATAACTTGAAGAACTACAAATAATAATATGACAGAAAATTCTTCCTATGTTTCTATGTAATAAAATTTACCACAAGCATTCAATGCATCTTCCTCTGCTATTTTCATGGTGTACGGTGCTGTATAAAAAGATTTCGTGTCTGTACTACGGGGCGCCGAATGGGACTCTTGTGGTTTTGTACAAAATTCAATTCTGTCATAACAAAATCATTTTTTTCTTACCAAACTATGTGCTACAGACTTGTTTTATGAGAACTTCAATTTTGTGATGACAAAATTCATTTGTGTAGACATAATTCTTTTTTGTCATGACAAAATTCATTTTTGTAGACAAAATTAATATTTGTCATGACAAAAGTCAATTTTGTCTAAAAGGTATGCAAATATAATCATATTTGCATACAAAATTGACTTTTGTTACCTGATATTGAAATAAAATCACAAAAGTCAATTGTGTGAGACAAGGTTCAATTTTGTGAGACAAAATTAACTTTAGTGAGACAAAATTGACTCTTGTGAGACAAAATTGTCTTTTGTGAGACAAAATTGTCTTTTGTGAGACAAAACTGCTTTTGTGAGACAAAATATAATTTTGTTAATTTTGAGGAGACAAAAGTCAATTTTGTTAATTTTGTTGAGACAAATGTCAATTTTGTTAATTTTGTTCAGACAAAAGTCAATTTTGTGACGACAAAATTCATTTTTGTGACGATAAAATTCAATTTTGTAACAAAAAAATTGACTTTTATGAGACAAAATTGACTTTCGTGAGACAAAAATCAATTTTGTTGAGATAAAATTCAATTTTGTCAATTTTGTTGAGACAAAATTCAATTTTGTCAATTTTGTCTCACAAAAGTCAATTTTGTCTCACATTGGTTAATTTTGTCTAACAGAAGTCAATTTTGTCTCACAAAAGTCAATTTTGTCTCACAAAAGCCAATTTTGTCTCACAAAAGTCAATTTTGTCTCACAAAAGTCAATTTTGTCTCACAAAAGTCAGTTTCGTCTCACAAAAGTCAATTTCGTCTCACAAAAGTCAATTTTGTCTCCCAAAAGTCAATTTTGTGTTACAAAAGTCGATTTTGTATGCAAATTAGGTCACAAAATTTCCAAACTTAACTAATTTGAATACAAAATTGACCTTTGTCGCCCAATTTTCAAATCAGGTAACAAAACTCAAGTCTGTGTAAGAAAAATGAATTTTGTCATGACAAAAGTGACTTTTGTCCGCTGATAGATAATTTTGTATGACAAAATTTTAAATTTGTAGTATGAAACAAATTTTGTTAAACTGGACTCATTTTTGTTGAACAAAAGTCACTTTTGTCCGTACAAAATTGAATTTCGAGTACAAAACCACATCCCATTCGGCGCCCCGTATGTACTGCGTCTGACGATACAACACATGTATTATTCAAACAACATAGTCGCGATATATAGCTTTCTTGTGCAGAGGCGACCTAAAGCAACCACAAATCAGTCAATCATAATAATAAATCATAAAAAATCACAAGCTAGAGAATTGATATGTGTGGAAGCATTATAACGCTATACAAACTACTTTTTTATAATTGTCGGATTTTCTTCTTTTTGGGACGTGTTATGGTATTCTTTTATTTTTCTTTATTTATATTACTTTTACGGTTTAGTCTGTTTTTGTTGATATCCATTTGACGTGACTCTGTACTTATGCATGCCGTTATTGTGTTATTGTTCTATAATTTATGTATTCTCATCTTCCTTTTTTGGCTAATGTGCTTAAAGTCTCTGTCTATATGACTGTTTGTTTTTCTTTGATACACATGACGTGGCTCTGTACATATAAATCCCGTCATTTTGTATTTGTTCTATGATAATTTTTGTATTCTTCAGTTGTCTTTCATAATTGTTAATGCTTTGTCTATATCCCCTTTAGAATCTGATGCGACTGTCATACAAATGAGAGGTTTATCTAGCTATAAAACCAGGTTCAATCCGCCATTTTTTACATAAGAAAATTTCTGTACCAATTCAGAAATATGACAATTATCCGTTCGCGTGAAGTTACCTGGCAAACAAACAAAAAAACGCACTCATTAAGAAACAAATTAAACTATTTTTGAATAAGTTTGTGTAATTTACGCAATCAGCTTTGATTTACGATTTTTTTTTTTAATCTAGATGCGGAACATAATTGAAAATCGATTTAAGTGACAATATAATTATATATGTTAATATAATTGATATGTTGAGCTGTTTTTACAAACCTTTTTAATACACAAAGCTTTGTTTGATAAATGTCTAGATTTTATTTAAAAAAAGCAACAACTGCAAAATGGTTAAGAACTTAGATTATATCTAACTAATTATAGAATTTTTGCAAATAATACCTTAAAGGAAATAGAATGTAATAGTTTTAAAATAACATTAACATGATTTATAGATTAAAAACAAAGAGACCCTTTATATAGTATTACGTGGCTAAATGCAAAAACTGAATAAAGTTTAAAATACTATCTCTTCACCCAAGTAATGGTTTCTTATTTTACATTCGAATCGAAATGTATCGTCGAGTTTTTATTTTATAATACGTGGCTAAATGCAAAAACTGAATAAAGTTTAAAATATTATCTCTTCACCCAAGTAATGGTTTCTTATTTTACATTCGAATCGAAATGTATCGTCGCGTTTTTATTTTATAATACATTAATACGAGTTATAGCTAAATTAAATGTGAACATTGGTGCCTTTGTTTTTTTCTCATATCTTAAGTGGTTTTTTTTAAGTTTCTAATGTTGTTTCTGTTTTTTAGGGGGGGGGGGGGGTATTCTTATTCCTTTCTTTCTCTGTTTTGTCATATAATTGATTATGTTATAAAATGTTAAAAAACAAAAATAAATAAAAAATGAATTAAAAAAAATAAGCTCTAAAACATCAGGGTTCAAGCTAGGTCAAATAAATGGATAAACGTCGTGCAAAAAGTAAAAAGGAAACTAGGTATAACATGTAAAAGTAGTACGTGTGTAGATAATAGAGCAACAAAAGCTATTGGATATCCATCCATGACACAAAACCAGTACATGCACAGAAACAAAAAGCAAAATAACAGCGATTGTGTCGCTAAATAAACCCATCAACAATATCACTATAAGCAATTATAATCAAAATATCGACTGTATGTCAATGTCTTTTTACTGTATCGGAAAGTACCATTTGATTTGTCACTACTAAATTTGTTAAGGTATGTGACACACAATGATTGCGTTTGAAATTAAATCAAATTATCGAAGATCCATTAGAAAAGAATATTACTGGAACAAAGAAAAAAACTAAAGCGTCAATTCAATTATAAAACATTAACCGGATGACGCTTATCAGAGGCGGATTTAGGGGGCAGGAAGGCGCACCCCTTTTTGCGAAAGAAATTGGTTGCTAATATAGGGAATCACTGAAGCGTGACTGGAGCGGGCCCCTTCTTAGGATCCGCCACTGCTTATTTTAGAGTCCGAAGCCTTGTGGTATTATATGTTTATTGATTTACAGTACCCCAGTCTTTGCATCATCAAAACCTGCGAATTTTATGCGATATATCATGTTTCGCCTTATTTTTGTATTTTTATTTTTTTTAAACTAATTCCGACATCCGATCTCTTATCGATGTCTGTTCTACAAATCGCATTCCAAACATTTGTAGTAGGATTCCGACTTGACGGTTGATTCCCTCTTATTCTGATAGAATACTGAACTCTTAAAATCAATTTTGAACTTCAAATATTGCATTCTGTTTCATATTAAAGAAAAAGGTGTTTGATGGATAAAATTATGGCATTTTCAACTATATTTGTGAACTATTTGCAAATAACAGAGTCCACTAGAGGATACGAGATAAACAGAACCTACTTTATCTACCAAACGTGCATACAGAACATTGAGTCATTTAATGAAGAATACGTAACAAGTATTTAGTATTTATTCTAAAAAATCGAAGCATTTGTTGAAATATAGTAAACAATAAGTATAGTTAAAGTATGGAGTTGAACAGTTAATTGATTGTCGATGTAAACAACAGTTATGAAAATATTGGTTTATACAATTTTAATTAATGTTACGATATTTGGTTTCGTAACAATAAATTTAAAGCACTTGATCATATTTTTAAACAAGAACTATCTTTAAAAAAGATATCCGACGTATTTAAATTTGAGTATATTCACCAAAACCCCGCGGAAATCTCACATGTATAGGTGCGTTCTAAAAGTCATGTACGTTAATCGTACAACAAAGTTTACATCAAAAATTATATAATTGTCCCGAAGAAACAGCTGTCATGGATGCAAAGAGCTATTGGAGAAACAATTATTTTAATAAAAAAAAAAAAAAATCTTTGTAAGATCTAGTTCAAATATTTATAGTTTTTCACTTGCTTTCCATCACGATATAATTAACGAGAAGTTTTTTCAAACACAACCAAATCACCCACCATGACAGCATTTTGTTCAATCACAGACAGGATTTTCGAGCATGCGTATTCTGTTGCCATAGTGAAGCGTCCTCAAGTTCAAAGGGCACAAACCGAAACTATAACGACTACGTCGGAAAAATAGAAATACTGAGTGAAAATTATTTTTATCAATTTGTCTGCATACACGACATGTGTACTGAATTGGTCTAAGAAACACAAGCCAATTTGAAATTTTTTTTTAATCACATGTGTTTTAATTTGTGGTAAATACTCTTGACTGTCCTTGTTGTTTCAACCAACTGACGCTAAGGGAAACTTGAACCTTTCACCACTGATATTTGCTGTTTCAACACCGGTCTGATAATAAAGATCCGCAATTCATGTTCTTTATAACCATTGTAATCAACCGGACCATGTTCCTTCTTTATCTATGAAAGTACGCATCATCGAAAAACCACACAAACAGCCCTGTACTTAGTACTCCTTTCCGAAAAGATAGAGAAAATTTCTGGTACTGCAATGCCATATGGTTGCAATGATAATGTCAAAGGAGTAGGAAATTTGTCAAGTCCAGCCTGCAGTGATGTTAATGTAATGAGTTTTTTTAATACTACCTTACGAAATAACGTAGTCATGGGCAAAAACGTTACCATCGGCCTAATGTAAAAAAAAGTCTTCCAAATCTAGATCGTCCTCTGGAAGCTTTAATGACCTTCTTTCTCATCTACATCATCCGTTAGGGTTACATTACATTAGAACTATTCTTTATTCACTGCCTGTTAATTTTCTAAAATGTTTGAGAGATTATGCACTTAACAAAGGTCAATATACAGACTTGTCAGTATAGTTTGTGATGTAGCTCTTTTCCGTCTCTTTAAACCAGTACGATCGAAATCTTTACATGAGGAAAAGAGGAAATTCCTTCCTGTTTACTTACCAATAGAGGAATTGATGCAATCAACATCAGCAATGTTGTACATCACAAGGAGGTAACATCTAAAATTCCTATTTATTTTCAAAATCTGTCTATTCCTATTGTAACCTACAGTTACATCAACACCATTGCACCCAAAATATTTAACTATAAACAAGCATGACAGGACGTTGATTTAGAACAATATCTAAATAAAACCATCTGACATGTGACTGTTCCCACTCGCTTTACAATTACAGCCCCTCTGGCCATGTTATTACTGGGGATCTAAACATAATTCAACAAGAAAATCTCCGAAATGTGATTTATCATGGTCCTAAGTTAAGAGAACCCTAACACATCAATTGGAACCATAACTTCAAAATAATTATGGATTCCATTGAGGACTACGTCAGAGCATTGGTTAAACGAGACGAAGTTCAACTGGACACTTTGTCTGAATGGGTCAAAACAATCAGGTCTCTGATAAAACGTCGCATTCATAAGTTGAAAAACTGTGTGAATGATCGACCAAAGTCCATTTTTAGTGACAAAGAGGCTGTAAAATGTCTATCATCTCTTCAGGAAAAGTATGATGTTGTTTCTGCAGACAAAGCTTCACATTATATTGTCTTTATATGTAAATCGTATTACTATGAGTGTCTTGTAAAAGAATTAAGAATAAATTAGCACTCAGGTAATCCCACATACAAAAAACATTTCATTTGACAAGGATGAGATTTTGGCGAATCATAAGTCCTTCATGGCTTCAATGAACATTGCATTGAACAACAAATCGGAGGACTTCCCTTGTTTGTATTGGATATCTAAACTTCACAAAATTTCGTACACACAACGGTACAAAGCCGGCTCATCTGCATGTTCTACTAAAAAATTGTCCATTAGATTGACAAAAATTCTGTCTGCAGTGAAAGTTGGTCTTCAGATATACTGTGAATCTGTTTACTCTCGTAGTGGTATTAACCATATGTGGATTCTTAAAACTCTAAAGAACTTCTGGATAATTTAAATCTCGGTCTTTTTCTGAAATAAGTTCCATCAAAACTTTTGATTCTCCAACCTTGTTTACAACCATTCCCCTGTGGAATTAAAAAACCGTCTAAAAGAAATAATCCACAATGCTTTTCATCATAAAAAAGGTAGCATACGCTATGAATTTATCGTTTTGGGATACCATTAGGCATATTTTGTTAATAGGGAACAAAAGGGTAAAATATACTACACAGAGGAACAAGTGATCAGTATGCTGGAGTTTCTAATTGACAAAATATTTGTTGAATTTGGAGGTAGATTTGTTCATCAAAATGTCAGAATTCCTATGGTAACGAACTGTGTGTCTCTCCTTGCCGACCTCTTCTTACTTTCATATGAATCGGAGTTCCTTCGGATACTTCCCCCACCTTAGTAGCAATATATCAACTTCACCTCTATACGGAATATACATTTCCCAACTTATTCGGTATTCAAGAGCTTGCAACTCCTACTCAGACTTTGTAAAACGTCACCAGTGTCTGAGCAGAAAGTTGATGAACCAGGGGTATGTCAAGGAACGTCTCGTCCTTTTTCTAAAAAAGTTCATCAGAAGGTACAAAGAACTTGTTGATAAATATTCCGTATCAACTTCACAAATAATACAAGATGGTCTTGAAGTATAGATTTTGCGTACTGACGATGGTTATCATCTTAATAACGTGTTATAGTAATCTTATAATTGTCGTTATTAAAATTACTTTTTTCTGTTAAGTCAGTTTTTTTAGATATTCATTTGACGTGACTCTGTGCTTATGTATACCATCATACTTTGAACAACAAAATTATTGTATTTATTAAATTTAATATTAATTTTACTTTGTATGACAAAACTATCTTATTTATTATTACTACTGTTAAGTCTGAATTTTGTGATATACATTTGACGTGACTCTGTACTTATGTATCCCGTCATACTTTGAACCACACAATTATTTTATTTATTATTATAACTTGTACTGTTGAGTCTGTTTTTTGTTATATCTACTTTACGCGACTCTGCATTTATGTATGCCGTCATACTTTGAACAACAAAATTATGTTATGTCTACCTGTGCGAATTTCAAAAGCGAACTTTAACACCAGTACTGAAAACCTTCAATCCTTTATGGGTAGATTTTACGAAGATAAATAAAATCTTATAATATAAGCAAAATGAGGAAGATAAATGTGATGTATGCCTTTTTGTGCTTCTTCGTTACATTTGTTGTTTTTATAGTGATTAAGATGATAACACAATGTTGACTGTTATTCCCATATTTTTGACATTTTTACTTACTAGTAGTACAAAAACAAGAACTTCTGATCTGAGCAACAGGTCAAATGTGCGCTTCTATCAAAATTTCTTATACTTCTTTATAATTTAAATAAATCTTTCAATAAGGGTTCTACACTGATCCCAAGTCCTAAAGCTTTCATTTGATACCACAAATAACTAAATATACCGGCAATTGGCAAAGATACAGCTATGCGTAAGAACTATTTTGTTTAAAATATGTACTACTTTCTTGTATGTTCTTTCCGACCGGGCCTGAATTAGTGGTTCTATACCTATAACAGCACTAAACTTGTTATATTGATTTCTGCTTGGCTTAGTTTCCTTCTATGATTTATTTCTAACATTGAAAAATACATAAAGCAGTTGTCAAAACACTGTATCACTGAATTCAAGCTCGAATTGGACTGGTAGTACCATATGCATCAAACAAAGAAAACTACGTAACATCTTGATACCAATAGTGACAAATATGGCACTTTTTCAATTTTACTAGTTTATATTTGTTAATAACTTCTCAAATACCAGTGTTCTGATTTAAATGTCTTATTTTTATCAGAGATTCTTACTTGAATATAAATACAGTGGTCCAAATATAAAATATAATTGATAATTTTATCCCCCATTTTTTCTACATGTTAAAAAAGGAGAGTGATTTGATAAAAAAAAAAAAAAAACATACTTTTGTGTATTAGCATGGATCAACAAGAATAATTCATATATCTCCAAGCTAGCTAAAATGGTTATGAAATGCATTTCCAGTGAGATTTTGGAATTCTTATATAAGTATACACTAATTTTCCTTGAAATAAATAATTCACTAAGAACCCCAATAAAACATGCACTCACTATATAATTGAACCAAAAGCAATATTTATCTATAAACTAGTCATCATATACAAATTTCATTGCTTTAAGTGTTAGAAAATGCCAAAACTAAAATTTCAGGTAAAATCTTAACTGTGTGCATACTGAATGTCGAAAAAAGGGTAAACTACCTTAGTGTTACAATTTGAAGGCTGTAATTTGACACTAGCATATTTGTTACATAAAATATATAATGTAACATGAATTCTGACATCCATCATTATCCCTCTCTCTTGCTCACTCTATCTCTATTTAGCTCACTCCCTCGCTATAGCTCACGCACTCACTCTAGCCCACTCATTCACTGTAATTTTCAGTCGCTCACTCGCTTATACACACTTTGTCAGTCACACTCTGTCGCTTATTCACTCTCTCGCTCGCTTACTCACTCATTCACTCTCTCTCTCTCTCACTCATTCACTCACTCTCTCTGTCTCCAGCTCAGCTCATTTACTCACTCTCCAACTTATTCACTCACTCTCTTCTTCTCCCGCTCATTCACTCACTCCCTCTCTCTCCAGCTTACTCACTTTCTCTCCAGCTCAGTCATTCACTTTCACTTCAGCTCATTCACTCACTCTCTCTAGCTCATTCACTCACTTTCTCTCTCCAGCTCATTCACTCTCTCTCTCTCTCCTGCTCATTCATTCACTGTCTCTCTCTCCAGCTCTCTTCACCTCCAGCTCATTCACTCACTCTCTCCAGTTCATTCACTCACTCACTCTCCAGCTCATTTACTCTCTCTCCAGCTTACTCACTTTCTCTCCAGCTCATTCATTTACTCTCACTTCAGCTCATTCACTTACTCTCTCTCTAGCTCATTCCCTCACTCTCTTTCTAGCTCATTCACTCAATCCCTCTCTAGCACATTCATTCACTCACTCACTCTAGCTAATATTCACTCACTCTTTCTCTCTCCAGCTCCCAGTTCATTCACTCACTCTTTCTCTCTCCAGCTCCCAGCTCATTCACTCACTCTCTCTCTCTCCAGCTCATTCACTCACTCTTTCTCTCTCCAGCTCCCAGACTCACTCTTTCTCTCTCCAGCTCCTTCGCTTACTCAGCTCATTCGCTTACTCTTTCTCCAGCTCATTCGCTTACTCTTTCTCCAGCTCTTTCACTCACTCTCTCATTCTTACTTACCATTAAATATCACCTTTCCTTACACATCTTTGACAAGGTATGATGACTGGCAGAAGCAATGCTTATGTTTTACTCCACTGTGAAAAAATCACAGTATATCCAGGAGAACACCATTGTTTACCAGTATTATTGAAGGAAGGCACCATCACCTTCAGATAAACTTCATTAGGTGAGGAGCAAGTTAAAATGTTTATTGACATGAAACTTTAAATCTCAACCAAAAAGTTGTATGCTTTGGTATTTTTACACATGAATTCTTGCAGTTGTATTTTACAGAAGGATGTTTATGATATTTGGCTTTCATTTGCATGATGTTTTTCATCATTCTATGTACTTTGCAAATATAATTGTCAAAACATGTTTTATTTAATAAATGATTGAGAAAATTGCAAACATCCATATTAAAGGACGATAACTGCAATTGATATTTTATTCAGATTGCTACCATGTGTCGGTACGTGTTTTGTAGAATCTGTTATCAACAAGATCCTTGGTTTGTCCCAGAAAGCTAGCACATACTAAGTTTGTCAGACTCGGAAACATGGTAATATATCACCAAAATTTCGAAAAAACAGTACCAAAGTTGTGTAATCAACTTCAGTTATCGTTCAAAATCCATGGATCACAATTATAACGACTAGATTTTGACCGACTGCAATAATTGATTCTAAAAACACAAAACTGGGTAGAAATTATCATTAATAGGTGTAAAACCACTAATTCATAGCCCTATTGCTTTTTATGTTAAATTCTGTAATTTCAAGCATTAATGGCTTCTTTGTCTTTTTAAGTTCAAATAAAGTGGCAGATATTTCATGTCAAAACTGTACCTTATCCTGACTTGTGCTGCACAAATTAAAATACCTTCAATTGCATATTAGAGCATACTGGTTCCCTGAAGTTTGATACCAGTATTGTGTCTGATTGTTTTGTTCACACATCGTTGACAATGTAATGGTTTTGATACGACTGTCATACAAGTGAGAGGTTTAGCTAGCTATCAAACCAGGTTCAATCCACCATTTTCTACATAAGAAAATGTCTGTACCAATTCAGGAATATGACAGTTGTTATCCATTCGTTTGGTGTGTTTGAACTATAGATTTTGCCATTTGATTTGGGACTTTCCTTCTTGAATTTTCCTCGGATTACAGTATTTTTGGGTTTTTACTTTTTTCATATCTTGTTATTTAATATTTTGAAATAGTTTTCGGATAAAAAGCAGGAGATAGGACTCACTCCGACCTACAATGTTATAAAAACAATAATAAAAATAACCCGAACAATTCAGTCCCTCTCCGTAATTGATCACCCCTACTAGCCCAGGCGTTATATTACGCTCCCCACATTTGAACGTATGTGAAAGAAGGTCTACTCGGACAAAAAAATCGTGCATTTGTTGTCATTCTTTACTTAAACTTACCAACAAATTGGCAGAAATGAAATTTTTGGTGACAAAAAAATATTTTAATAGATAAGATCATGTATAGCCAAAATTTACTTGTCTATGAGTTTGCATTAAACCATTGTATACTCATTTAAGATTTTCAGGAAAACAGGGGTAATTTTAGTGGTACCTCTATTCGGGAGATCTATTCTTTCTTATATGATTTTATATGTATATCGAAAATTGGCATATAGAAAGATTATACATGTACAATTCAAGATACACCTGGTCTTGAAGGCATAAAACTTTTCTCAGTGCTCGGAGCACAAAAATCATGCTCGAAACATGAAATCGAGCAATTTGATTGGTTGATTTTCGAGTCTGAGTACAAAAATCATGCTCAAAAGTTTTATGACCGTGAGGCCTGGTTTCTATAAAGTTAAACTGATAAAATTAAGGTAAAATATTTAGAAAGCTGTGAAAATTGCAAAATGAGTAGGTTCAGTAAGACCTCTTTTTGGCCCCGAAATATAGCAGTTTGAGAAAATTGTGAAAATGTAATCTTTAAGCTATATTTTGGAAAGTAAACGTTCTGCTACATAAATATGAGCCGTTTTTGACAATTCAATGCACATATATCGCGTTCTAGCATCATAAAGTCATGCTAAATTAACGAAATCTTCAAAATTTTAGCATTTTAATTAATTTTCAGACGGTTTCCATCTAAAATGAAATTGGCCGCATTGATGTTCATTCATAATATATATTGAAATGTAAGTTGTATTTGATGATAATACAAAACATATATAAAGGTTGAGGATGAACTCGGATGCGGCCGCTTTCATTTTTGACAAAACCATCTGAAAAGTGACGTTTTTTGGAATATTTGATAGAATTTTCATGTTTTAACTTGAATCAGGACGTTTTTAATGACTAAATCAGTTAAAATCTTGCACATCAACTAATAGAATCAATTGAAATAGACACTTAAGTGTTTAAAAAGTGTCCAAAACTTTTGTTAGATGAACCTGAAATTTGAAGCCTAAATCGGCCCTTACCGGACCTACTCCTTTGGTTGAACGGATAGAGACATTAACTTAATTGGTGGTCTGATACCTTTATTTTCGTTTTTCTCTTTGGTGTCATCCACCATTTTTTCATGTTTACTTGAATTTGGATAAGATACACCAAGGATAAACAATTATTTCTGTTTACTCGTCCTTTTATATTTACTCGTTCTTTTCTGAACTTCTCAATAAATGATCGACATGATAAAAAATAAACTAATTAATAAAGCTGGGTCATTACGATATTCGATAAAAAGTCGAATTTGGGAACATGAATAATTTTAATTAGAACTTTAAAATTAATAACAATAGAAGTGAACTGTCAACATTCAGAATTCCGTTCAAAATACCTAACCCAATTCGATATTGTCAGAACTGGTAAACACGTAATAAGTTCTTGCGCTCAAAGCTTTTTTTTAGCCTGATTGGAAACGCTGAAATACATAAAAAGTGAAAGTCAGGGGTGTATAAATATACTTTGACGTTAGGAGCTATATGAACGAATTGAGGTGCAGGAGTTTTTCGCTGCGTTGAAGACCCAAAATTAATGGCCTTCGGCTGTTTTCTGATCTTTGTGTTGGTTGTTGTCTCTTTTACATATACCCCTTTTCCATTCTCAATTTCATAAATCATTCCGTACTGACGCACTAACTGCTGAATCCTAATATACCTAAATCGACTATACATTTGTATATAGCTAACAGTCCGTCAGCCCAAAAAAATTGACGATTATACGATTTGTTTGCGTAAAAAATGATAAAATCGTGCACAGAAGACTAAGTTTATGATATATTACATGCATTGGTTCAAGAGTTGGATGAAAAATAGTCCGTATCAAAAACTTTTTTTTATTCATACATATTTTAATATTAAAATAGAAACATAAATACTGTTACGTTTCCGATGTTGGTCCTGTTGTAAGGATACTCAAAGTACCATGAGAAACAAGACAGGCAGAAAGAAAGAGATTTCTGCGCAAATGCGGGAAAATAAAAAAAGTTAGAAAAAAATAACGATTTTGAGTTCATTTGAAGATTAGAAATAAGATTTTTTTTTCTTATTATTGATTTTTCTACTGTAACAGGGAACTGCGTCCGCTTAATAAAGTCTAAGAAAACATGATTTAAAAAAAAATTGATTCATTAGTTGAAATAATTTAAAGGTTAAATTATCGTTCAGTTACTTCACGTACTCAAAGATCGGAACTTTGTGCATTTTGTCTTTTTGTCTATCGTAAGTTGTATTATTAAGTTTTATGCGGGAGATAGGACCTACAATGTTATAAAACAATAATAAAAATAACCCGAATAATTCAGTCCCTCTCCGTAATTGATCACCCCTACTAGCCCAGGCGTTATATTACGTTCCCCACATTAGAACGTATGTGAAAGTAGGTTTACTCGGACAAAAAATCGTGCATTTGTTGTCATTGTTTACTTAAACTTACCAAAAAATTGGCAGAAATGAAATTTTTGGTGACAGAAAAATATTTTAACAGATAAGATCATGTATAGCCAAAATTTACTTGTCTATGAGTTTGCATGTAATTTTAATGGTACCTGTATTCGGGAGATCTCTTCTTTCTTATATGATTTTATATGTATATCAAAGATTGGCTTGTAGAAAGATTATACATGTACAATTCAAGATACACCTGGTTTCTATAAAGTTAAACTGTTAAAATTAAGGTAAAATATTTAGAAAGCTGTGAAAATTGCAAAATGAGTAGGTTCAGTAAGACCTCTTTTTGGTCCCGAAATATAGCAGTTTGAGAAAATTGTGAAAATATAATCTTTCAGCTATATTTTGCAAAGTAAAATGCTTCTGCTACATAAATATGAGCCGTTTTTGACAATTCAATGCACATATATTGCGTTCTAGCATCATAAAGTCATGCTAAATTACCGAAATCTTCAAAATTTTAGCATTTTAATTATTTTTCAGACGGTTTCCGTCTAAAATGAAAGTGGCCGCATTCGTGTTCATTCATAAGATATATTGAAATGTAAGTTGTATTTGATGATGATACAAAACATATATAAAGTTTGAGGATGAACACGGATGCGGCCACTTTCATTTTTGAAAAAAACCATCTGAAAAGTGACGTTTTTGGCATATTTGATAGAATGTTCATGTTTTAACTTGAATCAGGACGTTTTTAATGACTAAATCAGTTAAAATGTTTCACATCAACTAATAGAATCAATTGAAATAGACACTTAAGTGTTTAAAAAGTGTCCAAAAACTTTTATTAGATGAACCTGAAATTTGAAGCCTAAATCGGCCCTTACCGGACCTACTCCTTTGGTTGAACGGATATTACATAGATATATAACGAGACATTAATTTAATTGGTGGTCTGATACCCTTATTTTCGTTTTTCTCTTTGGTGTCATCAACCATTTTTTCATGTTTACTTGAATTTGGATAAGATACACCAAGGATAAACAATTATTTCTGTTTACTCGTCCTTTTATATTTACTCGTTTTTTTCTGAACTTCTCAATAAATGATCGACATGATAAAAAATAAACTAATTAATAAAGCTGGGTCATTCAATATTCGATAAAAAGTCGAATTTGGGAACATGAATAATTTTAATTAGAACTTTAAAAATTAAGAACAATAGAAGTGAACTGTCAACATTCAGAATTCCGTTCAAAATACCTAACCAAATAGACCACTTTCGAGTTCATCCGTCACCGGAAAAAACTCGTCAATTATGCGCGCCTTTATGACGTCATTTACCAGATAGAGGGGATCGCCTGTATCCCTGCACTATTTACGTTCATCAAGCGTCTTAGTGATCGTCATTGTGCAGGATAAACTAGAAACAGTGGTTGTTCTGTAGGTACTTAATGACAATTCCCTAATGACAGCAGTGCTGATTGTCAATTTTGAGAATTCAATTTGCTGTATAATTCGTACAATATAGAATTATAGTTTTCCAACCACTCGCTCAACATTGACATGGAAGTGACGACGCCCCTAAACGCACAAATGACGTTCACTAAAACCAGAGTTTTTGACGGAAATGCATCGAACTCGAAAGTTGTCTATTCGATATTGTCAGAACTCGTAAACACGTAATAAGTTCTTGCGCTCAAAGCTTTTTTTAGCCTGATTGGAAACGCTGAAATACATAAAAAGTGAAAGTCAGGGGTGTATAAATATACTTTGATGTTAGGAGCTATATGAGCGAATTGACAAAATAAATAGCAAAGCTTTTCTAATGTCAACTTTATAAGAAGGAATTTAAACCGTAGTTTCGGGATAATTTCTATTTTTTCATATTGGAAATTTTCGAAAAGTATATTATAATTTTTCAAAATGTTGATTTATATGTTTTTAGGTTTAAAAGGACGTCTATTTTCACAGAACTAATACACATTTTTGTTTAGGGGTCAGCTGAAGCACACCTCCGGGTGCAGGAGTTTTTCGCTGCGTTGAAGACCCAAAATTGGTGGCTTTCGGCTGTTTTCTGATCTTTGTGTTGGTTGTTGTCTCTTTTACATATACCCCTTTTCCATTATCAATTTCATAAATCATTCCGTACTGACGCACTAACTGCTGATCTCAATATACCTAAATCGACTATACATTTGTATATAGCTAACAGTCCATCAGCCCAAAAAAATTGACGATTATACGATTTGTTTGCGTAAAAAATGATAAAATCGTGCACAGAAGACTAAGTTTTTGATATTATACATGCATTGGTTCAAGAGCTGGATAAAAAAATCTTTTTCACCAGTCACTCGTTCCTCATGACTATAACTATTTCTCGTTGATGTGTACTGCTCTTATATTATATGAGACAGGCGTTACCTGTGAAAGGGAAAGAATTCCGTATCAAAAACTTTTTTTTTATTCATACATATTTTAATATTAAAATAGAAAAATAAATACTGTTACGTCTCCAATGTTAGTCCTGTTGTAAGGATACTCAAAGTATCATGAGAAACAAGACAGGCAGAAAGAAAGAGATTTCTGCGCAAATGCGGGAAAATAAAAGAGTAAGAAAAAATAACGATTTTGAGTTCATTAGGAGATTAGAAATAAGATTTTTTTTTATTTTTCTTATTGATTTTCTACTGTAACAGGGAACTTGGTCCGCTTAATAAAGTCTAAGAAAACATGATTAAAAAAATTTTATTCATCAGTTGAAATAATTTAAAGATTAGATTATCGTTCAGTTACTTCACGTACTCAAAGATCGGAACTTTGTGCATTTTGTCTTTTTGTCTATCGTAAGTTTTATTATTGAGTTGTATGCCAGTTTAATATGTGTGTCTAATTAAATCCATCAAAAATACCTGAGTCATTATAGTCAAAAATCGACTGTATGTCAAAGTCTTTTTACTGAAACGGAAATTACCTTTTGATTTGTCACTACTAATTTTGTTAAGTTATGATACACACGATGATTGCAATTGAAATTAAATCAAATTATCGAGGAAACATTACATTTTTTTTCTGAAACAAAGAGAAAAACACTTTTCTGCTCTATAGTCGGTTTGTTGTCGATTTGACACATTCCCCATTTTCTTTCTCGATTTTATTTAGCTTCGATCAAAATTAAAAAAACACAATATGATATCACATATAACCGAGTAACACTTATTACAGCAGGTTTGTAATTACATTGACATGAACAACCATGAATGGTATAGGGGCCTCACAATAAACTGGTTAACTACAAAGCTTTCATATTTTATACCACACATTTTCTACCTATTTTTTTGTTGTTTTGTCAGTATATACTTCTAAGACTCATGTTCACATCCGATCTCTCCTCGAAGTCCTGTTCCATGAATCGAATTTCTATAGTTTAGTATGATTTCAAATTGAGAGCCGTTTCTATTTCCATCTAAGACTCGTGTATATATTTGTAAAAAGGAGAGGAAACAGGAAAAAATCATTGAGGGTGAAGTTTTGTGACGACAATCCTTTCTAAAAGAAAACCCCCACCGTAAAGGATCACAACAGTGATTTCGGGCCTTTCATTCACTTGAAAGGTACAAAACATCACTTAAAATATAGAACTACACGAAGATTATCAAAACTTTTAATTTTTCGAACAACTAAGGATGTTCTTATCCCAGGAATAGATTACCTTAGCCGTATTTGGCACAACTTTTTGGAATGTTGGGTTCTCAATGCTCTTCAACTTTGTACTTGTTTAGCTATACAATGATTTTGATCTGAGCGTCCCTGATGAGTCCCTGATGAGTCGTGTGTACAAATGTAGACAAAACGCACGTCTGTGGTATCATATTATAATCCTGGTACCTTTGATAACTATTATCCTGATCCTAACCTTACTCCATTAAGAAACTTGACACTAGTCCTGACCCTAGACTATAACGTTAACGTGTAAATTACTGTCATTGTATTGTCAGTATTTTTACGGCTGATGAGTTTAAATGATCCTCTGGTATCTTTTTTTAGGAATGATATGATTGATTTTTCTGACGGAATTGCTCTGAAATTTAATTTAAATCTTCAAATACTGCATTCTGCTTTATTTTGAAAAAAAATGTGTTTGATGGATAAAATTGTGCAATGTTCAAATGTACGGAAGCCCTGGAGTGCCATGCAAAAAAAAATTCAACTTGTGCGCACAAGTTACACAACTTGTGCGCACGAGTTATTATTAGGGAACAATTTTCAAATAACTGAATCCATACGAGAACATGAGATAAACAGAATCTACTTTATCCACCCAAAGTGCATAATGAACATAAAATGAGTCAATTAATGAAGAACACGTAACAAGTCTTCTAAAAATCGAACCTTTTTTTGAAATATAGTAAACAAAAATTATAGTTAAAATATGAAGCTGAACAGTTAATTGATTGTCAATGTAAACAACAGTCATGCACATATTTATATAGTGTTAATTAATGTTACGATATTTGGTTTCTTAACTTTAACGCACTTGCTCATATTTTGAAGAAAAATTAAACTCTCGTTGTGAATGTTTGTGCATACACAACACGTGTATTGAATTTGTCTTAAAAACAAAAATAAATGGATTTTTTTCGATTCCTTTTTCATCACGTGTGTTGGTATTTGTGGACAATGCACTTGACTATCCCTCATCGTTTGCCTCATTCGACCACCTGAAGCAGAGGACGACTTGAATTATTTTCACAAGGTGCTGTATTTTCTTGCTGTGATGAAGCGCCCTGTGCTGTTTTCTGCTCTTTCGTCGGGTTATTGTTTCTTTGACACATTCCTCATATCTGCGATTTATTTCGTAGTTTACATCCACCTCTTAGTTCATGTGTACTTAAAAAATTTGAAGAGACATTAATTGGTCAATAAGGGAAAACAATTATTTCCGTTTACTCGCCCTTTTCTGTTTACTCTACCTTTTATATTTACTCGTTCTTTTCTGAACTTCTCAATGAGTAATCGACCTGATAAAAATAAACGTACTTATTAATAAAACATGGTCATTACGATATGTCGAAATTTGGGACATGGACATTCTTAATTAGAACTTTAAAACTTAGAACAATAGAAGTGAGCTGCTATCATTCAGATTTCCGTTCAAAAATATCTAACCCAATTCGATATAAGACTGTACGCAAAAACTCATTAAACACATAGTTTAGTTTTGTTTTAGGTTTAGTTTCAATTGGAGTTGAGTATTGGAGTTGGAGTTGAAGTTGAGGTTGGAGTTGAAGTTGAGGTTGGAGTTGAAGTTGAGGTTGGAGTTGAAGTTTTTAGTTTTAGTTTAGTTTTAATTTTTCTCTTGTTCAACATTGTTCTTCGTTCTTTAATTTCTTTCGCCCATAAATCTCTCTTCTTTATTTTTCTCTATTACTTTTTTGGCCCATACTTCTCTGTTTTGTACGCCCTTCCACCAAAACACCCAAAAGTAAACCTCTAATTCTATTCAAAGTCAGCTGTGCAGGTGAAGATTTATTAATTGTAAAAAAAATAATAACTAGTTCATGCGTCTCTGCATGGATAGGAATGCTCAAATACATAAAATTGAAAGCCATAGGTGTATAAATATACCGTGACGTTAGGATATATGACCAGGTTCATCTATAAAAAATTTTTATCAAAGTTCTCCTTATGTCAACTTTCCCAGAAAGAGGTGGCATCTTAGCTTCTGAATAATTGTATTTTTCGCAGGGTCATTTTTCGAAAAGTATGGTATCTACATGTATCATTCCGTACTGATGCACTGACAAATGACCAAGTGCGGTGTTTGTCTATGTAGAAAGAACATAAAGAATAACGTCACGGTCACATGACAAAAGTAAGTTTATAAGCCGATAGAGAAAAAAAGTTCAATCTTTCAATAGACATGTAACATCCAAAATTGAATAATTTAAATATAAATCGATGCGTTCTGTGCTCTATTTTTTTCTGTCTTTACCAAGAATCCTCAAATAAAAAAAAAATGATTTATAGCCGGGAATGCATCAATACGAAGAAAGTATGATTTCAAACACGTTAGTTGGAGGCAACGACTACTGGGTTGATGATTGATTCTATATTCAGTCTGATGAAGATATATGTTGCAATCCACAGTCTCATTTCTAAACTGTTTGCTTGCGTCGATAAAATCTAAATTAAAAGGCATTTATGTGCACATTAGAATTATTGGAAAAAAAATCATTAAAGGTTATAATATCAACTTAATTATTTTATCTCTTTAGTCGATATTTTCAAATTTCGTGACAATAAGTTATTAAGAAACATGCAATTAATCTCAAATTGTTGAACATACATATATTGAAGAGAGAGTTAAAAATCGAAAATCAGACACAATGTACTAACGAACGATTTCAAAGCGACTTGACAAACATACAGATCATAAAAGAAACCAGACGTTGATATATAATTATGGTCGGGTACGATAGGGTTCACACATATGGACAAACGCACACATAAACCATTTGGATAACAATTATGTTCCAACATCGTGCCATGTATATACAATGGTTCTTTAAAGTGGCATAATCTGTCAAATACAATTTCTCATATTTGATTTTCTAATATTGTATAGTTACACCACTGGCTCAGTTTATGGGGAGGGCTAGGCGCCCGCCAACATTTTAAACCTTGCCACATTCTGTATGTGCCTGTTCAAAGTCGTAAGCCCATAATTAATTGGGTGTCGTTTGTTGCTTGGCTACAAATTTGTTTTTCGTTCATTATATTTTGTACACAAATTAGGCCGTTAGTTTTCTCATCGGAGCCTTTAATAGCTGATTATGCGCACTTTTTCATTGTTGAAGGCCGTACGATGACCTATATCAAGTAATGTCAATTAGTCTATTGTGAAGAGTTGTATCATTTGCAATCATAACCCCATTTTTTGTGTATAGATAGCGAAATCGTGCAAATGAATTTTTCTTTAGACTGTTAAAATTCAAATTTTAGATTTTTAAAATGTAAATAATCGTGTTTCCCTGTTCCAGTGTGAACATTTTTTTCTTTTTATAGGTGAACACGTCTGATTTAAACTTAAACCATCTCTAGCTGATGTAAATTCAATTGAATTTCACATGTATACGAATTAAATGTGGTCGGATTATTCACTTGCAAACTCGTAGCTAATGCCTGTTTAAAGATATAAGCTATCAAGTCTGTTTAAAAGTCAAAGTTAGTCCTGGAAAAACATACTACATTTACTAGCATATAAAATGTACGCTTGCAGTTCTATTTTTATATATTGTACACCGTTATGCTTGTAAAATACAAATTAGACCGTTCGTTTTCCCGTTTGAATGGTTTTACACTAGTAATTTTGGGGCCCTTTATAGCTTGTTGTTCGGTGTGAGCCAAGGCTCCGTGTTGAAGACCGTACTTTAACCTACTATAATAATGGTTTAATTTTTAAATTGTTATTTGGATGGAGAGTTGTCTCATTGGCACTCACACCACATCTTCCTATATCTAAAGACTTCATGACGTTTTCATTTTTAATCTGTTGGATGTTTCATTGATTAATACAGTTGTACTTCAGTATGGTAGAACTTCATTTATACAATTTAAGTTGTAATGTGTTGACCTAACTGTATTGGTATCTTTTTTGCAAATGATAAGTGTGTTTTTCGTCAAGAAAATCTGCTGAGACGGGTCATTTCAGACTGAAATAAACAGTTGTATTTTTTTGTTGTGGTGATACATCACTGTCTTAACTTACGGTAGTTTTTTCATGTCGATTTTCTATTCATTCCAGCATTTCGACAAACAAATTGTTTTCTCTAATGCATAGGCCCCTGTGATATGAATAACAAAGTTAATCCAATTGTAGACAAAAAAAATAAAAATCATGTGATTCATCTTTAATTGAATTATGTAATTTGTTTTGTAAAAAAAACTTATAGAAAATTAAAATTGTTTACAACTACCAATATTTAAAATGTTAATTAAAATATCTTTTATGGTGTCTCTTCACACAATTAGTATTTGGTTTCTGTAACTGTCAAAGATTTTGTTTCTTTTACTAAAATTTAGACCAATTAGGCCATCGCTAGAAATGAATAAATGACATATTAAAATAAAACTATCTATACAAAACTACATGGATATATACAATACGAAACATGATTTGTCATATTGTAAAACGCTAAGCCAATGGTCATAATAGTTAATCTATGACTGTATTTGTGTCCTTAAAACTAAACCTAAGTTATCATAGTAAGTTGGTTACAAACATTTAAAATGGAAATAAACAGATTTACATAATATTATGAAATATCTAAACAATCAAGATTTAATGTATGATAAATCCTCTTCTTTATGAAAAGAGGCGTATACTCTATTATTATTTAAAGATTTTAAGGATTAGAAAATCTAACACATTTTAATTAACAATGTATTTATTATGAATAGATCAACAAATAATGCTGGAGTCAATTAAAGACGTTTGTAAAGGAAATCAAACAAAACAGATCTTAACAGAAATAAAACAAGTTAGGGACGACATCAAAAGTTCAATGTAGGATAAAAAAAAACTTAGCTCAAATAGTTTTATCACTGCCCCCTACCCCCTCCCTTTTTAACTTAATTTGGGAAAAATGTATTGACCAGTAAGAATATATATAAAATCGATGTCAATTAAACAAAAAGCAGTTTTGACACCTCTCTCCCCACCCCAACCCCCAAACTTTTAAAATTAAGTTTTTGTATCCTTCATTGATTTTTGTATGTCTTCCCTTAGATAACAGAGATTAAGATAAGAAACATTTGTTATCACTGTTATGATATTGTAATATTGTATTTATTTATGTTGGCCTAATTTGTGTTGTATGGCCTGATAGTTTTTTTACCAAATAATCTTATAACTGTGCAGTTTAGGAATCACTGGAACAATCACAGAATGATTGGAACTTTCTAGAATGATCCTTATAAAAGATGCGTAATTTAAACTTCTACGTTATTCCAGAAACTTCCGTTGTAACTTTCCAGGATTTTCCACAATGTTCCATTATAGAGTGTTCTAGAATTTTCCATGACAACACTATATATACAGACACTAAAATTAAACTCTCATAATTAAACTTGGACATAGACATTGATAGACATTAGTATTCACAGCATTTGGATTGACACTTTTATTCTACAAACAACATCATACTGGATTGTGACCTTAGTATAGTGAACGTAATATTCAGATTGGATTCCGAAAGATTTCCGAAAACAGATAAAGATAAAAGATTGGACTCATATTTGACAGTTAAGTTGACAGTAATATTCGTGTAATACCATTTGTAAACTTTTGTATAATAAATATTGTTAAATTTTACTATTGATTTGTGTCTTTTGTTGGCTACAATTTAAAGGCGATTTCTGGCCGTAACAGAAATTGGGGGCTCGTCCTGGGATCTTAAAAATATTTTATTCAAAATTTGTTTAGTATTTTTATTATAACTAGCCAACAAAATTCTACAAAATGGCATTTGATGCTGGTAATTTTTTGAAAACGCCAGACCTGGAGAGTTTTGATAATTTAAAGAAAGAGGAATAAGTGTTGCTTGCTAAACAACTGGAATTAGTTTTTAAAGTATCTATGAGAAAACAAATTATAAAAAATTTGGTTATAGACAAATTAGTTGAAGCAGAAATTTTAGGTGAAGAGGCTCTTGATCTTAAGGTCGAAAATGTTGACACCTTTAAATTAAAGCAGCTTGAATTAGAACATGAGTTTAAATTAAAACAATTGCAAGCAGAATTGGAAATGAAGGAAAGGTTGGAGATAGAGAAAATAAAAGAAAAAGAAGATGAGTTCAAATTAAAACAAGATGAACTTAAAATTAAACAGGCAGAGCTGGAAATGAAGGAAAGGTTAGAAATGGATAAAAAAGAAAAAGAAGATGAATTTAAATTAAAAGAACTTGAAATGAGAGAAAGGCTAGAGATGGAAAAACTGAAAATTGAAATGGTCAAAGAAGAAAGCAACACTAAAGTTCACTCGAAATCAGATTATTTTGATGCAGCAAAAAATATACGTTTGGTTCCTAAATTTTGTGAAAAAACAGTTGATAAATATTTTCAACAGTTTGAGAAAATTGCAAATAATTTGAAATGGCCGAAGCCATATTGGACTACGATGCTGCAAAGTGTTTTTGAGGGTAAGGCCGCTGAAATTTATTCCGCACTTCCATCAGAAAAAAGTTCTGATTATGATATGGTAAAAAAGGAAGTTTTGAAAGCTTATGAACTAGTACCAGAAGCATATAGACAGAAATTTAGATCCTATAAAAAGTTTGATTCACAAACATATGTGGAATTTGCTCGGGGAAAAGAAGATCTATTTGATAAATGGCTTACGTCAAAGAAAACAGATAACACTTTTGATAACCTAAGACAATTGATGTTATTAGAAGAGTTCAAACAATGTGTTCATTTAGACTTAAAAACACATTTAGACGACAAAACTGTTGAGTCAATACATGATGCAGCTGATATTTCAGATAATTATACTCTTTCACATAAAAGAAGTTTCAAGGGTCAAAATGTTAATACTTCCAGTGGAAATTACAAAAATCAAAGCACTGATCATACTGATAGTAAGCCTGTTCCACAGAATAAGAGTCAGTCCAGTTATAATATGTCTAGTCCAAAATTTGATACTTTTGAGAAGAAGTCACTGACTTGTGCTTATTGTAAGAAGATTGGTCACCTGATGGCTGATTGTTTTAGACTCCAGAAGAAGAATGAACGAGATAATGAGCCGAAGACCAGTGCTTGTACGACACCTTATATTACCAGTACATTGGAATGTCCTGCGAGTCAGGCGTTTAAGTCCAGTTTTTGTGATTATATTGAGGAATATAAACCCTTTATGTCTGATGGGTTTGTTGCTATAGTTGATGATACCAATCTTCAGCCTATTAAGATTTTACGGGACACTGGAGCTTCTCTATCTTTATTGTTAGAAGGTGTGTTGCCTTTGTCTGAGAAGACTTCTGTTGGTGCCTCCGTTTTGTTACAAGGTGTAGAGTTGGGTTGTATAGATGTTCCTCTTCATCGTATTTATCTGAAGTCAGATTTGATAACTGGACCAGTTGTTGTAGGTGTTCGTCCTAATCTCCCTGTTGAGGGTGTTACATTATTGCTAGGAAATGATCTAGCTAGGAACAAAGTGGTTGCTGAACCAATTGTTACCAGTGAACCGGTGGTGGATGTTAAATCACCTGAAGATGATGCTGTATTGTATCCAGCTTGTGTTGTTACTAGGGCGATGGCTAGAAAACAACAATATGAGAATTTGCAAGAAGACAAATTTGATTACATGGACCTTTCTGACACTTTTATAGCTGACATTGAAGGTCCTGGTAGCTCAGAAAAGGCCATTACAAAACCCCCTAGTGTTAACAAGAATGTTATTATGCCATGGCCAGACGTTAACAGCCATTCATTAGACCGAGAACATTTATCCGAAGAACAACATAAAGACCCTGAGGTTCTTCAGCTCAGCCAGAGAGCTCAACCACAGGAGGAAGCATACAAAGTGGCCGAATGCTATTACCATCAGGACGGCATTTTAATGAGAAAGTGGATGCCTCCTGATGCTGCCCCAGAGGAGGAATGGAGAGTGGTGTACCAAGTGGTGGTGCCTAAAGTTTATAGGCAAGAAATTATTGGTTTTGCCCATGACACCCCCTTGGCTGGACACTTAGGTATAAGGAAGACTTGCCTAAAAATATTGCAACATTTCTACTGGCCCAGACTTAGAAACGATGTTGCAGAATACTGCAAATCATGCCATATATGCCAGGTTGTTGGTAAGCCTAACCAGAAAATACCACCAGCACCTCTTCTGCCTATTCCAGCCTTTGACGAACCTTTCAGCAGAGTTCTAGTTGACTGCTTTGGACCTTTACCAAAGACCAAGACTGGAAATGCGTATTTATTGACGATCATGTGTACATCTACTCGGTTTCCTGAAGCTATTCCGCTCAGAAATATCAAGACACCGACTATCGTCAAAGCTTTGATCAAATTTTTCACATTAGTAGGACTTCCCAAGTCTATACAGTCCGACCAGGGATCAAATTTCATGTCAGGTTTATTTCAGCAAGTCGTATACCAGTTAGGGATTGCTCAGTACAGATCAAGTGCTTATCATCCAGAATCTCAAGGTGCCTTAGAACGTTTTCATCAAACATTGAAGAACATGATTAGAACTTTTTGTCTTCAATTCGACAGAGACTGGGATGATGGAGTTCACTTTCTACTTTTTGCGGTTCGAGAGGCTGTTCAAGAATCCCTTGGATTTAGTCCCTTTGAATTGGTATTTGGTCATACTGTAAGGGGACCGTTAAAATTGATTAAGGAAAAGTGGCTTACTGAACATACTGACTTGAATCTTTTAGACTATGTATCTAGATTTAAAGAAAAACTGTATACAGCTTGTCAAATTGCTCAGAAAAACTTGAAAAATGTACAAAACAAGATGAAAATATGGTATAATAAAGATGCCAGGAGCAGAGTTTTTGAGCCTGGTGATAAGGTACTTGTGTTTTTGCCAGTCCCTGGACATCCTTTACAGGCTAAATATTGTGGTCCTTATACAATAGAGAGTAAAATTAATGATTTGAATTATATTGTAAAAACTCCAGGTCGGCGCAAACAAAATAGAGTGTGTCATATTAATATGTTAAAACCATATTTTGAGCGTACTAATGTACTATGTGATAGTAAACCAGTTGCCACTTTAGGCATGGTTAAATTTGAGAACAATCATGACAAACCAGATATTATTGAACCAACTTTTAGTTGTAAAACTATGGAAGAGACAGTTAGATTGAAAAATTCAGAAATTTTGTCAAATTTAGATTCAAAACTTGCACATCTGTCTTTTGATCGTAGAGAAGAAATAAAAACTTTGGTATTTTCTTTTAAAAACCTTTTTCCAGATGTGCCAAACAAAACCACTGCTGTTTGTCATGATGTCGGAGATGCTTCTCCAATTAAGCAACATCCTTACAGGCTCAATCCACTCAAACTTGAAGTTATGAGAAAAGAAATTAAATATATGCTTGACAATGATATTATTGAGCCGAGTAACAGTGAATGGAGCTCTCCTTGTCTCCTTGTGCCAAAACCAGATAAAACTTTCCGTTTCGTGACTGATTTCAGAAAAGTAAATTCAGTCTCAAAATCTGATTCCTATCCGATTCCAAGGATAGACGATTGTATTGACAATATTGGTCAAGCAAAATTTGCGAGCAAATTTGATTTATTGAAAGGTTATTGGCAAGTTCCATTGACACAAAGAGCTCGTGAAATATCAGCTTTTGTTACACCAGATGTCTTATTTCAATATACTGTAATGCCATTTGGCATGAAAAGTGCTCCAGCTACATTTCAAAGAATGATCAATAATGTTATAAAAGATTTAGACTGTTGTTATGCTTATATTGATGATCTTATTGTATGTAGTGATAGCTGGGAACAGCATTTAACACATTTGTATGATACTTTTGATAGATTGTCAAAATCAAATTTGACTGTTAATCTTGGTAAAAGTGAATTTTGTCAGGCCACTGTTGATTATTTAGGGCATACAGTTGGCCAAGGTCAAGTAAAACCTATTATGGCTAAAGTGGAAGCTATTTCCAAATTTCCACCTCCTACAAATAGAAAACAACTTATGAGATATTTAGGCATGATTGGATTTTACAGAAAATTTTGTTCAAATTTTGCTACTGTTGTTCAACCATTGACTCATCGTTTACGGAAAGATTCTAAATTTATCTGGAGCGAAAATTGTCAAAAAGCTTTTGAAAATAGCAAATCACTTTTAATTAATAGTCCAGTTCTGATTACTCCAGACTTTGAAAAACAATTTAAACTTGCCGATGATGCAAGCGATGTAGGAATAGGAGCTGTTTTATACCAAGAGACAGATGATAATGTCGAGAAACCTATATCATACTTTTCTAAGAAATTAGATAAACATCAGAAAAATTATTCAACTATTGAAAAAGAGTGTTTTGCAATGTTGTCAGCACTTCAACATTTTGATGTATATTTGAATCCCACTGTATATCCTGTTCTTGTTTATACTGATCATAATCCTCTCACCTTCATGCATAAAATGAGAAACAAGAATCAGAGGTTGACTAGGTGGAGTTTATTGTTACAGGAATATGATGTAATTGTAAAACATATTAAGGGTAAAGTTAATGTAATAGCTGATGCTTTATCTAGAGCTTATTCAATCACTTTGTATATATTATGTATTTTTGTTCATATTATTCATGATAAGTTTTTGTTACACTAAAACTTCTTTTAAGGGGGGGAGGTGTTATGATATTGTAATATTGTATTTATTTATGTTGTCCTAATTTGTGTTGTATGGCCTGATAGTTTTTTACCAAATAATCTTATAACTGTGCAGTTTAGGAATCACTGGAACAATCACAGAATGATTGGAACTTTCTAGAATGATCCTTATAAAAGATGCGTAATTTAAACTTCTACGTTATTCCAGAAACTTCCGTTGTAACTTTCCAGGATTTTCCACAATGTTCCATTATAGAGTGTTCTAGAATTTTCCATGACAACACTATATATACAGACACTAAAGTTAAACTCTCATAATTAAACTTGGACATAGACATTGATAGACATTAGTATTCACAGCATTTGGATTGACACTTTTATTCTACAAACAACATCATACTGGATTGTGACCTTAGTATAGTGAACGTAATATTCAGATTGGGTTCCGAAAGATTTCCGAAAACAGATAAAGATAAAAGATTGGGCTCATATTTGACAGTTAAGTTGACAGTAATATTCGTGTAATACCATTTGTAAACTTTTGTATAATAAATATTGTTAAATTTCACTATTGATTTGTGTCTTTTGTTGGCTACAATTTAAAGGCGATTTCTGGCCGTAACATCACAAGGTGTATTTGAAATGTGTGGCTTAAAATATGGAACTATGTTAAGTGTTAAAATCAAATGTTAAAAGAAAGGTGAATGTGTATATCGACCATATTATTTGGGTTTTTTTGTTGCAAAACCCGTAACGGAGTAAAATAACACCATATAGATGTGAATCTCGGATCTAACTACCAATTAAACAGTATTGTCGTGTAAGTGAACATGCATTCACATGTCTTATACAATCATGCAACAAACAACAACAACGTTCATATATTACGTCATCCCGGTCCTCCCCAACCCGAAACACAATAGTAGGAACTCGTGCTTCTTATATTATACTATTAATATTCTTGCCCTTTCTATATTATTATATATTTGGCATGCATGACAGCTTAGTTCTTTTGTCTTTGTGTTTGTTTAAAAATCAGCAGTACTTTCCTTTATATCACCGAAGAAGTGTATAGTGGCGAAATTTATGTCATGCAAAAAACTCAGAAGCAGTGCTTTTGGGTAAAATTCCAGTTTTATCTCCAAATTTTTATAGACCTGAGCGTTGCTTTAGTCTGTATACTTTTTGACATATGACCGACTGGGCCATAAACTGCCATATAGCTCTTATTACCATAGACAAATTAAACTCACATGATGTCAACATATTGTAGGAAGTGCATACTTTAACCGTAATAACTATACACCCTTCAGAGTGTATTATTCCAAATTTTGAAGATTTGGTTTATCGTAATGGAGAAAAGATACCAAGATGACGACTAAAACATATAAGTTGTCAAAAATCAGACAACAATAGCAAAACTTTTGACCAACCACAGTCCACATTACACTTCAAAGAAAACACAATATTGAGCAACACAAAATCATCATAAACCGAAGTTTACCCTGTTACGACGGATTGCCACCAAACTAAACTTTCAAATAAATAAATGAACTAAACTTTAAAATCATACAAGACTATAGCTAACAAAAGAATAAATTGAAGGGTTGTTATAAAATTCTGCCCCTGCAGTGGCCCCACAGAACCTACTCTTTAAGAAATCTGTAAAGGAGGTCTTGTACAAGCACGTGCACAGGGTGATAAAATTATGTTTCTGTACATGGGGCCTCGGATTTTACGTCTCCATCCGACGGCTCAAAGTGTATTCTAATGCAATTTGGATGTAACAATTGTTTTCATTGGCTAAAAGTTGCAGTCAAATCCACAGTTGACCAGGCGTAACTAAAGAGGGACCCGCCATTTTGAATTGATGAATCAACAAATGTTCAATTACTACTATATAATTGAAAATAAAACAACACCTTCCTCGAATTCGCCGTTTTAGTGTAATTTTATCCGAATTTGAAGCGTACAGGTAACGTTATAATCTCCAGTTTGTAAGTTTTTATTTGTATGACGTCACGTTTAGCCATCACGTCTTTGCGCCAAAATCATTCATGAAGTTTCGCGATTTTTTTTTATTTGTCAATATTTAGACCTTTTTTCAAGTTATATCGTATTATTTCTTTTTGAAATGCATTAGAATCGGAATAACAGTACTGTAGTTGAAGAGTTGCCACCGTCAATTTTGATTTGACGGTCGCAAATCTCCGTTTTACTGTCTCCGCTACGCGTCGCCAGTAAAACTGCATTTGCGACCGTCAAATCTACAACTTTTGATTTAACCCATTGGTGCTTTGTCTTGACTACTTGGATACGAAAAAAAATGTTTTTATGAATTTTGAACTTGTGAGTGCACTCATTGTGGTACTTTGTGTCTTAAGTGGGATTTTTAAGTGTTTTAATTTGTTTTTATCGCTTAAATGGTTCAAACATTTTCAACTGTTTGGATGTTACGCAATTATCTCATGTTAGGATATAATTGGATGCCCGAAATGGTGTTGTATCCTACCACTCTCTATATGAGCCAGTCCCAATCTCACAGACAGTAACTCAGTGCATGTCGTTTATACTGTATACCATATTTGTTTTTTAACTTTTGTTTATTATATGATATATTATTGATGAGTTTAATTTTTGTAAATTAGTTTAGTTATTGGACACATTCAGACATTCGGTATGTGTTGGATAGTTATTTCATTGATAATAAGGCAACATGTCCTTATTTTATAATCATTTATTTATGTAAGTATTTAAGAAAACAATGTTTTTTGTCTATTACAATATACTAGCTCATCAACATATTATCAGTTCAATACTGTCAAAACTAAAAAACCTTACAAATAAAAAACACAACAGTACAAAAGGAAATCATCAACACAATCACACAACGGCGGTAGAACAATTTATGATCGACTTTTCATCGTAAAATATTTCTGCTGAAATTTTAAAGTTATTGTTGCTCTAAAGAAGATCCAATGCAATACACTGTCGGATTGCGTTTATTTTTACATTTTGAATCATCTTTATAGTAATTGAATATAACGTAAATAGTCAATACTGTTCAAATTTAACGTACAGTAATGAAAACCACAGCTATACCAACGCAAATCACGATGTAAAATACAATCATTAACAAAATGTCGAATCCATTGCTTACATCCTTCCATGTAACACTTACAGGAGAACAATCTATACTTGGCTTATCATCGGCAATTGGTTCTGTTGAAATTGTATTATGTTTCTTGTTCCAAGGTAGACCCAAAGCAATAAACTGCCAGAAAGCGTTAATGTTCACTTTTTTATCTCGATGGAAAAGGGATGATGAATAAATAACCAATACAACTATACCACCGCTTATAACGATAGTCACTATCATCATAATAAGTAAAATACACATCGGATTCGAGGATGCGGGAATGGCTGCCGAAACTTAATTGAGAAAAATGGCGTACGACAGAAGAATGGTCATAGCTAGTCCTATTCGTTCACCTGATTCGATAGGAAGAAGAAACACGAGCGGGTTCAGCAAACTAAACAAAATAGTGGGACATACTACCATTACGCTGTAATACAACGACTCACGCTTGATAGTCATTGAAAATTCTAATGTTGAATAGTCATTCCAGGAAAATGTCATAATATTGTACGATGTAAATTGCCAATTAGAATTCGGTATAAAAAAAAATCACTAAAAGGACCCGAAGCCAGGGAAAGTATAATTTCCCATCGCTGTATAACCCCATACAAGAAACTCAAGCTTACAAGTCTGAGAATCGTAAGGAAAATTTGATATATCTGTTGTACACTTTGCTGATATGACACCTCCGAGAGGCAGGGACACATTTTCGTCGTTAAAGATAACTGCAGTGGTTTCAGTGAGTCCTTGGACGGGACCTAACACATCAACTGCGTTCTCTAGAGTTTTTGGAGGCGTCCATATCTTATCACTAGTTAATATAATATATTCTTTATTTCCATACGACGTCGGATCCCATGTAATCCCAGCATCGTTACATGTGCAAATAACACTAAATGACTATAGTTTCATCAACTTCGTCGAACTTTGATATTGTAAACAAAAAAATCCTACGGAAATTGCTAAGGGCGTGTTTTAGTCAACTTTTGGTAGGACTTCCTTTTGGTGATTGGCAAAAACATCCGTATATAATTGCTTCACATTAGATAAAGTTTGTCCGTTTGTTCTACCCAGTGTGAAAATGGTCAAAACCATGAAACATGAGACTGGCATCATTTGATACTTATGCAGTTGTAATTTGCGTTTTATATTGCTACATATAATTAATATCCTTCAACAATATCAATGTTAGTGGTTGTTTTTAACTTACATGATTTATGTCCTGCAAGATCGAATCATAATGAATGACCAATTATTTTAAAATCAACAGTAAATATCTTTGAATGTTTATAAAGGTACACTAATAAGGATTTGGCGATATTTGTTTTAAAGTATAACTATTTGAATAATACAGTAATTATTTTTCTTTTGGTCAAGCTTAATCAATTTTGTCAAGACAATAAAGATACAATTAACATATACATATGAAATCAATTTAATACGAATATATTGTACTAACACTGACCATTTTGTACTTTTACTTATGGTTTCAGCAGTTATAGTTACCATCTGAAACCCTGATTTATCAAAAACCATGCACTTGAATTTGTTTTACTTTTACTTCACGCCCCTTTTTTCTCTTTTTTCTGCTTTTTCTTATGTTTGTCCTGTATTTACTTCATGGAATCGTTCGATTCCTTGAGTCACTAATATTTCGAATACATTTACTTTTTCCCGCCAGGTATTTATTACTGTAAAACATTTTACTTTGGAAATAAAGTAATTAAAAAATATATATTCAGTTTATACGAAATGTTTTCCTAAAGAACTAGGAAATAGTCATAATACAATAGCTATATCATTCATTTCTTTTCGTCACAATAACATGTATTTAAAAGCGTCCAGCTATCAATGGAAACGATGCAACCAATGGATTTAATAGATGTACATGTCTTTTTTATGCCCCACCTACGATAGTAGAGGGGCATTATGTTTTCTGGTCTGTGCCCCGTTCGTCCGTTCGTTCGTTCATTCGTCCGTTCGTCCGTTCGTTCGTCCCGCTTCAGGTTAAAGTTTTTGGTCGAGGTAGTTTTTGATGAAGTTGAAGTCCAATCAATTTGAAACTTAGTACACATGTTCCCTATGATATGATATTTCTAATTTTAATGTCAAATTAAAGTATTGACCCCAACATCATGGACAACTAAACAAAGAAAAAGATAGTGTGAATCTCAGGTTAAAGTTTTTGGTCAAGGTAGTTTTTGATGAAGTTGAAGTCCAATCAACTTGAAACTTAGTACACATGTTCCCTATGATATTATCTTTCTAATTTTAATGTCAAATTAAAGAATTGACCCCAATTTCATGGTCCACTAAACAAAGAAAAAGATAGTGTGAAGCTCAGGTTAAAGTTTTTGGTCAAGGTAGTTTTTGATGAAGTTGAAGTCCAATCAACTTGAAACTTAGTGCACATGTTACCTCTGATATGATCTTTCTAATTTTAATGCCAAATTAAAGTATTGACCCCAATTCTACGGTCCAGTGAACATGTAAAATGAAAGTGCGAATGGGGCATCCGTGTGATATGGACACTTTCTTGTTTTTTTTCGAGTTTTGTGTGACGTCCATTTTCACTAAACTAATTAAGGGCCAATTGAGGACCTTTTACGGGTGCGGGATTTTCTCGTTGCGTTGAAGATCCATTGGTGGTCTTCGACTGATGTCTGCCTTCTGGTCGGATTGTTGTCTCTTTGACATATTTCGCATTTCAATTCTCAATTTCTATCAACTCTATTCATCAAACACTTGTTTATTAGATAAAATGAAGATCTGAATGTTCACGAATTAAAAGTTCGACACCACTAAATTTAAGCAGTACAAACTTTGTAAAAACTGAGGGATATACTTGTGAAACGACTACATAAATTTGAAAAAAACAAACTATGACAGCATTTTACATCTGAGATGGAAACGATACAATGAAACATTTAGATTAAAACATAGAGCAATCAGAGACATTATTGATAAATACCAATCCATAATGCCTCGTTCACACGTAAACTTAGTTCGAAATTGACTTCGAATCGAATGCGATTCAAATTCGCTAATCGCGTCACATATTCTCCTTTTTTAATTCGAATTGGCTTATTCAAATTATCTAATTCCCATTACAGAAACGTTTTTGTTAATATGAATTAAAATTAAACATCGTTTACACAGTAAAGCAAATTTGACGCGAATTGCATTCGAATTAGAATTAACGTTAGGACTTAAAACGTTTCGAATGCGAATTAAACTAATTAGAAATAGTAATGCGAATCGAATTCGAATAACGTGTTATCTCAATATTAAATGTCAAACTTTTTGGATTTTTTTTGGAAACATAAAGTTCTTTTAGCTACCTGCTTTTCGGGATGGATGAACGTCTGGTTACAAATTAAATGCATAATCAAGATGAGAACATGCTTTTGAAAACTGCAAATAACATTAGTAAAAATGTAAACGTCCATGTTTTTATAACCATTTAAAAATCATTTAGGTTAATAATAAAAAAACAACTGCACAAGTTCATATTCTGTTAACGAGTCTGAAAGTTTTAAACGAAATTGCGGATTAACAGAGTCACACAGATAACGTCGACGACGAGATCAGACGACTAAACTGTTTCATATGTATCATCAAAGGTTCAATTTCAGGCGGAAAAATAAATAAACATATACATAGATTGAGTTACTGAAATCGAGCTAAACAAACTGATATAAAAATCGTTCCGTTCAAAAAAATCTTATATCAGTCGTTTACCTTACACAATATATTACATATTGCAACATAATACTGCAGACCAAAAAAGGGACTAAAGATACCAGTGGGAAAGTCATACTCATAAATCGAAAATAAACTGACTAGGCCATGGCATGAAAATGGAAAGGACAAACAGACAAACAATAGTGCACTTGACAGAACATAGAAACTTGAAGAATAAGCAACACGAACCCAACTAAAATCTAGAGGTTACAAAGGACTATGATCATATTTTACTACATGTACATGTCATGACGATTCATTGTAGGAAAATCAGAAAGTAAGACTACTTATAAAATTTAGAGTTACACATTTAATTGAGTGACAAAAACAGATTTTTATTTATTCCACAGATTTGTGGTTTAAATGCAAGTCTATTGCATCCAATATTTTTATCCACAAGAGGGTTTAAGGGTTCTTTAACCTCAAAGATGTGAAATCCAAGCCTCCGGATTACTCATATGCATCGTCACAATACAATTATAGTTCAGCTGGTCATGTTTTAGTGGCCTTGCATAATTACCAATGAACAACTAAGAGAGTTATTCGCCAAGGGACAAAAATATAGAATTCCCCTGTCCATCAACTGGAGAAAAGCTTTCAAACCACTGATTGATGCAAGAAAATGGATAAAGCGTGAACCAGACTAATCAGAACCGGAAACTTTGTCTAAATGGATCAAAGATATTCGATCGTGCATTCAGAAGCGCATTCAAAAACTGCGATGTAATATGAGCACAATAGTAAACAACCCTTTAAATAATCCGGATGTTGTAGAAGCTTTGCGGGAATTTTTCGCTACATTGAAGACCTGTTCATGCGCGTAGCTACGTTTACGTCAAAACGCCCGGGCGTACACTTGAATTTAAAAGAATGAACATTTTGTTCAAAGAGAATAAGAAAATCTGGTTAAAAGCACATCATCTGTGTGATTCTTTTTGCAGTTGGTTGTAATTGTGAATAAAAATGAACTGCATTTACTTTAATCAACTAGATCCTATTATAGATTTCTTTCCATTTTCTGTGAAAGTCTGAATCTACTTTGAATTCTGCGTACTTTTCTTATATTAAATGCAATTCATTATCTGTCGAGATTCGATATGCGGTTTGCATTTTTTGTCGAACCTGTGATTTATGTCTCAAAAGCGAGTCAAAGCGTCGTCGGCGGCTTCAATATTAAGGTGCCAAATAGATAAAATGTTTTGAATGACTCTCCGTGAAATTTTATGAAAGTTGAACAAAAATTTATTATCAAAATAGTATCCATAGCAATATAATAATGCTTTGATTTCCCTGCATTTAACGGATAAAAGGTATTCTTTCTGCAATTAATAAATGGTTATAGTTTGGGCTTAAAGCTTGTTAAATTCTCAATTACATCATTAAACTACTTTGTCAAACCTTTATCGAATTTTATGAAAGTTTGGAAAAGTTTTTTCATGATTAATGTCTGAAGCAAAATTTTGAAAGTATTTGTTTTTGTTCATTTTTCTGATCTTTACTCATAGCGGAATTTCTTTCCGCAATTAATTGTTTTTTCATGATCAATTTATTAAACTTCATAGATTGTCATAAAAATATTGACACACTTAATATTCTAGTACAAGAAAAAAAAAATCTTTTTATATTTTAAAATTGATAAATTGATTCACTTTTTATGGGAAAAATTAATACAGGTGTTCCAGGGAATTAATATATTGCACCTGTAAGAAAGAAACTGTCATGTCCATTAAAAGGTGCTTTCGTCGATTGTATGGTCAGTCATGGCTCCCTTTAAAAATGTTTGAAAGTAATATTAATTTGGACGTTTTCTCTAAAACCAATGCCCACTAGCTTCCAGTTTAACACGATGAATGAGGGTTTGGGTGGGGTTAAATGATTTAAAATTAATGCCCTTAAAAAATGAAGATTAGAGAATAACGGGCAAACAAAATGTTTGAGAAATGCGTGGTCTAATTTTTGAAGATTAGAGAAAAGGGGTGAAAATTTAATGTTTACAGAATAGCAGAAAATTTAATGTTTACAGAATAGCAGACCCCCCCCCTCCAGACCCTCATGAATAAGTTAACCATATTTCAAAATTGAACATTAAAAATAAACCATTTAGATTCAAAAGTATGTTGCTATTCATGAATTTTTACTGACAGGAATGGTAGATCTCATTCTCGATAACTCGATAGCTTTCGGGGACTATGTCCCCTCGAACCCACTACCAGCAGGTGCTTTGACATTTAGCGGTTGGCATCCCCTCAGACATCTCGCCAAGATTCGGGCGTACACGTAAATATGACTCAGCTACGCCACTGCTGTTGGTGACCTTCTGCTGTTGTTTTTTTTTGTTTTGTTCGGGTTGTTGTCTCTTTGACACATTACCCATTTCCATTCTTCTCAATTTTATTATTCTCTTTGCATGAAAAATATGTCGTTGTTCCAGCAGATAAAGCCTCCAATACTATTTTCTTCATATGCAAAAACCAATATTTGCAATGTCTCACAACAGAGCATGGAATAAATAGAAAACATGGTACTTTTCTACCCCAAATTCATGTCTTTGGTTTTGATGTTATATCTGTTATTCTCATCGGATTTTGTCTAATGCTTAGTCCGTTTCTGTGTGTTACATTTTGATGTTGTGTCGTTGTTCTCTTATATTTAATGAGTTTCCCTCAGCTTTAGTTTGTTATCCGAATCTTGTTTTTTGTCCATAGATTTACGAGTTTTGAACAGCGGTAGTCTACTGTTGCCTTTATTTATGTTCTTGTCATATACAATGTATGTTATGATGGTATGATACTAACCCCTAACGGGAAGGATTGTGCCTGATATTCATATGATGAAATCATAATCGTTCAATCAGTTTAATTGTCTGGAGCTGGTATGTCGGTTATCTGCTCGTAGTCAGACTCTGTAGTTATTTATGTATTATTATCATTATGTTTATTTTCTTTGGTTACATCTTCTGACATCTGACTGGGACTTCTGTTGAAATAATTTTTAATGTGGGTATTGTTATGCGTTTACTTTTCTACATAAGAGATATAAGGGGAGGGTAGAGATGTCATAAACATGTTTAACCCCGCCGCATTTTTTCGCCTGTCCCAAGTCAGGGGCCTCTGGTCTTTGTAAGTCTTCTTTTATTTTAATTTTAGTTTCTTGTATACAATTTGGAAATTAGTATGGCGTTCATTATCACTGAACTTGTTTATATTTGTTTGGGGGCCAGCTGAAGGACGCCTCCGGGTGCGGGAATTTTTCGTTACATTGAAGACCTGTTGGTGACCTTCTGCTGTTGTTTTTTCTATGGTCGGGTTGATGTCTCGTTGGCACATTCCCCATTTCCATTCTCAATTTTACTGTTGCCTGTATTTGTCATAATTTGTGAATAAAGAACAATTCACTTGTGACAACAGAACACTTGTATCAGAAATTGTTAAATTTATATTCAAAAACATTATAAAGATATTCAGAATCAAATATAAAAGACAAATGCACAGGATGAAGTATAATTGTAACAGTGATACAAATAATAATATTATCACTCATATCTTTAACTCAAAAACACCATACAAACATTGTAAATTAGGAACAAATCTCAGAAACATCATACAAAATTTTAAAAAAAATCGTATTTAATTATTAAAAACAGGTATTAAGGGACAGGGTTGAGATCTCAATAAACATGTTTGAACCCGCCGCAGTTTTGCGCCGGTCTCAAAAGAAGCCTCTGGTATTTGTTAGTCTTGTTTGGTTTTTAATTTTAGTTTCTTGTGTATAGTTTGGAGTTTAGTATTGCCAGTATCACTGAACTAGTATATATTGATATTTGTTTAGGGGCCAGCTAAAGGACGCCTTAGGGTGCGGGGGTTTCTCGCGGCATTGAAGACCAATTTGTGGCCTCCAGCTGTTGTCTGCTCTATGGTCGGGTTGTTGTCTTCTTGACACATTCTCCATTTCCATTCTCAATTCCATAATTATATTTAAATGGATATACATGTAGTTTTTGTACGTAACGGTACCAATAGTGGTAAACGCAGCCAGTAAAAGAAAAAAAACATAGTTTGTTAATGTACAATTTTGTGACAATAGTTTTTTTACCGGTCACAATGGGTTTTTTTTATACTCTGCTATAATTTCAATCACCTCCAAACTGTCATGTCCTGTTCAATGACATCATGCCAAAAAAAAACGGTCTCAATCTGAATATCAATGAGTAAGAGCCTTTCCAAACCGGAAGTTAACCTTCTTCCAAGTTGAATTTGAATTGATAGGAAGTACCAACATAAAAATATACTTATTTGTTGTTACTATATATACTAGTATTTGGAATAGAGAAATGGTAATGTTCAAGGTGGCCCTAGAGCGCCTTTTTTACCTTGATGTTCTATGGTAACATTTAAACTCACAGTTGGTGACTTTGTACCATCTTTCAATATACAGGACATCAATAATGCCATTGTACCACTGATATGCTTTATCTCTCTAGTGTTGTGTTTTAGTAGATATAGGAGGATGTGGTGTGAGTGCCAATGAGACAACTCTCCATCCAAATAAAAATTTAAAAGTAAACCATTATAGGTATATATATATGTGTACATAACCACGCTATATTTTATTATTTCACTGTTATCTTATGTCCGTTACCGTTTTATAAATGAAGTTAATGCAAATAATGTAAATATTGTATTTTGTGCATTTACAACATAAGCACTTAGTTTAGTTTCATTTAAAAAAAATCGTATGAAAAATTTACCGTACAATTATAAAATACACTCCAATTAAAACACATATAAGAATATAAGACACAATCAAGAGCAAAACATCTAGTCCATGACTTACATCCTGCCATGTAACATTTACATCGGGGGAACACTTTATTCCCGGCTTTTCACAGGAAACTGTTTCAGTTGTGATTTTATTGTGTGTCTTGCTCCTAGTAAGGCGTAATCCAATGAACTTCCAGACAGCGTTTATTTTCCTCTTATTATCTCGATAGTACAAGGATGAAACATAAATCGCCAGTACAACTATGACACCGCTTATAACAATAGTTACTATCATTATAATCAATAAAATACACATTGGATTCGACGCTGCGGGAATAGCTGCAGAAACTAAAGTAAGAAAAATAGCATACGAAAGAAGTATGGTCATTGCTAGTCCAATCCGTTCACCAGATTCGACAGGGAGAAGAAACACAAGCGGGTTTAGCAAACCAAACAAAATAGTTGGACACACAACCATAACGCTATAGTACAAGGATGCACGTTTGATGGTTATCGAAAATTCTAATGTTGAATATCCATTCCAGGAAAATATTCGTATATCGTACGAAGACAAATTCCAATTAGAATTTGGTGTAAAGTATTGTAAACCTAAAGGATCAGAACTCAAATTAAGTGTTAATTCATATTCATCTATACCCCACGAAAGAAACTGAAATTTACAAGTCTGAGAATCGTATGGAAATTTTGATATATCAGTTGTACACTTTGCTGACATGACACCTCCAACTGGCCAGGTAACGTTTCCGTCGTAAAAGATATACGCATTAGTTTTGGTGTCTCCTTGAACAGGACCTAAAACGTCAACAGCGTTAATAAGAGTTATTGGTGGCGTCCATATTTTTTCACTCGGTAAAAGAGTATATATTTTATTTCCATAAGACGTTGGATCCCAGGATATTCCAGCATCGTTCCAGGAACACCCCATAGCACCTAAAATAACTATTGTTTCATCTACTTCGTCAAACTTTGTTATAGTCATCAGATACATTGTCACTGAAATCTGTAATGGCGTGTTTTGATCAACTTTTGGTAGGACATCCTTTTGGTGATTTGCAAAAACATCAGTATATAACTGTTTCACATTTGAAATATCTTGTCCGTTTGTTCTATCCAGCACCAAAATGACCATAACTATCACAAATATGGCTGACATGATTTTGTATATTTGTAAATGTATTATTCCTTTAAAATTTTAACAATTAATGACCGTCAACAATATCTGTCAGCGGGTGTTTAAAACGCCTATCTTGTCAAATCCGATTCAACTAAAGGAACGATTATTTCAAATGTAATTAAGTATGTTCACCAGTTAATATCTTTAAATGTTTGTATGGGTTATTTGATATATAATTGTCGATATTCGTTGCGCATTATACCTGTCTAAATAGTTATTATTTTTTTCATGTCAGGCGGAATCAATTTTTGTCAAGCATAAGTGCTATGATTATTTGTTATTAAATAACTGCAATTATTTGCAAGTTCATTAAAAAAAAACAATACACCATGATTTTTTTTGTGTGCAGGGAATATACATTTTTTAAACATTTATAAAGCCCTCCTCCTTGTTTTGAAACGCTACCATTTAAATGCTGTCATAATATTAAACGTCACGCATATGTATATTCAAATGTCATCATTTATTGATTGTAAAATCAAAATAGTTTAGACTCAGTTCGGATTCTTAAGTATGTATAACCGGAAGAAAAGTGACTTCAGGAACTTTACTATAATTTGCAAAGTGCTTTACATGAACTCTCGTTTTGAATTGAATATTTATATGAACTCTCGTTTTGAATTGAATATTTATATGAACTTTCGTTTTGAATTGAATATTTATATGAACTCTCGTTTCAAATTGAATACTAGTATTTCCCATTTTAGTTTAAGTTGAATATTCTTATTTTAAATGTTCCTGTTTTCTTAAATATAATGTTTCTTATTTCAATGTGCAAAGAGATTATAGAGTTACTATTTTACAACTTAATCCGATGGCTGTCAAGAGTGTGAGAGATAATACATGTATCCAACAATTGAACTACCAATTAACGCAATTATCGCTATTTTATAAAGTTAAGCCGGAGGACAATGAGCAGCTTATTATTACACAACTATATTTATATTTTATGAGAACCTTTTATGTTTTAATACCCTTATCTTCGAATTAATTCATGTTTTGTAAACTGTTGCTGGGGCAGTCTTTCCCTAGCTTTCGAACTGTAAACTTGTGTTAATAAATTTGTATATATTTTTATACGGTCTGGCGTTTAAAGCAGCCATAGTGTCAATCATAGACCTATAGACTTTAATGTAACCCGTGCCGAACTTCACGGACTCATGCCGCAAGTTCACGGGGTTATATGCTTCTTATAAAGAAAGTTTAAAAGACGGAGTTGTATACATATATCTTATAAAACAGGCACAGCTCAGAAACTTATGCAATTTTATTAGAGTTTAAACGATGAAGTGGATTCACTCTATTTTAACACTCCCTATTTTTTTGTCTAATCTTTTGTGTGTGTAATGTATAGTACAAGTCCAAAATATACAATTTTCAGAAAATTTATATCTTTACATCATTCAAACTTGGCCAAATCCATACCCTTATAGGCAAGTCAAGAGATGCTCCAAAGAGTATAAATATTACCTTTTTGCACCTGGCCTAATCGCTCTTTCCAAATCAAAATCAGTTAAAATAAAACATCTAAAAGTTTATTTCAGCTCTCTTCTTTCATTTTCACCCCATAAAAACTAAGAAATGAATAAGAAAGGGAAAGTAAAACTAAAGAAAAAAATACACTATGAGTACAGAAAACTAAGTTGGACAACGAAAGGCAGGATCATTAATTGTGGTCTTGGCTTCACTTACAAATTATGTTTTTCCCCGCTTCTTTATGCAATTGAATGTGTAAATCTTGTTTTGGTTTTGTTGTCCTTCATATTGTTATGATGATTTATTGCTCATTAGCTTCTTACTATCTTATAATACACAGTAACTCAAGAAAGCCATCCGACTTGGGTTTCCCCTCTTCCTTTCAAATATAAATCTAATTGCTAAACATTTTTGCAAAAAGACAAAACAGAAGAGAATACTGCAATAAGACAGTTTGATTTATTTTTAATTACTCTGTTTGACTTCTTCAATCTATGATGAAGAGGAGCCGCCACCTGGCGATGTGGTGCATATAAATATCTCGTAAATACTGGTAGATATTTAAACGTAAGTTTCGCAATCTCCGGCGCAGAGATCATATTCGTTCTGTTCAATACTGCATCAACTAGTACACTCATATGTAGTGCAGTATTGCAGAGCATGTATGGAATGGTTATGAACTCTGCGCCGGAGATTGTAAGTTTCGATGCGTCGTTTGAAGGATATAACTTTGTATGCAGATTAAAGAGAAACCAATATTTTATTTATCATAATTATGAGAGGTAGCATGTTTCATCATTTTTGCCTGTTTTTAGCCTGAATATGCATGAGACGTTTGCTACTAGACGTTATTGCAACAAACATCTATCAATCGATTTAACGGTCGACCAATTAGATACGTCTGTTGATGGATGGATGGATGGATGGTTGTTTAACGTCCAGTGGCAAGTCAGATGCATATTCAGGACGAGAACATGATAATGATAAATGAATATTAACCCCGCTTTGTACTAGACCGACACGCTAAGCCGGATTTTTAACGTGCTAGCTCACAAGGTAACAGTTCGCAGGAAGACATGTCACCTTACCCGGACACATTATTCTGACTCCGGGCCGACCAGTCTTTGCTCTAACTCCTTAATGCCGCGTGCTTGGCGGAGAAGCAGCAAATACCAATTTTCAAGTCTTTGGTGTGACCCGGCCGAGGATACGTCTGTTGAGAGTAAAGGCGGACAATTTAGACCGCAACATAAAAAAGCGACATAAACGATAGGAACAGCTTATAGCTTTATTACAGGCTTTTAAATCTACATCCGTAATATAACAGGACGTGGCTGCGTATTTATGCATCTCGTTCAACCAAACGAGAGTCGATGTGTGTGTGACAGTGGTAAAAGCAGCTTCGCTTATTATTTTGGACTTTAATTTAAAATTCTCAATTTTGATATTTTAGACTTTAATTCTCTGTGTTTTATAATTCATTTTATTTTATATTTTCGTTTCTATTTACATTCGTATTCAAGACTTAAAATCAACATGCTTTGATATGCAATTTAATTCTTAGTTTGGACATTGAGTGACATGTTTCAATCTGTTAGGTAATTAGTAACATTTTACCTTATTCATAATGTATGTTCTTAATTGTCATAATCAGATTATCATTTAATATCTATTCTTCAAGTTCTAAAAATAGTTTAATCTTTGTCAGTGAACAATATCACTCAAATTAATTGTTATTTGTTATGTCTATACTTGTTAATTCAATTCTGTATAAATACTTGCTAATAATTTTTATAAGCAAGATTCGGACTCAGGACTTTACCCTGAACACAGTCCATCCGTAATAAAAGTAAACTAGGACACACCCGCGAAATCGCGGGTATATACAGCTTGTGGACTGTTGTAGGATGATTTTTTCTTGTAAAAGATAGTATGTATGGGAAATTTCATAAAAGGTACGAACAGCCTTCTTCCTTGTTCAAAAGTCCCAATATTTGTTTCCTATCTGTTAAATTCAAATATTTTCGTGTGTCTGGCCTCAGACCACAATTATTCTACTCCTTTGCTATAATGCTGCTTTTGGTAAAAATCAAATGAAATTAACAATTTGCACCGTTTCAAACATGAAATAAATCGAACTGCTTATATATAGACCATTATTAGTCTAATAAAATATACTTCTAGGACAATCCGTCAGTGTCTTTCTTTTCTTTTGAGAGCCTTATTAAGATGTCAATGGTAGGATATGCATCATGCATAAATGACTAAGGCTAATTTGAGGGGTGGTCGGAGCTAGGGGTCCTGATCCCGAAATCCCGCGCTTAAAACTATGAAATCCAGAGATGCAGAATTAAAAGAAATGCATATCCCGAAATCGAAAAAATATATTCCCGGATCCAGTAAGGATCAATCCCCAAATCCCGAGCTTAAAAACACACAATCCCGACGCCCCGAACAATACTTGCCTACTTTTAATCTCTACCTTACTTTCGATAAACGCGAAAAATAATTATCTTCTCTAAGGAGGTATAATAGTTGTGTTTCTTGCGATCTAAACACAGTGATATGAAACGCGAAAAATAATTGTCCTCTCTAAGGAGGTATAATATTTGTGATTATTGCGATCTTAACACCATGATATGGAGAACGCTCTGAATGGCTTATTTTTTCTCCATTTTTGTTATCCATCATACGATTGGTTGTACTTGTGTAAAATATTTTACTTATTTTGATATATATTATATAACTGGTATGACCACTTAAATAGTAAACATTTCAAAGAAAACAGTAAACAGAATTACAGAATACAGAGAGTCTCTCTATATTAAAAAATCATAATCGTAGTTTACAAATAGATAAACGCGAAACATAATTATTCAACGGTCCTCTATAAGGAAGTATAATAGTTGTGGTTCATGCGATCTAAGTCCAATGCTATGGAGAACGCTCTGATTGGCTTAATAATTTTTCATATTTAGTTATCTATTATACGATTGGTTGTATTTGTGCATCTTTTAAACCGGAAATCTAATCTATGACTAAAAGTTAGTCCGATGACGGAATCATATCCGGACTCCTTTTTTGTCGTTTTTCTCCCAAAATAACTCAATCTGAATAATCATAAGAATGAATGACAAATGCGACTATGCATGTCACCTATAGGACACAGAGGAATGATGATTGATTTATTGTGGAAGGAAGAGAAGCGACACCAAAAATGAGGTCTTCTCGTTTAATAGTATAGAAGTATTCCATGCTGAATTATTGGTTTATTCATCGCTAGTACCAGAGTCTCAGTAGTTAGTTTTCACCATAGTTTCAGTATCCAGACTTTTCATTGCTATTCACAGTTATCGTTCGTTGTGTGATGAGGTGCATCACACAATTTCCGTAACAAGAGGCCATTCAGTCAACCTCACACGCCACCCTTATTTCCCCGGTGACATGTGTTTAGAGTTTACTTCTTTACGGAGAAGACCATGATTTTCCTCGTGTTTCTTTCTATCAATTCATCTTTTAATATGCAATGCAAATTAGAAACATAAATGGTTCAGAATGTAGTAGCATTGAAATGCTACAAACAGCTGAACATTTCAATACTTATTTTTCTGTCCTGGTGCCTGTTCTCAAGGAGAATGAGTTACTAGTATACAGTTGTGACATGTAGTTCTCTACATCAGAGGAATAAAATCATGTCGCAGTCTGTTAAATATGACAGTCATCAACTAGAGGAAGGAGTAGCAGGTTTTCTCTTGAAAAATTCCGTCGCAACCTTTGTGAAACTAACGGATAGTGTCTAAGGACTGAATCAAGTCTTCTTTGAATTATGATTCTATCTTATTTCGATACACGTAAACAAACAGAAAGTCACAGGACAAAAACTTTCAATCGATTTGTTAACAAGTATTTTTTTTTTACATATAAGAGGATTATGATTGGTTAGTTTTTTTTTTTTTTATGAAATACGATCATTCTTTTTTTCTTCAGCATTCTTTAACACAGATTTTCAAAATTTTAACCACACCAATCAGAACATATTTCGGTCCCAACGTTGTTTTTAAAATATGTTTTTTTTTAATCAAGAAAATCCAAAATCTGATTTCCAACAATTTTGAACAAAGTATGTCTTTCGTTTAGAATCAAAGAAAAAAGTATCTTAAATAAAATAGGGATTTTTTGTTAAACATTTAGTCGGGGACCAAACGATAATAATAACTTGCAAAGTTTTTCAGAAATAAATAGCAGTGTATACAGACTATGGTCGGTTTAGGAATTAAATTCACTCGGGGCTTTTGAAGAGTCCTTGTCAATGAAACCTTTCAGTATCTCTTCGGATAGGCCTGCTTATAGTCTGCACTTTCCACGCTTTATACAAAATGTACAAAATGTTCAAAAAGTAAAGCAAAATATGCTTACCTTTAGGAGAACATCGGTAACCCCCATATTGGTTGGTTTTTTTTAGCAGTCTTTATCCTTTATGTGTTGTGGTTATTGCAGGCAGGGTTTTTCTTCGGCTTTTTGTTATGGCACTTTTGGTATTTTCTGTATCTTGTATGTTTATCTCAGGCGTCAAAAATTCTAACAGTATTTACTATATGTATCACTTTTAAAACTTAGTAGCGTGCTTTAAGGGCATATCTATATTACATAGATTTGGTATTTTCTGGCAAACGGTCGATAACCCAAAACGAGAAACAATTTCCACTGTTTCGTTTACAAAAAAACAATTGTCAGTATTACTTTACGTATTTATGAATAAGGGTCTGGATGGGGTTCACAGAATATTGAATAATGAACAAAAATAAAAAATGAAGCGAGAAAATTAACAAAGAATACAAATTAATAGAAAAAAAATGGGGTGCAAATGTTATTTGAATTAATTACGTGACGGTGGAAAATAGAAGAGTTAGGTAAAACAGAAATTAGGGGGGATAGGACCTCGAGCTCTATCGGGACTTCGGGATCTGGTGTTTTTAAGCTCGTGATTTCGGGGTTGAACCTTTCGGGATCTGGGAATTCTATTTTTCGAATTTCGGGATCAGATCCCCTCCTACTCCCTCTCAGAAATGACAAGGTACATTTACGGAATGAAGAAATTTCAAAATTACATGACAATTAAATAGTTCAATAATTGTCAACATACATTGTATGTATGGAATAAGCATTATTTGTAAAGATAAACAAATATGTCCCAAAAATTTAAAGAATACTGAAATTGAGTACCCTCGACACTTGTGTATCTATTCTATTTGTTAATTTTAAAAATATGTTTGTATTTCCAACCCTTAAGTATTTCGGAATTAAAATATAAAAAATCACTCTGAATTGAAATCATGTATTTGCAATTTAATTTGAACAAACAACGCATGATATAGGTGCATTGTTGTAAAACGGTGGGCATCTTAATGACCCACAGACTGCTTTGACAGCATACAACAGTTTACCATTGTGGTCAGTAGCTCCGGCTTCTAGCGTGTCTGCTGCAATGTCAATACATATGTACTGTGAAGCTGATTTATGGGTGTCTGAACCTGCAGCAAGTCTTCCATAGTACTCTACTTTCCAACTGCCATAGCAAGTTGTTTTACTTGGTATTAACAATACAGATGACTGATGTGTCGCTCGACAAACAGCACAAGGAACATCGTTATCCTGGAAGTTTGTTCCGAAAAAATTACCATCTTCATATTCAGCCCCATACAGCGATGAAACGTAGCCATTGGTCGTTATCGGGCCATCCCCTGAAATGAAATCTGGGTCATGTGGTAGACAGACGTAATCTGATGGTCCTCCAGCGTAATCGACGGACGCTCCACCAACCGTGCCTGAAATGTATGTTAAAGGCGAATTATGTATACGCTAATACGGTCCAGAAAATTCTACAAAAACAGGAATTTCTTAAAATACCTCCATTTCCAATTTTTTTTATAAGTTGTCAAAACAAAGGGCATTTTATGTCATATGTCAACCTGTATGAGTGTGCAAAACGGTCTAAATTTGCTCCTATCTCGCCAATTTATATCTTTTTATTCCATGATAAGAAAAAAACATTAACTTTGAACATAAAAAGCGAACATCAATTAAATTTAGAATCAAGAAACAGAAGAAATATTGAACAACATTTTCAGTCGGTCAACTTTTCCCCGGGCTATTGCGAACATGTAGTACACATACTTGTGTCCCCATGCCGCTAATCTTATATTTTCTTGAGAGAACCAAATACAAATTGGAGTAAGACGTCCATTATCACTGAACTAATACACATTTTTGTTAAGGTTCGAGCTGAAATACGCCTCCGATTGCGGTATTTTCTTACAGTGTTGAAGACCCTTTGGTGACATTTCGGCAGTTTTCTGCTCTTTGGTCGGGTTGGTGTCTCTTTGACACAGGATTCCTCAATTTTACTATGTCACGTTTAATCAGAAAGAGACAGCTTATACCAATGACAAATTGTAACATTTTACAAAGACGAGACACAGCTATCATGCCCATACTAGAAAACAACCTTAAAGTGTTCTTGTACTTTAAAATATACTGCCAGTAATTGTTAGTCTTTAACTTGAAATTCTACCAGATATTCTCTTAAACTTTTGAATTGTGTACTGGGTACCTATGAGGACAGTGCATACAATTTTAAAAACATAACAACAGTTGTACAACAAAAGATGTATAAATAATAAATTTTAATATGAGCATACACATGTCATTTAATTTACCCGAGTAAAGTAATTCTGTTCCATTCATAGGGCAATCTTTTCTTCCCCATCGTGTGTAAACCGCTCCACTGCCTGTAAAATAAATTCCGCTGCCCAACATGATTTACATTAAATACGTCATTATTTGTTTTATTTATTTGACGAGAAATGAATAAACAGAGTATACCTTAGATATATGTCTTTTTGTTGTTGTTGGGATGTACAAGTACCTGTCCACATCCACTTTATAATCTTTATGTTCTTGTTCAATGTATTTCTATTATGTTGTACTGTTAAAACGTTAGCCCTTATTAGTAGAAGATTAACCACGACACATTATATATGGTCTGCCCCAAGTTAAAAGCTTGTAAGTCGATGTTTGTCATTTGTTTCTGTGTTTGTTTCACTTTCATTATTTTGTACATAAATAAGGCTGTAAGTTTTCTCTTTTGAATTGTATCACATTAAATTTTGTCATTTCGGGCCCTTTTTTAGCTGACTATGCGTTATAAGCTTTGATAATTGTTGAAGGCCGTACAGGGATATAGTGGTAAACTTCGGAGTCAGTTGGTCCCTTGTGGAGAGTTGCTTCCTTGGCAATCATACGACATATCTTTTAAACAAGTTGCAAGATTGAATAACACTTATTTAGGTTTTGGTATGTGGGACAAAATATTTTCTATCTGTCTTCATGATAATATGTGTATTTTAGTTTTCTCGTTTGAATTGTTTTACATTGTCTTATCGGGGCCTTTTATAGCTGACTATGCGGTATGGGCTTTCCTCATTGTTGAAGGCCTATAGTTGTAAATGTCTGTGTCATTTTGGTCTCTTGTGAACAGTTGTCGTATTGGCAATCATACCACATCTTCTTTTTTATATTCATGCATGGTATGAGAAAAGGCAGGCATAATTATCTACAATGGTAAAAATATAAAGAAACGAAAAAAGCATCAATGTTTTTGGACAATTGCATGCAATTTTTATCAGTCGGAGACCACCCCTCGTCCACCCTTCAATTTTCCTCCTTTCCCTCTCCCTTTAGTAGTCCGTCACTAAAGATATTTATTTTTTTTGTAATATAGATGATTCCAAAAGTATAGATTTTAATAAGACGATAAAAGTATAAAAATGAGGCTACTCAAAATGATATACAAAATGACTTTCAAATAGCTAAATTGCGTCTGTTGAAAACTTTCTTCATAGTGTTCAATGCTGATATGAGACAAACGTTATTGATTTATATTGAGTTAAAATATTTAATAATACCATATTTTTATTTCCTTTTTTCACAGTTACCAAATAGTCTATACATTAGGGTGATGTTTTGGATAACTGAATGGAGAAAAAATTGCAAAATTAATGAAGAATGCTAAATAAGATTTATTATGAGCCAAACAAAAAAGATTAGAAAAGATAGGGTGATGAAATAATAAATATTGAATAAATTGTCCAAAAAATAAGAATACGGAAAATGTGACCCTCCTACAATGTACCTGTGTTTGAGTGAAGCGTTGACTTGAGTTGTGAGATTTCTAAATTGGCATTTTGTAAATTTGTCTCCAATGTCGTTTTCTGCTGGGTCAGGGTAGATACATCACCAACTAGCTTCTGAACTGCTACTTCCAGCTGGTGCATCCGTGTTGTGAAGTCAGGCTGGGTAACCAGTAGGCGTTCCTTCCGCGGGTTTCGACAACTCCCGAAACAAACAAAAGTCAGAAAGAAAATGGCTGGTGTAATTTTGAACATCTTCTTCAAGGTAACATACTAAATGACTTTTAACATATATAATTCTTATCATATTTAAGAGGGTCTAGACGAGAACTTATACTTAGAGCTTGGAATATTATTTTTAGAAACGGAGCAAAGGAATTAATCTTAGTTATTGTTTGCTTTAATTTGTGTATATTTTGTAAAAATTCGTGATTTTTCTTGTTTTTCATCAAATTTTAAGTATATTTTAGATTGACAAAATAAGTGCAAACGCAAGATTTTTTTTTATATTTGTTGATTTTATATTAATAGTTATGATATAATACATCTCTAAGCTTACTTTGTTGTTTCATGTTCGCATGCGCACAATGTTTCCCGCAAAGGAAATATAGAAGGAAAACTGCATAAATTCTGCATTTTTCATCGTTTTCATGAAAACAGTACCTATTATGACGTAACTTTGACATCATCAGATACAAAATTTTGTTTATATTTCAGTACTCTATCCATTTTCAAACAATACGTGCAAATTTGAAAAAAAGATGCCAAAGATATTATTTTATTGGGCCAAAACCGGGCCTTAATGCCCTATCTTCTTTTATCTATGACTCAATGTAAATACAAAATTAAAAGATATGTATAGGTATACAGTGATGAATACTAATGGTCCAAAATTATATCGATACTTAGGTTGTCGGCATTGCAGAAGGTAAATTACATTTGGTTTCTTTTTCACATTCTGTTTATGGCTTCCTTATACTAAATCCGCTGAGTGTGTACTGATTTATATTTTAGTCTTGCCAGAAATGGTTTATTTTAAATATAGAATAAGAAAATTTAGTATGATTGCCACTGAGATCCAACATTGTTAAACTCGTCACTGTATGGGCCTGTCTCAAATCAGAAACCTGTTGTTAATAATGGTGTTGTTCGTAACTTTCTGCCTCATTTGTTGTTTGTTTATTGTTTTAGCATCAAACACACCGTTAAATTGTTGTCATGTATTGTTTATGTTGTACCGAGGATTTATATAACCTGTGGCATGTTTGGTGTCATTATACTGCTTACATCAACATGTGGTGTCAAGTGGAGTGTTGTTAATTAAAGTACATAACCGAATTTGTTTATATACCAATATTTAATTGATGTACACTTCTGTCTTTTTATAAACTAATGAAAAACGGCATCCCCTTTAATAAAATAAAAATAATAACTCCGCTGAAGACAAACATCGTATGATGAAATTTAATGAGAAAAAGGAAAACAATCTTAAAGAATTTGAGACAAGTTTTAACATGATTGCTCATTTAGCTATTTCTGCTGCAGCCTGCCGCCATAATTTTTCTCCAGTACGAGTTAGTGGAACTTTTTTTACAGCCAGTAGGACCTCCATTATGCATTCGTGCGTAATCTTCACAAGTCGTTCCACATGTTCTTCCCCCGTAGCGTCTCATATAAGCCCGTGTACATCCCTTTGCACAAGTGTAGTCGTTCGCACACTGTCTAAAACCTGTTATAGTTAAATGCAAATTCAATTTCATAAAAGATAATATGAAAAAAAAAAGATGTGGTATGATTTCCAATGAGACAACTGTCCACAAGAGAACAAAATTACACAGACATTAACAACTATAGAACACCGTACCGCCTTCAGGAATGAGCAAAGCCCATACCACATAGTCAGCTATAAAAGGCCCCGATAAGACAATGTAAAACAATTAAATAACGACCTTAGTACATTTGATAAAAAAATAAAGTTGTGCAGTAAACATATTTAGATAAAATATGGATTTCACTGCATATGACACTTGATTTATGGATATCTTTATGATGGTCTACATGAGGTTTACTGAATAGGGAATACTTGGCCTACGTTTATAAAATAAATAATGGGGGAAGAAAATGCATGGTAAATTGTTTATTTTAGTCTTTTCATAATAAGTCGAATATGAGAATTTGAGTCAAATCGGTCATCATGAATACCAATTTCTTGCAGTTCTAATAAAGTGCACGCAATTGTTTTCTAATTTGCGCATCTAAACTGTTTTGCTTGTGATAACTTTTCAATGGAAACTTCTTGATATGATCGAGTTGATACACGTCTAAACTATTTGGTAGTCATGCTGTCGACTGTCAAAATAATATTTGAATACTGTAGTACATTTAGTACAATTGTGATCTGAGATTTTGTCACTTTGTACAATTTTTCATCATTCTTTTCGCATTTAAGTGTAAACTAAAGTTATAAACTGAAATCAATTCACGAGAAATGAAAACATGATCTAACCCACAGATAACTGTATTGTATTTGAGCTTTGCGGACGGCCATCGGTAGTTTTACTGTCACACATTTTGTTTACCTGGCGACACTTACCACTGCCTGGTCGATAACAGTCTATCCAATACACGTTCTTTATCTGAAAAGGTCCACAGGAATCTGATGCGCCATCCAAACGGCATTTTATGTTCCTATTACAATTTGATTCTACCTAAAGTATATTAGTTCATAGTTGTAAAAAAAATGCGTAATGTTATGAGATGCTAAAATTATTTCGAATATTCCAAGTTTTACTAAAATATATGCATTAATCCATTCGTTTTCAACTAGCAAACGAAGAAAAACATTGTTGGACCGACTGAACTGTATGAATCGTTCTCATTGATGAAGGCCGGACGGTGGACTATAATTTAGTAATATTTGTCTCAAAGGCAAACATACCACACCTTCTCATTTTCTATAATACAATTAAATTGAGAATGGAAACGAGGAATGTGTCAAAGAGACAACAACTCGACCATATAAAAAACAACAGCAGAAGGTCACCAACAGAAATTCCTGCACCCGGAGGCGTCCTTCAGCTGGCCCTTAAACAAATACATACTAGTTCAGTGATAATGAACGCCATACTAATTTCCAAATTGTACACAAAAAAACTTAATTAAAATAATACAAGACTAACAAAAACCAGAGGCTCCTGCCTTGGGACAGGCGCAAAAATGTGGCGGGGTTAAACAAGTATAAGAGATCTCAACCCTCCCCCTATACCTCTAGCCAATGTAGAAAAGTAAATGCATAACAATACGCACATTTAAAATTCAATTCAAGAGAAGTCCGAGTCTGATGTCAGAAGATGTAACTAAAGAAAATAATCAAAATGACAATAATACATAAATAACAACAGACTATTAGCAGTTAACTGACATGCCAGCTCCAGACTTCAATAAAACTGATTGAAAGATTATGATTTCATCATCTGAATATCAGGCACAATCCTTCCGTTAGGGGTTTAGTATCATACCATCATAACATATATGAGAAGAACATAACCCGTGTCATGCCAACAACTGTTGATTGAATAAATGTGGTTAGTTCCGGTGCAAAGACCTTATAAGTGAATCAATATTAACGCCAAAATAAGCAATCTTTAATGACTTGACAGTATCGTAACTATAACCCTTCTTGATAAGTCCATTTAAAGGTTTTGTTAGTTTCTGAGGTGAATACTGACATTTTTGTGCTTTATAAAGAATATTTCCTTAAACAAATTGATGTGAAATACCTAAACGTATAAGGAGTCTGCATGTTGAGCTATATTTACGAATGATGTCCTTATACCGGTGATAAAATTTAGTAAATGTGTTGACTAGTTTGTGATATCGAAAACCCTGGTGTAATAATTTTTCAGTAATACATAAATTTCTCTTGTTAAAATATAAAACATTGTTACATATACGAGCGAATCGTACAAGTTGAGTTATATAAACACCGTAAGATGGTGACAAGGGAACGTCACCATCTAAAAATGGATAATTAACGATAGGAAATGAAAAATCATCTCTTTTATCATAAGTTTTAGTATTAAGCTTTCCGTTAGTGATATAGATATCAAGATCGAGGAAAGGGCAGTGGTCATTGTTAGTATTAGCTTTAATTAAAGTAAGTTCAACAGGATAAACTTCTTTAGTATACATACGGAAGTCGTCATTATTGAGAGCCAAATTATCATCCAAATATCTAAAAGTATTATTTGATTTGTTTATAAGATGTTGTTTCGATGGGTCTTTGCTGAATTTTGTCATAAACTTTGTTCATTTTTTGGGGGAAATTTTGCAATACATGTTGTTATATTTTAAAGAACCGTTATTTTAAGTAAAAGATTGAGCAAATAATTACGAAAAACTAAAAAAAAACAAACAATGTATGATCTTTCAATTCGATAAGGTGCTTTCAGAGCTTCAATATTTAAATATAAGTATACGTCACTAACAAACCCCTGTTTAGGAAACAGTTTTCTAGATAACACTTAGTTTATGTGATTCACTGATTGGAGATCATGTTTGCAGTATAAAATAATATATTGATAAGATCAGGAAAGATATGGTTTAAAAAAGAATTTATCCGATGGCATTTTTTTTTCATTCATAATTTATAATACTAAGGATGTAAGGGACAATTAAGGAATTAATAGTGCATCTACAATGTTTGTAAAAAAAATCCATGTAAAAGACTAATAGATGTCGCATGATCCTATGTTTTGATGGTTACGGAAAATGTGTCTACATTTGTATTGAAGGTATGATACATGATAGCTTCTGGTTTGATATAAATTTTTATTCAGATATAAGAGAAGAACTTTTTAATTATATTAATGTTTTGAATAACACTTTTAATGCTTTTAACTCTGATGAAAAATTTGATTTTATTATGAACTGTGATCATGCTCAGGTTTTATTAGCCAAGACATTACATCTTATGTTTAAACGTAGAAAGATTAATTTGTAAATTTTTAATCACTATTGATTGTATAAATGAACTTAAAAGAGTTTTTTGAAGAATTTTTAGTATCATGAAAAGTTTTATAATTCAAATATTTCTTTTACATTATAGTATATATTTTTTAGTTTGAAAATGATGAAAGTGTCTCATATGTCTTAAAGGCAGGGATCTAATATTGTTTTAAAGATTTTTTATATTGTATATGATGATGTATATTGGATCATGACACTATAATAAACTATTTGCTTACTTACTTACTTTACTTACTCTATTTGATTTTATGTTTGCCTTGAAGTCAATGAGTTAATTTTTACTGAATGTATCCTTTCCAAATTATGTTCAGATCAATCACCTCCTCGATGCTTGCATACTAATTGCATAAGTGTAGGCACTCACAGAAGCGAGTGAAATCCATCACTGGGCACGCACAAACGTTTGTATGCCGTACATTAACTAGTATGTATTAAAATTTAACATACAGCATATCATTATTTTAGGAATTTACTCTAAGGTTAATTAATTGATTGTCCATTCTTTTATGTCATGTGAGTCACCGAATACGTTTATACCAAATTGTCGGGATTGACCTGCTACACATATATACTTACCTGACAAATACAGGCTAGGCACTTGTCAGAAATTGCTGAAATATATGTGTTTGATAAATAAATATAAAAAAAGTAAAATGAAAAAAAATAACGAACTGTTAGAAGAATTCAAAACGAAAAGTCTGTCATCAAATGGCAATATCAAAAGCTCAAACGAACAAAACAAATAAGTAATAACTGTGAAATTTCTGACTTTTTACAGGCATTTTCTTATGAAGAAAATTGTTGATTGAACCTTGTTTTATAGCTAGCTTAACCTCTCACTAGTATACCACTCTCTAAGAATTAAAGGTTAATTAACTCAGAAAACGTTTATAAGTCAGATATACTAAACTAAATCATAATTGACGAAAAATTGAACATGCTATTTATTGTCAACTCAGTCCCTTGTTTTCCTACCAAAGTGAATCACAAAATGTTCTGTAACGATAATGTCTCACGTACTGCGATCTCACCGAATCCGGACTGACTCTAGGTAACACAACGGCAGCCCAATGTGAACCAGGATAGTTTTACCTTCAGCACCCGAAATTATCCCGGTAATTGTAGGAAATTGTGTTGCCTTTTGCTTTGTATTCCGTAAAAATAATTGTAGACTCCTGTTTCTCTTCTTTTGGTATATATTCTAGCTCTTCCGGATGTATCATTAGAGCTTTTGGAAAGGTTTCGACTGAAGTAATAACGTTAACAAGATCATACTACATAGTCCGAATTAATCGTATCTATCTTAATCGAAATACATCACATATACTGAAAAAAAACGTCTTATTACCTACCTGCTAAATTCATTTCAGCATGCATGGTCAACATGACGACAAACACTTTTATAAAAAATTGAAGAGCTGGCATCCTGTAAAAAATATCGTTGCGTAACATATCAGTTCCTTTTAAAATAATTGTCTTAAAATCATTCATATTTTATTATTTTTTTCCGCCCATACTGATAACAGTTCAGGTCAATAATTGTTTTATATACGAGTAATAAAAACGTCAAAACTTACACCTATATAAAGGTTAATTATGATTTGATTATTGAACTCCCTTAGTGAGCAAGTTCTCTTTCGCGTAGCCACAGTATATAGAATGAAAGCTTTTAATGACCCTATGACGTAGTTTTAATATTATCGTCATCTTTGATGTAGTGACACAATAATACAAAAAAAAAATCATCTCATACAAGTCTATCCATCCAAGTTAGGTACATTCACAGATGAATATCTTGATGAAACAACTGAAAACCAAACTTCTCCTTACAGTAATTTTTATCGTGATTGTACACATACAAACTCCGATCAATGAATTGTAATTATGTCAATCAGTGACTGAGAAAACATCTCATACATTGCAAAAATATAGATACAAAATAGAAACTAAACGATACATTAAATAGGGTTTTATTTTCCATAAACACAAAACAATTTTTGTTGGACATATTCGACCTGGCTATGAATTTTTTATTTTATTTTTGCGTTCACACAAATAAAAACCCTGTTGACAAAGAATACTTTTACAATCTTCAAGTATACCATTATCGTACATGATTCTATTGGTGAGTTATCATCAAAATCCTAGTACAAATATATATTTCTCAAAATTTGTAATGGAGAAAAACACAAAAAAAGTATGCAAATTAGACACCGTTAATCATTCAGAACGAATTTAAAACCTATATATTAATTTTAGTTGATTCTCAACTGCAGAAAGACTTTCTCCAACTTTGGAATTTTTAACCATTATCCTTACTTTTACCAGTTTTTATTCAAATGTTACAAAAGACAATTGGTGGATAATTGTCTAATTGGCTATCATACCTCGTATCCTTAATTTTATATTTTATGAACGTAAGTCATTTATTTACTTTCGTTGAATGTAAAGTTGTTTTGTTTATCGGTTTAAAAAGCTTTGTCTAAAATCTCGAAAATTATCATCAAAATGAACTGTCCGCGCTATAATTTGCATCGTCCATCCATTATAATGATTTTCAAAATTTTAAAAGATTGAAAAACATTCAAATCCATGTGCAGTTCACACGAATTTAGACAATTTAAAATAAATAGATTTTTCTCTATGCAGAAGACATTTTCATGTTATGTTTCTTTATCCTCCTGAAGTTAACAATTAGCCTACCTTTACAAAATATAATATTCCAGTTTTAGAGCAGGCCTTATCATGTACTTCTTATGTTGTACTGATACCGTTTTTAGATATCACATGTATTATATAGTTCCCTTTTTCGTAATCCTTGCACACCAAATGTTTCAAATGCGATTCTAACATGACGTCCTTCAAACGCTTTGAGTACACACCCGTGGTAAAATATGAATATATTGCATTGGCTGTTCCGATCGTACTCCCACGTCATATGGTTTTTTATGAATGATGTACCCGACGTCATAGAATGATGACGTTATAATTTAAGCATTTTACGGGAAAATACACGCTTTTGATATCGAAAATCATCACAACAATGAAACGTAAACAAACGATGATAACATGTGGTATAAGCCCATTTTTTATATACATATAAGACATATAAATAAGTTATCATTAAAATTCATCCTAATCTTTCTAAATAAGTGTTGTAAATAGTTTGAGCATGTCACTTATTCTGTTTCCTCCGTTCTTTTACGCCAATCTAAACGTGCGTTAATTTGTGGGAACGGCAAATAATGGCCTCCACCTAGAGCGCTTCAATCCAAAAAAATTGCCGTATTTGTCCTATTAGAATCGAAATAATTCATGGGGGCTTGAATATATCTAGATTTTACCACGGGTTGTCCCTTTATGCCGATATTTTACCCCTCGCTATCGCTCAGGGTAAAATATTTGTCATAAAGGGCCAACCCGTGGTAAAATAACGATATATTCAAGCCCCCATGAATTATTTCTTAATTAGAATATGATAAATTATTTCTTAAGTATATAAAAAAACGTTAAAGAGAAAATGAATATATCAAAGAAGTTACGTAAGACCTATAATCATGTAAAAGTATTGCGCAATATTAATTAAAGGTGCATTAACTTGCCAAATACATTATAACAGACTCGACTTAAATTTTCATATTTGATCTATAGCACACTAAAACGTATAGTAAAACTACGAGAATTAAAAAAACGAGTTCATTGTTAATTGTTGCCGTTTTTTAATTATCGTTATATGTATCCGTATCTGTGCTTGTTTTTTACTATACACTCAATTGTTAACCATTGAAATGACCTCCAAACACTGCCGACGATATTACGACCTGATATTAACATAAAGTTTAACATACTTTAGCTACAGATAGACATATAAACTGGTACAATTGTCAAAAGTCAGAATATTACAGTTGTTGTCCACTTGATCGTTTGGTGTGTTTTGACTTTTGATTTTTCCATTTGATAAAAACTTTCGATTTTGAATTTTCCTCGGAGTCTGTATGTATGTGTCTGTCTCAAGTCAGGAGCATGTGATTCATTGGTTGTCGTTTGTTGATGTGTTACATATTTGTTTTTCATTCGTTCATTTTTTGTACAATCATTAGTTTTCTTGTATGAATTGTTTTACATTTGTCATTTTGAAGCCTATTGTAGCGAACTATGCGGTATGGGTTTTGCTCATTGTTGAAGGCCGTAAGTTGACCTAAAGTTGTTAATTTTTGTGTCATTTTGGTATCTTGTGGAGAGTTGACTCATTGGAAATCATACCACATCTTCTTTATGATATGTATGGTAATCTTTATAAACATTTCGCACGATCCATTCGCTGTACATGTTGTTTTACCTAAAGTACACATCATTGTTCCAAAGGGCTTATAATGGAATGTACTTTAAGGTAACACATATCACTTGTTATCAATATTCTTACATATTATTAATTTATGTAACTTCGCGCTTACATCACATATGGTTGTAATACGAACTGTATAAGTGACATTAGTTTCTTTTCATACGTATTTATGGTTGATAGGAGTAAGAATGATGATCCAATTATAATGAATGCTACTAATGCAAAAATAAAAAAAGAAGGCTTACATACTGTTATACAAATACCTTTACGCAATATTATACTATATTATAATATTATTACTTATGAAACAAATTTTATTAATTGCGATATTATGCAACCTATGGTATGTATATGTAGAGTAGTGATTACAGAATAAATGCATACATTTTATGTTTATATACTCATATACAGCAAAAATAAGATACAAAAAAGTATTGTTCATACACACAATATGATGCATTGGTGTGTTTTCACAGAATTTTTTTTTTCAATAACGACCTTTAACTACTGGTATTCACAAAATGATTTGCATGTTTTTTTGCGTGTGCTCTTTTAAGGGATGATGTCATCTAGCAAAACGGAGAACATTTGTTTGACACCTCTCTTTATCATTTGCCACAAAAGACAATTAGTGCCATATGAAGTACGTCCGTGTCTAATGTATAATTTATATTGAGACAGGGTTTTCGAATTGTGCAAAAGACCAAAATGGGTTAGTAAAAAACGTAAAATATCTAATTATAAAGGCATTTTGTGCGAGTTAAAAGTATTGCACGCAATGCATAGACAACAGATTTGTTCCAAGATCAGTGAGAACTAATTTTGTATACCTTATCTAAACAGGAAGTCGAATAGTTATCTGTTGTATTCATAACTTGATGAAAGTGAGCTACTACGTGTAAAAACATTCACATGAAAACTTTACATAAAGGTATGAAAGAGAGGGGCGAAAGATACCAGAAGGACAATCAAACTAACAAGTCGTAAATATACTGACAACGCCATGGCTAAAATGTCCAACAGACAAACAAATGTATACAAAACACAACATAGAAAACCAAGAACTGAGCAATACAAACCCATCCAAAAAGAACGGAGAGATTGCAATTGCATGAAGTAAAATTCCTACCCTTCATGTGAAGCGGAGATCTCTCCTTTCCAAGAAGGGAAATAGTTCAAATGTGTTCCTACATTTCGTTTTCCAGGTTGATCTATAAACAAGAATAAAGAACATATTTTCAGGTGCGGCTCGTATTATGACATAATGTAAATAGTTTAAATGATTTAGTATCATGAACATGGTCTGCATGTAAATAGTAACCAGTGCTACATTACAGCTAACGTTTTTCAGATTCCGGTAAAATAAAACCTCTTCGTATTGTATGTTGTCTCGCTTTGTCATACCTGAAATTTACTTTTGCTTTCAATTACTGAAATTTTCAAACTATTTAGTACATTTGTACCTTATATTTAGCTATGTATAGTGTGTATCATTGCCAAATTCATACTATTTGATTTCTATTCTGTTATTTGTATTACGTTCAACGAACGAGTTATGGAAGGAGTCAACCAACTCGTTATAATGTACAACCAACACGTGATAGAGGCTAATTAACTTGAAATAACGTTGGGATTTGTGTACTAGTTTTAAAAAAAGCCTACGGTACGTTTTGCTTTGCTTTTATTCTTGAATGTCGTACGATGAGTATAATAACTTATATCCACGCTCTTTGGCATCTGGCGGAAGATTTAAGATAAAATTAAGAAAGGAAACGGGGAATGTTTCAAAGCGACAACAACCCGTCCCTAGAGTAGACAACAGCCATAGGACACAAATGGGTCTTCAATGTAGCTAGAAACTCCCGCACCAGAGGCGTCCTTCAGCTGACCCCTTAACACAATATGTATACTAGTTCAATGATAATGAACGACACACTAAACTTTGAATTATACAGAAGAAGTTTAAATTAAAAAAATCATACAAGACTTACAAAGGCCAGAGGCTTCTGAATTGGGACAAGCGCAAAAATGAAGCGGGGTTAAACATGTTTAAAAGATATCAAACCTCCTCCTATACCTCTAGTCAATGTAGAAAAGTAAACGCATAACAATACGCACATTAAAATTCAGTTGTCCGATGTATATCAGAAGATCTAACAAAAGAAAATAAATCAAATTACAAAAATACATAAATAACTACAGACTACTAGCAGTTAACTGACATGCTAGCTCCAGACCTCAATTAACCTGATTGAAAGATAATGTCTTCATCATATGAATATCAGGCACAATCCCTTCCGTAAAGGGTTACGTATTATACAATCAAAACATATATGAGAAGAACATAACCCGTGTCATGCCAATCACTGTTTTTGTTTAATATGCAAAGACCCTATAAGTGAATCAATATTAAAATATTAAGGGTTTTCTTTTTCAACTTCTTTCAAATTAACAATTATTACATAATATTTCTAATGAGAAAAGAAATAACAATATTAAAGAATAAGAACATTATTTAAAGATGATAATAGAATTTTGCCCCATTTCTGGCATTAGAATTACTTGAGAAAAAAGCTACAAAACCTGCCAGATGGCGAGGCGACTTTGTGTATGATTAAAAAATAGCTATGTCTGTTGCAGCCTGCGGCAATGATTTTTCCCCAGTACGAATTAGTTGAACTTTTCTTATAACCGGTTGGACCTCCATTGTGCATGCGTGCGTGATCTTCACAAGTATGTCCACATGTCTGGCCTCCGTAACGTCTCATACAAACCCGTGTACATCCCTTGGCACAGTTGTAGTGGTTCGCACACTGTCCATAACCTTTCGAAGATACAAAATGAGTTCATTATGAATAACGACATTTAAGATTAAATATATTTTATAATAATAAATATTCGAATTGCATCGCAAATGACTTGTATGTAGATGGCATTCTCGTTGAATACTGAAAAAGTAAAATTAACCGAAGAACATATGGGATTTAATTTTGGTTTTATGGCTAGTTATATAGAAAATAATGGACTGATTCTGGTTACGTTTCAAACATAAAAGTTAAAAAAAAAAACACCCTTGCCATGAGGCCGTTAGTTTTCTCGTTTGAATTGTTTTGCACTGTCTTATCGGGGCCTTTTAAAGCTGACTATGCAGTATGTGCTTTGTTGAAGGCCGTACGGTGACCTATAGTTGTTAATGTCTGTGTCTTTTTGGTCTTTTATGGATGGTTGTCTCATTGACAATCAAACCACATCTTCTTTTTTATATAAAACTAAAGAGTATTTGAGGACCAAAAATTATAAAACGTTGTGCCAAATACGGCTTAGGTAAGTAATCATTATATACAATTAAATTAACAAAATAATGGGTTAAATAATTGATGTTTACATGCATGTCGTCAACTTTCGTTAACTTTTATTAGAGTCATTTTTTTGTGGTTTGATGATATTGTATTTCATAGATTCGCTAAAGTTTTCAAATAAGCCGATGGAAAACTATTATTTTAGTAAACAGGTTAATGCATGATTTGCTCCCAAAATTAAGGAAAAATTTGTAACAAATAAATTATAATGAATTCACAGTCAATCTTAAATTTTAACTTCTGCCATAAACTACCTACCTACATAAGAAAACTACTCTGTCCAATGCAACTGTATTCATCCCTACCAGAAATCATACAAAACACCGCAACCCAATTGTACAAGCCAATGAATTAATAGCACATATAAAGCTGACAAAATAAAACAAATAACAGTAAACAGGGCCGTGTTAAATCAACTTTGACTGAAGAAGTTTCAACCATAGTGTATTCAAAATGTATGCATGTATCAATGATTTTTTTTTAAAAAGCATGTTATAAATCATGTCAGTTTAGAAGACCTGGTTACAAAACTAAGGATCCTCAATAATCAGGAATATGACAGTTTTTTTTATATCCATCCGTTGATTGATTACGTTACTTACAGTTCTCATCGGCCTCCCCATGCAATATGGGTTTTGCTCATTGCTGAAGGCCATACGGTACCCTATAGTTGTTATTTGTTGTGTAATTTTGGACTCTTATGGATAGTTGTCTCATTGGCAATCATACCACATCTTTTTCTTACATTGTATATTTAACTTGAAATTCTTATTTTTTTTCTTTTATTTTTTTCGTTTTTTTGATTGGATATCGCTTGGTGTCAACTCGATTTTTGATAAATCAATAGACGAGCTTTGTCGAGTTTTTATTACTATTTTAATTAAATAACAAGCAAAATACACTTTTCAAGAATGGCTAAAACCTTTGTTTGTTATGTTCAACACTTTCGTTGTGATAATTAAAAAAAATCTCTGTAAATCCTAGACCTTTGCACATACGAAAGACCGCATGACAGATACATTAACAGCTATGGATCACCGTACAGCCTTCACGAATGAGCAATGCCCGAACATCATAGTCAGCTATTAAAGGTCACGAAATAAAAACTAGCAGGCTAATAATGTACAAAATAAAAATGACGAACAAACAAATGTGTAACACAGCAACCACAACGACTTACTGGCTCCTGACTTGGGACAGGTAGGCGTGTAGCTACGTTTACGTCAAAACGCCACTTGGCGTACACTTGAAATTTGATAAAAAGATATTTTAATATAAAGAATATAAAGAGAACTGGTAAAAGCACATCCACAATGCAATTCTTTCTTCAATGGCTAGTTGTTTTGACTGAAAGTAACGAAAATTCCCCATTTCAACCAAATGGTATCAAATTATATATTAAATTTTGTTCAATTTCTGTCAAAGTCTAAAATATGTAAATTCTAATCTTTTTTATTTTTCTTTAAATCAATTCATTATCTGCTGATATTCGATGTGGTTTGCATTATATTTCGAGCGTGTGACATTCATGTCGCAAAAGCGAGACATAACGATTCTAAACGTCGGCTTCGTCAATTATACTAAAGTTCAGTATGGGGTAAAAAACATTACGGAAGTTGGACCGAAACTAATTGTGATCAAATGAGTATCCAGAGCATAATGGTGAAATAATGTGTATTTACCCCGTATTTCACGGATAGTAGGAAGTTATTTTAGATGTCAATAAGTTGATACAGTGTTGGGTTAGATTGTAACACATAAATGACTTTGTCAAACCTTCATCGAATTTCATGAAAGTTTGGACAGAAGCTTTTTAAAGATTATTGTCTAAAGCAAAATTTCGAAAGTGTTGTTTTTTTTCATTTCAAGTTTCAGTATTATATTAACAGACAGGCTTAGTATTCCGCAATTTACACACCGTCTGGATTTTTTCTTACATGATAAATGTGTGAACATTCATAGATTGTCTTGAAACTTGACCAGTTCAAGAAAAAGATCTCGAAAGATTATTTTTAAATCCTATAACGGACTGCCGGGGAGGTCGGATTCGGCTTTGGCGGATAGTCAGTAATCCCAGGCGTGAACCAAGGTTTCACAGAACTAATAGTGCATTTTAACATTTCTGTTAAAATTGAGAATGAACACATTTTAAAATATTTTACTGCTTTGGACATTTTCTCTAAAACCAATGACCATTAGATTCCAAAAGAACTGACAATGAACGAATTAAACATAAAAAATGTTTTAGATTTTTTTTAAGACTGTTCCTATTGATAGCAATAGTGTCTCATTCTAGATATCTCCCCCCTTTGAACCTACTACAAGAAGGTGATATGAAAAGGACCCGCTAAGAACCCTCATAATTCGTCGCCAAGGTTTGTGCGTACACGTAAAAATGACATAGCTACGCCACTGACAGGCACATAATCTAGCGGGGTTAAACATTTCAGCGAGATCCAAACTCTTCTCATATCTCAGGGATAGTGGAATGATTGTACAACATAATACCTTTTATATCGTTAACACAATAAGTTGAAGTCGTGCTTACTTCTTACCCTGCGCGTACGGCTACATTTTTATTTAAAAATAACATTACTTGTACGTGAATCTGAAAGGAGTCGTTTCCTTAGACTCCGAAAGTAAGCGTGTCCAAAATTGCAGCTAAGACTAATGTATCGGCATAGGGAGTGTTTCCTTGATAATTAAAACAAAATAGTCGTACGGATGTTTCAGGTTAGCGGGGAAAAGTTAAACCATTGTATAATATAATGAAACGTTTCTGAATCGAAGTGCTCTTTGCATTTCAAAATATTTTCTTGGAAAACAAAATATATTTTTTATCTGTAATCGTCAATGAAACTGAGATTGTGGAACTATTTAAACTTGTTTATATTATTTTTGTAATAAAATCAATCCAGACAAAACATTCAAATGTTCCGTGAGGTACATATTTATATTTAACTTACCGCCTCATTATTCATTTTTAACACGTGCTCCTGTGAGATGTCCGAAAGGTAGCACTAAAAAGGTATATAAGTTGACGACTGTGTGTATGATCGACCGAAGCCTGTTTTCAGAGAAAAGAGGATGCAAAATGTGAACGTCCCCTAATAATAAAAATTATGTTGTTCTTGCGGACAAAGTTTCAAATAAAAGTGTCTTGTTTGTAAATCGTATTACTACTAAGTCTTGTGTCTCGTAAAAGAATTAGGAATAAATGAACACTCAGGTAATACCTGATAACAAAAATCTTAAAATATATTTTAAATCTATATCTTTTTCTGAAATAAGTTCTATCAAAACTTTTAATATTTCTACCCTGTATACAACCAATACCCACAATGTTTTTTTCAGCATAAAATGGTAGCATACGCCATAGATTTATATCTTTGGGATACCATACGGCATATTTTGTTAATAGTAAACAAACTAGAGGCTCTGAAGAGCCTGTGTCGCTCATCTTGGTCTTTGTGCATATTAAATAAAGGAAACAAAAGATAACAAAATTGAGTTTTGGTGATGGTGGTGTGTTTGTCGATCATACTTTACTAATCATTCTTGCCACTTACAAAATTCTCTATCTGTAAAGAACTTGGTCCTTCAGTTACAGAGGAAAACATTTTGTAAAAACAAAATTGCCCAAATTAATTGAAATTGTTAAAAAATTACTTTATAGGGCAATAAATCTTTAAGGGCTCAACTGACCATTTTGGTCATGGCTGACTTATTTACAGATCTTAATTTGCTGAACAATGTTGCTGTTTACAGTTTATTTCTATTTATAATGGTATTCAAATGGTAGACAACCAAAAACAACACAATTTCCTTTAAATCACAAATTTTAGGGTAGTCACCCAACAACCAGTTGTCCAATTCATCTGAAAATGTCAGGGTAGATAGATATCTACTTGATAAACATGTGAATCCTTTGTAAGATTTGCTTAAAATGCTTTTTGTTTCAGAGTTATAAACCAAAATCTACATTTCACCCCTATGTTCTATTTTAAGCCATCTTGGATGGTTGGCTGGGTCACCCCACACATTTTTAAAACTTAATACCCTAATAATGATTGTGGCTAAGTTCGGTTTAATATAGTCCACTTGTTTCAGAGGAGAAGATTTTTGTGAAAGATAACAAAAAATAACGAATAATTGGTAAAAAATTACTTTAAAGGGCAATATCTCCTTAAGGGGTCAACTGACCATTTTGATCATGTAACTTATTTATAGATCTTACTATGCTGAACAATATTGCTGCTTAAAGTTTATCTCTATCTATAATAATTTTCAAGATAATAACCGAAAGCAGAAAAAAAATCCTTATGAGCCAGGTGAGATAAAAAGGCAAGACTTGCTACACAGAGGAACAATTGATCAGTAGATTTGAGTTTATTATTGACAATAAGATATATGTGTTTTATTTTGAGGTAGCCTTTTTCTACAAATAGTCGGCATTCCTTTTGAAATTTTTCTTTGCGTCTCATCTTGCCAACCTATTCGTATTTTCATATGAAATGAATCGTTGTTCTTTCAGACACCTGTCAAAAACAAGAAGATTTAAGAAGCCAGTTTTTTTAATATCACATTCAGATAATTTGATTATGTCCTTTCTATTAACAATCAAAACTTTTCTAATTTGGTTTTATTCAAATATCCCACAGAACTATCAATTAAAACAAATCAGTTGCACGACTTTATCGGCCTCATTTTAAGACTTATACCTCGAATTCTACATACACAATCATCGCAGTACCAGACGAGAGGATTCGAATTTTGAAATTATCAATTTTCCCCCAACCTTAGTTGCAATATACCAACTTCACCTGAATATAACATAATGGGATATACATTTCCCAATCCTTTCTGTACTCAAGAGCTTGCAGCTCTTATTTAGATTCCTTAAAAAGTCACCAGTGTCGCAGCAGAAAGTTGACGAAGCAAAGGAGTAGGTCCGGTAAAGACCGATTTTGTATAAGACGTGTTTCTGTACTTGTTTATCCCAAATTCATGTATTTAGTTTTCATGTTTAATGTTATATTTGTATTTCTCATCAGATTTTGTCAAATGGGTTGACGTCTTATTATTATATATTTAGGTATGACGTATAGAAAAATTAATCACCTCCTCTTTATTAATTATATTAAATTTTGTACGATTATTTACGTTTGAAGTTGGATTCATAACAAACTGGACATATATATATATATATTACAGTTAATTGCTATTAATAAGTATTGTAATATGCATTTTGTTTAAATGAATTATCAGTATTTAGTTCTAAATCAATCATAATTCTATCTCATTTTTGAATGATAGTTTTTCATATGTGACGTCATGCTGTTTCTAAATTTCATAAATTCAAATGTTGCATAACGTTTCTGCCTTTTCGCCATCGTATGTGACGTCACAATTTTTTTAATTACGTTGACGCCTGGACTGATTCGGATGTGTGTCTATTTTGTGATAAACTTGGGTTTAGTTTTCTGTAATTAGTTAATATTTCAGTTTCATTATGTATATCTCTTTCATATTCATTTATTAAAATTTACTGTTTGCAATAGCATTAAGTATTCTATATAATAAGGATGTTCTTATCCCGTGCATAAAAACAATGCCGTATTTGTCAAAACCTTTTCAACTTTTGATCTTCAGTGTTGTACAACTTTGTACCTTTTTCGCGTTCGATCTTTTATATCTAGGCGTTATGTATTCAGGTTTAGTTTTCTGTAATGAGTTAATACTTTAGTTTCTTTGTGTATATCTCTTTCATATTCATTTGATAAAATTTACTGTTTGCAATAGCATGAATTGTTCTATATAATAAGAATGTTCTTATCCCGGGCATAAAAACAATGCCGTATTTTGCGAAACCTTTTCAACTTTTGATCTTCAGTGCTGTACAACTTTGTACTTTTTTCACTTTCGATCTTTTATGTCTGGGCGTCACTGGTGAGTCTTGTGTGGACAAGGCGCGTTTTTGGCGTATTGAATTTTAAACCTGATGCTTTTTGTTATCTATTAATCATGTTTTTCTGTGTCTAATATGTTCTCCTATTTATTTGTATTGTAGTCCTGTAATATTATGTTGTCATTTCAATGTTATATTTAACTTTGCCATTAAAGTGCGAGGTTTGGCATGCCTTAAAACCAGGTTCAACCCACCACTTGTATTCCCCTTTAAAAGTGTCCTGTTCCAAGTCAGGAAGATGGTCATTGTTATAATATTGTTCGTTTCTCTTTGTGTTGCATTTTAACGTTGAGTCGTTTGTGTTTTCTCTTATTTTTGAGATATTGAGATAAGACGTGGCACGGTACTTGTCTATCCCAAATTCATGTATTTGGTTTTCATGTTACATTTGTTATTCTCGTGGTGTTTTGTCTGATGATTGGTCTGTTTCTGTGTGTGTTGCGTTTCTGTGTTGTGTCGTTGTTCTCCTCTTATATTTAATGCGTTTCGCTCGGTTTTGGTTTGTTACCCCGATTTTGTTTTTTGTCCATGGATTTATGAGTTTTGAACAGCGGTATACTACTGTTGCCTTTATTTGACCTTAAATTTCAGGTTCATCTGACAAAATATTTTGACCACTTTTCAAACACTTAAGGGCATACGATAAGGTTACAGGGAAGGTATAACGTTGCTAACGTAATTTGTTATTTTCGCGACGTCAAACTGTGACATTTCGGGAAAAGATGCATTTTTCGACTGATTTTTATCATTCAAACTGATTTAATTTGAAAACGAGTGCATGGACCCCTATTTTTCAAAACGGCATTTTGTTTTGTTTTGCAGGGAGATTATGTGACCCAAATTTTATAAAACTGTAAATAGAGGATTTTTTTTAAATTGATAAACATGCAGTAAAAAGTGACGTTTATTCCTCAATTCATGAACATTTGATAAATATGAGTTATTTCTGAATAAAAAATTGCAAAAATTATTTAACAAAAAACAATGTGTGTTTATCTTTTATAACAAAAAAGTTATGTCTTTCTTTCGGAAAAGAAATTACGGCCACAAATCTGAATTTTGAGCAAATACACAAAATTTCGACGTTATTTTCCTCAAAAAGTAGCACATGTAGGTATATTTTTTATTACATATTTGATTTAATTGGGTAAAAAGTAGCCTATATGCAAATTTTCATGAACTTGAAAATACAGGATCAAAACTGTATCGTATGCCCTTAAGTGTCTTTTTCATTTGAATCAATTAGTTTATGATAAAGATTTGAACTGATTTAGTCATTAAAAACAATCCGATTCAAGCTCAAATATGAAAAATCAACAAAATATGCCCAAAAATGTCACTTTTCGGATGGGTTTTGTCAAAAATGAAAGTGGCCGCATCCGTGTTCATCCTCAACCTTTGTATATGTTATGTATTATGATAAAATTAAGAAATAATTCATGGAAGCCATAGATTTGTTGGAAATTTACACATGGCCTGGGCCGTGATATTCGAATTTTATCCTGAGCGTTAGCGAGGGATAAAATTAACGAATATCACGGCCCAGGCAATGTGTAAATTTACAACAAATCTATGGCTTCCATGAATTATTTCGATTCTAATAGGACAAATAAGTTAATTTAAATACTGAAGCGAGGGTTGGTATGCCGTGTGTGGAGCTGTTCTTTTTTACTCCTTGTTAGATAAAGCTCAAATATTCTCATACATCTTTAACTTGCATTAATTATTTCGTTAATAACCGCTAGAAAAAATATGTTTAATTCTCAAACCCAATTTTTCCGATTTTTAATTTACATGTTTTCTCGTAAGCTACCGTCAAATCCAAAATTGACATTTCGTAAAGAAGGAGCTGCCATGTTGACTCGCTGAATCAAAGGCAATAGAATAGAAAACCTCAGAATTCCATTTTAATACAATATTATACGAACTTCGTTGGTTACAAAAAAGTTTTTATTTTTGTGATATTGACTAAATATTGTTTTTATACTGCAACTTAAATTAGTATATTGATATATTTTTAAATCGTAACATAAATATCAAGCTTATTTGCATCCCTTAATGAACCCCTCATTGTAGAGAAAGTGTTCCATGTTCCATGATGAAATTGACATTGCACAAAATATACAGTGTTCCTATATTTAGGAAATAAACAAAACTAGTTGCAATACATTCATTCTTTTTATTATGCATCTGAATAAGAATAAAAGTTTTGTAATGTTTTTTGTTTAATTAAAATTAGTAATACAATAAATTTGGCAAAGCGTTTGCAATGTAGGTTCAAATACATGTGGATTTACGTTGGAGGTATATTGTAACATCCATTATTATGTATATCTTTGAGTCTGCGCTAAGTATAGATATATCGAGAATTTTCACACAGTGTTGTTTACAAAGCGAAAGAAGCACGTCATATTAGAATACAACTTTCATTTCAATATTAAGGATGAACAGGAATGCGGACACTTTAAATTCGTCTTACACGAAAACCGTCTAAAATTTAAGTAAAATGCTATTGTGAAGAATTCAGCATTTTAGCATGACTTTAAGGTGCCCGATATATGTTTATTGGATAGTCAAATATAGCCCATATTTATGTAGCAGAAGCACTCTACTGTTCAATAAATAACTAAAAATTTACATTTTATAAATTTTGTAAAACTGCTATATTTTGAGGCCACAAAGGGCTCTTACTGGACCTACTCCTTTCGTATCAATTTCGCAAATAATATACGACGAATAGTAAACGGACAGTAAACCCTTTTTCTGAATGGGAATATTATAATGAAAACTGTATGCAACTAACATTGAACTTTAAACATATAAAATTTTGTGTTTGTTGCGTCATTGAAGATAATATTTGATACCTTATGAAATGATTTGACATCGTATAAACAAATGCAACACTTATTCAAATTTCAGGCATAAGGAACCCGTTTTACCGTGATTATATACATGTAGCTGTATGAAATGGGTGTACTTCATGAATTTTAATAATATTAAAGACGAAATAAGATACACTGTATACTCTTTTAATTGACGAAGGTATAATACGATAAATAACTGTATAATGTTAAATTTACATGATAACAAAACATTTTCTACATGCAATAAAGCTGCACATTATTATATATTTCCAATTTTATAACCCAAATCGAAGACAGAGTTTGCCCTTTAATACATAATGTATGTTAACATTCCAATTGTTTTTTTTTATAACACAGCTGACCTTTGCGCATCATCTAATCTTTTATATTTTTAATTTAGTATTTAATCATTAGATAGTTGAGGAATTGATTTAAAAACGACATATTTATTTTAATATATAGTTTCAATCGTGCCGTCTTATACATTTTAACAATGTGGTCTTGTGTTTTTAAGTTAACAGAAATAAAATTAACGTTATATATGTAGGACTCAAATCTATGGTTGGTTCCAAAACTATGGCGGATTCCTAATCTATGGTAAATGTGACATCATGCCATCCTAAATCTATGGCAGATTTTTAAAAATTGTAATCTGTTTCAAGTTTTGTTATTTTCTAATCATGATAATCTATGGCGGGTTTTTGTTGTTCCCAAATCTATAGTGGAATTTTTATATTTCCAAATCTATGGCAAATGTTGTGCAAATGGAAACCAAATGCATTACAAATACAACTCATGACTGTTCACAAACAGACGGGAGCATGTCTAAAAACATTTGTAAAATAAACATTCCAGAATAGTCAACTAAATCGTGATGGCAACCAAACAAAAATAATATTATGAATTCATATACCTGAGTACAAGCTTCAAGATTGAAATGGTGTGCCCTGTAAAAACATAAACAAATAAAAACATCTTCGTTCTTGAATGTTGTTTAAATCTATGGGTTCCGACATCGTTATTTAGCGGCGGCGAAGATGTAAGATGGCGTTATTCAATTTGGACGTTATATGTTACTTTCTCCCCAAATCTGAAGAAAACAAAACATCTGCCATAGATTTGAGTTGCAAGTCGTTTGTAACGTCACATTTACCATAGATTAGAAATCTGCCACATATTCAGAAAACAACATCACTTTGCCTATTTGAATATTATACTAAAGAAATCGGATACGGGTCACAGAAATTATATTAAAATGATAGGGAATTCGGAACAATGTCTGTTTTAATTTTAAACAAAGTGATAGACAGGTTGCCGGGACAAAAAATAAATATACTCAACACTATACATTATTTAAGCGAAACATAATTACTGTTGTTACAAAAATCAAGGTTCCTGAGCAATTTTAAAAATCGAAGTGAGAGGCTTTTAACATTGCAGTGTAAAATACAGGCTTAAATGGCTGAAACGTCAAATTCAGATACTTTGTGTTAAATATTGGATAACAATGTGTAGCCGTTGAACTTTAGGTTCCCACTTAAAGTTAAAATACCTCTATTTCAAGAAAAACAAACTCACGAAAACACGAAAAATTCACTGATATCCTAAAAAATCGTACGACAGTCTGATCTAATACTTTCTTGCTACCTGCAGAAATATTAGGTATTTTAGTGAGAAAAAAGTAGGTATATTAAGGGTCACGTTATTGCTAAGGATCATACAGAATTTACACTTTCACAATATGTGGGTGATAAATCATTGATATAGATGGCTCATCAGAATCACTTGATGCTTCTCTTCGTGTTTTCCAATTTTATACTGACATCTCGGGAATTTGAGATTAATATAAAAAGGAAAAGTGATTTGAAAAGGTAGTACAAACATGAACAGGATCAAGTAAGTGTTAAATGGGGATTGAAATTAGACTACATTATAAAGTGCCCAATGTAATTACCTTTTCAGTTCAAATAAGAAAATAAAATGATTTAATCGAATGTTAAGCCATTATTAGATTAGTAATATAAACACAACTTAGACACAAATTGGTCCAAACAGTATCTCACCATCTTAGGAAAGGTCGCCATTTTTTCATCTTTAAATTAAATCGTCTGGTTCTATCCATCTATATACAAGAGATTATGTTACGTTATTTGTCAAATAAAAATTGGAAAATCCACCTGATAAGTTCAAGTAAGATTTTTTATGTCAAGATTATTATGTTAGTAGTTTAATATTTCAAGGACTGGATATTGCATGTACAAGAAGGCCATATAACTTAAATTCAAAGTGGGTGACCATGATATCTGTTCTGAATAAATTTGATTAAATTAAGTTAGTTCAGCCTAGGAAAGGTAATTAAATACATTTTGACAAGAGGTTATCGTTGCTCGAAAACCCTGGTCATGGGGTAGACGAAACGCGCGTCTGGCGTATTTAGTTATAATCCTGATACTTTTGATAACTGTTATCAAAGTATAGAAAAATTATGTTGTACACAACCTTACAGCAATACACATGCTTATTTGCTGACTTCTTTAAGAGAAGGACTAAATATACAGAAGGAACAGTCAAACTCATAAATCAAAAACAAACTGACAACGCCAAGGCTAAAACTGAAAAGACAAACAGACAAACAATAGTACATATGCCACATCAATAGAAACTAAAGAATGATCAACATTAACCCCACCAAAAACTAGGGGTGATCTCAGGTGCTCCGGAAGGGTAAGCAGATCCTGCTCTTCATTTGGCACCCGTCGTGTTCCTTATGTGATAACAAATCCGATAAATAGTCCAATTCGGTATGTCACATTCATGACAGGGAAGGGAATTGTAGTTACGACGTAAGGAACATATCCGATATCATTTGTGGTCAACCAACTCGTGTTGGCGTCCGTAAATTGCATTAATTTGAAAGAATAATCTGTTAGCTATCCAAAACTACCACTTTCATAAATTTTCAAGCATTATTAAGAAAGTTACAGCATTTTAAAACTTGGGAGTTGGAGTTATAAAATCTTTGTATTGTGCTACCTTAAAAACAACATATCTATTTTATATAGTTTCAATCGTGCCGTCTTATACATTTTAACAATGTGGTCTTGTGTTTTTAAGTTAACAGAAATAAAATTAACGTTATTTATGTAGGACTCAAACCTATGGTTGGTTCCAAAACTATGGCAGATTCCTAATCTATGGTAACTGTGACATTATGCCATCCTAAATCTATGGCAGATTTTTAAAAATTGTAATCTGTTTCAAGTTTTGTTATTTTCTAATCATGATAATCTATGGTCGTACGTCAAATCGTAGGTTTTCTCGATCCTTTATCATCTTATACTTTCTTGCTACCTGCAGAAATATAAGGTATTTTAGTGAGAAAAAGTAGGTATATTTAGGGTCACGTTATTGTTAAGGATCATACAGAATTTACACTTTCACAATATGTGGATGATAAATCATTGATATAGATGGCTCATCAGAATCACTTGATGCTTCTCTTCGTGTTTTCCAATTTTATACTGACATCTCGGGAATTTGAGATTAATATAAAAAGGAAAAGTGATTTGAAAAGGTAGTACAAACATGAACAGGATCAAGTTAGTGTTAAATGGGGATTGAAATTAGACTACATTATAAAGTGCCCAATGTAATTACCTTTTCAGTTCAAATAAGAAAATAGAATGATTTAATCGAATGTTAAGCCATTATTAGATTAGTAATATAAACACAACTTAGACACAAATTGGTCAAAACAGTATCTCACCATCTGAGGAAAGATCGCCATTTTTTCATCTTTAAATTAAATCGTCTGGTTCTATCCATCTATATACAAGAGATTATGTTACGTTATTTGTCAAATAAAAATTGGAAAATCCACCTGATAAGTTCAAGTAAGATTTTTTATGTCAAGATTATTATGTTAGTAGTTTAATATTTCAAGGACTGGATATTGCATGTACAAGAAGGCCATATAACTTAAATTCAAAGTGGGTGACCATGATATCTGTTCTGAATAAATTTGATTAAATTAAGTTAGTTCAGCCTAGGAAAGGTAATCAAATACATTTTGACAAGAGGTTATCGTTGCTCGAAAACCCTGGTCATGGGGTAGACGAAACGCGCGTCTGGCGTATTTAATTATAATCCTGATACTTTTGATAACTGTTATCAAAGTATTGAAAAATTATGTTATACACAACCTTACAGCAATACACATGCTTATTTGCTGACTTCTTTAAGAGAAGGACTAAATATACAGAAGGAACAGTCAAACTCATAAATCAAAAACAAACTGACAACGCCAAGGCTAAAACTGAAAAGACAAACAGACAAACAATAGTACATATGCCACATCAATAGAAACTAAAGAATGAACAACATTAACCCCACCAAAAACTTAGTTTAATTTTGGACCATTTGGACTTTAATGTAGACCAATTAAAAAACGGGACCAAAAATTAAGAATCTTCATACACAGTTAGATTTGGCATATCAAAGAATCTCAATTATTAAATTTTTGATGAAACTAAACAAAGTTTAATTTTGGACCCCCATTTGGACCAACTTGAAAACTGGGCCAATAATCAAAAGTCTAAGTGCATTTTCAGATTCAGCATATCAAAGAACCCCAAGGATTTATTTTTTGCTAAAATCAAACTAAGTTTAATTTTGGACACTTTGGACCTTAATATAGACCAATTTGAAAACAGGACCAAAAATTAGGAACTTAAATACACGGTTAGATTCGGCATATCAAAGAACCCCAATTATCCAATTTTAGATGAAATCAAACAAAGTTTAATTTGGCCCCTTTGGTCCCTTATTCCTAAACTGTTAGAACCAAAACTCTCAAAATCAATCCCAACCTTCCTTTTATGGTTATAAACCTTGTGCTTAAATTTCATAGATTTCTATTTACTTATACTAAAGTCATGGTGTGAAAGCCAAGTAAAATGCTTAGTTGGGCTCCTTTTTGGACACTAATTCCTAAACTGTTTGGACCTCAACTCCTATAATCAATCCCTACCTTCCTTTTGTAGTCATAAACCTTGTGTCAAATTTTCATAGATTTCTATTTACTTAATCTAAAGTTAAAGTGCAAAAACCAAGCAAATGCTTATGTGTGCCCTTTTTAGCCCCTCATTCCTAAAATGTTGGGACAGAAACTCCCAAAATTAATCCCAACCTTACTTTTGTGGTCATAAACCCTGTGTTAAAATTTCATAGATTTCTATTTACTTTTACTAAAGTTAGAGTGCGAAAACCATAAGTATTCGTTCGAAGACGACTCAGACGACGATGCCAACGAGATACCAATATATGACGAAAAAATTTCAATTTTTGCAGTCGTAAAAAATTAGACGTCGATTAGAAAAGTCTGAAAATTGACGTCGATTAGATAGGAATAACATTGGCCGTCGATTTGGAATATTTTTTTATTAGTTGTGACGTCCACTTTGGACGTCGATTAGAGACCGGACGTCGATCAGAGTCTAACATATACTCTAAAAGATCTATGGATTTTTTAAGTATCCACATCTGATTCCGCCATCTCTAGATTAGGCAGTTTCACAGTAACTTTGAAGCCCGTCTTTGATTGCTGATAAAATAGATGTTAATAATTTAGAAAGAGGTTTCGTGGAGCACTTAGAAGACCCAGCAATATACCGTTGTTTGTAAGGAAACTTATGTAGTTTAGGTAGCCAATACAGTGATGGAAGATCCAGTTCTTCATCTTTGGTTGAATTCCAAAGAAACAAAGAACAGATCTATGATTATCCAGGATTTCCTCTTTGGTAAGTGTCGTGAGGGTATATGTTGAGTTTCCAAGTGAATTGTCAATACCAAATTCGTTTACCAAGCAGTTAATGTAATGACTTGTACACACAAAACGATGTTTTTGGGGCTTTGTCTGCGGGGACAACAACATATTTATCATGGAGGTCGGATAGGTGTTTAGCAACTTTTTGATCTTTTAAGATTGACGTAGCATGGGCATTGATGAACCCATTCGGTTTCTTATTCCTGAAATGTATCAACGAACTCACTGCCTTAATCCATTCGGAAAGGGTGTCCACGTCTTCCTTCTCGCGCTTAGCCCATTGCCTGGCATAATCGACTGAATCCATCAAAATTTTAAAGTTGTATTTCCAATTGATGAATTTGACTCACGATATTTCGGACCTTTCGAAAACACATTTCGTAGAGAAGTGTTATTATCAATGTTAAGGTAACCGGTAATAACGTGGCCAGCAGGATTATATGTGAACTCGGAACTAGCACAAGTGCAATCAGGAGGTTTATACTTGAAGTCGTCAAAATCGAGATCCTGCAAAACGCGTAGGTACAAGAAATTATAAATTCAGACTGGTCTCTGGAATAAGGAGGTATTTTCGATTGAACTAATTTATGATGAAGGATATTGCCTAGGTGACGCCATCGAGACCTTTGTTGGCAAAGGAAAGATTTAGAAAAGATCTTTTCTCTTTTTCATCTTTTCCAATAAACTGGCTTGAAAAGTCTGTGACTTGCAATATCCGAACTTATAGCTTGAAGTTTGTATTGGTTTAAATGAGGGTTTGTAATAGTTGATTCCAAACATAAATTGACCATTTAAAGTATTCACCTCTTCCAAGCTGGCCTTTCTCATTCAATAAATTTATTTCCTCTTTTTTTTTTTTGAACCAATTCCCATCATATCCAGAAATCAACGCCACTTTTCTTATTTGAATATTATACTAAAGAAATCGGATACGGGTCACGGAAATGATATTAAAATGATAGGGAATTTTGAATAAAATGTCTGTTTTAACTTTGATTTAAGTGATAGATAGGTTGCCGGGGCAGAAAATAAATATACACAACAATAAATACAATTTAAACGAAACATAATGACTGTCGTTGCAAAAATCAAGGTTCCTACGCTATTTTAAAAATCGAAGCGAAAGGCTTTTAATAATGCAGTATAAAATACAGGCTAAAATGACTGAAACGTCAAATTTGCAAACTTCGTGATGAGCATTGGCTAACAATGTCATTAGAAAAACAGGTTGCAGGGTGAAATTTGAAACTTGAATTTCCAAAGAATAAGCAAGTCCAAAACTTGTATGTGTAGTCGTTGAACTCTAGGTTCCCACGTAAAGTTAAAATGACCCTTATCATGAAGAATAGCCTCACGAAAAAATGAAAAATTCACTCAATTCGCATTCATTGTTTTGATTTTTACCGCCTGACAACTTTACGGAAATATCAAAGTGATTGTAATTAAGAACAACTTATAATATCCGTGTTTTAAAGATTTTAGTGATATCAAGCCAGTCCAATTCAAACTAATATCACGTGGTACAAATCTCATTTACATGTTATGAATATTAAATAGCAAAAGCACTATAAATTTCTGACTATGTGGTCTTTAGTTCCTTCAACTTGGCCGACAGAACCTCTATAGAATGATTAAATGTTTTCTCTCTTATTATGCTAATGTTCAACTTATTCAGTCATATATCTGGATATACTACTTTGGAAGGCCTTTACAGGTCCGGGTTCATATGGAGTCCCATCTGATTTGGTGACTTTCATGAAGAAACGTGCGAGGAGCTTAAGCTTGTTCAGTTCATACAATGGGATATCCTCCAATTGTCTATGTTCATTGTTTGTTGTAAGCCAATTAGTGAAAATATTGCAATCACTTCCGGTCTTCCGCATTCTTGTTTTTCATTGCCTCAATGAATTCTGTGGTCTAGTCAACCTCCTTTACGTTTGACACACTATCGTCTGCACTGTTTAGTTCTGCCATTTTGTAAACATATACCGGATATTGCCGAGTGTTGACGAAAAGGTTTGTGATAAAATTGACGGTAGGGCATGTGATAACTTCCGAAGTATGTGATAAATATTAAATATCAGCCCGCTAAGCACCAATTCGAAAAATAGGGAATTCACGTTAATTTAATGCTATTATCATACAGTAAAAGTCTTATGTTATTTAGTCTAAGTATATGATAATAACATTTAGACACTGAATGAATTAATTGATTAATTATTGTTAATATTATTTTTTTATACTTTGAACATTTTATTGGTTGACTTCTAAAATGCCGTTACTTTAGCAAGCGTCTTAGACACACCAACATTGATTAAGAATTGTTTTCAATTTGGCGTTAAATTTGGAACCAAGTGTTTTGTTACATAGTCAAAGTGATTATTATGGAACTAGTATACGTCAACAAAACAGCAACCTTACAACAAAAATAAACAAACAAAATAATAAAAAAAAATAAGTGTCAATTAGCAGTCATCTTTCGATTATTTGCATATTTGAAGTTTTGTAACGTGAAATACAGATAATTTTATTCTGTAAAATTAAAAATAATTTCATAAATGCAAAATTGATTTGCCTTCGCACCATGACTAGTAGCTGTTTTTACTACTACACACAGTCATTTTATGTTTTATTGTGTAGATGCGTTGTTGTGTTATTGACGTTTTCCGAATTCGGAAGTGTGCCAATAACATTAACGGTACCAATTTTCCAACACCAGATGTGCATTCCGACAATACATGTCTCTTCCGTGATGCTCGTGGCCACAATATTTGAAATCCACAGCTTATATAAAAGGTGAAGAGCTATAATCCAAAAGGTCCAAAAAGGTTAGTCAAATCCGTGAAAGGAATCCGAGCTTTGCGTGATACATTCATTTATTTAAATAAAATCCTAAAGTTCGATGATCTGCGCCGAAATGCGATGGTCTATAAGACGTATGATATCTATTTTAGAATTTATAAATGAGCAATAATTATGAAAACTGCTTGTAGATTTTTTAAGTAGTTAGTATATAAAAGTTACATTCATTATTGCAAATTTGAGAAAGGAAATGGGGAATGTGTCAAAGCGACAACAACCCGACCATAGAGCAGACAACAGCGGAAGGCCTCCATTAGGTCTTCAATGTAGCGAGAAACTCCAGTTGGCCCCTTTAAAAATAGGTATACTAGTAGAGTGATAAAGGACGTCACACTTAATCTCTATCTATTCAAATGTAAGTTGACCTCTAAAAGTCCAATCTGTAAATGTTGAGTTATACACGAGAAACTTAAAATAAAATCATACAAGACTAACAAAGGCCAGAGTCTCCTGACTTGGGACAGGCGCAAAATAGGAATACTCCTCTTTGATTCTCTACATGTGGACATAGTTCTGCATACTGTTTAGTTTGTTGCTATCGTGAGTTCCTTTTTCGTTTGCAATATATAATATTATAGATTATAGATAGTCTGTCAGTAAACCTATGTGAATTCGGATAATTTTACGCTCAATCGTAGGTAAAAATAAGCTATTGTAGATTTCTAAAACTAATTACTACCTTTTGCCCCATCACTTCTCTTCTCGGCGTCTTGTAGTATTGAAAGTTTATAATCAATCGAAAATCCGGGAAACTGTTTCATGTGTTTCTAATATACAATTGTATTTTCATAGAAGGGAAAAGGATTCAAAAGGAAGTGTGTGCAGCCCATCACACTTAAGCTTTGCCATCATTTCACTCAACAAGATAGCACCACAACTCCACCATCGCCCGTCAAGTGACTATCGCGGTTCAGACCCGTTTACCACACATGTTCAAAACAAATCATAAATAAAACGAAATAGCTAGCAACATTCTATTAAACGATTGAGAAACCATCCTTGTGCCGATTGGTGTAAGTAGTCCAACTACTGCTTTACTACCAATATCCTATTAAGTTTTGGCGACAAATCTCGCCCGTGGCAGATGCACTAGACTTCAATTTGAATAAGCAAGGATTGTCAGTTTTCCCTCAGAAGGTTTATGGGACCCATGCTTCAATCAAAGACCGTTACGAAATATTAAGATAGTGCTGAAATTGGTATTACAGATCAAAGTTATTACGGTAAAGGAATAGAGGATGGCATATTTTAAATATTAAGATGTTTTTTGGTTTTTTTTTATATTTTAGCATTTATATTCACGGCTCAATTCGTTTTACTTTTTCCTGTCTCACTCTGTAGCAGTTCAGGAGTATTCCGCATATTCAACACAATTACTTCCTTGTGTTGCGAGATATGAAGAACGTAAACATTCTAATCGGACAGATGACTCCGAATTTCGGTCAACTGAACAATATGACCCCCGAAACTGTCATAAACGACCTAATCTCCTTGCAGAAGAAACATTTGGTACAGCTGAAACAATAATTTATTGGTAGCGAAGAAACATTTGGTACAGATGAAACATTTGGTACAGATGACAAATTTTGTACGGAGGATTCGGCCAGCTGTCATAACACCACAGCTACTTCTTTTATCAGATGCACATCACAAATACACAGGTAATTTTAGATAAAATCTTTTAAACATGTTATAAATTTCAGTTTCATATTGATACAGCGAACATGTTTAAGGGGTTTTCTATGAATTGTTAAATTTTGTGATTTACAACAACGAAAGTAAAGTAAATTGTTAGCAATTCTGAGAAAGAGTACATTATCATAGTTATACGGAAAAAAATTCTTTTTATGTTTCGATTTATTATTTTTTATTAACGTCACTTTTAAGCACCGCATTTAGGCTATTTCATGGCGGGTAGTTTATCCTAGGGTATCAATGTTCGTATAAAGAAACAATCAGATGACACCACCGCAACTGTCATTATTGTTTCTTAAATAATCGATTCCTTGAATAGAAACGTTAGTTCAACTCGCTTAACATTTTAATTTAGGGGTATATATCAATATTACGACAATTGACAGCACAAAAAAAGTAAATACTCATTGATTATTGTCTTTGTACTGATATATACCGCTCGGTTGATATACTGTGAAGGTACTTTCATTCGGGGGGTACCGATTTTCGTGGATTTCTTGGATGACTTTATCCAAGAATTTAAGTGTCCATCAAAATAAAACAACCATTTTCTAAATCAAGACATGAAAAGATCCCCATCGGTGGAAAAATACTAAAAACTAAACTTGTTCAAAGGGTATCTACACGTCTCAATCTTCAAAATCGGTTATCTAAAAATACTACCATCGCTAACATTTTTAACAATAAAAATCGTGGTTACCCTTCTATCGATAAGTGTCATGCCAAAAAAATTACTTACATGTCCCCGTCTTTCCACCAACAATACGGTAAGGTCCACGTTTAATGGTCGCACATTTTCTTTAAATTTTGAAACTGATATAACTTGAAAAACAAACAGTATTATTTATTTACTCACATGAAACAAACCGGGGTGTGGTACTCAGTACGTAGGAGAAACTGGACGATATTTATCTAAACGCACTCAAGAACATCTGTATCGTTTTAAAAGACCAAATAAATTCAAAAGTATCATTTACCAACACCTTAAGAAGCACAACCATCCTTTTAAATATTTAGCAGTTCAACCTTTAGAAGTAGTAAATAAGCAGCCTGGTGAATCGCATTCGAAGTTTGTACGATCATGGAAAATAATTGAATTAAATTGGATTAAAATATTACAGACAGCTTACCCTCTCGGTCTAAATGATAATATCATGGGAATTGGTAATATATCTAGAACCAATTCCGTTAACATTTTGGATATAGTTTCTAAAACTGTTCGTAAAAACCGTTCTCACGGTCGTAGAACAAATCGCAATCAAAGAAAATTTCAGGCCAATCATACCAATATTTCGGACCTAATTTTTATTTCAAAACACAACGGCAGACATTATCTGTTAACGAAACTCTGTTCGTTACCGGTTAATAAGTTAAATAAAATTTTGGAGGATTGCAACACAATTTCATTTAGCAGTCCTAAGTATGAAATTGTTCAAATTATTATGGCATATTGTTATTCTAAATTATTTCCCAAAATTGATCGCCCTGAAGATCATAAAAAACATTTTATTAAAATTAAGTATGTCAATAAAGGATTTGATTTTGTAAATATTGCCGGTATATTTAACGACCATTCTGTTAAGGAACAAATTCCTGGATATTTTGACAATACTGAGCTACCTCTTATTTGTTATATTTACAAGAAATCTACCCGGAAATTTGTGAATTGTGTAAAGATGTTAATATCAGTGAAAATACACCTACTTCATGTAATTGCAGTAATTCCGAATATATTTATGGACCCATTTCCCATGTTATAACAGGAGATCTTAACATCGTTCAAGACCGAGAGTTAAAATCATTCCTCAGTAAAGGACCTAAATATCGTCCCCCGTCAATTATTAATTGGAATGAGTGTCGTAATATCGTCCACGACTCACTCCATACTTACTGTATGAAATGGATAAAACGGGAAAAAGCTGCCAAAAATCTTTTGACTCTTTTTTTAATTCAGTAATGACGATAGTTGATATACGTATTCAACATTTTAAAGAACATTTTACTATTAACAATAACCACATTAAACCTATTTCTCGTATCAAACATAAACTAAAAGAACTAGCCAAGGAATTTGTTTTTGTCCCGGTCGATAAAGCTGCTAATAATATTATTATTGTTTGACGTAAATTTTACATTGATGTTCTGAAAAAGGAAATCACCAATTCACCAACATTCCAACTGACTCCATTTTCAGAAAACGAAATCTGTAACAAACATAAACTTTTAGCCACCGCTTTACAAGCAGAGCCAAATACAATGAAAGTCCCAACTATGTATTGGCTTCCGAAGCTACACAAAAACCCTTACAAATATAGATTTATTTCGTCTTCAAGCCATTGTTCAACTCTTAAATTGTCTATTCTTCTTACCACCACACTTGGTACAATTAAAAACCTTTTAATAAATTGATCAAATAAGGCCTTCGAAAATAGTGGAATAAATTACTTTTGGAGTGTCAAGAACTCGTTAGAAGTACTTGATAAATTGCATGCTTATATTGGTGATTTTGAATCTGTTCAAAGTTTTGATTTTTCTACCCTGTATACCACATTGCCTCACATTCTCATTAAGAAAAAATTCACACACCTAATTAAATAGGCATTCAAAAAATCAGAATGTGAATATATATGTTCAAACTCTTTAAGATCATTTTTTCGTAGCAATAAACAAAAAAACTATGTTAATTGGACATGCTTTGATACTATATATGCCCTTGAATTTTTACTAGATAACATTTTTGTTCACTTTGGGGATTCCGTAAATCGTCAGATTATCGGAATTCCAATGGGGACTAACTGTGCACCACTTATTGCGGACCTCTTTTTGTATTGTTATGAGTTACAATTTATGACAAAAATAAGCAAAGACCCATCAAAACAACATCTGATAAACAAATTTAATAATACTTTTAGATATTTGGATGATATTTTGGCTCTCAATAATGACGACTTTAGTATGTATATTAATGAAATTTATCCTGTTGAACTTACTTTAAATAAAGCTAATACTAATAATGACCACCGCCCTTTCCTCGATCTTGATATCTGTATCACTAACGGAAAGCTGAATACTAAAATTTATGATAAAAGGGATGATTTTTCATTTCCTATCGTTAATTATCCGTTTTTAGATGGTGACGTTCCCTTGTTTATATATCTCATCTTGTACGATTCGCTCGTGTATGTAACAATGTTTTAGATTTTAACGAGAGAAATTAATGTATTACTGAAAAATTATTACACCAGGGTTTTCGATATCACAAACTAGTCAAAACATTTACTAAATTTTATCATCGGCATAAAGACATCATTCGTAAATATAGCTCAACTTGCAGACTTTTTATACGTTCAGGTATTTCACATCCAATTTTTTATGGAAATATTCTTTATAAAGCTCAAAGGTGTCAGGATTCACCTCAGAAACTTACAAACCCTTTGAATATACTTATTAAGAAGGGATATAATTACGATACTGTTGTCAAGTCATTAAAGATTGCATATTTTGGCGTTAATATTGAGTCACTGATAAGGTCTTTGCGTCGGAACTAAACACATTTATTCTAAAAACAGTGGTTTGCATGACACGGGTTATGTTCTTCTGATATATGTTATGATGGTATGATACTAAACCCCTAACGGGAAGGATTGTGCCTGATGTTCATATGATGTAATCATAATCTTTCAGTCAGTTTAATTGAAGTCTGGAGCTGGCATGTCAGTTAACTGCTAGTAGTTTGTTGTTATTTATGTATTATTGTCATTTTGTTTATTTTCTTTGGTTACATCTTCTGACATCAGACTCGGACTTCTCTTTAAAACTGAATTTTAAAGTGCGTACTGTTATGCGTTTACTTTTCTACATTGGTTAGAGGTATAGGGGGAGGGTTGAGATCTCACAAACATGTTTAACCCCGCCGCATTTTTGCGCCTGTCCCAAGTCAGGAGCCTCTGGCCTTTGTTAGTCTTGATTTTTTTAATTTTAGTTTCTTGTGTACAATTTGGAAATTAGTATGGCGTTCATTATCACTGAACTAGTATATATTTGTTTAGGGGCCAGCTGAAGGACGCCTCCGGGTGCGGGAATTTCTCGCTACATTGAAGACCTGTTGGTGACCTTCTGCTGTTGTTTTTTTATTTGGTCGAGTTGTTGTCTCTTTGACACATTCCCCATTTCCATTCTCAATTTTATTTTATTGACTTCTAATATGATCTAGCGAATATATTGAATAACTCCAAATCTGAGAATACTTTAATAGCAGTCACAGAACTACAACCGCATGCAGGATTTTACCCATTTGATCTTTAATAAGCTTAACTGTACATCTTCTGATTTCGGATATTGATATGCTAGTATGAGAAAGTGTTCATAGTTCTCGCACATATGGGAAATAATAATTTCATGCTATTCTTGATTTTGATTAGATTTATTTGACAATTCAAGATATGTTTATAGCATTTGTTTATGTTACTGTTTTCTTTAGGTGACATGTTTATGGTGTAATTAACCTTTGATGGTCTCTAATCAATTGATCGCTTTATTATGGGTCAACAAGTGTTATCATTACGATTTACAGGTGTCAATTTCCTTCAATCCAGACGATTTGTAACATTCGTGTCTAAAGGCTTTACTTTTTCAATTAATTTTTTTAAACGAAAACTAAACTCCTAGAATTTTAAAACCAACGAACATGTAAATTTTGCTCAAACCACGAAAATTGATACCGACGAATTAAAGTACTTTCAGAGTACTTGCCAATCAGTATCAAAAACAGCACGCGTGCAAACGCTGAAATGTCTCACCTTCTAAACTAAGTATTGAGATCATGTGGATACAAATGAAGCTTACCTAAAACTATCATATAAACTTAACATGATCCACGAAAATGTAGCCTTGGGTCCTGGCTAATCTTGTCAGTATAGCCAGGCGTGTATCAATGCACTGCCTGTCAATGATTGGTTTGTGCTAATTTTGTCGCGCAATGTTGTTTTTCATCTGTATCAAATCAATTCTTGTTTAACATCAATTAGTAAAAATTAGACTGTTATTATTTTCTTATAAATTTATGTATAGTGTTATCATATCTTATTATTAGTATGATGATAACTAGTAAGCAGAAAAGGGTTAATTCCTATCAGCAATCGCCTGGTGAGAAAGTTAAAAGTTTAAGATTTCACATGACCAAGGTGTGAATTGGTTTTGTTTTGCTGGTTAACATCAAACATTAAAATTTATGCAAATATTTATTCAGCCTCACTTTAGATTCAGAGTCAACTGGCACTGAATCGATCACATGGTATTTGTTCCCCACCTGGTCCTTGCGACGCGCAGCTTGATCATGTAGATTGGGCCAGATTCCAGGCTACAAGAAAAGGATGTCATGGTCATATAAAACAAACAAGAAATTCATTCAATACACTAATCATAGTTGAGCCAATAAAAAAATGCGTGTTTATGATATGTTTTGTGTGCATCCGCTTGTTATTTGTTCTAACCTTATACTGTTAATTGTATGCCGATGTTGACTATATTGGATAACGAATCTAACTACTATCAAACTATCAAGCATGATAATGGTGCCTCAGGTTTTTGGACATTTACTTTGAAAGATATCTTTTTTTGATCATATCAATAAGAGTTGTCCATCCTTTACCTATGTTATCTATCTTGGCAATTCCCTTTTTGTTTTAAACAATAAATCAAAACAGACAAACATGCACACCTTACAATCATTTAATACACTAAGTATAGCTAACCTATCACTTATAGTTGGGAAAAACAGACCAAGAAAACATTGACTAATGAATCATGTAAAAGGGCCCAACGTCAGATGAACCATGCCAGACAGACTTGTAGACCTTATAATCTATCTATGCTTAAAAAATAGTTGGCATATTGCCAATAGTATCTAAAAAACAAACTTAACTATGAAAACTTAACATTGTTCAATGAACCACCAAAATGAGGTCAAGTTCTGATGTTACCTACCAGATAGTCATATACACCTTTAAATCCTCCAATATAGCTGATTTAGGTGAACTGTTGCTTATAGTTTAAGACAAACAGACCAAAACTCAAAAACTTAGCATTGTGCAATGCACCATGAGAATGAGTCCAAGGTCAAATAAAACTTGTGAGACTGTGTGCATCATAAACTATTTCCATACACCAAATATAATTGACCTTTTACACATCTTATTAGAAAAAATACCAAAACTAAAAAACTTAAACTTTAACCACTGAACAATGAAAATAAGTGAAGTTCAGATGACAACTGCCATTTAGACGTGTGCTATGTACAACCATTCCACACAGAAAATCTGGTAGACCTACTGCATATTGTATTTGAAAAAATACAAAAAATACAAAAAAATAACTATTATTACTAAACCATAAAAAAATGAAGTCAAGGGCAGATGACACTTGCCAGCTGGACTTATACACATAACAGTTCTACCATACGTCAAATACACTTGACCTATTGCTTATAGTATTTGAGATATGGACTTGACCACCAAAACTTAACCTTGTTCACTGGTCCATGAAATCAGGTAAGAGTCAAATGAAAACTATCTGACGGGCATGAGGACCTTAAACGGTACGCATATACCAAATCTAGTTATCATATTATTCATTACGAGAGAGAAATTAACATAAAAAAAAATCTGAATTGTTTTCATGCAGTCATGTAGAAAACGAGGTCAACGACCATGAACGTGTGATTTTTGTCGCAGTAAAATCGACATAGGGATAATGACCCGGCGCCGACAGCGGCGTTAGCTAACTTCTTACAAGATTGATATTGTAGAAGGTAGTAAACTTGGATGCTTTATACTTGGTATTTTGATGTCTTATACTACCTTGTTTTCGTCTGTCAATTGCCAGTCCAAAACTCAAAACAATAAAGAAAAATATATTTAAAAAACATCAATAGCCTCTGGATAAAGCACGCGTAAGTTGAATGTAATGTTGAACAGTAAAATTATTCCAAAGATATTTTGTTTTTAGATTATTCGTTTAAATCAAAGAGATAAACACTATATACCTCGAATTAATGGTCGATTCATTGTTAGTGTTTGATGCCACTTCCAGCAGTCTCCGCAATATCATATGGGTAAGTTTTTATTGTATCAGCTAGTGAAAGAATCGCCATCCCGCCATCACGAGTTGGTTGATTGCGATAACCGTTTCACAAATGGTATCAGATATATTCCGTATCACGTGCCTACAATCCCCTTAATATAACAGGTATAATATGATAATGTAAGCAACACGACGGGTGCCACAGGTTAAGCAAAATCTGCTGACCTTCTGGAGCACCTGAGATCACCCCAAGTTTCTGGTGGGGTTCGTGTTGCCTGATCTTTAGTTTTTTATTTTGTAAACGAACGGCTAAGACCCCTTGATATAACTTGAAGATAACAACGGTGTGCAACCTTCTACAAAACGTTGGGGGCTATACTGCAAACTTTCATGGTTTCTGATTTGAGCTTGTATTTCCTTTACAAGACACTCGTCAGTAATGCGAAAAGCTAAAATCAAGTACAAAGAAGCACAGCTTGGAGGACCAATAATTTTGAAATATTTCATCATGCACAGAATAATTTATGAATAGAACGACGGGTTATTTGCTAAGTGTAGCAAATTTTCTGCTGAAGTATTTTACTTAAAATCTTATCAAGACTTAGGAATCCATAGTTGGTGTTCAAAAGCATCATTTATAAAAACAGACAGAAGAAATTGAATCAAAGTAACTGAAATATTCTAATTCTTTTTATTGTGATATAAAAGATTACAACTATAGCGTTTGTTTACTACAAAGAACCCATTTTTATTATATGAATATGTCATGAAATAAATATAACTAAAATGAAAAAAAGTCTTTTTAGATAAATGCTTATTAGCTGAATATATACTATAAGATAAAATCCTGAAAGTTAAAACAGACAATGTGATATCTAGAAGATTCTGTATAGTCATACATTCAGAATATGTGTTTTTCTTAAACATGTTAACTGAAAAACTATTATAATAGTTTTAGAAAAATGTTCTACCTTTCTGCAATAAACACATAAAATAAATAAACAACTTTAATTAAATTGGGAAGGCCTCCCTGTAACTTTAGATAGATACCCCATATTGTTTTGTTTCTTTGATTATTAGATGTGATTACACATTAATCTATTTTTACACCATTTTCTAAATATGAAAATGCCTGTACCAAGTTAGGAATATGACAGTTGTTATATATTCATTTCATGTGTTTGAGCTTTTGATTTTGCCATTTACTTAGGGACTTTCTGTATAGCATTTTCCTCAGAGTTAACTATTTTTGTTGGTTAATATGAATAGTTGGAAAAAACACCAGTACTCCAGCATTGTAGTAGATTACTACAAGCAAAAAATTAAATTTGTGGTTAAATTTTTGTAATTAAGGAATAACAGTACTGTAGTTGAAGAGTTGCCACCGTCAATTGTAGATTTGACGGTCGCAAATGCAGTTTTACTGGCGACGCGTAGCGGAGACAGTAAAACGGAGATTTGCGACCGTCAAATAAAAATTGACGGTGGCAACTCTTCAACTACAGTACTGTTATTCCGATTCTAATGCATTTCAAAAAGAAATAATACGATAAAACTTGGAAAAATTTCTAAATTTGACAAATAAAAAAAAATCCGCGAAACCTCATGAATGATTTTGGTGCAAAAGCGTCATGGATAAACGTGACGTCATACGAATGAAAACTTACAAACTGGAGGTTATTACGTTATATGTTCGCTTCAAATTCGGATAAAATAACATTAAAACGGCGTATTGGAGGTAGGTGTTGTTTTATTTTTCGATTAAATAGTAGTAATCGAACATTTGTTGATCCGATCATTTCAAAATGGTTGTTCCTCCTTAGTTACGCCTGGTCAACTGTAGATTTGACGGCAACTTTCAGCCAATGAAAAACAATGTTACATAGAAATTGCATTAGAATGTGTCATCCTGTCAAGATTATTTACATTAATGACAAAAAAAACTTAATTAAAAATGTGTGGTCGAGTTGTTGTCTCTTTGACACATTCCCCATTTCCATTCTCAATTTTAAGTATAGAAATAAAATGTTTAAAGAATAGAATCGAAGGACAAAAAAACAATATCAAGCACGAAAATTACCTGATTATTTCCAGTTGATTGCACATTTGTTCAGCTAAATTACCTCACACTAATAACAAAATGCATGAATATCAAGGGAAAAAAGTATGAGCATCATTCAACCTTATTAACAATAAACTCATCATAGATACCAGGATTAAATTTTATATATACACCAGACGTGCGTTTCGTCTACAAAAACTCATCAGTGACGCTCGAATCCAAAAAAGTTTAAAAAAGCAAAATAAAGTACAAAGTTGAGAGTATTGTGATCCAAAATCCTAAAAGTGTTGCCAAATACATCTAAGGTAATCTATGCCTGAGGTAGAAAAGCCTAAGTATTTAAAAAAAATCTAATTTGTAAACAGTTAATTTATAAATATGACAATATCAATGATAATTCATGTCAGCACACAAAAGTTCTGACTTCTGGGCTTATGATACACTCGGGGAAATAAATCTCCACCAGCAGTGGCATCGACCCAGTGGTTGTAAATAAACTCATCATAGATACGAGGACTAAATTATATATATACGCCAGACGCGCGTTTCGTCTACAAAAGACTCATCAGTGATGCTCGAATCCAATTTTTTTTTAAAAAGCCAAATAAAGTACGTAGTTGAAGAGCATTGAGATCCAAAATTCCTAAAAGTGTTGCCAAATACAGCTAAGGTAATCTATGCCTGAGGTAGAAAAGCCTTAGTATTTAAAAAAAACATACCGCTCAATACATCAGGATCTAGCAATAGTTTTTCATGAATAAAAAACAATACTTACATGTCACTTGTTTTGATATTAAAAGACAGGGTCAATTTATGTGTTAAAAAAAGAAATAGGTAAGGAACTTTGTTTAACTTTTTTTTTAATGGTTAGTTTTAGACTTGAGATAATTCAGCAAGGGGATTAAATCTGGTATGAATTGGTATCGTTTATGGTTAAATACATGATGATTGTCATAGCTTTTCAAGACTTTTACACATGATAGCTCTCGTAATTATTTTTTTCTTATTTCGAAGAGAATATCTTTGGAATTCAGGATTTAATTTGATTCAGGAATCTCCCCTCTGTGAAGATAATTTAATAGAATTTGCAAAGAAGAAAAATATAATTGATAATAACACGTACGGCGACGACGCAGACCATTGACGACGACAGCCGATGGACGCCCAGTAATGATAATTAAATTGAAAAAGAAACAATCAAACATTACACAAAAGAATATAAAAAGCCAAAGACTAAACATGATCCAAAAAAATATTGGGGATGATTCCGTGTGCTCCGTAAGTGTAAGCAGCAGTTAAGTGAAAAATACTTCATGCAAATTCCAAGACGAAAAGCATTTTATATAATCATGAAAATAGGTTTTTTTGAGAGAAAAAAAACCTCAAAAAATAAATTATATGTCATATGTCCAATAAAACAAACAATGCCATGCATGACAAACAAATGTTTCTCAAGATACGTCATGTTTGATCTTTACTTCTAATACGCTTATATATACATGTTTTTAAAATTGTAACATGATATCGTATAGTTTTTATGTATGTTATTGTTCATAGTTCTGTACTTTATTTGTATCCATTTTTAATAATGGTCTTAAAGGATAACTTTGCATATGCCAGTCTTGATAGAAATGCGATCAGGAAAGAAAACATTCGATCTTCACAATAAGCGTCAACAGAGATTACATTCCAAAGGTGGACGAAAGATACCAGAGGGACAGTCAAACCCACAAACTAAAAACAAACAAACCGACAACGCCCTGGTCTAAAATGAGAAAAAAAAAACAGACAAACAATAGTTCACACGACACAACATATAAAACTAAAGAATAAACAATAATAACCCCAACAAAAGCTATTCTTGATCTTATGTGCTCCGGAAGGGCAAGCAGATCCTACTCCATACTATTTATCATTTATAAAACAGAATAGGTGATTCAAAATAGTTTTAAACCCCAAAATTCAATATATATTTGAGACCTTTTTGTTATTCTGGAACAACAGAACACAGTCATTTTTTTTTCTTTAAACTAATATTGTTTAGACAGTCAAAAGATGTTTTTTATATACGTTTTTAATGCTTTATGGGTTCTACTAAAACAAAACACAAAAATGTCGTTTTGGCGTGCAAGCGGTTAAAGACAAAAATGTCGTTTTGGCGCGGAAGGGTTAACTTACAAAACATATTATAGAATCAGTTATGCTTTGTATAAGATTTCCACGGTTAACATAACAGCATTCTTAATAGTGAAATTCAGTTGAATACAATTTTTTTTAGTATTAACCAAGTATTTAATAACTTTGGTTTCATATTTCCGAAATCTCGCTGAATTTTGTCATAGTACCTTTTGATTTTGTGTTAACGCTCGACGATGTCACATAAAATCTCACTTCGAAATGCAGTAGAATAGACTTTACGTAGATGTGAAATTTAAGTCATTATATATCAAAACACAAACAATATTGAAAATGCATACTTTTTCACCTATGTATTAAATAAACGGTTTTTCCATAAAGTATATAAACATGTTATCGTAACACAACACCAGACACAAAACTATTAAGAAATTATGGATTTGCCTCCCAGGGCCCCTCATTTAAATTCAGTTCTTTTGATTGAACGTCTACTAGTTTCTTGATATGAAAATTTTAATACTTAATTTCACTGAGAAACTCGTGATTATACTAAATCCATCAACACCAAATGATGTAAAAGCAGTTGTTTCTTTTATAAAAGAGTCATTAGAACTGAGGAAAGGAGAACAATTACTGTTTTTATCATATCTGATGATAATATTGTCGAGTTTTCATTATGTTTGATCATGTTTGTTTTGTCAATGTATTTGCCATAGCCAAAATTTGTTTTTGTCTGTTTTTCAGATCAAGAATTATTTATTTATAACTTGAAAATTATAACCTATTGCATTTATAACATTATAAGTCTATGTTTGTAAGCGGCGCGAAAGATTGGATTCCGGAAGTGTAAAAGTTAGAATTTCCCTCAAAAATCTATTTTTATCTTGTCACAAAATGTTTATTGTGTGTAAGGTCACCTAGCAAAGCTGTTATCAAATGAGATCACTAAGTGAATAAGTTTGCATATACCTTCCTACTAATTCATTAAGTTGGGATGTTATACTGATCTCAAATAAAAAAGCAACTGTCGCCTATTTGGTCAAAATCTCAAATCATATTGATGTGGCCCTTTCAATAGACTTTATATGATATTTATAAAAAAAATCTATTCTTTTTTCAGATATTGTCTGAATTTTGAAATTAAAATAAGTCTTAAATAGGGATACTAGAGGTCAACGAGATTTGGTAGTATATGATAATTGAAACTGTAAATTTGAGAAAAACAGTACTTATTCATTGTTATTATATACCATTTGATTACCCTACAATTCCACCATGACATGGATTCCTAATGGAGAAAACCATCTGCATGTTTAAATATAGATGTAGACTCGCATATCATTTGACTGGTATCTTCTTAGACTTTTTTTTGGTTATTTGCATGATTTTTACACAATGAGTATATTTGAACAAGAGAGATCTAACAATTCATTCTAAACCTAGAAATTCATTATGGAAGGTAGGTGCATATTTTCATTTAAATAATGAATAAATAAATAACATGTACATTTATGATTTTAATTTCTTCTATGTGATTTTTAATTATTATTTTTTTACTTTTTTTGCAAATCTTTCGAGTTCTGTCAAACAAAAGAATTGTTTTACGAAACTTTTAAAATTCATCTATCTAAAATATTAAACACAAATGATCCATGAACTACTGTGTTCTCTTTTCCAAAGGTCGTATTTTTTTTCTCATTTCTGTCCACATCTTCTCTTAATCTTTTGTACAGTTGAATATCCTGTATCAAAAGTCCAACAAAACAAACACTACCATGACCAAAAAGTAACTCAAGAAACGTCAAAGTATTTTGATCTTTACTAATGTCACGCTTATTTTTACGATTGTAACATGGTGTCGTATACTTCGCAATGTACTAGTATATTATTGTTCACAGTTAGGAACCTTATATTTCCCCATCCGTGATAATAGTTTAAAATGTTAATTGGGTCTTTCCACTTTTTGTGGAAAGACCTTCTGTTTTTTTTCTGATTATTTTTTTTTCTTCTGCCGTCTGAGATGCTTTTTTTTGTCTTACAACATATCGAATGGATGTTTGGCCAATGATGTTGCACAGGAATGGGGGTTTCAAAACTCACCCTGTCTGACCAAACACTTATTCTTATAGGAGTTATCTCCCCGCATCGTCGTTTTCTTGTTATCGCTTTATCTACAAAACCGTTAAAGATTTTAGCAAACTGTTTTCACCAAATTGTTCGTCTACTCTTACAATTGATTTGGTTAATTTGACTGGAGTGATCGGAAGACATGTTATGGGAGTTATTTTCCTTCGAACATTCAAGATTAGCGATAATTTGGATCAATTCATACGTTATAAGTCGTAGAGGTCTACAGTCTTTTGATATGAAGTCCTGTGTCCATTTGAAGGAAATTGAGGTCAAGGTCATGGCATAAATTTTGAATTTTGCTTGTTATCATTATTACAAAGAAACTAAGACAGTCAATGATATGATGTGTTTGTCAAATAACTGTTTACAAACACTTCAACCTATTTAAGTCGAAGAGTTTTGGTTAATCTTTATAGGAGTTTTCTCCCCTTTTGTATTTGAAATCAGTTTTTCTCCACAATCATACAACACAGTGTAGATACTATTTTGTACGCTATCCGGAAATCGCGATTTTCGAAGCGAGGATTCCAAACTGGCTAACAGAACGGTTTTGTTTTTGGTGCCTTTTCTCATCATTTGTTTACTCCTATATCTATAAATTGCTTTGCACATCTTAAACGTATGTATCGCATCATAAATATGAGTAACTGTCATAAAAACATGCTGTAGAATATAAAATATACGTGTGCATCACACCAACATCATAGAAAAAAGTGAAATCGATGCACAATTTGCTCTCGTAGTATAGAGCAAATAATCATTTATTGCAAATATTTGCATCAATTTACAGTTAAATATATACTGTTTCAATATTCTTACCGTATTTAAGTAGAATGTTCGTATTTCAAATAAAAAATATGCTTTCCTTGAAGATCCCAAAATAAATTACTGTACGATCACTCTAAAAGTGACTGTATTCTAGAAGCGATTTCAGATTTTTTGTCTGTATGACCAGTCGTGATTTTGAAGAAGAAAAAAACAACGGCAATTGAAGGTATATACGTGTCTATGTGATATTATGATTGTTTACATGGAACTATAACGTGTAATTTCTTTTATCAGACAATACAAATATATATCTGATGATTTTTGTAGACGGCAAAATAATAATATTTTTGTTCCGTCAGTCTAACTTGTATATATTTGTTTAGGGGCCAGCTGAAGGATGACTCCTGGTGCGGGAATTTCTCGCTACATTGAAGACATGTTGGTGACCTTCTGCTGTTGTTTTTTATATGGTCGGGTTGTTGTCTCTTTGACACATTCCCCATTTCCATTCTCAATTTTATTATCTAAAATCAAATGCCTAAATAGCATTACATGATTCGCTTGTGTACTTTTATTAGTGTGTCGTTGCAGTTATCTGTTTAACTATTACATTTTTAAAGACTATTTACACCGTCTGCCGTTGACCAATTGGTGATAACATACATCAAGCTTGTCTCTTTTAAAATGACAAAAAAAATAGATAGAGAAAGCTTTGTTTAAAAACTTAAGGTATTGAGGAAAGAATTAACGAAATTATACTCCGCCACTTCTATAGTCCATGTTTTGGAAAAAAATAAACCACCAAAAAAACTAAATAAAAGGTGCACATTTAAGAACGAATATGAGGAAATTTTATTAATATATGGTAAGTTTTTGAAAGTTGCGTATAGTAAATGGGTACCACCCAATAAGGTAGTGGAAAAGTCCATATCATGGAAATAGTAAACTGCTGAATTTTCGAAAAATCAAAATGAGAGGTGCACGATTGAATTAATTGATAAGGCATCTGAAAAAAGATTCATTAAGTTATGACAATTGTCTGAAGGAAGTTGTGGATATAAAATAGGTACGCCCAATAGAAGGTTATGACAAAGTCCGTATTTTAGATATAGAAACATCAAACATATGTTTATCAAACATTCGAAATAGAAGGTCCATAATAAATTAATTGATTAAAAATGGAGCAATTTTAGAAAAGTTTAACAATTGATTTTGGAGGTCACGGTTGGAAATACATGATGGGCGTTTTGATACTCTTTTTTAACTTTCAATGCATTTGTATGGGAACATGGATTTGGAATCCTCTTTTTTCCTAGATTGGACCCCCTCTCCATTTAAAAATGTCTGGGAATTCCAATGTATATTAAGTGGTTTATGGGGAGATGCGCTTACAAAACCGGCGAACCATCTTGTACCGGTCCAACGGACGAACAGAAAGACGGACTTCATTATCACTATAATCCAAAGTGGTGTACAATTGAGTGTGAAAGAGACAGATCTACATCCAAAAACAGAGTGAAGGGACTGTGATCAATTATATTTGCTACAGTACTGCCTCGAATGTCATTTATGAAACTTATATAAACAAACAAAACTTCCTCTTATTTCAGCAACATTCAAACATCCTTATGCTTAATGTAGTAAGTCGAGTACACCCTTCCAAGCTAAAACATGTTTGATAAGTTTTCAGGATGTGAATTTATTGAAATATATTTGTGTTATTTAGAAAAATGCCATCTTCTTATGTATCGTAAATAACTTTGAAACCACCACTAGAAGACAGTGAAATAAAGACTGATCATACAGTTTCAAAATATACAAGCGAGACTGATCGTACAGTGAGAAATTCAAACAAGTCTAGATTTCTGGCTTCAAAGATCTGGCTGAATCTTTTACCACCACTTAAAATATACTTTATTTAGTAAATGATGTCTAATTTTTACGTTAATTTCTACAGTAAGGGTGCAAAAAGGTTGATTTTAGGTTCACCGACTGCTTTTTCTTAGTGATGCACTTGAAAATATCTCGATTAAGGCAAATATACGAATAATGAATGTGCTAAATTTAATCATAAACCATTTGATAATATCGTTGTCAGCTGAATAAATCATTAAGCAATGTACAGATGAACATCTTACCGTTTAATATAGTATATATATCCAACAAATTTAAAATGTGATCCAAAAAGTTCTCGCTTCGAAAATCGCGACTTCCGGATAGCGTACAGAGTAGTATCTACACTGTTTACAAGTGATTAACCTGCGGTCAAGTTCAAAGGTCAATTTGACGTTCTAGATTTTGACCTTTGTTAAAAATTCTTTCTGGTTCATTATGAAACAATTAAGTCTTCTACATATACCTATTAATCTTATTCTTTTAATCAGTTTGATTTACCACATTACATCAACACGGAGTGACATTTTCTATCATGGTTTGATAAATTTTATTCTTATTATTGAGGGGGAAAGAACTTCAATTGTTCTCTGAAGAATTTGTTTTTAATTTTGTATATACAATTCTTCATAATATGAAGGTAAAAGCATGCAAGCTTTTAAAAAAAGCGTAGACATGGATTACATTACAATGCGCCTACGTATAGACGATTTCAACCTTTATAAGACAAAACATGTGTTTCTGAAATAGGTCTTTCTGAAGGGAAAAGTTATATTGGAATTTAACGTTGACGCGTTGAAAACGATATTTCACGGAGATTACAAACTTAACTAATTTCTGCAGTTTTTACATTACAAAAGAAATATTATATTACAATGTATGCTTTGTATTGAATGTCCACGATTAACGTCTGTGTTCCAGTTTTCTAAATATTGAAATTATGTCAAATAAGAACCTTTCATAGTATTAACCAACTATTCATTAATATTGGTTTATATTTCCAAAATTTCTCTGAAGTTTGTTAGAGTTCCTTATAATTTTATGTCAAAACTCTACACTGTCAGATAACATCTCACTTGAAATGCAGGAACATATAATTTTTCGTGGATGTAAAATTTAAGTCATTAAGAAACTCGTCACAGTGACGGATCCATAAGTTTTTGTAAAAGAAGGGGAACTGACTGACCTAAAGGGTGGCGCCCGCTCCAGTCATGCTATATATTTAGCCCCATGTTTTCCACAAAAGGGGGATGCACGAGCACCCTTGCCTCTCAATCCGACTTCATTATAGTTCAAAACGCAACTAATGTGAGAAAATATCCAACTTTTACCGATGTAGTAAACGTTAGAGTTAGAAATCCCTTCAGAAATCTATTTTTATCACATTACATGTACAAAGTGTGTCATGTATACCGTTTATGTGAATAAACTCATCATAAAAATTGACACTTACACCAGACGCGCGTTTCGGCTATAAAACAAAGTTGCAGAGAGGTGAATTACGGTCACCCAAAATAGTTTCAAATGTTATGACGGTCTTGAATTCTATAAATTAAAATTTTTATTAAGTATTAACCAATTATCTATTAACTTTGGTTTCCAAAATGTATCTGAAGTTTTTCATATATCCTTTTGATTTTGTATGAAAGTTCGACAATATCATATATAATCTCACTTTGAAATGTAAAATTTAAGTCATAAAGAAACATGAGAAACTAGTCACAGTGGCTGATCCAGATTTTTTTTGTAAGGCGGGGGGCACTGATTGACCTTAAGGGGGTCCGCTCCAGTCATACTTCCTTGGTCTGCCAATATAGCTATGAGTCACTAAAGATCAAAACATCAAAACACAACCAATATGGGAAAAGCTTACACTTTTACCAATGTAATAATCGAAAGGTTAGTTTTCATAAAGTATACAAAAATGCTGTAAAACAAACCCAGCTGCATTCTTAATATGAATAACGGGTGTGCCACTCAACCCCTCCTCCCTTTTTAATTTAGTTCATCGATTAAACCTGAATGATTCCGCAAGTGTTTATAAGTTAAAAATCCCCTCAAAAATCTATTTTTATCTCATTACAAATGTATATTCATGTGAATTTTTACACTTAATCGAAAGGTTAGTTTTCATAAACATGATAAAGTATACAAAAATGCTGTAAAACAAACCCAGCTGCATTCTTATTATAAATAACGGGTGTGCCACTCAACCCCTCCTCCCTTTTTAATTTAGTTCATCGATTAAACTTGAAATGATTCCGGAAGTGTTCATAAGTTAAAAATCCCCTCAAAAATCTATTTTTATCTCATTACAAATGTATATTCATGTGAAATTTTACACTTACGCCACATGCGCGTTTCGTCTACAAAACAAGGTTGAAGAGAAGTACTTCCGTTCGGTTATTCGATATACTTTACTATTTAGGTCATATCATGTAAAGTGATCTCAAATAAAACAGCAACGGTCCCTGATTTTGTCAAAAACTCAATACTTATAAAAATATTTTTCTGAATTGTCAAATTAGAATTTAGTCTTGAATAGCAATACTGGAGATCACAAGAAAAAGCTAGCATATGCTGAAAAAACATGAAATTTGATTAAAACCGTAATTATTATTATAAATTGATAGCCCTTTCATTCCACAATGACATTGATTGTTCATGGGGAAATTCCTTTTGGTGGTGTAAGTATAGATCTTTTCGATGCTTTTTTTTTTAACGATGAGTATATTTGATCACTAGGTTTCCTACAATCCATTTTATAATAGTATATACCAACACACTCGTTATGGAAGGTAGGTGCATATTTTCATTTACTTTTAAAAATAAATTTATCATATCATTTTTTTAAATAAAAGATTTTCGTCAATGCAATTTTTGAAATATTTTTAATTTTGTTTCCAAAACCAAACAAACAAAAAAATCATATGTTTGAGAAATATATGCGTTACTTTCAAAATTAGATTCGGTATGCGCTTTGGCTGAACATGCGGTCATAATGGCATTACTTACGTAACAATTAATATATGAAAAGCAATATGATATTTTCTCAAGCAACCGTTTTCGAATATCTAAATACTTGATATTTTGAAACGTGGAAAGCAAGCTGTCAGGTTTAAGGAATTTTGGTCCTCAATGCTCTTCAACTTCGTACTTTATTTGGCCTCTTTAACTTTTTTGGATTTGAGCATCACTAATGAGTCTTCTGTAGACAAAACGCGCGTCTGACGTATACACAAAATTTAGTCCTGGCATCTATGACGAGTTTATTTATATGATATTTTGGAAATAAACAGAATAAAAATGAAGATTTCTCGTTAAAGATATGGAAATATTGTTAATAAAAAAAATATTCACCAGAAACTTAACGGCGCAATTGTGAGCAATGATACATAACCGTCGTGAAATAAATCTTTTATGATGTACAAAGGATTTCATTTTCATACTTCATATTTATCATTTTTACGTTTATATGTATCTGTTCAGAACATTCTTGAATATTGTTTAGAAATAAGTTTAAATAGTTAAAGTTTAATTTGTTTAACTACTATTTTAAACATACGTTTTCACTTCCATTTTTCTTGTCTCCTAAAATTTCACATTTTTGGTTTTACAACTCATTTGTAGCAGTTCAAGAAGAGTCTGCTCGTTATCCAACTCAAGTAGTTCCTAGTGGAGCGAGATATATAGAACTTGGTTTATCTGGTCGTACGGAAGTCTACGAGTTTCGTTCATCCGAACCATCTGACCCAAGAAACTGTCGTATACGACTTCCTCTGCTCACAGATGAAACATTTGGTACAGTGGAAACATTTGACACAGAGGGATCTGCCAGCTTTCATAACAATTCAGCTACTTCTTATATTAGGTAAATTTAAATTGTACTTTCAATTTTAGTTTGAACGGCATGCACTATTTAGGTTAAGTCTATGTTTTGACTTTGCAATTTATAGCATCAAGGATTAAGTAAGTTTATAATAATTTCGATTAAAAGTAAATTATTTCACACGAAAATATTTGTTACTTTTTGTATACCTATGTTTGTATCATTAAACAATACGATCACCAATACAGACCAATGATCATTATTGTTGCTCCACTAAACTATTCCTTGAGAAGACAGTTTACCAAAACTTGCTTGTCATGGAAAAAATACGGAATAACACGATTAATGGAAAATTTTAGATAAGCCTTGATTACTTGTGACAAAGATATTCAAGAATCATGTCAGTGCATTTTTGTTTTTAATAACATGCATATTTCTTCTTAAACAAATTCGCAAATCCTCCCCCCACCATAATGAACGTTCATTTATAAACCAAAAAATAAGTATGATAACTGTAAAGATTAGCGCAGTCGATTTGCCTTGTGAAAATATTTACTTTCTTTTCTGTCCTTACGATCCCTGATTTAGACATATATTTTGAAAAGTAGGTGTCAAACTGTTTTCCTATCGGTCATTGACACGTTTTTCATTTTAAAATATATAAAAAAAAAAAAAAAAAAGACCCCACAAGAGAAGAAAGTTATGGGACCAGCACCAGGGTATATGATATGCATTTAATTCAATTTAGTAACATTTTTTTTTATTTTGCGATCAGACATCCTACTTATACATGTTAAATGACGAAATGATAATGATAGAGTTTTTTTCTCATTCGTCCTGAGATGCTCCCGTATTCAAGTCTTTGTCATATGAAACTAATAATGAAACAATTCAACAAAAAGAGGAGCCTAGTTGGGTTTTCATAGAATGCTGTTTACCTCCAAAGATAAAAGTAATCATCTTCAAGAAGTTGGACTTACATATTTTGGAATTTTTGAAAGATTTTCGGAATACTCTGCTTTTATGCATTTCAATGCCTTAAAAATATTTGCCCACTGACGCCATTTTCCTTTTTATAATTTTTTTACATGTATGATGATAAGCCATCTGAAAAAGTCTAACAATTTTTAATACTCTTTGAGAACTTAAACTTGTCAATGATAAAGCTCTGAAAAATCAAGGGATAACATTTTCTCGCTAAAATTTCAATGGCTCATATCTCGTTAACAAGCATATTGTTATTTTTATCTTTTGATTCCTTCATTAATCCCTTATCAATATAAACAAGAGTTTTGAAGTTAATATTTGAAACTAAAAAGTGAACTAGATATTCCATGAAACAACGGCCTGTTGAATAACTAATATGATATCATATCAAACTTGAACATGCTAATGGGGCCTCAAATATTTTGAGAAAATTATTATTGATTTCTATTAAGAAAGAGTTGTCCCTCTTTTATCCATGATGTTTATAATTTACCACCTATGTTGACATTTTGCAACACAAATCTGCTAATTTTCATGTTTTTTTTTCTTATATCAAGTATGCAAGTTGAAGCAAGAGAAGCAAATAGAGGGACCTGTACCAGAAACATGCATTACCAGTCGTAACATTTATTTGTCTAATATATAGTTTTTTGACCAAAATTAACAGTCTGAATCATATCATGAAGATGTTCTTTATATATCTATAAAATACAAGGAATTCCCATGTACTACTTCATTCATTAAATGACGACAACCTGAGATCGGCGAATTTATATATATCATGTATTATATGTGGAATGGTATGACGTCCGAATTTACTATGTTAACACTTGAAATACAACGCCATGTTATTTAAAACTATTAAGAGGGCTCGTGGGTCTAAATGAATGTTTTTCCTAATATAAGGAATTTGTTATTTTTTTCTTTAATTAATCTTTATCTTATACCCAATAGAATTATAAAATAAAAATATGGGGTACTGTTCATTTAGCTCACAATCTGCCTCCGTAAGAAGCATACATTTTTGTTAATGTCCTTTTTTTTCTGTTGAACTAACAAAGATATCGAAATAAAAAAAAAAAAATACAGAAATCGCTTAAATTTTACAATTATTTCATTTATGAACAGCATGTTTTAAAACAATTATAAGAAATTTAGGTCATTGATGAATTAATAAAGATGTTCCAATTTAAACGCCAAAAAATTACATTTTTGCATCAAAGGGAGATAATTTGGAGCTTTTTCAATAATATAAACATTTTTAAAGTCATATGTGGCTAAACCAAAACGATTTGTCTGTGTGATTTTTGTACCATATTATAAAGTAATAACTAATAGTGTAATAAATAAAGTTTGTTATGAAACCTTTTTTTTTTTTTTAACTTTTTGCTGATTTTTGTATACCCGCCAGCCTCTTAAGTTACACAAATTGTTGAAACAAATAATGACAAATACTTTAATAAACACGGAAATTGGTGTGTTTATTTATTTGTTTAACGTTAGCACTGGAATTGATTACCTGAAAACTTCAATTTAAAGCAGAGGTAATCTGATCGTTTGTTATAATTTATTAATTTATCGTCTCTATTTTTTATTTGTTATTTCACAAGTGTGGACACAGATGAGTATGTATAGTATATTTGGATGTTTGACAGAGTTTTCTGACAAAGAGAGTTCTCTGGTTTTCCTCATTAGATTTCTATGTTGAACTTTTGTGAACAGTGACTGCCAACCTGTGCCAAACACTAAAAATAGTTATGTCTATTATCTTATATTTGGTTTTAATGTTGAATACTGTTACGATGGAGACACGAATATAAATCAGTACCAACCGTTCATAGATTTTATATGTAGATAAAAATTGCAATTGATATCAGATATACATATTGGCCAACATACTTTGACTGATTGGTGTATTTTGTGTGCATGCCCAACTTTCCATTCGGGTATTTCCTATAACTATTCGAAATAACATTTACATTTTAACAAATATTCTTTAAGTCTAGCTGAATGGGCCCCGACGCTGCAGAGATTTACGTAAAGAATCGATGTGATATGAGAATTACTTTCTGGTATATGTCAGTTGTTTACATAAAATATAATTATTTGCAACACATACATTAAATCGTGGTGGGTGATTGCTTGGTGTACGGCTTTATATATCATACATATTTAGTCCAATAGATGATAAACACGTACAATCTGAAGTTCATAAACATAGAACCATACATCATTAGATTTAGACTATTCACCAAAGTTTCATACAATCGGTGAAAGTGTTTTTAAGCTATAGTCTTCAAACTACAACCCCACTATTTAATCAAAAAGATTAAACTTCAGTTCAATCATCAAGAAGGAGCTCATTTAAGCAATTCACCAAAGTTTCAGTGACAGACAGGCGGACAAACAACGGTATACCATAATTTGTTCCGTCTTAAAACACAGGCGTATAAAAAAAATTAAGCTGAAAAGAGGAATGAAAGATACCAGAGGGACAGTCAACCTCATAAATCGAAAATAAATTGACAACGCCTGGCTAAAAATGAAAGGAAAAAAACAGACAAACAATAGAGCACATGACACAACATAAAAAAACTGAAGAATAAGCAACACAAACCCCACTAAAACTAGGGGTGATCTAACGTGCTCCGGAATTGAAAGTAGATCCTGATCTACACGTGGCACCCGTCGTGTTACCAAGTTATATGTTATAACAAATCTGGTAAAAAGTCTCATTCGGTAGTTCAGATTCATGAAAGGGTAGGGGATTGTTGTTACGACGTAAGAAACATATCCGATATCATTTGGGAAACGGTTATTCCATAACGGTCAACCAACTCGAGATCCATTGTTGAAATTTGTTGAAATCTTCAACACTCAATTAAATTTTTAAGTTTGTCTGCTGCTTGGTCGAGAGTTAAAAAGTAATACTATAAAAAAACATTGTTAAATTGGGGAAACGAATTTAAAAAAATCTTTAATTAATTTAGTGACTTAATTCATCAATTCGTTAATTTGGTGACTTAATATATTGAGCCCTGTAATTGATGTGTTAACATGGATTGATTCCCACTTCCCTCTCTCTTACCGATTTTTTGTCAATTAGGCTTTCCAATCATTTTCACCCTGAAAATAAGGGGATGAACATGGGTTTTTCCACTTCCATCTTTTTTTTAATCTGAAAGCAAAACAATTTATACTAAAAAAAACAAGTTTGCCTGATGTTTGATTGAGTGTTAAAAGTACTACTATCAATAAAATTGTAAAATAGGGGTGAATATATGATAAAAAAAAATCTTCAATTTATTTAGTGACTTAGTTCGTCTAATTATTTGGTGAATTGATACACTGACCCTGTAATTGAGGGGGTGAACATGTGATGATTCCCACATCGCTCTCCCTTACACTTTTTTTTGTCAGAAAGGAATAAATTACCCCGCCGCTGGTTTCTTTTAGTCTTCACCTGGTTCTCGCCCTAGAAGTTGAGAGGTTTAACATGAGGTTGTTCCCACTTCTTTCCCTCTGACCTTTTTTTGTGAAGTACAGAGTACTTACATTAGACTTCCCTCGATCAACACCTGGTTCCCTCCCGATTTCAAAATCCCTTCTATCAAAACTTCCACTTAATCCCAGGCTTCGATTTAAGACGCCTGTCCACCTGGACCCCCTTTCGCTCCTGGGTTGGGAACCCCCTTTACAAAACGGTTAGATTTACCCCTGCACCCCCCTTGCATTTGTTATCATAATTCATGAACCAAGCCGTATTTTCCCACTTCCATACCTTTTACTATTTTTTGTTGTTGTGAAGCGCAGAATATTTCTATGTTACTACCCTCGATCGTCACCTGGTTCACGCTCGACTCCAAATTCTTCTAACCTAACTCCCAATCATTTAAGGCTTTGATTTTAGAATCCTGTCCACTTCAGAAAAGGGCCGCGGGTATGTCCCCTTTTTATCCTGGGTTGGGATCCCCCTTTTAAAAATGTCTGGATCACACCTCCACCCCTCGTATTAGTAATCATAATTCAGAAATGTACAATAGAATAGGCTTCTATTTTTTTTTGATGGGGGATGATAATCGAATCAAAACCATAAACCAATTTTAAACCAATAAAATATTTGAATCAAATAGGAACAACAGCTTATATAAATTGTGCGGATCAAAGACATTGTCTTCCGCAGCCACGTTGTATCACGATCAAAAAAGAACAACAGGTAAAAGAAATCTTTCGTATCAAATGCAACAGTAACAGTTATGTAGACTTTTTCACAACAATATAAAGAACGTTATAATCGTTTGACAAACATGTAAAAATTAAAATCACAAAAATACTGAACTCAGAGGAAAATCAATTTGGAAAGTCCATAATCACATGGCAAAATCAAAAACAAAACGCATCAAAAACGATTGGACAAGAACTGTCAATTCCTGACTTGGTACAGGCATTTTCAAATGTAGAAAATGGTGGATTAAACCTGGTTCTATAGCGCTAACCCTCTCACTTTAATAACAGTCTCATCAAATTCCGTTACATTTACATGATGCGTTAAATAAACAGTCACAATCAATAAAATAGTCAAAATATGGGAACATCAGTCATCATCGTATAACAATTTAACAGGACACAACAACATCTACTATCTACGAACACATGGATTGATTTGAGTGTCTGACGTCAGAAAAATTATATACGTCACATAAATTTGTCGTTCAATGTGCATACAATAGTTATCAAAAGTACCTGGATTATAAACAATTTTAAATTTTACATAGGCAATGAGCGCAGACAGGGTTAAAAAATCAAAAGTATGTAAGAATAAATTACAGAAATCAAACAAGTCCAAAAGTTATACATAGAATTTATGAGAATCCAAAACTTTTAAAAGGAACAATTTAACAGGACACAAAAACCTATCCACGAACACATGGATCTACTTGAGTGTCCGACGTCAGAAAAATTATATACGTCACATAAATTTGTCGTTCAATGTGCATACAAACAATTTTAAAATTTACATAGGCAATGTACGCATATAGGGTTAAAAAATCAAAAGTATGTAAGAATAAATTACAGAAATAGACCGAGATTCAAACTAGACCAAAAATTATACATAGAATATATGAGAATCCAAAACTTTTCAAAGGGAACAATTTAACAGGACACAATAACATCTACTGTCTAAGAACACATGGATTGATTTGAGTGTCTGACGTTAGAAAAATTATATACGTCACATAAATTTGATGTTCAATGTGCATACAAACAATTTCAAAATTTTTTCATAGGCAATGTACGCATACAGAGTTAAAAAATCAAAAGTATGTAAGAATAAATTACAGAAATAAACCGAGATTCAAACTAGTTCAAAAGTTATACATAGAATTTATGAGAATCCAAAAATTGTCAATTCCACTACGCCATTGATTGATTTTGACGTTTGTGGTTCAACGTATAAAGTAATTCATAATAGAAATATATCATAATGACATATTATAGACAAATATCATACTGACGGGATCTTTTAAAGTACAGAGTCACGTTATAAGCACAATTAAAGTACAGAGTCACGTTATAATACACACCTTGAAATTACCCTGTCCCTCTGAGCCTTCATCATTGGTACATGCATTTCATATTGTTTTACACAGTGTGACCTCTAACACCTTTGGTCGGCAAGATTGTCATATAATATGCAAAAGAAATGTATATGTAATACACACATGCACCTTGCAATTATCCTGTCCCATCTGTACATGCATTTCGTACACCTTCGATCGACAAGATTTTCACATGATATGCAGATAAGTCGAATCGGAAGTGAAGAGGTTTTTAGAAAAATACTAATATCATGTAATCATTCAAATCATACGTTTTAAGGAAGTAGAGAGAAAACATGGGTTTTTTTTTAATAGAAATACTCTGAAAGCAGTGTAACCTTTAACACTTTTGATCGGTCAGATGGATATAATATGCAGACAAGTCGAATCGACGGTGGAGGGTCATTTGAAAATTTGAGTCGTCTGCAACTGTCAAATGTTTTACCTGGATGGGAAATGTTGAAATATATCCTTTCTTTATATTGTTGCTAAAATAATAAAAAAAGACTTTCTCGTTTTTTTTAAATCTTATGATCGATTCCTGACATCATAGTCTCGTTCATATTTTCTAAAGGTAGACGTTTTCTGATTGCCAATGAGACAAATCTCTATAAAGGATAAAAGACTGGCATGAGAATTACTGAGGTCAGCAATTCGAAAACCTATACTGCAATTATTATGAATGAGAAGCTTGATCAAAAACAAAAAATAATGAACGAAAAACTTTGAAAGACAGTGACAATACCCTCTTGATAATGCACATCATTAATACAGTTGGCTGGGTTAACATGTTGTTAGCATTTCCAATAACCAGGTGCAGTGTTACATAAGAATACATAAAAAAATATGTTAAAAAGCAGTTAGAATGGACTTGACTCATCGGATCCGTAATAAGCTTGTTTGTTGAGATAATAAAACAAATTACCATCCTAGGAGTAAAACGATAATTGGAAGCATGTCTATCTAGTCTTGTTCACTTTAAATGCCAATGTTGTATTCAAATAAACAACATGCGAAGACGGTCTATGACGCAAACTTTAGAGTTTGGTGTCAAGAAACCAATATATAACACAATAAAAGAGAGAAGGACTCTCAGTTAAATGATTTGAAAGATAGTGTAATTGAGACCAATTCAAAAAAGGAGACACATTATAGTGCGAGTGATAGGTTAATTCATGGTTGGGTGAGTTTTTATTAGTGTGGAGACTCAGAAAATGCCTTATCACCTTCGGCAGAAACATTTGAAAGCCTGATAAGTTCAGATCGGAGTAAAACATTTCTCCTTTCAGCTTTTTAAGATTCAAGATTCAAAGTTTTGTTTAGAGTCGATATTAAATACTACAAACTACATACACTTAAAACCTCAGCATAGACAGGCTAACACATCTTGTATATTAAAGACAAGAAACCATGTATGACACTCGTCAAGGGGGAGGAGATTGTACTAAAATACTTTTTTTTCGTTGAGACTATAACACACCGGGATATCGCGTGTCAGTGACTGAATTAAAGTATACACCTATGCGTAAGCCTGATTTTAGTATTGGTAGTATCATCTGATAAAGTCATGCCGATTATAAGATGCACAGTTTTCTCGAGATCTGCTTTCAAAACCTTTGTGTTTGAACTCAAGGACATGAAACTTATCAATTTTTGATAATAATAATTATTTGGAAAACAAAAGGTCCAGGAATGGATTATTTTTAATCATCAGCATTGTCCTATATTAGGTATAAATAAAGTTGATTCATTTGAATCGCTGTTTTATGTCATGTCCGCTAACAAAATGAAAACTGTACCTATACGCCTTATAGATAAGTCCAGTTTTTAGTGTTCGTGTTGTGATCTTAGAAAGTCTGACGGATTAAAATAAAAACAATTTGACAATAATTAAACTTAGTAGTGCCAACCAACCCTGTGATTATGACCCGTGTATATAGCAAAATCCTAAATACACTGTTTGGTGGTGCGCTTTTTAGATGCGGGACGCACATATAAGGTAATAGGTAACAGGTGAATATACTATTGGTATCGGTATCGGATTCGACCCAGAACTTGTTAATTATTGGCAATATTATTTATGTGGAATACAAAAGAGTCTGGGGTGGTATAACTTTTAATCTACACCATTGTCCTATATTAGATATATATAAAGTTGAATTCTTTGATTTGTCGTTTTTTTACCCATGACGATGTATATTGACCGACTTTAGAAACGCAACACTAGATTATTTTTGTGTTATTTTTTAAGGAATGTGTCACCGGCAAAAGCGATGACTGCCAGCTGTTACAAACGCCAAAATGATTGTCAGAGGGTCAACAAATTCTGTCTGACATGTTTTTGGTTCTGTTTTACATCTTCTGATTTTGCATTTGTTCAACCCATCAATTGGTTTTGGCAGTTATGCGGTTGGAACTTAAGGGCTTTGAAGGTTTTTCTTCCGTCGATTCTTTGGCAATTCAGTTGATGGGAAACATTTATGGCATGAATCTGTACTCAATGTCACTCGGCAATTTGATTAGCATTTGACGTTGCGGCCGTAAACATGTCTTGCACATGACGTTGCGTAATCATATTCTGTTGACATTTCATTGTCACTACACGTTGATTTGTTCATTGATGGCCAGCAACAAATCATGTCTACTTGTATCGTTGTCGGAAGGACAGTGAGAGAAGTTTTTGAAGTCATACAGTATGGTTGCAGCACGTTTATGTTTTCATGTTTGCAGTATTCTTAAGGGCTAATTTAGTCTTTTATTTCTCAGTCTTGGCAAAATGGAAATGCAATATTTTTAAACTGAATTAAGTGAGGCAAAGGATTGAAAGAACTGTTTAACAAAGGAAAAAAACTGAAATAATCTTTCAGGGGTCCAATATTTCGCTTTTAAAAACTTATTGCGACTTCAAAAATTCGGTATGTTCAAGAACCACAGTTAAGTCAGATTTTTTTTTGTGATGAGAAAGAAGTATGATAAGCATGTTCTCATATTCTTATTAAGAAAAAATTCACATCCCTAATTAACTGGGCATTTAAAAAGTCGGAATGCGAGTACATATGTTCAAACTCTTTTAAATCATTTTTTAGTAGCAATAAACAAAAGAACTATGTCAATTGGACATGCTTTGATACTATTTATGCGCTTGAAATTTTACTTGATAACATTTTTGTTCGCTTTGGAGATTCCGTATATCGTCAAGTTATTGGAATTTCAATGGGGACTAACTGTGCACCAATTATTGCGAACCTGTTTTTGTATTGTTATGAGTTACAATTTATGACTAAAATTAGCAAAGACCCATCAAAACAACATCTGATTAACAAATTTAATAATACTTTTAGATATTTGGATGGTATATTGGCTCTCAATAATGACAACTACAGTATGTATATTAATGAAATTTATCCTGCTGAACTTACTTTAAATAAAGCTAATACTAACAATGACCACTACCCTTTCCTCGATCTTGATATCTATATCGCTAACGGAAAGCTGAATACTAAAATTTATGATAAAAGGGATGATTTTTCATTTCCTATCGTTAATTATCCGTTTTTAGATGGTGACGTTCCCTTGTCACCATCTTACGGTGTTTATATATCTCAACTTGTACGATTCGCTCGTGTATGTAACAATGTTTTAGATTTTAACGAGAGAAATTTATGTATTACTGAAAAATTATTACACCAGGGTTTTCGATATCACAAACTAGTCAAAACATTCACTAAATTTTATCATCGGTAAAAAGACATCATTCGTAAATATAGCTCAACATGCAGACTTCTTATACGTTCAGGTATGTCACATCCAATTTTTTATGGAAATATTCTTTATAAAGCACAAAGGTGTCAGTATTCACCTCAAAAACTTACAAAACCTTTGAATAGACTTATAAAGAAGGGATATAATTACGATACTGTTGTCAAGTCATTAAAGATTGCATATTTTGGCGTTAATATTGAGTCACTGATAAGGTCTTTGCGTCGGAACTAAACACATTTATTCTAAAAACAGTTGTTGGCATGACACGGGTTATGTTCTTCTCATATATGTTATGATGGTATGATACTAAACCCCTAACGGGAAGGATTGTGCCTGATGTTCATATGATGAAATCATAATCTTTCAGTCAGTTTAATTGAAGTCTGGAGCTGGCATGTCAGTTAACTGCTAGTAGTCTGTTGTTATTTATGTATTATTGTCATTTTTTTTATTTTCTTTGGTTACATCTTCTGACATAAAAAAAAATTGGACTTCTCTTGAACTGAATTTTAATGTGCGTATTGTTATGCGTTTACTTTTCTACATTGGTTAGATGTATAGAGATCTCACAAACATGTTTAACCCCGCCGCATTTTTGCGCCTGTCCCAAGTCAGGAGCCTCTGGCCTTTGTTAGTCTTGTATTATTTTAATTTTAGTTTCTTGTGTATAATTTGAAAATTAGTATGGTGTTCATTTTCACTGAACAAGTATATATTTGTTTAGGGGCCAGCTGAAGGACGCCTCAGGGTGCGGGAATTTCTCGCTACATTGAAGACCTGTTGGTGACCTTCTGCTGTTGTTTTTTATTTGGTCGGGTTGTTGTCTCTTTGACACATACCCATTTCCATTCTCAATTTTATACTCGTAATGAAAGGTTGGTTGATATTCATTTATTTGTGTTTTTTTATTTCAGTTATACTTTGTTTTCTCATATGTATATTTGAATATCTATACTATTAAACGAGAAGATCTCATTTTGGATGTCGCTTCTCTTCTTTCCTCAATAAATTAATCAACACGTACAGAGGACACATTTGGTACAGTGGAAACAGTTGGTTCTGAAGAAAGATGTGGTACTAGCGAAACATTTTATATAGAGGAAACATTCTTTACAGAGAAAATATTTGGTGCAGTGGAATTGTCTAGCTATCTTTACAATACAGCTACTTCAAATATTAGATACACACAGGCAGTTTGTTATAGTATTCAACATGTTATAAATTTCAGTGTCATAATACAATTTTTAAAGGATGAGAGTCCTGCTACAAACTTAAAACAATGAACGAATATAGAAGACAGAAACAACACTTTGAAAGAAAAAAATACCCTCATGGAAAATTTAAAAGTTGTAATTTAGATCAAATTAAAAAAAAGGAAAACACGATACAACTTGATTGATTTGTTGGTGTATAATTTTCAGCAGCCTTGGCTTTATCTTGCTCAGGAGACTTTGGTGATAATTTATAGAGGTTACCGCTGATGTTACCCCATCGTACAATTTAGATTTTAAACAGGCTCGAATATCACATTTTCAAGACAAACAAAAAATACACCTATATTGATTAAATTTTTCATGATTATACTATTCGATAGGGATATCAATATTTTTGACATATTCTTGGCACATCCCTACCACTCATATTACAGGAAATGCCACACACCAACTTAATCCAATTTCAAACATTCGGATTAACACTTTAAAAAAATACAGTTTTCTGTGGATTTACATAAAAGAGATAGACATACGTCAATTGTACATGTACAGCAACCCAAAAGCATATATAACAAAAGATCAAACATTCTGTGAACACGGCACAATCATCTTCCCTTTTAAAAACAAAATACAATGTAAATATTTGAAGTTAAACTCTATGCTGCTATGATTTGCTTCAGTGTACTCTTAGCGGATTTAAACTGCGGTTATTTAATTTTCTTACCACTATGTTGGGAAATTCATATACAGGAGGATCACAACATTGTTTTTTATTGGTGTTGTCAACGGTTAACCGGTTAAACGGTTAATCGGTCGAACGACCGAATACCGAATACCAAAAACGCTAACCGGTTAACCGGACTTTTTTCATCTTTATACCAATGTAACTTGGTTTGTTGAGAAATAAAGATATATATATATTCAATTTTGATAGATTTGATTAACATTTGTATTGAAATCATTGAATAGTTATAATGTTTTATTTAAAAATTGCCGTCGTGGTAATTAATTCGACACATCATTGTTAAGTTTATTAATTGCTATTTCAATACTAAAAACATTAAAACTAATTAGAGTTCGGCGCAAGATCTTAAAGAAACATAATTAGTATATATATGCTTTTTAACAGTAACTTTAAATCAACAATGAGATAAAATTTAACTAATTACTTCATTATTTCGTTTATGATCTAATATTGTGTAAACCTACATCTAAATGTGCACCCTCCGTAGTACAAGGGTAAGTCTTACTTTAAATAAAAAAGAGTGAAAAACAAACCAATGTGAATGTTCCCAATGTATACGTGTTAGTACGAGTAACATGCTAAAAGGAAAAAAAGCAAACACAGTGAAGAAACAAGTCGTACAGCATATACAATGAACCTATAGTTGTTAATTTCTGCGTCATTTTGGTCTTTTGTAAAAAAATTGTCTCATTGGCAATCATACCACATCTTCTTTTTTATAATCAATAATTTCAAATCGAAACACACCACAGTCTTTTCGGAGACAACGATGAAAAGTAAAGAATAGTCGGTTTCAGACATATGACATATTCAATTCTACGAGATTAAGTTTATTTTTTTTCAATCTGAAGTTGATACACACGCTATAGTTGATACAATGTATTTGATTATTAAAAGTCAAACTACGCCAGGAATCCTCACGGACAAGTCTTATAAAGCTAAAGGTTAAGCTTCAATTCTAAAAGCGTATTCATGACTTTGATGAAAGGTTGTCAAATTGACACCCATACCACATCTTAAATATATGTGAAGGGTTCTATTGATAAGGCTTTCAAACATCAAACTGAAGTACCGGTTAACCGGTTAATCGGTCGAACGATTATCCGAGTAACCGGTTAGGCAAAAGTGTACGATTTGACAACACTATTTTTTATACGTGTTTTTTAAAAGTTTGTAGTACTCACCAAAGTTCCCAATCAAATCAGTCAACAAAGATTCACACGACTGTTTCGGTTGTTATTATTTATTTAAACTACAGTATTTACCGACCGTTTATTTTAAACATAAATATTAATAAAATTAACCCATTACCTTGTCCGGGCCCATGATTGTTTGGTCGACTGAGCAATTGATTGTTGCTTGATTTACATTAAGAGGCAATTATATAAAAAAAAAAAGACTGTGGTGTGTTTCGATTTGAAATTATTGATTATAAAAAAGAAGATGTGGTATGATTGCCAATGAGACAACTATCCACAAAAGACCAAAATGACACAAACATTAACAATTGTAGGTCACCGTACGGCCTTCAACAATGAGCAAAACCCATACCGCATATAGTCAGCTATAAAAGGCCCCGATAGGACAATGTAAAACAATTCAAACGAGAAACTAACGGCCTTATTTATGTAAAACAATGAACGAAAAACAAATATGTAACACATAAACAAACGACAACCACTGAACTACAGGCTCAGTTCATGCATATTCAGAACGAGAAACTATCAGAAGTTAATACCATTACTTGGTTCTTTAACCGTGATATCAAGCAGGATGAGGGGCGATGAATGGATTTTGTCAATGAAAAACAATGATATGCTGAATGGCGACAGACACTTTATCTTCCACCAGAATCGAATTCGAGTTTTATTTTCACTGACTAGGATTTGTTCAGACTACACAACAGTTTATTTTATTCATGATGTGACCTGGATTTCCTCTATTACGCTATACCAGTTGAAAACTACAATAATGCTTTAAAGTGTAAAATGGCATCGCTGACGTATTATTTGCGGTTGATTATTTCGACCCGAAATTGAAACTACCAACAACACAACAGCACGCACACCACACACATTTGTCGTCGCAATCACATGAGGGATTTTGCATTTTCTACTCTAGTCAAATTATTCATTTTCATTCCCTACTTAATAACCTCAATGCAATTGGTATTCATCTTGTTATGTAAATATCCCGTATTCGTGTGTAGCAGTTGTCTCAAAATTCAATTTCAAAAAAGTCTTTCGCTGGCAATCTTTTGGATATTTGCGCACATGAAACAAAATTATATTTTTGTGCATTTACATGAAGTCTGAGGAACACAATTAAACCTATAACGTCAACTGTATCGGAAGTTAATCTAGGTCACAAATAATTTGATTTATTTTGTGGTTTTAAATCTAAAAATATCTGTTTTGAATGTAGCCTGTGTTATATTTACATTGAATGTAACAGCATTACATTGGTTTTGTAAATAGGAACGGTGTTTTCCACAAGTACAAAATGTTAATGGCGAACAGATAGAAAGGTTATATCTGATTATTTTAAGGTATACTGATCTTAAATAAAAAGACAACGACTGAGAATTACTTTTTTCGATAAATGCAGACAATATTTTATTGCTGATGTGCCCTAACACTGAGCTCTAATATATGCTTATATAAAAATGAATACTTTAAATATTTCCGGTTTAAAGTCATGTTATTGGAATTGAGTCTTGAATAAGGGTTACTAGAGTTCAGGACATGAACTTGTATGCTTGTTAACACTGCATATTTTTTCGATTTGGGTTAATATAAGCTCTTGAAATGTACAAATAGTAAAAGCAATCGGTAAGACGTACTATTAGTATCTTTCGTGTATATTTGTTCTCCAACCAAAAACAATTTCTTTATAGACAATGTTAAGTAAAAACTGCGAAATAAATATGTATAGATTGACCTGTAACATGTTCAAGTACCCAATGTCTTTGTTTGTCCATAGATAGGTTCCTCTTCTGGTGTAATCATAGACATGTCCTAGTATCCTCTTAATGTTTTAAACAAACGTTTCTTTCGTAACGTTCAGTATATGACTAAATCTTACAAATATACACTGTACCTGGACAAGTCGAAATGGAAGGTAAATTGTTAACCAATATCTTTATTTATATTTATAAAGTAAATTTCTAAATAACATTTCATATTTTCTCATTTTTACAAGTAAATGTCAAATGATTTTTATTTATATTTTATCTTCTTGTGTAATTTTATCTAGCAATCAAAATACAATTTTCTGCACTACCAAATACAATATGCCTTTATGGATGCTGGACTGATTTGGTCTGTTCCGAACCACAGTAGCAGTTATTTTCTAAGAACTCAGCTTCTGGTAAAATTACACGCAAACGAACCTTGTTTTCCTGGTGGTCGTAATTTCAGTATCTTGACAATTCAAATTTATGAGAGAAGAATATCTTCACATTTTTGTTGAATCTGAAACGCTGAATTCGATTACGTGGTCATAGTGATGATAAAGGCACAGCTGATATAATAATATATAGTATGCTCAATAACAATATACTTCTGGCAATTATCAACTTAATTGATTGATTGATTAGTTGATTTGTGTTAAGCGTTCTTTTCAGCACTATTGTGGTATTTCGTGGCGTTCAGTCTTAATTTGAGGAGGAAGCGGGAATGCCCGTAGAAAACCATAGACCTCTGTTCGGAAAATTGACAATTCTAATGAATTTGAATATGGTATTGACAGGCTAGTGATAAAGCAGTTTAATTACCCTGCGTAATATATATTATGCACATATGCATTTCGTCAGTTATTGCTGCAATGTGTACTCTGTATAGTCTTGGTGGAGAGTTGTCTCATAGGTAATAAAATATCACATGTTCTTAATTTTTTATCATCTCTGGTTTGATGTCTTTTATGTTTTATTATGTTTTTGCGTTTTAGTCGTATTTACGTTTATCCCACATGTTCTTTAAGACACAATTCATTATTAATACGAGTTCCAAATTACAGGGAAATTTCCTATTTCAACAGTTCTATAGCAGCTTTACGAATTGCAATACTCTATCACACGTTATAACTGTATCTTCTTACATCCTTTTGGGGAATCGGTTGGAAGTAGTAGACCAGAAATAATAAAAAGATGAGAGGGGGTTTACTGACTGCCTAAGAAAGGGCCCTCTCTTTTCGCGCATCAGTGATTCCCTATATATTCAACTATCTTTTTTCCTACAAAAGGATGACGGGTATTTTCAGAACCCCTTAAACCACCTCTGAGTGGTGTAAATAGTTCAATTACTGTACCACTAGCCAGTACAATACGGAAATTGTGAGTTCGAATCACGAACATTACAGATGCGCTTGACTCCAAATTGACTAGTGTTGTCTGTTTTTTCTGCCGAATGTCAGTGGGGTTTTCCTGGGACTCCGGTTTTCTCCACCAATAAAAGATCGACCACCATGAAATAGTAATAAACGTGTCGTTACACACCAATCAAAATATCACATCCTGTTGAATGCTGCAATTGTGTCATTTCTGCTGTTTATTTTACCTATTTACTGTCAGATAGTTTTAAGTATTAAAAGCAATAACCCATTAAATTGCCAGTGTCTATAATTGATCGGTTGAGCAACTGATGGTTGCTTGCTTTATGTCAAGAGGCAACTATTTACTGTTGATAAAAGAGGTAGGATCTTTGAAGGGGAAGGCTGGCAAAATGAAGGGTAGTAAATGGTTACTGTCACAAGAAAACAATGCGCAGTTATATGGAAACATAAACTTTCCCTTTCCACCCATAAAGATGATTTTGATATTGGACTATCAAAACTCAGTTAGATATGTCATATCCAACGTCAAATAATAGCTTATTGTACACTGATTCCTAATTATATGGCTTCTATACATTTTTTCTAAATAAGGGAGATAAATTTTTAATTCCGGTTTGGAGCATGTCACTTCCGGTTTTATTTGATAGTTTATTTGATACCGATTCCAAAAATATATGGTTTAACATACTTTCACATTAATTTAGTACACAAAATATCTACTTCTAGTTCACACCAAGTCACTTCCGGTTGACTTTTTCATGGTCAAGTGGCTTGCAACATAATGCAAAAGTCACATGGCTTTATCAAGAATACATATCAGGTAAAAGCAAAGGTCAAAATCTATAACGCAATTTTTCCTTATGACCTTGAAATTATAACCCAAGACCTTTAAATCAAAAGACTATAGGTCTTAATTATATATGGTAAACGAGTTATATCACTATATGCCTAATTTTTAATATAAGAGTGGAGAAAACTCAAATTTAATGAAAGTATACCCTTTCAAACAAAATTCATGTACTACGACATTTCGCAACTTACAATTTTGTAAAAAATATGTTGTCGACATCTTATACGGTTTTATGTAAAAGATTTAAAAATAAGCCAAAATCAAAACTTAGAATATGACCTTGACCTCTGACATTCACCTAATTTTATTATTTTTTGGATCAAGAACCTCAAATCAAAAGATCCTAGTTCTCTATCACTTATGGTTTAGAAGATAGAAATGCATATCACTTATATCACATGCATAAGGGGGAAAAACTCATATGGAGTATCCATATCGCTTCGGTCAAAAATGGACAAATCATGCAAAGGATATAACGAGCAACTTTATATAATAAATTTGTAGCCTTCTTTTACGGTTACGGAAGAGATGAAGTCACAAGGAAAATAGTGTTCTGTGAGATAACTCTTACAAAGAAAATTGTTCGTCTCAGCAGGGTTAAATTGAAAAGCGCATGAACATATACGACCCAATATGAGAAATATATATATTTATCGCAAATACAAAATTAGGCGGAAGAAAAAAATAATCAACAGAAGAAATACAACAGGTTTTTCAAAAGAAAAGTGGAAAGACTTAATAATATTCAGAACAAATTCAGAAAAGATGAAAGATCTAATAAACTCTTTTAGATAACAAGTTTATAATTTTGTATGTCAGACGCGTGTATCCTTTACTGGAGATACGTCAGTGATGCTAAAAAGCCAAATAAAGTACGCAGTTGGTGAGGTTTGAGAACCAAACACTTTGAAAGGTTTTGCAACAGCCCAATAATCAGCACTTTGGTGTTCACATGAATATCAATTATAAGGTCATTTTTTAAATTAACTGTTTGCCAGAGTATTAATTATTCGAAATACTAAGGATTTTGTTATCCCAGGCATAGATAATCTAAGCCGTATTTGACACAACTATTCTTAATTCTAGGTCCTCAATGCTCCTTATACTTGTTTGGCTTCAAATTATAAGTCTGGTTCCTTTGATATCTAATTGCACTTTACTCATAAGTATGAGTTGAACTAATAGCTTAATGCAGCATATTTTGAATTGAAACATTTTACTTAAAAACATCTAACCATCCATTGGATTTCATGGTTGGATAAATGCTTATTAACTAGATGTAATATGTTAGGAAAAATTCTGAAACATTAAAAAGTAAAATAAAAAAAATAACGAAGTCTGAGATTGAGATAACCGAGTCTGTATATGATTATCCCAGGTCACGAGCTTTTGATTCAGTGATTGTCGTTTGTTAACGTGTTACATATGTGATATTCGTTCATTTTTTAAATAAATAAGGTCGTTATATTTCTCGTTTAAATTGATTTACATTGTCATTTCGGAGTTTTTTATAGCTGACTATGTGGTATTGTCTCTGATAATAATTGACGGCCGTACGGTGATCTATAAATGTTAATTTCTGTGTCATTTTAGTCTTGTGTGGACAGTTGTCTCATTGGCAATCATACCACATCTTCTTTTTTTATATCTGTACACAAAGATAGAGTAATATCTAGCAGATCTTTTATACTTTTAAATCAGAAAATGTATTTTTCTTAAACGGAAAAACTCAATAAATTCTTTAGAAAAATGTTTCGGCTCCCTGTAGTAGCCATATGAAATATACAAATAGCTCATATCAAATGTTTGCAATAATCTATTTTTGGAGAATTAAGTTTTAACTTTGATTTCAAAAAGAATGAAGTAAACTGTCATGAATAAAATTTATTATTCATAAGTATTAGATGTATACAAATTTTCGTGGATTTCGAGGATACAGGTGAAACTGGAATTTGAATGATCAACTTATTTCAATTTTTTTATAGGTTTGTATGCAGATTTTTGTACAACCACGGAATTAGATAACCAGAAAAATACAATTTGTCCTTAATCCACGAAAATAAATTAATCCTCAGTAGATTAGTAGCAGGAACATCCGGTACCCAATTATTGTAGTAGAAAACTACTGGCAAAAGATAAAACTGTTTGGTGGAATTATTATAAATAAAGTCATCATAGATACCAGGACTAAATTTTGTATATATGCCAGGCGCGCGTTTCGTCTACAAAAGACTCATCGGTGACGCTCGAATCAAAAAGAGTAAAAAAAAACAAATTCAGAACAAAGTTGAAGAGCATTGAAGACCAAAATTCCTAAAAGTTTTGCCAAATACAGCTTAGGTAATATATGCCTGAGGTAGAAAAGACTTAATATTTCACTCTCGGTTTTAAGTGGAGTTCGTGTTGATGTAAATGTCCTTTGGTTGTTTTTTAGTCTTGGTTTACTCCTTGGTTTTAATTGTTATTGTCTTAAAAAAATAAATATTTTTTTAATCCGTTAATCTATAAATATAACCATATCAATAATAATTCATGTCAGCACAAACACAAAAAAATACTGACAACTTGGCTGATTGTAGCAAATAGCTGAACTTGACAATGAGGTATACAATCATAATGTTCGATGGAAAGAAATAGATTTACAAATGTACAATTATTGAAATCAAATGTTTAAAGTGTAGAATTCGAAAGGGAAACAAAAACAATAATATGAATGAAAGAGGGACGAAAGGTACCAAAGGGACAGTCAAACTCATAAATCTAATACAAACCGACAACGCCATGGGTTGTAAAAATTTGTGAAAATTACCATACCTGATTATTTGTGTTGATTGATTATGTTTTATAACCCAAATAGGTTCAAACTGTTTGAAATGAATAAAACAAATGTATATACGATTGTTGTTGGTTTAATTATTAACACCAACCGGACATCTGTAACCAATCGTGTAAGTTTCGACCAACTCAGGAAATTTCAAACGTCTCGAGTTTCACATTGATTAGGAAGTCATTTTCATATGTATACATCAATATCTATATATAATATATTTTTGATTAACTTCCTATTTTTTTCTAAATATACCTGTGAAAAGTATGTATCGATCTGTGTTACGTAACTAAATTGTCGTTATGGCCAAATAAACAAGCATTGAATTTTACGAACATGATGTGACGTCATATCTTAAAACACAACAACTACTGATGTCGATTGTTAAGGTATATGCTGACAATAAAGTGTATTCCTACATACCTTTTACCTACGTTTAAAGAAAAACAAATATATAAATGTTTTCTGAAAATTAAAATTGAAACTCTCAAGATGTACATAAAATGAACATGTAGATCTTGTAAAAGCAATAGGTAAAACAATCTACAAAGCTCTTTTTTTTGTTTATTTTTTTCCATCCACAAACAATCTGTTTCGAGAAACTGCTGAGTAAAAGCTACCACGGATGATCCAATGACATTAGTCAACAGAGAAACATTACAATTCACCCCATATACTGACAAGACTGACGTGCAGTGGTCAAGACTTGTCAGTATAGACCATTCTACGAATTTTACTACTTTTATATTAATTTTTACAAATTAATGTTTGTTTTATAACGATGAGTATATTACCCATTCTTAAATCGTCAGTTTAAATTCACATATAGCTAGTATATACTAAGATACTCGTTATGGAAGGTAAGTGGATATTTTTAATTACTATATATATTTTATAGATTTTTGTTATATGTACATGCATATATATTAAACAATTCTGTAATAATGCAATTTTTTAAATAAGTTTCACTTTATGTTAATCTTTATAACAAACAAAAGATAATTTACTGAAAAACTAAATACAAATAGGCTTTTTTTACATGTGAAACGTTTTTATCTTCTCTGACATAAAGTGAGACTTATTTTGAAAGAATGCAGATCATGTAGATTAAAAGACAATCAAAACCGAAACGTATGCGTTATCGGAAATGCGCTTTGGTTGCACTAAATTTTATTAAGTATTGTTTTCCTTTGTGTTGTATATGAAACAAAATATTGTGTTACTTGGTCTTTTGATGAGAAGACACTGCTGATGCGTCAATGAAACAGCTTCTGAACGAAACAAATAACCAACGAATATACAACAAAATGTATGTTAATATCCTTGACTTCGTTTGAATATTTATTTTTGAAACGTGGCAGGCAAGCTGTTAGATTACAGGAAAAAATGTAGCTAGGAAACAATTCATTAATATAAGGCTTTGATACATTGATGTTTCTCTGAGAAGATATGTAGTGATTGGTAATGAGACAACTATCATCCAAGGACTCAATGCCGTAGTTCAAAAGCCATGATAGGTTACAGTTGATGGATTAATCTTTTATGTTGTGCAAGAAACATCTTCGTTTTTGGAACTCATATCTATCAATTTGACTTTATGTCTTTACCTTTTTTGATTCAAAACATCCTCAGAGGCGGTTTTAGGGGGCCGGGTGTCATGGGACTACTTATGAGAAAAAAATTAGTTGATCATATAGGGAATCACTGAAGAGTGACGGGAGCGGGCCCCTTTAATGAAAATTTCTAGATCCGCCACTGATCCTAGAATATAGTTTTATTAAAAGTTTCAAGTAGTAATAGTTGATTAAATACTATTATAAACAGAACTTTTCACTCAATATCTATTGTATTGTTGAAATTCATATATATTCGGTTTATATCTAATTTGTAGCAGTTCAAGAAGAGTCTGCTGGCTATCCAACTCAAGTAGTTCCTAGTGGAACAAGATATATAGAATTTGAATTACCTGGTCGCACAGACGTCTACGAGTTATGTTCGACTGAGCCATATGACCCACGAAACTGTCGAATACAACTGCCTCTACTTACAGATGAAAAATTTGGTACAGAGGAAACATTTGGTTCAGCTGAAACTTTTTGTACTTCGGAAACTTTAGATACAGATGAATCATTTGGTACTTCGGAAACATTTGGTATAAATGAAACACTTGGTACAGGGGAAACACTTGGTTTAGAGGATTCGGCCAGTTGTCATAACAGTACAGCTACTTCTAGTTTAGGACGCACATCAGTAACAATCAGGTACATTAAGATAGAATTATCATGTTTTAAGTTTTAGTATTAGTTTAAATGGCATACATCTCTTAGGTTTATTCTGTATAATAACTTTGCGCTTTACAAGGAAGGTTTGGTAAAAAATGGATAATTCCTATTAAATCATTTCACAGATTTGTTATTTTTCAGATACCTTTCCTAAACCAAGAAACAATACGATCATACCAGATCAATTATAATTGTTGTTGCTCCATTAAACTATTCCTTGGATAGAAATGTCAGAATAACTCGCCTGTAAGGGAGGAATATGCATAATCACACGTGTAGATTTGTAATAGAATTTTATTGTATGTGACAAAGATATTCACCCAACTTATAAGTGGATTTCAGTTTCAAGTACATATATATTTCTACTTTACCAAGTTTGCATCCCCCCTCCCCCCTCCCACACACACACACACTTAAAACATTCTTCGTTTGATTTATTTGTGTCTCATTCATTTTGCTTTAATTCAGCAAATAAAATATGTATAAACTATTTTAAAGACAATTCATTGTATAAACTAGAAAAAAAAGTCTGATTGCAAAGATTTAGTGTCTCCGTTTAGCCTTGTGTAAATATTTACTTTTTATTCTCATTCTGCCCTACGATATCTGATTTATACATATTTGGAAAAAAATAGATTTTGAGAAGTGAATCGATCAGAAGACGTCAACTTTGAACTGCAACCAAAACGTATTTGGGAGAAAGACCAACATTTAACTTTCAACGAACCCCTCAGCATGGTGTTGCAAGTATGTGTTGACGTTTTGTAGTCTTCACGAACAATGCATCGTTTAAAACTCAATAGATATAGGAAGATGTGGTGTGAGTGCCAATGAGACAACTCTCCATCCAAATAAAAAATTAAAAAATTAAACCATTATAGGTTAAAGTACGGCCTTCAATGTTCATTCTAACTCAATTCGTATGAAGAAATGGAAATGTCAGGCGTTCCCGAATAGTAAGTAGATCGTGATTCACTCGTGACACCCGTCGTGTTACTTACAGTAAAATACAATTGACAAGAATGTCATGGAAAAAATGACATAGTTTCTGTCTTCGCTGTAAGCAGCAAAGATCCGTTAAGAAAATTATGATGGAAACGGAAGCTATGAAATTTCGCCTAAATTTGAAGGTAGTTTCATCATATACATGCGGTGCAGGAATGGTGCTACATAGAAATGTTAATATTACAATTGGATAGCTGAAATCATCCCTTCAATCTTAAGTATTGCTCTTAATGGACCCTTACTAACAAGTTCCCTATGTAATTTAAAATATAAGCCATACTTAACTATATATGTGGATTTCCTTCATCTCATAGTGTATAGAATATATGCTTTCAATTTAGTAACCATTTTAAAATTATTTTGCGATCCGACATCATGTATATGTTCCGGACCATATGAGTATTTGGACCATACGCGTATGGTCATGACCATATGCGTATACTCGTATGGTCCGACCATACGCAAATGGTCCGACCGTACGCGTATGGTCGGACCATATGAGTATTATACTCGTTTGGTTATTACCAGGCCGGACCATATGAGTATTTGGACCATACAGATATTTTTTCACATATACAATAGAAATAATACAATGAACTTTATCTTAAAAACAAATGTTTACAAAAAACTGTATTCATTTTACATTTCAAAAAGCTACATAAACATTAAATATTGATGCTACAGTCAGTTGATCTTAGTTTTCATCGCTAATTGTATTCGTGTATGCTTTTGTATACTTAGAATGACATTCACACGGTACCATACATGTAGCTTTTCTGCGATTGCTTGTTTTGGCTGCGTGCAGTGATATCGACTCGGACAATTCCGATGTGTCTACGGTGGGTTTTTTTTATGCCGTGTCACACTGTCCCGATTTTTTGTACGATGGACACCCGAATGCGAAAATTTTAAATTCGTACGAAGTTGTCCCGATCTCGTTAAAATATTAAAAAGTGACAGAAGCAAGTACGATGAATAACGAAGTCTATACGATGGTGTCGAAATCATATACGATAGCAAAAGATGGACATACGAAGGTTAACCGAAGACGGTTATTTAAGCTTCATAACTCAACCGAAGCCTACACGATGGATCACGAAGGCTACACGATGAATTACGAAGGCTACACGATTGATTACGATTATGGCGCGATGGCCATACGATGTATAAAAGACGTCGTGTACAGCTTACGATAAGTATACAAACGATCTAAAAATGCGTTCTACCTGCTTTGGACTTTTTTATGATACGAACAGAATTTCGACAACACATCGTTTCTGTACAAGTCTGCCATGCATGGCGGGAAATCGATCTTTTTGTCTTATTCTTATAAAACTTAGTTTAACATACCCTCGCCTACTATACATGTAAGTTGCGTGTAGATAAAATTGTTATGGACACTCTAGAACCAAAATGTTTAAAACTTGGTATGGTTATAACTCGTTTAACGGTTGAAAGGTCAAGGTCACAGTGGCAGTCGTAATACAAGGCAATACCACCCTTGTTGACACTCTCAAACCAATATGCTTCAAAAGATTTTAACCAATTTGGAATATAGTTCCTCCTTGTAATGATCTGACATTTTTTACGTTCAAGACCAAAGGTCAAGGTCATGCAGATGGACTTGTTTTTTCTCCTTGAAATAGCATAATACACAGGAAATTGGTTGCTCAATTTTTTACCTGCTTATTCTAAAGACAATATTAAAGGTATTTCCAGTTGCTGAATCTTTTGTTTGATTTCTAAAAGAATAGTTTATGTATCAAAGATGCATATTCAATTTACCAATTTCTGCATGTGTCATATACAAATATAGTGTTCATATTTGTCCCCAATATGTTACATACGAGGGGAAGCCACCGCTCGGCATTGCCTTGTTTGCCCTGTTAAATGAGTGCACTAGTCTGAATAATCACCCATAATTATGCCCATGTTTACTGATTTATCTTAAATGTAAGGTAATGGGTTCGTTGATCCCTTTTATTCAAAAAGAGTTCTTTCCAGGAGAATATCATAACAATATATACAAAAGGAAGGATGTGGGGAAAGCAACAAATGAGGCAAAATATGACATATAGAAAACAAAATGGTTATGGAGTAAACGTTCGTGTGTCAACAACTCAGACGATACATAAAAAATCAGAATAATGAACAAAAAGTTGGTTTCCCTATATACGTGAATATGCAGTGTTGGTGTATGAGGCGCGTTTATGATTTTCATTATGTTACTTGATATGAAAAATTGACAAAAAAATAATATTTTGATTGTAAAAGTAAATCCTGAGCCTGTAATAGCTGCTCTTCTTGTTCTATTTGAATTAATAGAAACAACGCTGTCGCCTTTTTTGTTCTGATAGAATCATATGATATGAGCTCCTTGTTTTGTGAACGTCTTTCTTAACTGTCGTATTAGACTGACCAGTGCATATCGCGAATGGCACTTTAAGTTATTTTAGCGCGAAAATTAACTTACATTTAGCTGAATTTTTTGCCGTCGTAGATCCATCTTGTCGCCTTCGTACTTTTAATTTGATGGCAACACGACGGGATTACGAGGTCTTCACGAAGTCGTGTTTCCATCGTATGACCTTCTGGTAGCTTCGTGATTCATTCGTGTAGACATCGTAATGTCAAAACTGCCCGATGGAAACGATGGAAACACGAATGCAATACGATGTTCAAAGATGCATTCCCGGTGACATTACGACGGTGAGGATGGTGATACGAACTCAATACGAACCCACAACATCGGACGCACCTTCGGCGATTTTTTAACATTTTAAAAAATTTAGAACCCTTCCCGAAGTTGTCCCCGAAGTCTAGAAAAAGTTGCCGATTGTTCTACGATGATTAAAGATTGCATTACGCATAGCCCGATCCGGATACGATCAGTCCCGATTTTGAAAATTTCCCTAATCGTGATGACATCTGCGTAAAAATCGGGACAGTGTGACGCGGGCATAAAGAAACTCTAGATCTCCAATATCGTAAAATGAATATCACAGATCAACTTGAATTAAGACAGTAGCTATGTCATGGCTCTTAAATGCTATTTTACCGGTCTTATAATTAAAGTCATAAGAAACGAGTGACCGGTGAAAAATGATGTTCTTCCAATTCTTGAACCAATGCATACAAACATCATAAACTTAGTCTTCTGTGCACGAATTTCTCATTTTTTTCGTGTAAATTTCGTATAATCGTCAATTTTTTTTTCAATTGGCCAGTGTTGGTGTGAAAATATGGCAGGTAATTAAAGTTCGTGTTTTGAAACCGAAGTTTAACGATTGTCCCCTGTTTGTCAACAATCGACATAAAATCAACAAAAAGCATGGAAATTGAGCACGTGTTTAACATGTAAATTCAGATAATAGTTTATTTTAAGGACATTCATGCGTATTGTGATCACCGGATCTTTACGAGGTGGGTCATACTGAGGTCACTTTGCATACGGAAAATATGTCGGGGGAATTGCTTGCTGGAAGCAAGCAATTGAAATAAAGTAAACTTCTTCTAAATATGAATAAATTAAAGAACTTTCCTCAGAAAAAAGTATATGTATATAAGTTTTATAATGAAAACTATCCATTGAGTTATAAAACACATATGCATTATTATTTTTGATTTGAGGTTTCTTATGACTTTAAGATTAAAATAGAAGTATAGAAATACAGAATAGATAAAAATAAAGAAACATACACTTTTAATATTTTACTTATCAAAAATGTCTTGAAAAATATCATGATCCTTGCCGGTGATGTCACCTACTTTAAACAATGAGATTCCTTTTACAATATGTTCATTTGATTTTGAAATCTTCTTATAATTGTACTTACAAATAGTAAGTAGTATTAACTGTGTGAAACTGTTTTTTTATAAGTTTTTTTAATATATAATAAAATGACATTTTAGTGACGTAACAACCAGAAGGGTCACACCTATTGAAGAGTTAAACAGTATAATATACGCGTTAATAATCCCGACCATACGCGTACGGTCCGACCATACGCGTACGGTCCGACCATACGCGTATGGTCGGACCATATGAGTATATACCCATATGGTCATGACCATACGCGTATGGTCCAGATACTCATATGGTCCGGAACATATATATATATAGCGGAAAGATAATGATAAGAGTTTTCTTCTACGTCCAAAGAGAAACACATATTGAAGTCTGCATCATATGAACAACGAAACTATGATGCAAAAAGAAGAATACGGTTAAAAGTCCTTAAAATGCCGCTTATAGACAAACCTCTAAAAGTAGCAAATAAACTCATCATAGATACCGGGATTAAAATATTATAATTACGCCAGACGCGCGTTTCGTCTCAAAAAGACGTATCAGTGACGCTCGAATCAAAAAATGTGTAAAGGGTCAACAATGGTCAAATAAGGTTCGAAGTTGAAGAGCATTGAGGACCAAAAATTCCTAAAAGTTTTGCCAAATACAGCTAAGGCAATCTATTCCTGAGGTAGATAAGCCTTAGTTTTTCAAACAATTCAAAGTTTTGTTAACAGTTAATTTATAATTATGAACATATCAACAAAAACACAAGTAAACACAAAAGTGCTGACTACTGGGCTTGTAATACCCTGGGGGAAATAAATTTCCACCAGCAGTGGCATGGAGCTAGTGGTTGCAAATAAACTCATCATATATATACCAGAATTAAAATTTTATAGTTACGCCAGACGCGCGTTTCGTCTCAAAAAGACGCATCAGTGACGCTCGAATCAAAAAATGTTTAAAGGGTCAAATAAGGTACGACGTTGAGGATTGAGGACCAAAAAATCCTAAAAGTTTTTCCAAATACAGCTAAGGCATATATATAACAAAAATAAAAAAAAATATGCATTTAAAGCTCACATACAGTTTAGGAAATGAATCATTTTGTTATCATTATGATTTACTACTTCTATAAACAAGAATTTTAGTAAATGTTTATGTCAATGCTGGCTGAATAACGAATCTGATAGTTTGGAATTCTGACTCATTACTCGACGGTAGACAGTAGAATTAGATTGAGTCAGGTTGCCAGGCTACGAATCTGATTACAATTAAACATTTGTTAAATTAGTAAGGGGAGGGTTGGGATCCCGCTAACATGTTTCACCCTGCCACATTAATTATGTATGTGCCTGTCCCAATTCAGGGGCCTATAATTCAGTGGTTGTCGTTTGTTTATGTGTTACATATTTGTTTTTCGTTCATTTATTTATATAAATAAGGCCGTTAATTAGTTTTCTCGTTTGAATTGTTTAACATTGTCTTATCGGGGACTTTTATAGCTGACAATGCGATATGGGCTTTGTTCATTGTTGAAGGCCGTATGGTGACCTATAGTTGTTTATGTCTGTGTCGTTTTGGTCTCTTGTGGACAGTTGTCTTATTGGCAATCATACCACATCTTCTTTTTTATAATGATGCTTCAGAATTTTTGAGAAAAATTATTATTGATTTCTAGTAAAGTAAGAGTTGTCCCTCCTTTACCTATGATATTTATAATTCACTTACTATGTTGACCATTCTATTTTTGAAACAAATTTGAGCTTAATCTGTTTTTCATTATCTTTTTTAGTATAGGAGTGGAAGCAGGAGAAGCAAGTGAAGAGAACAGCACCAGTGACATGCATAACAACCAGTCGTAACATCGGTCAGTTAAATATGGTTTTCTACCAAAGATGACAATCTGAATTATATCATAAGATGTGATTTTATATATAATGATTGTATATACAATGTATCTGTAAAATATAAAAATAAAAAAGTCCTTCTCATTTTTTGAAATGTTATGAACCGTTCCTGAAATCATTGTCTTTTTGATAGTTCATAAAAATAAGAAGATGTTGTATGATTCTTCAGATTGGATATACTAGACTGAATTTTTCACATGTATTTTTGCAGTTTTCACCATAGCTACATACGCAAAAAATAAACTTTTTTCATTGTTTTTTTTTACTTTTACCTGTCTGCTTTAATTGTGTAATTGCTGTTGTTTATTCAATCTATTTCTTATCGGATGATTTGAAACATTAATATCAATAACCCATTAAATTGTCAGTGTCTATGAGGGTTTGGATGGGGTTTAATGATACGTCAAGTGGCAATTAATTCATGCATATTCAAAACGAGACACTATTGGAAAACTGATACAATTAGCAGATTCTTTAAAGGGGAATACAGCAAGGATACGAGGAGTTTGTCACTGGAAAGCAATGGTTAGCAGAATGATCACAGACTATTTCCCTTCTAACAGGGCACCTCAAATTATTGCAATGATTCTAAAACATGAAGACCGAGTGGTTATCTCTGACCAGACAATGCTTCAAATTAATAATCCAACACAGCGATACTGATGCTCCACTTTGGCAATGGTTCTACTATCTGTCGAAACATGTCTAGTGATCATATTTCTGATAAAGCAATACAATTACTAGACAAATCATGCTATCTGAACTATTAAATGAGCAGATTGTGCATTGGATCAATTTGGCAGTTTATTCTCAATTTGAGCAACTTAACTGTTAAAAGAGGTATTGTTTGAAATTTCATTACTCAAAATAAAAGCTCTTTAAAGGTTCCTGGTCTATAATTTTGGACACATATTTCCACTACAAGATACTCGTCAGTGATGTTAAAAGCCCAAATCAAGTACAAAGTACCAAAGCTTTGACGATCAATAATTCTAATAAGATTTCACCAAATACGGCGTAAGTTCTGAGTAGAACTAATTGCTAAATGCAGCATATTTGTAACTAAAGTATTTTACTTAAAGATCTTACCAAAACATTGGAATCCATGGATGGTGTTCAAAAGCAATTTTTTTTTAAACAGACAGATGAAATGGAATCAAAGTAACTCAAAATAATTCAATTATTTTATTCTTATTTAAAAGTTTACAACTATAATACTAACTAAACACACAACTTTCTATATAAATATTCTATGAAATGAATATGACTAAAATGCAAAAAGTCTATTTAGATAAATGCTAATTAACTAGATGTATTCGGTTAGATAAAATCCTGAAGCATTAAAAAGTATAAAAACAAAAATACTGAACTCTGAGATATTAAAAAACTGAAAATCTGTATGTAGTCTATGATAGTGTGATATGTAGCAGACACTTAATACTCATAAATTCCGAAAATATGTTTTTTTTATATGGAGAAATGTTATGACATTCTTTAGAAAAAAAGATCTACACGCAATAACCATATGAAATATACAAATAACTTCTATCAAGTGTTCGCAAAATTTCATTATTTCGAAAATTTTCAAATTGAAATACATCAAAAATAAAGTTTAGACAAAATAGTATTTAAACTATCACAAAGTGATAATCTATCAACACTTGTGTGGTATAGATGAGAAGCTTAGACATTCAGAACCCCATCATTGCAGTAGAACACTACTAGTAAAATATTAAATATGTGGTTGAATTATTGTAATGTTCATCATGTCAAGCTTTTTTTACATTGATGACAACACTGCCTTAATTTCTGAATTAATATGGATTGAAATAAGTAGTTCAAAATGACACTGAGATAAACAAATCATAATGTCCAAGAGAATGAAATTAATGATAAATGTACAAGTATTGAAATAAAATGTGGAAAGTCAAAAGGGAAAAAAAAAAACAATATCATGAATGAAAATTACCTGATTATTTTTTGTTGATTGCACATTTGTTAAGCATACATTACCTAAAACTATTAAAAAACATGAATTGATATGAAAAACAAGAATGCGTCCAAAGTACACGGATGCCCCTCTTGCACTACAATTTTCATGTTCAATGGACAGTGAAATTGGCTAAAAAAATGAATTTGGCATTAGAATTAGAAAGATTTTACCATAGGGAACATGTGTACTAAGTTTCAACTTGATTGGACATCAACTTCATCAAAAACTACCTTGACCAAAACTTTAACCTGCAACTCACATTTTCATTTTCTATGCTCAGTGGACCGTGAAATAGAGGTCAAAAGTCTAAATTTGGCTTTAAAATTAGAAAGATCTTATCTTAAGCAACAAGTGTACAAAGTTCTAAGTTGATTGGAATTCAGCTTCATCAAAAACTACATTGACCAAAATATTTAACCGCAGAGGGACTAACGGACGCATGCATGAAAGCACGGACTAATGAACAGATGGTCGCACAGACCAGAAACCATAATGCCCCGCTATTATTATAGGTGGAGCATAAAAAACATCATGTTTTATCTTAACTAGCAACATACTGCTCAATACTTCAGTACCGTAAAATTGTTTTTCAGTAAAAAAAAAAAAACAACACTAAACTGCACCTTGTTTTGATATTAAAATACAGGGTGAATTTGGTGGTTAAAAATAGAAATGGGTAAAGACATTTTTTTAACTATCATCCTTTGAAAACAGTTATTTTTCTACTTGTGATAGTTCATCAAGCTGTAAATGTAATAATTGGAATTTTGTAGGGTTTAATACATGTTGACTATAAGGTGTATTCACAACTTTAATATGATATATACAATATTTACCTTTTTGAAGATTTTTAATAGCTCTATAGTAATAAATTGTTTTATTTCAGTGATATTGTTTTTGGAATTAAGAATAAGTTCAGGGATTTCCCCTAAGGGCATACAGTACAGTTACAGGGGAGGTAATGATGTTGCTAACATAAATTGTTATTTTCACCACGTCAAACTTTGACTTATGGGGAAAAGATTCAGTTTTCGACTGATTTTTATCATTCAAACTTATTTATATTGAAAACAAGTTCATGGACCCCTCTTTTTTAAAATGCCATTTGGACTGATTACGTAAGAACATTATGTTTGCCAATTTTAAAGAAAATGTAAATAGTGCAATTTTTTTAAATTCAATAAATATACAGCAACAATTGATGGTTTTTTTTCTACATTCATTAACTTTTGATAAATATGAGTTATTTCTGAATGAAAAAAAATCTATTTTTTTAGAATAGTTATAAAATACAGAAATTACAAATTATTTAACAAAAAACAATTTGTGTGTATCTTTTAAAACAAAAAAGTTATGTCTTTCTTCCAAAGGGAAAATACGGCTACAAATCCCAATTTATAGCAAATATACAAAATTTTGAACTCATTTTATTTAAAAAGTACCACATGAAGGTATATTTTTTATTACATATTTGATTTAATCAGGTAAAAAAACAGTTTTAATCGAAATGTTTATCAAAAGTAAATACGGGATCAAAACTGAATTGTATGCCCTTAAGGGAGATAATTTAAATGATTTGGAAGAAAATTTATGTTAATGTTAAAAGTATAACAATTAATTCAAATAACTATAAATATAATAAAAAAATGATTGTACTCAAGTAAACAATGAAAGACAGCAAAGTGCATTTAGAAAAAAGAAACAATTTTCTATGAAAATTTATTTCTAAATATATACAAGTAAGATAGAATGGATATTTCAAAAAAAAAGATTGTGCAGAAAAACTAATATTTGTTCTTGTATTACCTTTACAGCTTTTAATTGTATAGACTACAGTAAAGGACTAATATGTCATTCAATTAAAAGCAGAAAAGAAACTTCTATGAGAAGACCATTTTTAAGATATATATTTGACCTGGATCCATTTTAATGTTTCATGTTTTTTTACAAATTTGATTTCAAAGCTACATGTCTAGGAATATAAAGTTTGATCTATAAGCAAGCATACTGTACAATATCATTATTCATCAGGCAGTAACATAAGTATTTTTTCTGTCCTCTACAAGGTGTCAGACCACCAATTCAAAATCGCTATTTATCCACAAAAAAATTGCAATATTCACAGCTTTCAAAATATTTGACCTTAAGTTTAACTTCATAGCTATATAAACAAGGTATATCCTGAATCTTACATCTAAATGCAGATTTTGAACAAATGTTTAAATTATTTTCAGAAAGAAAAATTGTTCTGAAGCCAAACTATTGAAAATAACACCTGGTTTTCTAGATCTGGAAATCATATACTAGTTTACTACAGAGCACATTTTAAGTGTAAACTAATGTACAACTAAATGTAAGCACTAAATTATCTAAATAATACTCTTTCAATAAAATTTTATTTCTGCAAGTTTTTTGGTTATTTAAAGCATTGAACAATGACATTGAACGCACTATTTTTTGTCAGGGAAAGGTTTAATTGGAGTGGGTGAATTGGTGGTCTGACACCTAAAACCACATAAAATGCACAAGAAATTCTAAAACTATGATTGAAAAATTATCAAAATCAAAAATAAACACATTACTGAGCAAAGGTCAAAGAAATACTGATAAAAAAACAGCCATATTTATGGAATACCTGATTAACATAAAATTTTAAAATGAAAATTTATAATATTAAAAACAATCATAAATGGTCAATTGTAAAGTAACATACATGTATTTACTTAAACATAGTATGGTGAAGACTGGAAATCTGAGATAATGATTTTCTATTTTAAAACATTAGCATTAAAAAAAGTTTAAAACACTGTTTAAAAAAATCATCAAAATGACACTCATGTCCTTGCAAGGTCCTTGATTTGCTAATAGAAACCACAAAAATAATTTAGAACAAATATCAAATTGGTTTAAAATAATTCTAGTTAAATGCAAAATATATAAGTATTACATAAATTGTAAACATAAATGCATTATACAAAAAAATGCAATATCTTTATGACAATCTTGCTGGCAACTACATGTAGTATAATGAAAAAATATGTTTTGAACAGCAATGATATTCATCACCTAATATAAATGTATTATTCAACTAGAAAAAGTAAATATTTTCCTAATGGCTGACATCAACAATATTGTGATTCTTGTAGTGAATGTTATTGGCTTTTTATTTCAAGATCACAAATAGATTAACTAATTGTTTTTTGCTTAACATCTAGGGGCTCTTTTAAAAAAAATGATCTTACAAATAAAATTGATCATAAGCATTGCTTAAATGTTTATGACTTAAAAGGTTGGTTTTTTTTGTGAAAAAATATACCAAAAATTTTAGTATATGCAATTTTACAAAGAGAAAAAATATTACTATAGAAACTTACATGAGGTATAAAATTAGGTATAACATACAATAATACATGTATAAACTAATTGAAGACAAATTGCTTGGGCAGTATACAAATCTGAGTATATAAAATACATACATGTAAAAAAAAATTATAAAACAAATAAACGTATAATTTACAATTTGCACTCTAAATGAGTATTTATATTTAGTATAACTATAAATTGCTGATATGTTCTGTTTCAAGTCTATAAATTATCTAAATGACTCTAAGATGTGGTATATAATGATTTTTTTTTCCAATTTTCAGAAAAATCAATGAACTAGTGAATCCAAAATGGTTTCCTTATTTTACAACATATGTACAAGTGGAGTTCCTTTCAGACAGAGGCTTCCATGATGTTTCCAATATTCTTGAAATTTGTATATATTAGATCACCAAAAAGTAACATTAAATAAAGTACATGTACGTAACCCTCTTTCAAAGATAATTTAGTGTCTCATATTATAGTACTCTTTCAAATTTGGGTTCAGTAAAACAAAATTCAATTAGACTAAAGATTCATTCAAGTAAACGAATGATAGAAATTTCATTAAATATGTTACTTTGATTAATAAAAAGATGACACTTAGCTATGTTTTTAGTTTAAAATCAACCCTTCTAATAAACTTAGAGTTAAAACATAATTTTAGAAATGTTTATGAGTTATCTCCCTAACAACATTTCTACATTTTAATATATTTTGTACAAGTGGTCCCAGGACACAGTTATTGTCTATTTCTTTAAATCTTATGCTTGACGTGTTAAGTAAGGGGGTGAAATTACATGTTAAATAATTTGGGTGCTGAATCTTTTCAAAGCCTACCACCTCTCCATTTTAGGAGGTGGTCGGCTTTTTTTCGGTTCCGCACGTAAAAATTTAAATACTTATCGCGCCTCGCAGTTTGTTTTCATTAAAAAAATGGCGGATCGTCAAATTTCAATGTTTTCTTTTATTAATCGGGTTAATGGAAAGGCAGATGACGATGGTGATAAGGAAAATTCTAAGCCATATAAGTCAACTTAAACGGATAGTTGAATTGAAATTGTTGAAATTGAAAAAAAAGTATCAAAACAACAGAAACGGCACACAGGTGATCGCGAAGATAAACAAGTTGGGAACAATCCCAAAATGAGGGATATCCCTTAAATTAAAAACTGTCCATCAGGCAAAGGGTCATATTACTGTTGAAGAAAAGAAAAAGAAAAACTAAGATTTATTACCTTAAAAGTGGGGAAATCGTTTTATTTGTTACAACTACAGTGTATTCTACAAGAGTGTCCATAATGATAAAAAGGCCAAAAACAAATATGTGCTAATTTGTTTCTCTTTAAATGTACCCCTCATAAAAGGGATAGTCATTACATTAAAAGGTTTCCCCTAATCTGTTTCTTTTTAAATGTACCCCTCATAAAAGGGATAGTCATTAAATTGAGAGATTACCCCTCATTTGAGGGGTGGTGATAAATATGAACAGGAATTTAAATGGATAATCGTCACAAAGTTATGAACTGCTATCCGATATGCACAAAACTAATTTGTCAAATCATTTAATGAAAGGCTGGTAGTGATAGCAGAAGAATGGTTCAATTCCATTAAATGTGAATACAATACTTATACTTCTATTTGTGACCCCACCCACAGTAAAACTGAAAAAAAATAAACCCCATTGAAAACGTTAAAAAAATCAACCGGTTGCAAGTGTTTTTTTCAAAACACCCACCTTACCTTAGTGAAAAAAGGAGAACACTGATTGTCTTAAAGAAATGCACTATAAAATAACTGTGTTCTCAGGCCAGGTTTGTACAAATGTGCTCCTTGTATACTCTAAGCAGGAAAAATCTTATACAGTAGATTAATATAAAAAACTAAATAAATGCCAAATGTTATTGCGTAAATATTCAATGCAATAAAAAAAATCAACTGTATAAAAAATCTTTTTCAATTTCCAATCTCTAGTAAAGTTTAGTTTTAAATTTCTTCATTTTTCTTGTCTTACACACAACCACTGAACACTTTATATGGAATATACACACCTATAAGTCATTACACATTAGTATATTACATCTACATTTACATTAATACATGTATATATTAACTGTATATCACAACACCTATTACATAAAAATATACATTACAATATGTATAATATAAGCAACATTATATACTATATCTACTTTGATCTCTTCCAAACTCTCTTAGGCTTGGAAGGTTTCTGTTTTCCTGTTGTTTTCCTAGACGATGACAAGCTGGTTTTCTTTTGAAGACTTTGTTCCCACAGTGGTTTCAGACTCTTCACCATTGACCAATAATTGTTCTAAAATGAATAGGCAAAGTTACTCTATTATTTGTAAGTTGAATTTGATGACTCTAGGAACTTATTCACACAAAATCTTTCAACTAAAACTGATTGTAAGTTATATACTAAAACGTTCATGAATTACAAATATTTTATCACATGAGATTTTTTATGTGTAATGAGGATAAAACACAAAATTAGCAACTGAAGTTTTCAATTAACAATCACAGAATAAATTGTTTATGTTCACTATAAGTGCTGGATTTGTAGTAAATGTAAAATTGTACACAGAGGACTTAGTTACATTTTACTTATATTTGCATGCATACTGTTACCCCACTGTCCCAGGTTAGGGTAAGTTTGGGGCCTTGAAACTAGTTTAACCCCGCCACATTCAGTATGTGCTTACATTTTTGTATTTTTATATTGGTTCATTAATTCACTTAACATTGTAATCACAGGAAACTTGCATTGTATGGCTTTAAAAAGATATCATGTAAATTGTTACAATTGTTAAATAAATGGAAAATGTGCCAATGGGACAGAGATAATACCCCTGCTTGAATATAACATTACAAAGGTGCATAACTCTATAATGGTTGAATCAATGCAACCCAAATTCCAACTTGATCTGCGTGTTCTAGTAATCGGTAATAAGCATTCTGTATCAGTTCAATTACATTTGCGGAGGCAAATTAAAGTTAAAAACAGAAACCATTTTTGAGGTGAATGGACCGACAGACAAATATAACACTTTTAAAATGCCTTACGATCATGACGATGAAGGCAGGGGTGTATAAAGACTGACCAGATATTAACATCTCCAAAATGACCTGAAAACACCACTGTAATGGGGAAAAATTGGTGAAAAAATAATAACTAATAATTTAAATTAATGCATGCCATAATATGTTATGTAAATCTGTTCTTTGTTATGTCATTTGCATATATGTAAAGTCATTTGCATATAAAACAAGTGTTATACGCTCTGAATTTTACCTGTAATGTAGTTAGTCTAGGGCTAGGCGGATTACATGCTTCTTGATAAAGTCGATCTTCTGTGCTCTCCAAATCCTGTAACATATATTTGATTATTGTATCCAGATAAACTAGCTAGATAGTGACATTTTGTGTGAAAGATGAAAACAGATTAAAGTCATTTGAACTTCTCTAATTAAGAATATGAAACAATGTGTAGGTGTTTTTTTGTACATTTGTCAATCCAGTATAAGATAACTTATATATATATGTAGAACTCTAAAGTGGGATAAGGCTTCCATAAGCTTAAGTCTGATGGTCTGCAAAAAAAAGACTTTAGAAACATAGTTTGATTATGACATTAACAGTCGTACATACAAACTAAAAATGAACATGCCAGCAGATAGATAAGGATATCCAAATATGCAATAAGCTCCAAATTGTTAAAAATCCATTTTACATAAAACATGATATTTTGCGACACATAAATTACCCTTTTATAAGCACTTATAACGTAGTCAGTTTTTTAAATTCAGAAAAAGTTACTTATGCCAACCCGTAAACTATATAGCCTAATACATAACAAATGTTAAACCTTAGCATATTAGCTTTTGCAAAAAGACTATTTTTTAACCTCAATGTTTTAATCCCTTGCATCCTACCCATTTGGTCCATCGTTCTTTAGCGCGATATACCATCGTACTTTAGTGAATTAACAACCATCACATGTTAGCGTGAGACACCATTATACTTTAGCCTACACCATCACACTTTAGAGTGACCATCGCACTTTAGAGTACCATTGCACTTTAGAGTCCTACATTTGAACATATATTTATATATTCTATTTACATGTAGTATCTGCAACTTAAGTAGGCCTATGAAATGAATAAATATCTACCTCCAACAACGCTGTGTTTCTGATTGTAGCTGTATTTACATGGGTTTTTACATTCTGACGTCTGGCAAGCTGACTTTCTACATATGTCATAGAATAATGAACAAGTGTCTCCCTCTTGGCAACACTAAAAAGAGAAATATTTAAATAAAATCATACTAAAGCTTTAAGGTTCTGTAAAGGAGCTCACAAAATAGAACCATGGTGAAGATTATGACTTCAATTAACTCCCCTTGCAGATGTCCAAATGAAATAATTCTTCATGAATACAATGTATTATAAGTCTAATGCATGTTAGAACAGAAGAGTTATGATTTATGTTTTAAAGATTTATGGTCAAATACATGTAAATGGGACAGATATATATAAGCAAATTTGCAGATCTAACATTGTTGGGTTGATGTTTAGACGAGTAATATACTTATATATAAGTAATTTCTAAAATGCATAAAAAAAAATTACCATGGATATATAGCCTATATACAGTCAGAGCTCAGACATAAACAAGTCGATTTTTGTTTTTGACTTAAATAAGTCAAAACATGTATTTATTATAAAAATGTAAGTTCAAATTTAGACTTATCTAAGTCAGAAAATGACAGACTTGTTTAGGTCTTTTTATGTTGGTGAAAAAACTTAATGTTACTTTGTGGCCAAACTACACCACCTATGACAGCAAAAACCTGTATGAGAGTTCACAAGGACTTGAGCTATCTATATTTAATTATCTAATTGAATATCTTTACTAAACACAGATGTTTTACCTCATTAAGTGTGATTCCAGGTGGTAGCATTGTAAGGTTAATTAACATTATCTCCGATTTTTAACACTCTCATTCATATTTTTCTTTAGAAGACAAAGCATTGGCTTTCAATGTTGTCATTATTTGATTTAGATGCATGACCTCCTTATAAGTATGCTGGGTCTTGAAGAGAACCAATTTTGATCACTCAACGACTTGTAGGAGTCGATATTTGCAACTTTTTGATTCTGGTCAATTATTTCTTGTTTAACAAAATTGGACTTATTCAAGTCGTATTTTGTCTTATATTAAAGGGAGACAAATCCTAAAACTAACAAACTTAGACCTCTATGAGTCAAAAGCAGATTCAGACTTATTTATGTCTGAGCTCTGACTGATATAGCTAGGAGTTTTAAAAGATGTTACTTCTTTACTTATTCTGAAAATGTTTTTTTTGTGTTGAATCCATCTATTATCAAATCAAGCTACCTATAGGCAGTATTTACATCACAGCTAGTTATAACAACAATCATGATTTTCAAACACTTAACAATAATACCAAGTTTACCTGTGTAAATACCAGTTAACAGTAATCATATCCTCATGTTATATGATTTCATTAAGTGACTAATAACAATAGACAACTTTCGAGTTCGATGCATTTCCGTCAAAAATTTTGGTTTTGGTGAACGTCACTGGTGTGTTTAGGTGCGTTGTTACTTCCATAAATTTCTATGTGAAGCGAGTGGTTGAAAAACTATAAAAGCTATATTTCACGAATTATTCTGCAAATTATATTCTCATAATTGACAATCTGCACCGCTGTCATAAGGGAACGAAGTACCTACTCAACAAACTGTAGTTTCTAGTTTATCCTGCACAATGACGATCACAAAGACGCTTACAGCTTCCCTATCTGGTAAATGACATCACAAAGGTTGTATAATTGACAATTTTTTCAAGGGTGACGGATGAACTCGAAAGTGGTCTATTTTATATTGATTGTAAAAAAAATATATTATATAGGGCCTACATTGATATATAAATAAAGAAATTCAGAGCTTTTATTATTTATAATTTATATGACAACAATAGAAACTTACAGTTCCTCATGAAGACGACTCAGCTGTATTTCCCTTTTTGTCCATTCATTCAGCCTATCATGGTACACATTTTCAGCCGAGCTATTTAATGTCATCACTACCATGTTCTAAATTTAGTAGCATTGCTCCAAAGCACCGATTTTCATTCTTTTCTCTGCATACAATTTCGGTTGTCCGAGACGCCTTACACTTTTTCGATCTTCTTTATTGAAGAGTTCGCCGGTCTGGTGGTTGAAGGCTGTCTGTAAATCAACTGCATATTTACCTGACTGAGTGTATGACAAGCGTTGTTTAGGTAGCAGGTGCACTTTATTTAATTATCTCATATAGAAAGGGGTATATTGAACTTCCAACATGAAAACTAATGATGAAAATAAAATGAAACGTTTATAAACAATGACATGGAGTTATCTCCCATGCCATTACATTCTTATTTTGACTCTTACATTCTTATTTTGACTCTTATCATGCGAATGATCATTAATAATATGACATAAACAATTTATTGATTGATTGCTGGTTTGATGGAAAACCAGTAACAAATATTTCATGCTTACGGGATGAGAACAAATAAATTATGAACTAAAACACATATAAGAGATAAGACATGTTCTGTTATACAGTCATATCCGAAGGTTACAAAGCAATGCAGGACGTGACAGCCATACTATCATGACCTCCATAGGATGTATGGGCAATACCTCGAAAAGATGAAATGGCCAAAGGACAAAGCCGGCTATACTTTGTAAAGATGTACGTGTATTGTCATGATTGTCCATGGTTTTTTTTTTTTAATCTTTAACTAAAATAAGTTCTCATCACTTCCTCCTCGATTTTTCCTCCTCGATTTTTTATATGGTGACATATAAAAAATCGAGGAGCAAGTGATGAGAACTTATTTTGATAAGATTGATTTTTTTTAAACATGTTAAATATATTATGTTATAAATGAATTATTCTGAGAATTATTCTGATACTTATAGATGGTAATTATAACTTTTGAATAAACTACTAGTTGTTTTTACATTATTTATCATGTTTTATTTTGTTATAATTATCCTCCGAAAAAAGGTTGTTAATTGGTTATTATTACTTCTTTGATAAACACAAGTATTAACATGATTAATTATGCTTTTGTCAAAAAATTGTAAAGGAAATGTGATTTTAGATCACTATAAAAATACAGCACCCAAGCCGCGGCAACATTTCTATAGTTTTAACTTCATATAAAATAAGATGCCTTTATATCACATTATGATAATAAAAATCAGAATAATGAAGAAATAATCAATATACTTACATAATATGGGCCCAACAAGATGTTAACAGACATATAAAATGACGCAGTGATGATTATATTAAAGCAAAGTTAACTCTAACAAGAATAAATTAAGGTGAGAAGTAGACCTCTTGTGCAGAAAAAAATACTACAAAATCATATTAATTTTATTACTATGAATAAATACTTATTTTTATTAAATTATATTTTATGTTATAACCTCAATAAAAAAAAATTAAAGTGTGGACGATATATCTCACAAAGTATGGCAGATAAGTCCCATGGAGGATTTGGTGGTATGGCTGACACATCCTAGGGCCATCATGGAAATGTGGCCGTCTGCGTCACATCTCAAAAGCTTACAAAGTCTGTGATAAACATGATAAAGGTTGGGGAAATTTAGACAGCCATAGGAAAATAATAGTAAATTGAATAGGAACAATATATTTGCCTTGAAACACACCACAATGGACACCTAATAAAGTTGTTGCAAGGGTTTTTAAAGTACATGACACATCAGATTTATTAAATATCCAATTCTGACATGTGTCTGACCAGATCATCATAACTGTTCCCTTGTCTGGGATCCATACAAAAAGTTTTACACTCCTACCTAGGAGTCTTCTCCCTTATTTAGTAGAAGAAGAAGATGTGCATGGCTGTGTACATGTACATCCTGCACAGCCAAACAGACACCTAATTTGGCAAGGGTTTTACTGCCAATTGAAAGAAGACATGTAGTGGCCATATTTCTATTCCACAGTCACCTCAAGGCTGTGGTGGTTAGTACAACATTATACAGTGTATTGTAATTATATTATTTGAAAATCATAAAATTGAAATGGTCAAGATATATTCCAATAAGCAATATATATATATATAACATGTATAAGTAAGACTATATGTATAATCAAAAATGATTTTGTAATTTGATAAAAAATAGTTCTTTGCACTTGCTCCTTTTTTTTCTTTTGGTTGATCATTACGTCATATGTTGCTCATTTCCCATGGGTGACATTTAAATAAACAACCCAACCAAATTAAGGGGCAAGTGCAGACAACTAATTTTAATTAGAAATGAGGATCATGGGGAACTACAGTATCAATTGAGTATCTTTGAGAACACTAATCATTGCTAATTCATGCTGAGAATATTTATTTTTAATTTCAGATCAATAAACAGTGATAAAGGTATATAGTAATCAATGGGTGTAAGAGGATTGTTATCCACATGTTTGAGAAGACAGGATGAATGTGTAGAGGAGGTTGACCTTATTGAAGTCGCAAGAGAGAAAAATGGAATTGAGATTTTAGTGGACTATTATGCATTTCAGCAGTTTCTTATTTACAAATTCTGGTATGGTTTACAACAATATCGTAATAATGAGTTTTTAAGAATCTGTGGCGGAGAGTATGGAACTTTACAGGCTTATATTACAAAATTTGTTAAAGACCTGCAAGCACTTGACATCACTCTTTCATTTTATGTTGATGGTGCAAAGGGGACTTGTACGGAGACATCAAGACAAAAAATTGATACGTGGATGAAAAGGCAGTATGCAGATGTTGAAAAGTTAAATCAAATAATGGACGTTTGTCGTGGAGTGACATTTATTCAAGATCTGCCAGAAGATATATTAGTACGTCCAGTATTGCTTGAAATTGAGATATTTCACACGTTAAAACAGCTAGGCTGTTCAATAATTCATGCAATAGCTGGCGAAGCTGACTATGTAATTGCTAAAGCTTTAAAAGATAGGCCTAAAGCATATGCAATACTATCTAATGATTCTGACTTTTGTATCTTTAAAGACTCTTGTTTTATTCCATTAGAACTATTTGATCAAAACCATGATATGAAATTAGGGTATCCAGGAGATTTACCAGAACAGCCCCTAAGACTTATGGTTGGAGTCATAAAACCTGCAAAGGTCATGGAAATGTTGAAGGTAATTTTATATTTAAATTGATTTTGATAATTACATAAAAAAGAAGAAATTCCGCTCACAAAGATTTTTTTTTCCATTAGCAGTTGCAGAATCAAAAGGACAATAAATATATAATTTTATTGTGTATACCCAAAACTCAAAATAATGTTTAACAGTTATTGGTGATTGAAGATCTTAAACAAAATGTACTAAAATATTAATTTTCACAGAACTTTTTGTAAAAAAAGGGGATTTTTTACCACTAAGAACCGCATTACAAAATGATTTTGTGCTAATTTAGGGAAAAACATATCTTACTTTGTACCCCGAAAATTTAACTACTTATGTGAAAATGTCTCATCTTCGAAATAAGCCATCATACACATGATACAGATCCAAGTTCAGGATATGGACTGATCTATAAAAGAAAATGTTACCATTTAAAACAGCTATCAACATGGAAATTTATGACGCCTCCTGTCCCTTAGACCACTCAGCTACCAAGCTTCTATGAATATTTGTATAACAACTGTTCTTTAAACTGTTTTTTATTTATAATTTATATTTTTTTCAGTTTAAAAATTATCATTTATTGGTTGAATTGGCTGTTGTTGCTGGTAACGATTTTACAGGACCATTCATGCATAATGGACTTCAGGCACAACTTGATATCCGAGGACACCCTAATATTCAGACTATAGCAGGCTGGTTATGGCATTATAAAAGTGCTGATCATCATCCTATCCTTGATAATGCAATGGTAAGAAGAGTTTACATGCTGAAAACTTTCAAAACTACAAAATCTTTTTCCATTAGATGTACCGGTAGTTTCATTATTGTTCATGGGATTAAAATTTGCACATGTTGCATAGATTTGTTGGGTAAAGGTGAACTACAATTTTAATTTTGAAACATCAACAAACATGCATACAGACTTTGAGGAAAACATGAAATAAAATATCAATGAAATACTATAATTCCTCATTCAACAAAATTAGTACACATGAAAATAAAAAATCTAAAGTATGTGCAAATTATCTTTTTTCCAACTACTGTTCCATATTTATATATATCTTCATAAAAGTAATATTATGTTGAATGGAGAATAAATAAAAACATGACAAGTGATAGATTTTTATTTTTTTATTTTTATTTTTATTATGCACATTTCAATCTTATAATAAAATGGATGGATACATGTCAGTTTGTTTATTTTCACTGTACATCATTTGTACATGATGAGTAAAATTCTAAGATTTTTGTTTATACAATTACATTATATTGGTCAAACATGAATAAAAGAATAGAATCTAGAAGAAAACATTATAGAAATAAAACACTAGGTGAGAGATTTATATTACAAAATAAAACAATTTACAGTTTAAATTATTTATTATAAAATTATGAGTTATCTCCCATTGTAAATAAAATTTCAAAAGAAAAAACATTTTTTTTTTCTAAATAAAAAATTGTTTGAAAGAAAAGTCATGAAAACACAATGCTATATATATTAAACTTCATTTGATTTTTTTTATCGCGAGTTAAACTGAAATGCTTTTTATCATATTAGTTGAACTTCTTAGACCTATATGCCATTAAGACACCTATTGGTGGTCAAAACTTCTAGATCTTCTGTGCCTATTCTGTGGGCGGAGTAGATATGCATATTTTCATAATATTGAACAAATGATACTCTAGAAAAATTAAGTAAAGATTTTGAATTCAATATTCTTTACAATTTCAATTATAAGACAGGAGTAGGCTCTGCACTATAAAAGGCCAGGCTGAAATTTGAATTGACAAAATCCATCACATGAACTGAAATGTATATCTACCCTTTGAATAATAACTCTGCAATATTTGGTTGATATAAAAAAGAAGATGTGGTATGATTGTCAATGAGACAACCGTCCACAAGAGAGTTTACTATAGATTGTTGGTCTTAAAAAAAACACATATTATTGACCGTGAAAGACCTTGAAATTTGACATGAAATATTTAAAATAATCCAGTAGTTGATAGATATAGGAAGATGTGGTGTGAGTGCCAATGAGACAACTCTCCATCCAAATAACAATTTAAAAATTAAACCATTATAGGTTAAAGTACGGCCTTCAACACGGAGCCTTGGCTCACACCGAACAACAAGCTATAAAGGGCCCCAAAATTACTAGTGTAAAACCATTCAAACGGGAAAACCAACGGTCTAATCTATATAAAGAAAACGAGAAACGAGAAACACGTATATATTACATAAACAAACGACAACTACTGTACATCAGATTCCTAAATTTTTCAGAACTGTCATCCTACTGATTTGCATAATCTTTGATATTTTTTAACAATTTCCTTTTTCAGAGACATAATCCTCAGTTTTGTAATGCTGTACAACACAGTCGGAATTTCTATACATTATCCTACCCTGAAAATACATTGAAACCTCCACAAAAAGGTTACTTCTCACAGCTGATTGGAGAAAGAATAGCTAGTGGTACTCTTCCATCAAACATCATGGCTATGCATAATAATTTTTACTGGCATCGAATGTGTCTTGAAGACAACTGTCAGGGATGGCCTTGTGTTGAAGCCTCATTGGCAGAATTGCGAGGTAGAATTTATCGCATAGTTCTTCCCAGGCAGGAATGTTTGGTTAATGAACATGGGAGAAATCCATGGGAGCCTTTTAAGTCTGCTGGTGTAAGTATTCAAATTTTGTAATTAAGTATTCCACTTTTAGTCAGGTCCTTCTAGATAGAAACTTCTCTGTACCAAGCAATGTTTATGTCACAAGTTAATGTTTTGACTGGAAGATTTTACATTGAATTTTAACGTGTTTTAAATATATCATGTATATCTTCATATGTGAAGGTACCAGACTTATTATACGACTTTAGTGAAACTAAACATGTTATATCTGTTAAATTAAAAAAAATGATCTTTATGTCTATGTCATCACAAAACAGAGGATCTCCTGCAAGTTTAATTCATATTATCACAAAACAGAATGTTGATCATCTTTAACTACCTGTAGGAATGATGGTATGCTTCTTTATGCATTTTGCTCGAAGTTTAAATTTAATAGTAAGAGAAAAAACACAAGTCAGTCTTTACAGTAAAAGATTGAAAATTATTTTTGGTCAGGTTAAGTTATCCATAAGGGATTTCCAGAATCTCCTCCTTCATTTGAATGGAATAGCCCTAATTTAAAACATGTATTCAAATTTAAAAAAATAATTAAATATTTTACTGCTATTTTATGTTCCAGATAATGGCATCAGATGATCCTGACCTTCCTGTTATACATAAAATACAACAAGATAAGATCTTCTGGAACTTGAAACATTTCCATCATGTTATGTCTCATCAAGAGGAACGTGAGTAAAAATACAAACAGGGATACAGTTAGTTCTAACAGTTTTTTTTAACTTGTAGCTGCAATAAAAGACAATTAACACAATTGATCAATACTAACCTCTTTTTCCTTAATTTCTTTTTGTATTTGGATATTATACAAACAGCATCTGCAAAATACATTACAAGAAAACTCAACGTAACATGTATTTAATTTAAAAAAGAATCCAACACAAATTTGAATAATAGATGTTGTTACCTACTGCTTTAATATGACAGTAGATAAAAAAAAAAATTGATCAAATTTCTGACCTAAATCTACTGCAATTCAATATAGACAATGATAGAGATAATTGAAAGAGCATGTCTTATAGCCAAGTTAGAACAACAGCAGTTAATTCCCCTTGCATATAAGTATTTTATGTTATTAAGAAGAAATACCCTTATTTTGTATCACGTTCCACTTTTGTGCATGTACCAAACCATTTAAACTATATATCGCTGATAATTTAAATAATCAAAGCAATATATTTGTAACATATGTGTAGGAGATCAACTTATCATATACTTAGACTAAATAACATATGATTTTTACCGTATGATAATAGCATTAAATTAAAGTATTTTCCAAATTTCTCGAATTGGTGCTTAGCGGGCTGATATGAAAATTTGATCACATGCTTTGATTGTTATCACATGCCTTTCCGTAACGTTATCACATGGCGTTCTGGTGATACTCTGCAAATTCATGAAAATACACCTCAATGCTATGTTTTCAGTGAAAAACATTACAAAGTAGTGTACAAAACAATTATTTGAATACTGGAATGTATATTGCGTAAAATAATTAAATTAAATTAAATTAAAAAAAAAAAAAAAAATAAATGCATTTTTTATAGTTTTTTCTGAAACATGATTTAGAAAGTTACTTTAAAAAAAGTTGACTTTTCCATACAATGTTCATTATGTATATTGTTGAATTAATAATTTGTCTATTCGTCCATATAAAAATATGATTTTTTTTCTCTGTTGAGGAATATGATAGATGAATGTATCAAATTTTGGGTCCGACGTCCGTGAACTTTTTACTCTTTCAACTTCTTTTCGGGACCAAGTAAAAGGATCAATATATGAATCTGTTATTTTTCTCTACTGTTGAAGCATATGATAAAAAGATCATAACATGTCATTTTTCATATCGCATGTATTATCAGCCCTTGGTCAATATCAGCCCTCTAGCCATGCGGCTCTTGGGCTGATATTGAACCTAGGGCTGATAATATATGCGATATGAAAAATGACATGTAATAATCTGATATTATTACCCAATAGGCCAATTTCAATTTGTATTAAAATTAATTTTTTTTTATCTTAAAATGATTGGCTAGCTATAAACGGTATATATAGATGTTGGGTTATACACATGTGAGACAGCTACCCAACAACATCTTTTTTTTACAGCTGGTAAAGATGTAGTATGGTTTGACAGATATGGTAGAAAGAATGGTTTTATAGTGTACTTGCTGAGGTACTTCCTTCTTCAGAACTGGGGTAGAAATCTTTACATCATTGACAAAGAATTCCTAGCATTGGCAGCTTTAGCACTGGGTAGACCTAACGAGAAGCACTACCAACAAATTCCTCTGAGACCAACACCTAGATGTGTATCTATTGGTTCATGGTTTCAAGTGAGTCATAGAATGTAATGTTTTGCTCATCAAAGAACCTTTGCAACACTCCTAGTCCCTTATTTATAGGCTCAGACAATAACGTAAAATGTAAAAAACAATCCTTAAGATATTAATATGACTGTTATCAAAATTTTGAAGGGAAAATGTGATCCTGTGGATTAATCTATTTTTTGTGTATTTTTTTAAAAATATTATTTTATTTTGTATGTTTGATTTTGAATACAACATGGTTTCAAAAAGTTTGTTTATTGGCCTATATAAAAAAGAAGATGTGGTATGATTGCCAATGAGACAACTATCCACAAAAGACCAAAATGACATAAACATTAACAATTATAGGTCACTGTACGGCCTTCAACAATGAGCAAAGCCAATACCGCATATAGTCAGCTATAAAAGGCCCCTATAAGACAATGTAAAACAATTCAAGCGAGAAAACTAACAGCCTTATTTATGTAAAAAAATGAATGAAAAACAAATATGTAGCACATAAACAAACGACAACCACTGAATTACAGGCTCCTGATATCAATAGTCAATTTATACTTCATTGAAAATTAAAATTTGTGGTTTCCCTATACCCAAGAAATCAATGAAATTGGTATTCAATGATAAGAAATGAATTGTAAAATTACATTTCAACATTGACTACTCAGTACTGTTAAACAGGGAAGTTCCCATGAACTGTGACATTCAAAGTTTTCATGTGAAATTTTCATATTTGAAAAGCTGAAAAGACAAATTGTCTGTAGTAAGAGATTATGCCACCATAACTTTACAACTTTCTTCACACTTTTGAAGGGAATTACACTGACTATTTTTACCTCAGGTGCTTGTCATGAAAACATTTCCATCCTGTCGCAAGTTCAATATAGTACAGGTTATTTCTCTGCCAGGGGCTCATTTACTACTGTGTTAAGTTTCTGTCATTACATTCATACGTAGCAAGGTTTCAAAACCTCCATGAGGTCCTAATGCCTCTAGAAGGGGTTTATAGAATAGGTAATTATGGGCCAATATGTACAGAATAAAGGACCAAAAATATGAAGAAACGAGAGAAATAGCCAAAACACATATAGAATAAGGAATAATGAAGTGCTGAAATATTAAGCATAATAAATAAGGGTAAAAGATAAAGAGTACTGAAAAGTTGTCTAAAAAGTTAATCATATGGAATAATAAAGCAATGAGGGATCCCTATCTATGCCATCACATGGCACAAAAGACTTTTTTTTCATATGAAGTTCTATGTTTTTGAGTATATTTGTGCTTTAATATTGCCTTAAAGTATTCTATCTCCTTGAAATACCTTTTTCAGGGTATATATAAAGTAGGTTATACGATTGACGATTCCAAGTGTAAGGTTAATGCCTCTCATAGGGGAAAACCCCACAAATTGGGTTGAAAGTAGGGGGTGTGTATAGTACATTTCCCATTCACCATATGTATTTAGGAAATAAGTTGGCATGGCGACACTTTAAAAATTTAGCCCCAAATTTTTTCTTTAAAAAAGTTTAAACTTTTAAATATGGCATTGGTCAGCTGTTTTTGGTATATATGAATTTATGGATGTTGCTTTGAATGCTGATGCCTTGAAAATAATGAAATTAAATTTAATGTAATTTATTTCCAGAAAAATGTCAAAAATTTTGGAAAAAAATTACGATATTATGATTGATTCTTTCTAGGATTCTTTAAATACCACAAGATTGTACATGTATTATGACAGTGTCATTCATAGAACAATATTACTCACTAAGGTTGGGTGAAAAGAATAAAAATAAATCGTGTTATATGAATGCCTTGAGTTCAGATGTGTCTATACTAATGTTTGAACATTATTATTTTGTCAGGAATGTTCTGATTGGCTAGTTTTAACTTCCTTGTCTAATATGAGATGTATTATGTCAGATGTTAAACGGACAGATTTGATTTAGGAGGGTCTGAGTGAGGGGTCCTTCATTTTTAATAGTTTTCTTTTTACATCCTCAAAAATAACTCTTATGCTAAAAATTAGTCTGTAATTATATGATTACTTTAATCTGTACATTGACTTTACATGTATCTGTAATCTGTAATAAAAAAACATGTATCACCTAATTCTTTTATTAAACACAGACTCTTATTCTTCTGATTGGCTGACGTTATTTTGTTATGAGCCCATAGACATAATTTAGTCATGTGACCTTGACGTCATCAGCGTTTTTTCATTGTTTTCTACAGTTTAAAAATGGAATTTGGAATTAAATTATAAGAAATTACTGTAATATTTTTTCTGTCTATTCGAAATAACATAAAAAATGTGGTGCACACTGTTAAATAACTCGCTAAGCGCGTTATTCAGTGTGCACCACATTTTTTATGTTATTTCTACATAGACAGAAAAAAATGTTACAGTCATTCCTTAATTAATAAATTATTTTTGCTTGTTTTTCTCTATTAATTAAAAATATATTTTTGCAATTTTTTTTATTCTCCCCTCTTTTAACACCATCAAGAGCTTTATAAATGACTTAAAATGTACTATTACTTTAGTATTTAAATAGACTGTGGTTCTGGTAAACATTCATGAATTTGTGTCCTGATCAAAAATAATTGTCTAGATCTGTGATCATGGCGATCATTTCAAAGAATTTAACAAAAGAAATAATAGAAAAAAAAATCAATAAAAAATATCTGATTATGTTATATATTGGATAGTTTGTGTATAAGATAAGTATCAAAGTCCAGTCAAAATATGTCAAAACATTTTCAGTAATCATATTCCTCTTTTAATTGACACCTAGACATCACTTCCTGTGCGGTTAACGTGATAATTACATGACTTTATGTCAGCGTTTCTTGACCTGTGAATTAGTAATGACAAGCAAATATTCTCTAAAGTACATTTGATAAAGTGGGAACAAAATTTTCCACACAAATACACAAAGTTTCGATTTGTAGTCTATAAGTAAAAGTCCTTCAGCTTTTGAAATAAGGAATTGTAAACAAAACTGCAATATTAGAACTTTTAAAACAATTGCACATTTTTCGGAAAATTAGCAAAAATATGAAAGTTTTAATTCAGCAGACATTCTTCAAATTGCTGCAGCAAAATCATGAAAGTTTTAATTCAGCAGACATTCTTCAAATTGCTGCAGCAAAATCATTGAAATTTACAATTGTTGATGTATAAAATACCCACAAGTATCTAAAGACTTATAGTGTGCTAGATATGGAGTAGGACCTGCTTTCCATTTCAAACACCTGATATCACATCAATTTTCCTGGATTAAACAACAATTGAATTTTATTTCAACAGTATCATGATGGCCTTGTTATTTACTCTTAATGAATAGTTATGTCCCCTTCATGTTGTTAAAGTATGAACAGCAAAGAAAAATCCTTGCCATGTATAATAGTGTGGACTTTGATATGTTGCCAGAGGGCATAGACTCAAAAGACTGGGGTTATTTATGATGGCTTTGAGTTATATTCTTCCATAAGATCAATTAATCAGTACTCCTTTGATGAAATAATGAAGGTACCAAGATGGTGTCATTTAAAGGTGACGGTGAAATATGTGTGTAAGCAATATATATATACATGTGTGGTCTAAAATGTCTTGGGAAAACAATCTTGATGGAAAATTTTAACTACTTTCTGCAATATCATTGACCCATATTTTGATGTTGTACATACATTCTATCAGAGTTTAGAAGCTTTCCTCTTACATGTCTTACAGAGGGACGAAAGATACCAAAGGGACAGTCAAACTCATAAATCTAAAACAAACTGACAACACCATCATCCATGGCTAAAAATGAAAAAGACAAACAGAAAAACAATACATGTAGTACACATGACACAACATAGAAACTAAAGAATAAACAACACGAACCCCACCAAAAACTAGGGTACACATTTATGTGTTTTATAGATAACAGTGTCCATTGCCAATCCTGGCTTCTTCCCAGGAATAAACACTGGCAGCCACAATATAACCAATAGTACTGTTAGTGGCATTAAACATTGATGGTCAATGATTGTCTAATTACCATATGTTTACCTGTACAGTATATGTATGGTCAATAGGTTTTGATTTTATCATTATTTACAGGATATATACAGACATGCATACAGTTTTCTAGGAGAGTTACTGTATCTGACCCATGAGTTTCCATTACCCAGGGAGATATACTCAGGAGCTGCTTGGACAGCATTCTATACATGTTGTAAGGACGAAAGTAGGTTGATAGATCCTGACTTTACCCCTATTTTTTGGTGGGGTTCTTGTTGCTTAGTTTTTAGTTTTCTATGTAATGTTTTGTATAAGGTTGTATGTCTTCTAATTGTTTTTAAAATTCTTTTTTTGCAATTGCATTGTCAGTTGTTTTTAGCTTATTAGTTTGAATATCCTTTCTGAATCCTTAACCCCTCACTTACTTTTGTTTAGAATAAGAAGTTGTTTTATGATAGCCAATCAGACAAATATTCACCTGTATGACCTTTAACAATGAACAAAACCCATATTGTATAGCCAGCTGTAAAAGGCTGCAATATATAGAAATGTGAAACTGTATACAAATGAAATAAACAACAGCCTGATTTATAATAAAACAATAAATGAAACACAAAAAATAAGGGATAGGAACCAATAACATCTACCAACTTACAGACAGACTTTGGACAAGCACAACACGAATATAAAAATGAGAATGGAAATAGGGAATGTGTCTAAGAGACAACAACCCAACCATATAACAGACAACAGCAGAAGGTCACCAATAGGTCTTCAATGCGGTGAGAAATTCCTGCACCTGCTGAAAAAAAAAATCTTTGTAATCCCTCAATCTCCCCCTTCCCCGGTACAGTGGTGTAGCAGTATAAAGAAAAAGATATACACTATACTGCTATAAGAGTATAAAAAAAACTCACAAAAACACAAACACACAAGGTAACAATTAAAGAGTCTTGATCATACATAAAATATTTGCCACTGGATGTTAAGCAATCTAACAATCAAACAATCAATTGAGACACTGTAGCTCAAAGTGGGGATATTAGTTTAGTATTACTATATTTCAAATTTCCTCATGTTTTGATTTTCAGCTTATTACATGGGTGTAAACCAGGTACCTATGAACTTCTTGCTACAGACCCAGGCGGAAATGAATAAGATCACCAAAGAAAAGAGGCACATGATAAGATACATTGTTGAAGGGGTTTTCCCATTTGATGATAGATTCTGAAACAATGCATTATTGGAATTTTCATTTAGATGAGATGAATATTTACTATCTGAAAAATGTTATCCCTTTGGTGATTGGTGCACAGACAGAGCTGGAAAGAGAACATGATTTGAGGAGCTTTACTTGAAAACATTTTAAAGGTGTTTTCTTAATTGTGATTTCAACTGAAGAAGATCAGTTATAAAAGGAACTTGGTACAGAAATTATTAGATATTTTCTTTTTATCTAAATGGTTCATCTGTAGTTAAGAATCATGTGAAAAAAATGTTCTAATACTATACAATGTCATTAACTGGAGAAAGATTTTCCATATGACTACAATGTCATTAACCAGAGAAAGATTTTCCATATGACTACAATGTCATTAACTGGAGAAAGATTTTCCATATGACTACAATGTAGTTTTTATGCTATATTTATATTTTTTAAAAGCATGCTTGTTTATTTTTGTGAAATTACTATTCATTGTAGTATATTGTCAGGTCTTCAGTGCAACTCCTTCAAGTCATATTATGTGGCCTGCATGTTGAAAGAGAGAAATGTTTAATATTTTTTTTGCTTATAAAAAATAAATTTCATTAGTATTTTTTTCTTAAACAGATGTGTACAAGAAATATCATTGAAGATTATTTTAAAAAAAAGTTATTAGAATAAGAGTGAGTAGAGTTTTAATCTCCTTATGTTGTTGCACTTTAAGACGGGAAAGTGCACAATCAAATCATACTAATTTCTTATCTCTACTTTAAAGAGTAGAAACAACATGATGCAGTTAGTTGACTTTTCTTATAAATCATATCCATATGATTGTCAATCAGTTTTTTGCTGGCTTTGATGTAGAATTGTTAACTTCTTTATACATTGTGAGTGACACTCATACAACATCTATTTATTTATGCTTGATTTTCAAGTTTCAGAATGATAATTATGTGTATAACCATACTACCATAAGTGTTCAATATTAATTTTAAAACTATTTTGTTGAAAATAACTTAATTGTGCATGGATAATGAATCTTATCTAATCTAACAACACTCATTATATTGCTGTAAATTCAGAAATTATTGCGTGCATTTATTATTGAGATTTTGTTATTTTAAACTTTAATGCGAATTTAATTTTTACGGTTTTAAGAAAAAATCCTGCTTAATTCAGAGAAAACATTACAAAATGCGAGTTGTAAATATTGCATTTACAATTCTGTCATATTATTCGCAATAATAAAAACCTCGCAATAATTTCTGCATTTACAGTAAATTACAATGATCATGATTAACATTAAAAAAGGAGGACCCCCAAAGAACCAATTATGCAATTAAGACTTTTGTCTGAATGTGTAAATTTATTTTCAAATTGCAGAATGAAAGCAATCTTTACCTACAGTACTCACAAGAGCTTTGATTTCATAGAACTGTTTATAATTATACAAATGTTTGTCACTGAGGCTCTTTAAATACTTCTAATAACATGAGCCACAGTATTATGAATATATCAAAAATTTTAAGCAGATTTTAGCCTATTATTGTAAGCATGGGTGTATTTTTTGTTTGATCAATTTGATGCTTCCAGATATTTCAGAATAACTTCTATGATAAATACTAATATGTCACCTTTTTAAAAAAGTCTATAGTCTTGGCCTGTTGTACTGAAATTCAAAAGGTCATCCATTTAGATCAACTGTTTTTTTCACATCCAAGTCTCTCTATGACTAAATTTTAAAAAATATTTTTGTTTTGTTTCAGTATTTAAGATTTTTAATCAAATTCAAAAAGAAAAAGTAAATGCACCTGTAATGCTGTCTACAGCCAGATTTATTTTACAGTAGTTCATACACTGAACTAAATCTATCATTCTACCTTATCAACTGCGATAAATTCAGAAATTGTGTGTCCATATGTTATTGCGATTGACACAAAGAAGACATTTCAGGAAAGGCTGCTTATGTGAATCACAAGTTATTGCAATAATTTTTTAACTCATTAATTTACCATATATGTTAGAAATGACTATTTTTTTACACAGTCATTCTGTTGAATGCATTTTTTTTAATTTTTTTTTTATTTCTTATAGGTTAAAACGTTTTTTCCATACAATAAAAACCTATGTTATTAATGAGATTGAATGTGTTTAAATATTATGCCTCGCTCAACCTCCCAAGAAAGATTCCGTTAAATTTCTTGACTCCTATCTTCCATATATAGGTATGACGAAGGTGAAAGCTAGATTGACATATAAATAAAAATGAAGAGGTCCCCATATGATCCACGATGTACGAAAATCTATACTGTTAGTTTTTAAGAGTTTTGAATTATGGACCTAGTTACATTTTGAGGCTAATTTGGTCCTTTTAACTCATAACTTAAAACCAAAAGAGTGTCATATTTTTTTAATAATCTCATTTTTAAGCATCTGAATGGAAAGTTTTTCAGAACTAGAGGCTCTCACGAACCTGTATCGCTCAACTGATTCTACCTGGGTTTTTGAAATCATATAAAAAAAATATAAAATTTGGCTAAAAGTAACAACACAACCTCATAAGGAAAGGAACATTCAGGCTATGTTTGATTTCATTCAATTCAGTGGTTCTCTAGAAGAAGACTTTTGTATGCATTTCCCATAGGGTCAATATGTTAAACTAAGTCCCCCCACTGGCGGCCTCTTGGATGATGGATCGGCTACAAAGTAACAACACTTGGTCAGAACCTCATAAGGAACATTCATGCCATGTTTAGTGTCATTCCATTCAGTGGTTCACTAATAGAAGACATTTGTATGTATTTCCCATAGGGTCCTATGCTAAACTAAGTCCCCCACTGGCGGTCATCTTGGATGATGGATCGGCTACAAAGTAACAACACTTGGTCAGCACCTCATAAGGAACATTCATGCCATGTTTGGTTTCATTCCATTCTGTGGTCTCTAGAAGAAGTCATTTGTATGCATTTCCCAAAGGGTCCTATGTTAAACTAAGTCCCCGCTGGTGGCCATCTTGGACAATGGATCGGCTACAAAGTAACAACACTTGGTCACCACCTCATAAGGAACATTCATGCCATGTTTGGTTTTATTCCATTCAGTGGTTCTCTTAAAGAAGTCATTTGTGTGCATTTCCCTTAGCCTGGTCCTATGTTAAACTAAGTCCCCTGCTGGCGGCCATCTTGGATGTTGGATCGGCTACAAAGTAACAACACTTGGTCAGCATCTCATAAGGAACATTAATGCCATGTTTGGTTTCATTCAATTCAGTGGTTCTCTAAAAGAAGATATTTGTATATATTTCCAGTGGGGTCCTATTTTAAACTAAGTCCCCCGCTGGCAACCATCTTTGATGATGCATCGGCTATAAAGTAACAACACTTGGTCAGCACCTCAAAATGGAACATTCATGCCATGGTTGGTTTCATGCCATTTAGTGGTTCTCTAAAAGAAGTCATTTGTATGTATTTCCCTTAGGGTCCTATGTTAAACTAAGTCCCCCGCTGGCGGCCATCGTGGATAATGTTTCGGCTACTAAGTAACAACACTTGGTCAGCACCTAATAAGGAACATTTATGCCATGTTTGCTTTCATTCCATTCAGTGGTTCTCTAAAAGAAGTCATTTGTATGCATTTCCCTTAATGTCCTATGTTAAACTAAGTCCCCTTCTGGCGGCCATCTTGGATAATGGATCGGCTACAAAGTAATAACACTTGGTCAGCACTTCATAAGGAACATTCGTGCCATGTTTGGTTTCATTCCATTCATTGGTTCTCTAAAAGAAGTCATTTGTATGCATTTCCCATAGGGTCCTATGTTAAATAAGTCCCCCGCTCATATCCAACTAAGTTAGACATCACGTGACTTTTGTGACGTATAATAGCCGCCATTTTGTATTATATTTCCCCATATAAAATGCATATATGCTTCAATAAAGTTTAATTTTCTCATAAACCTGATCCGTTTTCTTACTTTTGCAAATCAATCCTTGATATTCAAACATATTTCTATCAAACAATGTTGGTCCTAACAGTTTAATTTTTTATTTAATTCGGTCAAATCGGAATCGTAAAACATGAACTTTTTCTCGTCATTTCTCCGTTGACGCAATGCTAAATTACCGATACCCATGTCTACTTTTACAACAAATAAAGAAATTCTGTAAATAAAACACAAACTTTGCAAATCGATTAAGTATATTCAAACATACAGCTAGCAAGGAATACTACTTAAAACAGTTTAATTTCAGGACAAATTCGGTCAAACATCGAATTAAAAAAGGGAATTTTCCGAGATTTTTCAAAATGGCGGCTGATGTATCATATGAAAATGTTGCATCAAATCAATGATTTCTATAGTAAGACTTTCCTAGATTATATTTAATTTTTCATAAAGAATCTCTGATGTTTCTGTTATTTTCCTTTAGTGATATTTCGATATCATTGATTTCAAAATTTCTTAATAAAAAAAAATATTTGAAGTGTGACACGGGAACATTTATTTGACAGATATGAATCCAGGAGATACTGTTACCAGAAAATAGTTTGCAAAATCTATAATAAAAAAAAATCTCTTTTTTTTAAAGGTGTTTTTCAAGTTTTCTGTATATTTTATCTTTCTTTAGAAATATATTTATACATTCCTTTTAGAACAAAAAAATATGTTTTCATCCTAAGAGAAAAAACACCAATGACCTATTATACTAGATAAATGTTCTATACCTTTAAAATTTCATTCCTTGACCTTACTTGGGTTATAATGTTACATCATAATATATTGTCAGGTAGACGTGTAAACCAAAAGCAACCAGGTGACATTCAACATCCTGTCAGTGTGTATACATGTATTACCAGAGTTTAAATTTTGTGATATACAAAAGTTTTCATAAATGTACAAATAAATATCTTCTCCTTCACGTGTCAAATCAGAAGAAGTATGTTTTATATAAACTTTAGGAAAATATGAGTATGATGAAAATTTCTTTAAAAAACTTTTTTTTGCTTAAAAGGCATTCAAATATTTATATGTTTCTATAATTATTTCAAAGAAATATTCTGATTAAAATTTAATTTAAATGAATTTCGATCATTGAATATGATTTTGTTGTAATTTATTTTTTAATTCAATATTTAAAGATAAATCCAGGCAATGAATCGATATAAAGTTTAAATTGTGTAAAAAAAGAGTTTATTGTATACATTCCAACAGAGAGTTATAATACGATTGGTCTGGCTTTAACAATATTGTATACCCGATATTATCTCTCGACAGAGTTATCGGTCCTGAATAGGACTGATATAGTTGGGTATGGGCGGCCATCCTGGATGATGGATTGGCTATAGAGTAACAACACGTGGTCAGCACCTCATAAGGAACATTCTTGTCATGCTTTGTTTCATCCCAATCAGTGGTTCTCTAAAAGAAGTCATTTGTATGCATTTCCGATAGGGTCCTATGTTAAACTAAGTCCCTTGCTGGCGGCCATCCTGGATAATGGATCGGCTAAAAAGGTACCAACACTTGGTCAGCACTTCATAAAGAATATTCGTGCCAAGTTTGGTTTCAATCCTTTGAGTGGTTCTCTAAAAGAAGTCATTTGTATGCATTTCCCATAGGGTCCTATGTTAAACTAAGCCCCCTGCTGGCGCCCATCTTGGCCATTGATGATGGATCGACTACAAAGGAACAACACTTGGTCAGCACCTCATAAGGAACATTCATGCCATGTTTGGTTTCATTCCATTCCGTGGTTCTCTTATGCCTGCGTCACACTGTCCCGATATTTACGCCAATGGCAACACGATTATGGAAATTTTCAAATCGGGACTGATCGTATCCAGATCGGGCTATTCGTAGTGCCATCTTTAATCATCGTAGAACCATCGGCCACTTTTTTCTAGCCTTCGGGGACAACTTCGGGAAGGGTTCTAAATTTTTATACGACCGCAAATTTTGAAAATAATTTCGTCGTATATTGCTATCACGTTGTCGTCGTCGTCGTCGTCGTCGTTGTCGTCGTCGTCGTCGTCGTCCGAATACTTTTAGTTTTCGCACTCTAACTTTAGTAAAAGTGAATATAAATCTATAAAATTTTATCACAAGGTTTATGACCACAAAAGGAAGGTTGGTATTGATTTTGGGAGTTTTGGTCCCAACATTTTAGGAATTAGGGGCCAAAAAGGGCCCAAATAAGCATTTTCTTGGTTTTCGCACTATAACTTTAGCTTAAGTTAATAGAAATCTATGAAATTTTGACACAAGGTTTATGACCACAAAAGAAAGGTTGGGATTGATTTTTGGAGTTTTGGTTTCAATAGTGTAGGAATTAGGGGCCAAAAAAGGGCCCAAATAAGCATTATTCTTGGTTTTCGCACAATAACTTTAGTTTAAGTAAATAGAAAATAATGAAATTTAAACACAATGTTTATGGAGGCTACACGATGTTGACATGAATATCAATTATATGGTCATTTTTATAAATTTTCTGTTTACAAAACTTTGAATTTTTCGAAAAACTAAGGATTTTCTTACCCCAGGAGTAGATTACCTTAGCCGTATTTGGCACAACTTTTTGGAATTTTGGATCCTCAATGCTCTTCAACTTTGTATTTATTTGGCTTTTTAACTATTTTGATCTGAGCGTCACTGATGAGTCTTATGTAGACGAAACGCGCGTCTGGCGTATAAAATTATAATCCTGGTACTTTTGATAACTATTTACACCACTGGGTCGATGCCACTGCTGGTGGACGTTTCGTCCCCGAGGGTATCACCCGCCAAGTAGTCAGCACTTCGGTGTTGACATGAATATCAATTATATGGTCATTTTTATAAATTTTCTGTTTACAAAACTTTGAATTTTTCGAAAAACTAAGGATTTTCTTACCCCAGGAGTAGATTACCTTAGCCGTATTTGGCACAACTTTTTGGAATTTTGGATCCTCAATGCTCTTCAACTTTGTATTTATTTGGCTTTTTAACTATTTTGATCTGAGCGTCACTGATGAGTCTTATGTAGACGAAACGCGCGTCTGGCGTATAAAATTATAATCCTGGTACTTTTGATAACGATTTATGACCACAAAAGGAAGGTTGGTATTGATTTTGGGAGTTTAGGTCCCAACAGTTTAGGAATTAGGGACCAAAAAGGGACCCAAATAAGCATTTTTCTTGGTTTTCGCACCATAACTTTAGTATAAGTAAATAGAAATCTATGAAATTTAAACACAAGGTTTATGACCATAAAAGGAAGGTTGGTAATGATTTTGGGAGTTTTGGTCCCAACAGTTTAGGAATAAGGGGCCCAAAGGGTCCAAAATTAAACTTTGTTTGATTTCATCAAAATTGAATAATTGGGGTTCTTTGATATGCCGAATCTAACTGTGTATGTAGATTTTTAACTTTTGGTCCCGTTTTCAAATTGGTCTACATTAAGGTCCAAAGGGTCCAAAATTAAACTTCGTTTGATTTTGACAAAAAATTAATCGATTGGGTTCTTTGATATTCTGAATCTAAAAATGTACTTAGATTCTTGATTATCGGCCCAGTTTTCAAGTTGGTCCAAATCGGGGTCCAAAATTAAACTTTGTTTGATTTCATCAAACATTGAATAAATGGGGTTCTTTGATATGCCAAATCTAACTGTGTATGTAGATTCCTCATTTTTGGTCTTGTTTTCAAATTGGTCTACATTAAAGTCCAAAGGGTCCAAAATTAAACTTAGTTTGATTTTAACAAAAATTGAAATCTTAGGGTTCTTTGATATGCTGAATCCAAACATGTACTTAGATTTTTGATTCTGGGCCCAGTTTTCAAGTTGGTCCAAATCAGGATCTAAAATTATTATATTAAGTTTTGTGCAATAGCAAGTCTTTTCAATTGCACAGTATTGCGCAATGGCAAGAAATATCTTATTGCAAAATATTGTGAAATAGCAATTTTGTTTTTAATTAGAGTTATCTTTCTTTGTCCAGAATAGTATGCAAGAAATATCTAATTGTAAGAATTTTTTTTATTTGGAGTTATCTTTCTTTGTCCAGAATCAACTTAAATCTTTGTTATATATACAATATACAATGTATATTCACTTTTTACTACCAACTGATAAATTAAAATAATCTTTACCATTCAGTGATAACAAGCAGTTTTTTTACATCTTAATATTTTATGATGTATTTAAATGAGTAGTAATTGTTGCAAACTCCATTAGAAATTTTAATTGAGATTAGTTTTGGAATAAGGGAAAGGGGGATGTGATTAAAAAAATTGGGTTCAATTTTCTCATTTGAAATTTCATAAAGAAAAAGAAAATTTCTTCAAACATTTTTTGAGAGGATTAATATTCTACAGCATAGTGAATTGCTGTAAGAGAAAACAAAAATTTTAAGTTCATTAGAACACATTCATTCTGTGTCAGAAACCTATGCTGTGTCAACTATTTAATCACAATCCAAATTTAGAGCTGAATCCAGCTTGAATGTTGTGTCCATACTTGCCCCAACCGTTCAGGGTTCAACCTCTGCGGTCGTATAAAGCTACGCCCTGCGGAGCATCTGGTTTAAAATGTTAAAAAATCCCCGAAGGTGCGTCCGATGTTGAGGGTTCGTATTGAGTTTGTATCACCATCATCACCATCGTAATGTCACCGGGAATGCATCTTTGAACATCGTATTGCATTCGTGTTTCCATCTTTTCGATCGGGCAGTTTTGACATTACGATGTCTACACGAATGAATCACGAAGCTACCGAAGGTCTTACGATGGCAACACGACTTCGTGACATCGTAATCCCGTCGTGTTGCCATCGAATAAAAGTACGAAGGCGACAAGATGGAAATACGACGCCAATAAATCCAGCAAAATGTAAGTTAATTTTCGCGCTAAAATACATTTAAAGTGCCATGCACGATATGCACTGGTCAGTCTAATACGAAAGTTAAGAAAGATGTTCACAAAACATGGAGCTCATATCATATGATTCTATGAGAACAAGAAAGGCGACAGCGTTGTTTCTATTAATTCAAATGGAACAAGAAGGGCAGCTATTACAGGCTCAGGATTAACTTTTACAAGTAAAAAAATATTTTTTGTCAATTTTCCATATCGAGTAACATAATGAAAATCATAAACGCGCCTCGTACACCAACACTTAAATGCATCGTAACCTGTACATGACGTGTTTTAGACATCGTATGGCCATCGCGCCATCATTGTAATCCATCGTGTAGCCTTCATAATCCATCGTCTAGCCTTCGTGATCCATCGTGTAGGCTTCGGCTGAGATATGAAGCTTGAATACGCGTCTTCGGTTAACCTTCGTATGTCCATTTTTTGCTATCGTATATAATTTCGGCACCATCGTATAGACTTCGTTATTCATCGTACTTGCTTCGGTCACTTTTTGGTATTTTAACGAGATCGGGACCAACTTAGTACGAACTTACAATTTTCGCACTCGGGTGTCCATCGTATATAAAAATCGGGACAGTGTGACGCGGGCATAAAAGAAGTCATTTGTATGCATTTCCCATATGGTCCTATGTTAAACTAAGTCCCCCGCTGGCGGCCATTTTGGATGATGGATAGGCTATAAAGTAACAACACTTAGTCAGCACCTCATAAGGAACATTCATGCCATGTTTTATTTCATTCCATTTAGTGGTTCTCTAGAAGAAGTTCAAAATGTAAAAAGTTAACGACGACGACGACGACGTACGACGACGGACGACGGACGTCAAATGGTGAGCCAATAAAAGGGTCCGATGACCAAGCCTGCCAACCAACATAGCCAACATGGCTAAAAATAGAACATAGGGGTGAAATGCAGTTTTTGGCTTATATCTCTGAAACTTAAGCATTTTGAGCAAATTTGACTCAGATTGGGATCTATCTGGCCTGAAATTTTCAGACAAATTAGACAACCCGTTGTTGGCTTGCTGTTCCTGAGTTGGTGATTTTAAGGAAGTTTTATTTTTTTGTTATTATCTTGAATATTATTATGTATAGAGATGAACTGTTTACAGCAATAATGTTCATCAAAGTAAGATCTACAAATAAGTCAACATGATCAAAATGGTCAATTGACCCTACAAGAAGTTATTGCCCTTTAAAGTCAATTTTGAATAATTTTTCTTACATTTTTGTATTCTTTTACAAAAGTCTTTTCTGAAACAATTAACTGTTGAGAGGCAAATTTAACCAAACTTGGCCACAATCATCATTAGGTATCAAGTTTTAAAAATGTGTAAAATGATCCTGCCAACCAACCAACATGACAGACATGGCTTAAAATAAAACAGTTTTTGGCTTATCTCTTTGAAACTAAAGCAAAAGTATAAAGGTTGCATTGATTTATGCATCAATTGTAAATAAAAATATCAGGTGAACAAAACAGACTACTGTCGACGAGACTCTAGTTTATATATTCCGTAGCTAGTGTCCCTTTAAGTAGAAATGACCAAGAAAATTATTCACCAGGCACTAGTATGTTAACATAGCTGTATTTCACCAAAAGGCCATGTGAGCTTTTGCAATCATTCGGAGTCTGTTATTGTCGTCCATCCATCAATCTGTCTGTTTGCTGTTGTCATAAACTTTTAAAAAATTCATCTCCTCCTACATTACTTAGCTCCTGTTACCAGTTTAACCTGAATGTTCTTTAGGTATCTCGTTTTAAAAGTTATCTGGTGATTCGATCCCACAACAAACAGGACTGGTGTTGCTAAAAATAGAACAAAGGGTAACACAAAGTTTTTGTGTTATATCTTAAAAATTAAAGAAGTTCAAGTCAATCTGAAATGGGTTAACAGAACTTAAACATTATAAGCAGTTCAAGGTCTATCTTTTCACAAATGTTTTGAAAAATCTTAGTACCAATTAAGGTCATTCTGTTTTTTAGCTCACCTGGCCCAAAGGGCGAAGTGAGCTTTTCTCATCACATAGCGTCCGTCGTCGTCGTCATCCGTCGTCAATAACTTTTACAAAAATCTTCTCCTCTGAAACTAGTGGGTTAAATTTAACCAAACTTGGCCACAATAATCATTGGGGTATCTAGTTTAACAAATGTGTCCGGTGACCCGGCCAACCTTCCAAGATGGCCGCCATGGCTAAAAATAGAACATAGGGGTAAAATGCAGTTTTTGGCTTATAACTGAAAGGAGGTGAAATTGTTTATCAGGTCAAGATCTATCTGACAACCCGTTGTTGGGTTGCTGTCCCTGAATTGGTAATTTTAAGGAAATTTTGCTGCTTTTGGTTATTATCTTGAATATTATTATAGATAGAGATAAACTATAAACAGCAATAATGTTCAGCAAAGTAAGATTTACAAATAAGTCAACATTACCAAAATGGTCAGTTGACCCCTTTAAGAGTTATTGTCCTTTATAGTCAATCTGTTACCATTTTTCGTAAATCTTAGTAATCTTTTAGAAAAATCTTCTTCTCTTAAACTACTGGGCCAAATTTAACAAAACTTGGCCGCAATCATTGGTGTATCTAGACAATCTCATTAAAATCCGATGTTCTGATACGCTACCCTCCGTATCAGAACATCGGATTTTAATGAGATTGTGTATCTAGATTGAAAAAATGTGTCCTGTGACTCAACAAACCAATCAAGGTGGCTGTCATGGCTACAAATAGAACATAGGGGTAAAATGCAGTTTTTTGCTTATAACTAAAAAAATCTGACTGCAGGTGAAATTGTTTTACAGGTGAAGATCTATTTACCCTGAAATTTTCAGATGAATCAGATAACCGGTTGTTAGGTTGCTGCCCCTGAATTGGTAATTTTAAGGACATTTTGACGTTTTTTGTAATTATCTTGAATATTATTATAGATAGAGATAAACTGTAAACAGCAATAATGTACAGCAAATTAAGACCTAAAAATAAGTCAACATAACCAAAATGGTCGAGTAACCCTCTAAGGCGTTATTGCCCTTTATAGTCAAATTTTAACAATTTTCATAAAATTTTTACTAACATTTTCCACTGAAACTAACTTGGCCAAGTTCATTATAGATAGGGATAATTGAAAGCAGCAAAAATGTTTAGTAAATTAAGATCTAAAAACACATCACCATCAGCAAAATACAATTTTGTCATGAATCCATCTGCGTTCTTTGTTAAATATTCACATAGACCAAGGTGAGCGACACAGACTCTTTAGAGCCTCTAGTTTTTATTATTATAATGAAAACTTACACAGACAGAGAGAAATTGTAATCAGTAAAAATACCTAAACAATAAGATCTATACAAATAAGTTAAGTTAGCAGAACTTGTCAAAAGTTCCTTCAGGAAGTAAGTATCTTAAAATAATGATTTTACCATCATTGCATTTTTATGCCCCACCTACGATAGTAGAGGGACATGATGTATTCTGGTTTGTGAGTTAGTACGTCTGTTCGTCCGTTCGTTTGTTCGTTCATCCGTTAGATCGTTCGGAGGCCCCACTCGCACTATCAGTTCCTATGTCCAGTGGACCGTGAAATTAGGGTAAAATCCCTAATTTAGCATTAAAATTAGAAAGATAACATCATAGGGAACATGTGTACTAAGTTTCGAGTGGATTGTGGATTAAAAAAAAAATACCTTGACAAAAAACTTTAACCTGAAGCGGAACAGACGGACGGACGGACGGACGGACGTGTGGACACATTCTTGTTTTCTTTTTATAGCTTTCGGTTATCAAGATTTTTGTTTCGGTGATAGAAATGTTCAGCTTGAAAATATGATCTACAAAAAAGTCACTAAGGATGAATTGTTAGTAACCACTTGCAGTAGTTATTCACCTTGAAAGACTAATTTTACTATTGTTTTGCCTGTTTTGGAGAAACTATATTTTTTTTTAGCTCACCTGGCTTAAAGGGATAAAAAGGTTAAAACAACGATAACTACAAGAACTACAAATAAGCATGCGCCTGTATGGCTGTAATCAATTGCACGAAAGGGGGGATGGCATACGTCTTTACCAGGTAATTGATTTAGAGGCTGAGCTGCATATTTATTCAAAATTAAAGAGTTCTTCTTTACTGCTGAATGGGGTCTTTATATTAGTCAAATCTTTGCGTATGATAAGAGGAGAATTGTACCTAGGCATATCTTCTTTTGAACCCCATTGACCAAAGTACGTTTTTATCGCTTTCACATGTGACGTTAAGCAACCAACAATCAACCAATAGTGCATCTCTTACGTAATATCCAGAGTGTGTTTGGTACGAAGTGGTGAATTGAAAATGTAGTTGTCTTATTCATCAACATGTAATGTTGAATAATCATATCGGAAGTGCATATGATGGTCGACGACGCATGCAAATACTTACAAAAAGTTTCAGCAACGATTGAACATTTTAAAAACAGATAGATATATGGTATTTTTTTTGCAATTATCTTAGTAAATCACAACACTCAATGTGTTTCTTGGCATTTAGAAAATAACCGTGACAGTGAGCTTAGAAAAAAACCCAGTGACTATTAAAAAAATATTTTAAAAAAAAGGCGTTTAGAAAAACAACCATTTAATCAATCGAAATTCTACTGTATCTTCATAGACATTTATTGAGATATTTAATATAAAAATCATTAAGTTTTTAGGAAGATACCGGCAATGGACATTTGAGTGATAATAAAGGACGTCTGAACGTCAGAGTGTTGGACATTTGAATGCCGAAATTGTATTACCTTTGATCGAAAAATAATATATGCATAGTACATTTGAGCGGGGGAAAAACAGATGCTCAATTTATATAAAAAGTATCACAGGAAATTTCGTCCTTTTTGAAAGTTTAATCGGTCCGCAGCGCTAAAATCTGTATGATGCTGACGCTTAAATTACCATATGTGCATTTTGTATTTTCGCTCAAATGTCCTTTGCCCGCAGATAATTTCCATAGACCATCAGCTCGCACATATTGACATTAATGGAAGAAAATCAATACGGGATGATCAAAATTCAAAGTTTGAAGAGAAACCGACGAGAAACATTGCAGAATACGAAAAGGGAGCTACTATTTGATTTTTATGGGGGTAGGGGGTGTCTAGGATGATATTTGCCAAAAAAGGCAGGACTGACAATTAATATAAATGAAGCCAGGATAAACTAATAAAAAAGGCAGGACCAAATAGAGAAAGAAAATAAAAGGGAATCATTGAAGCATGACTCTGATGCCCCCCTCCCCCCAAAAAAAACCCAAACATTTATGAACATGTATGGGTCCGCCACTGTTTACAAATAAAATTAGTTGTACTTGGCTTTACTTAATACCGTAAATTTGGAAAATTTTGGCTTAGGGATACGAGGCATATAAACTGTTAATTTTTTCTTCTCTCCATATGATTAATAATAAGGAAATACTTTATAAATGCACCAGTCTTTACGGTAACGGCCCGAGATATTGATGTTATGCTATGTTGTGATTTGATTTTTTTAATCAATTTCGTCACATCAGAATCCATTTAATCATTTAATTGTAACTTCGAATTAATTGTTAATAAGTAAAAAAATGTATATATAAAGTTTATCATTTGTATATCAACGATAATGTAAAATTACATGTTCAAGACGTAACCATAACGGTCTGGATATATGTAATATACTTGTTCAAAACTTCCGAGTAATCCATCAATACAATTTGGCATTTGAGTACCGTGGGAAATGTTCAATTTTACTGAATTTTGAATTGAATTAAATTTAATTAAATAGTCGAATAGTGATCATTAGTTTATCCTAGATTTTAAAAATTCAATAGAAAATAATTTAAAAACACACATTAGACTTTCTTTGATTCGAAAATTGTGAAAGTATTTTTTCTTCAATATTTATCGAACAAAACTATAATTTGCGCATCATCCTTTAAAAAATTATTGTAAATATGATAAATGGATAAATGTCCAGAATTTTAGAAAAAAAAACTCGCACTGAGATCAAAACTGCCTCTTCTTCACATAAGAGGGAAGCTATATGTAAACATATTCCCGAAACTTTGTCGGAAATGACCGAATGATGCTACGATTGCACGATAGCCTGAAGCAACTTTTTGACATTTTTCTGGTTTTACGAAAAGTTATTCCACGGAAGGATAGCTCAGAAATTGCGGAAGAATTTCTCACATGAAGATGATGAAATGAATTTTCATAAGTTTTATTGAAAAAAGTCAATTAAAATGAAGGGAGATATTTTTCTGGTGACTTTTGTTTTATTTCTGTGTTATTTTTCCGTTGATGGTAGTGGATATTTAAAAAATCCAGCATCCCGTAATTCTATATGGAGATACTTTGGAGCTGCATCATTTGCTAACAATATTATTGCGAACCACGATGACATGAACGTAAACTGTGGAGGTACCTTTGTAAGTAGATAGATATTATATTGTGCTCGAATTGGTAAATATTATATACTAGTCAACAAAATTTATGGAAAAAATTAAACAGATTTTCGATAAATTTCGAATTACAAGCTAAAAAACATATACTCAAATTGTATTTTGTGCTGATGCGGCATGAAGCAATATTCAATTAACCAATATCATTAACATACGTTATGGTCAAAAACGCGATTTCAAGTTCTTTTTATTTTGGATATTTATTAACCGGTTATTTATTAGTTTCTAATTTGATCTTGACCCGAAATTTAAAAAGCGATAGCAGAACTGAAAAAATTAAAACTGAGACATGCACTTATTAACATAAGAGATATTTAAATAGTTAATTCTTAACTCATAAAAAATTGCGGAGAGTTGAATTTGACCAAAGTATGTTCTTCCTTTTTAAAACTTGGGCAGATATTTAGGCAAAATATGTATTTGATTTTGCAAATACATGTTTTTCTATGTATCCTATACCGTTTTATTTTTTATTAATTTTTTTTTGATAAACTTGAGATTAAATTTGTCAATCGTTAATTGTATTGACTAGTATATTTTGTATACTTATTTTATTTTCATTTCATTTTAAGTTGAAATACACTTTTGCTATGAACGTTACACTCAATATTTATATCTATTTTCAAAATGTCAACGGATTGTAATGGTTTCAGAGGCGGATTTAAAGGGTGCCAAGGGTGCCCCTTCCTCTTGTTGGAAAAAAAATGGTTGATTATTATATATAGAATCATTGTAGCAGACTGGAGTGGGACCCCTTTCTGAATTAAATTAATAAATTACTTACATATCTAAAAAGAAGACATTATTATTATTATTATTATTATTATTATTATTATTATTATTATTATTATTATTATTATTATTATTATTATTATTATTATTATTATTATTATTTTAAAATATGACAATATCAATAATAAATCATGACAACACAGAAGCGCTGACTAATTAATCTGTAAAATTAATAAATAAATATTTAAAATTGGAGAACATATATTTTTATATTTATCAAATTGTTGTTTTTTTTTAATTAATGAGCGTATTTTTGTCTTTGCTTTTTCCTATAATCACCACGTGTATTGCTTTATTTCTTTAATTACAAAATCAACAAACCAAGTTTTAATTTTACATTTGTTGAAACATCCTGTCACGTGTGACATCACAAACTTTTATCAGAATGACAAATGATAATTTTCAATATTGGAAACTCATGATTCACCTAAATTCGATTCAATACTATATTTTTTAAGTTTCATCTCAAAATAATATTTAATAGTATACAACATTAAATCAGTGTACAATATGAATATAAAATAAAAGGACCATTCTAAAACAGTAAAAATTGAGCAAATTCTTCATTAAAGCACATATTTTTTTATTAATATTAAAAAAAACATTTCTACGTCTAATAAAAGAAAAGTTTAAAGGCTTTTTTCATCTGTGAGTAAAACGCTCATTGCTGTTTATAATCAAAAGATAGAAAATCACAATCAAAATGTTTTCAAATATTTTCCTAAAATTGTCACACGTTAACATTGCATGGACTTCGCCGTTTGATGTCAATTTTCAATGCTTCCTGTTTCGTTTCCTAATGATGCCATTTCGCATACATCTTTCTCTGACGGCAAATTGTATTTTCAATGACAACATCATACTAACTGATCGTGCTTGACATAATATTATCCTCTACTGAGGTAATATCTATGTATTCTGTAATGTGACACAAATGTTCAACATTGTAATCAGAAAATGTTTTCCTTATATAAAAATTCTACGCACTTGTGGTTTCTACGCAGGATAAATGCCCAACTGAAAACCTTTCTGTTTAACTAATTAGAACTTATATTGTTCAAACGGTACCAAAGTTGAGTTAAAAATTGCATTTTATTTTGAAAGATGGTTATGTAATTAACATCAGCTGTAACTGCAGCGTATGGATGAAATTTACAAAATCCAAATAAGTATAAGGAGTTGATTATTCAATGATAAAAAAAATTTAGTAGTTTTACAATTACGTATTAAACATGTTCTAAAATGTACATATTTCCTCTTTTTCGATTGAATAATCATAAAATCATCTCTAAACCATTTATCTTATCATGCATTTAATAGAGGATGCAATTCTGTTTATCGCCTTCAGTAAAATAATCACATCATCATCATAAAGAAATATGCAAACTTGATCATATTTATTATCAACACATACTAATATCATATCAAGTGCGAGACTGTGTCATTTATAAAGAAATTAAATAGCATAGGTGATAATGGACATCCTTGGGTTAAACCATAATTGTTGACATTTAATCATTCTGATATATGCTAGTAGATATATAGGAAGATGTGGTGTGAATTTTAATCAAACTGAACCTAACATATTTGTATAAATAGACTGTATAGCAGCACAAATTCTGCTGCAACACCAAGCCTATTTAGCTTTGACCACAATATTTTTTTTGTAGTATCATAGAACTTTATGAAAACAATAGATATTTACTCGTACTGAATTAAAACTCTTGAAGAACACAAAAAACTATGGAGTAGATGGTATGGGAGATTTCATATCTATTTTTCTGACAGTTTTGAAGCGGGGTACGACCATAATTTGGCCCGTAAACAAGACATTAATGTATTGAATATTTCGCATTCATGTTTTGCCGGGATGTGATTTTCGTATTTGCCCAAGGGCTTCAAGCTTCGTGTATCAAATACAAAACTGCAAAATGTGCCAAAATACCTCATATTGAGGTCTATTAATTAATATTGAGATACAAGGAAATGTCTTAGCGATTTTGATACAAGATGTCTTTTCTTAGATGGTTTAAGTGTTTTAAAAAGAGGTATCAATAGGGGAAAACAGACAGATTGAAATATTGTATGAGTGTCAATGAGAAAACTTTCCATCATCCAAGTCGCAATTTGTAAAAGTAAAACATTATGTATAGGTCAAAGAACAGTCTTCAACACGGAGCATTGGCTCACACCAAACAGCAAACTATAAAAGGCCTCATGTACAGAAACTTAAAATTGTTTTAGTTTAATATTGTGTTAGCTAGTGCTAAAAGGGATCAAAATCAGATTTATTCAAACCAGCAATCTTACTAAAATACAGATTCTGAGTCCAAGCTTGTCTTACAATACTCCATGTTACTTTCTGCTCTAGTACTAGTTATTGGATCAGCCAAAGAAACACCAACCAATGAAGTTTAAGCCTTCAAATGTTGTAAGGTGTGTATTAGCCCGACAAAATCAGAGAATTCCGAAAGGTCATAGATTGGAGCGTTTTCATATCCATCATTTTGCAAACCTTGAACCTGTGATTTAATCAGATTTTTCATACAAGTTAAATCCATTGTATATACTGGTACTCATATAAATGTTTTTCATGAAAAAATCATTAAAATGGCGGTTAAATATTTACACTAGGTGGACGCAGTTCAGCATTTTTTATGTAGGGCAGGCAGAAGTGTTCATTGACGTATAAACATAAAGGCAACAGTAGTATACCGATGTTCAAACATCATAAATCGATAGAAAAAAACCAATTCCGGGTCACAAACCAAAACCGAGGGAAACGCATTAAATATAAGAGAATGACGACACAACATTAAAATGTAACACACACAAAAACGAACTAAGTATTAGACAAAATCCGATGAGAATAACAAATATAACATCAAAACTTATACCTGAATTTGGGATAGAAAAGTACCGTGACACGTACTCATTTCATACTCATATATTCCTGTTTGATATTTTTAGGTTAAAGATCACAATGACCTATCACAGAAATGCGGAATATGTGGAGACCCTAAAAATGGACCGCTTGACCACGAAGACCCGTCAAAATACGCAAAAGGATATATAACTCAGGTATACCACGAAGGCACCACCATCAATGTTACAGTAACCGTCACAGGAAAGAAAGAAGGTGGCTTCTTCATGCTGGACCTCTGCTGTCCAGCGGGCAACAGTCCAGTTACAGAGCAATGTTTTCAACGTCTTATATTTAAGGATACTAATTCCAATACACTTCCAATCAACAACTTCGAAGGGGATGGATCATTCGAAGTAATACTTCCACCTGGAGTGACCGGTGACCGTTGTGTAATGCGTTGGATTTGGATTACAGGTAAAACAGAAATGCTAAAGCAATTATTCAAATCAAAAATAAATTTCCTGAAGAAAAATAAAATTTATACAGTCGAAAATGCTTGAGCAAACTTGCTACCTCTGTTCACCTAAAAGTTCTTTAAAAATAAATAGTTAAGTTGTTTTGACGACAAATTAAAAATGAACATGTCAATGTTTTATACATCATATGTAAGTATAAAAGGTTTATAAGTTCTTAATTTCACTTCGAGAAATTTCAAATAATTTTAGTGATTTAAATCATGTTACATATTGATTTTTTTTTTAAAGAAATGAAAAAGTTTAAAATTTTTGAAATTTGAAATTTACAATATAAAACAAATGCATGCTAATTTTATAGCAATGCAGAGATACTAAAGAAATATCTATCAATGACAAATAATGTTTTAATATACTTTAGATTATTTCGAATAAGTAGATTTTAAGTTCAGTTCAGTATATGTGAATATAGTTCCGAGAAACTATTTTATGGCGACATGAATCCCAATATTGAATGATTTAAAAATTATTTGACAGTTATATTCTTTAGTTATTACAAAACCGTAACGCACACAGATCTAGTTAATAGGCCATATTATACAAAATCTTTTTAAGAATATATTCAAGGGAATGTATGATGGGTAATTGTATTTGCGTAAGCTTAAAGAAAGAATAGGGTGAAAACGTCAGATATTTTTCGCTGGAACACGTTCAAGTACTTTTTTTTTTTTTTTTTTTAAATCGGAGTAATTTTTTTGCGCTTCTCGTGGATTATGGTTTGCAGACGATTTTAACACGAAGCTTAAAGACAGAAGAATAAAAGGTAAGACAACTGCTTTAGTATTTATACAAATATTTATAAACATGTAGCTATAAAAAAAAACATGGATTTGTATATATACATCATTTATAAACATGTAGCTATCGAACCAAATATCATTTTGGTTTGAAACGAAGGTATATAAACATGATTGTAGCTCAATGATGAAAATACGTGACAGTGAATGACAAGACACATTCATTGTATGTGAAGAAAAACAGCAGAGCCTAATATGCTGATATTGCACTGCCTGTTGACTTGGAGCTGTCTTGATGACGTTTACAATAGTATAAAATGTGTGTCTTAATTTATATTGTTTACTTTGTTTTGCATAGTTACAACAACTGCAATCATGAGATATTCTATCAAAACTGTTTTACAGCAATGAATCGACTGCAAGCGCAACATGTATACGAAAGATTGCAACAGAAAAATATTAAAGATAGTAATGAAATCACGTCTATTTTGCTTTTGCGAGCTGCATGCTATATGAAATGGAATGCCCAACATTTACTTTCATAAATATAGATGCAAAATTTAGTTTAGTTTCAAGTACTGAATTACAGCCAACTGCAACTTGAAGGTTCTTGTACGTTTTTTGAAATACAATATTTTTGCGTGTTTCCCGTTTAAGTAGATATAGGAAGATGTGGTGTGAGTGCCAATGAGACAACTCTCCATCCAAATAACAATTTAAAAATTAAACCATTATAGGTTAAAGTAAGGTTTGTTTTGGAAAAGTTGACCTTTGCCATAAGTGGAGAAACGGATTCTACATCTTTAAATAATTTATTATTATATTCAGCTCTCTTCAAGCCTCAGCTTAAAAATTTGACCGATTCAAAATATGAATTTACAAAGAAAGATTGGACAATTTTAGCTCAGATTTTCTGATCTGCTAGAAAGAACTGACATTGTATTGAAGATTTCCGGGGGGGGGGGGGGAACGAACAAACATTGCAAACGAAGATTATCCTTTTAACTTTTGCATTATCCAAGAGAGACATATACTTCTTAAACCACACAAAGAATCATTCTTATATCAATATAATCAAACAAAATGTAAATCATCGACCTAAAATGTGAAATTTATCATTCACATTATCAATAATTACAAGTGTGGACACAGATCAATGGGGATGGAAATTGTTGATTTTTAGAAGACTTAGTACTTTCTAATTGCTGAAAATAGGCGAATCTCTAATGGCCAATAATTCACTGCTGTCGAAATTTGAAATTATAGATATTAATGATTTACAGCAACACTGAAACATGATTTGATTTTGAAAAGTTACAATCTTGAAACTCGGGGATTGATTGTTGTTTGTTAAATTCCAGTGGCAAATGCTGCATGCTTATTCATACAAAAAAATCAATTTAACAATTACTTCAATTTGTATTATGTTCAAGGCAGATCAAGACACCTATATAGATTCTTAAAGTTAGTGTGCCCAAAGCATCGGGTTTAACCTCCTCGTCCCAACCGGACGTGACTGTCTATACTCCAAACTGTCGGTTGTTACTAAAGTATAATTAATGTATGGGATGGTAAATTCAATTTATTTGAACCTATAAAAAAGAAGATGTGATATGATTGCCAATGAGACAACTGTCCACAAGAGACCAAAATGACACAGACATTAGCAACTATAGGTCACCGTACGGCCTTCAACAATGAGCATTGACAGCTATAAAAGCCCTGTTCAGTTGAGGCCTTTTTGTTTAAAGAAGCGTGAGTGCAAAATTCGTTTTGTAACCTTTTTTTGCCACTAAAAAGAAATCAGGTGAAACCCTGAACTTATTTGTTTAGCTTTTAGTTTAAGATTAAATTTGGCCTAGATATGATATACCGAAAAATAAATTGGTAAAATGTACACACATGTATACACTTTCTAAAATTACATGTATATAAATAGCCTGCAGTTAAATGTCAACCATATCTATAGCTATCTTCATTTTCTCACACGGAAGTACATATAAGTTAATAGATTTGTAATTACACTTCAATCTAATAGTTTGCTGCATTTTTGCTGCACAGCATAATTTTTGGCGCTTATAGACAATTTTTGCACATATTTTATCAAAGCCTTTCATAAGGCTTATTGTTATTCACTCGCTACATTTTTATGCGTTTTTTTCATTTAAGGTACTCACAGATTTGTTTTTACATTTTAATTTAACATTTTGCTACTTTTTTGCTTCATTGCATATTTTCTGCGCTTATGAAATTTATTTGCACATATTTTGCCAAAGTCTTTGATTGTTTTTCTCTGACTTATTTTGTATTTCTATATTTTGATGCGCTTGTGCACTATATGAGCATCAATATGGTGAGTTCAAATTCTTAGATGCTCTTCTGCTGCATATTATATGCGCTTAAAACATTTGCCCCATTAGCGCAATCGTAGAATAAATGACAACAAACGCATAGAAAAATAAATGCAAGCACGTATATTCAGCAATTTACAACCTGCGAATAAGAAGCGCACATATGCAATAGGTAAGCATAAATTTATAAAAGATATAGACAAACATATTAAAAAAGGTTTCAGATGTAAATAGATTGTTCAATTTTTATATCAGATGAAACATGAGACCCAATAAGAAAGAATCATTTGAATTCAAAAATAAAATAGAATATTCTAATTTTGGATGTAACGTGTCTTCCAATTAGCTGAAATGATTTTGTCTATTTGCTCATAGACGTAATATTGTCATGTGACCATGACGTCATCTACGTTTTTTCATGATTTACTCCTTCATATCGTAATTTAGAATTAAATTATAAGAAATTACTGATTTTTTTTTCTGTCTATCAAAAAAAAACAAACACAAAATTGAGCTGCAATCTATTTGTAGGTGTTATTTCTTCGAAAACGTAGGAAAATATATTAGGTCGTTCCTCAAATAAAATAATACAATCTTTGGTGTGAGAAGACAGATTCTTCTTTACTTCAAAAATATATTTCATTGCACAAATGAACAAAATAGTTTCAAAAATATCTTGGCCCCAAATTTTTTCTTTACCGAATATATCGATGATGTCAGCAAATTTTGTATAAATTATTATTTACGAATCTTCATAAATAAAAAGGTTCCTTGCTTAAAGTGATAACTTACTTAAAGCGTCAAAGCTGGTTTTTGACAGTCGTGTTATGCTGCGCTCACGATATACACAGAATGAATTTGTCAAAAGAGCCAATAATATAAATCTTTGACAGATATGTAGATTCCTTTTTTATGCATAATAATTTGCAAGGATCGAAGAATGAGTGTACAATAAATTCAATCATAAATTTAAACAGTGTCATTTTGAATCTTTTACAGCCAACGAATACAGTTGCGACCCGACAGGACTTTGCGGAGTGGGATACTGGGAGCAACCAGCTTTTGTAAACTGCGCAGATGTCATCGTTTTGGCTACTGGAGCACCAATACCACCAGATTTCGAATATCCTGATTACACATCGACCTACAGTTCAATCAATGGAGGCGGTGATAATGGAACTTCGTCAACATCAGCGACACCGGTCCCAACTGACCTGTCAAGTGTCCCAATTGGAGGCTCGACAACACCAGTTGCCACTACTACAATGTCCCCGACTACTTCCAACGGAATATCAATCGTTACCGTCGACCCAACAGGCGTAACGGGGACTACTGATACACCACCAAGCACCCAAAGTCCTATTATTGGCCCAGTTGGTCCAGTAATTGCCTCATCTGGGTTAGGTCTTCCAAGTTTGGGATTTTTCGCACCGTTTTTACCATTTGGGTTGCCGGTTTTGGCAAAGTTTGGTTTTGGATGGTGGGCAAATAGACAGGCAGGAGGTGTTGCACCGCGTATTAACATCCCACCGCCCCCTGGTCCAATTGTATATGAACCAATGCCGCTCTTTGGAGGTCCTTCCTACGTTCCGGCACCTGTTCCGGTTTCTAAACATTACAAGTCTTATGGGAAATCAGAAAGCGTACATGGATATGGAAACAATTATAATAGTTATAATGGTAACTATGACAACAACAATTACGGAAACAACCGTAACAGTTATGGTAGCAGTTATGGTAGAGGCAACTATAAAAAATAGAAAAAGTAAAAATATGGTATAAATGATATAACCATATTCTTCTCTAACAGTCGTTAGAATACTAGGTATATCAAAAACAGGGAATGAGGTTTGATATTTTATTCATGCAATGTGTTAATTGAAATCTTATGTTTTTATATTAAATTTTGTAGTATAATTAATGATGTGACAAAAAAATACCATATTTAAGATGCCAAGGCTGCTTGGAGTTTTTAAAATTATTCTTTTTGCATTATGCATATGCCACGTTTGGTTTTCAATACTTTGCTGAAAAATGACCATGCACTTCCTCTCTGCTGCTCCTAAATAAGAAAAGGATGCTTATACTTGTTTGTTATTGTATATAGGGTAATAAAGAGATTATACAAATTGTCTTATTTTATTTTCGAAACCTCGAAATTTTAATTGTACTGCCAATCAAGTGAACCTATGTTCTTTTGGAATTAGAACATGGCTTTGTTTACCCGGCCAAAAAGACCGTCATATTCTTTTTAAACTAAAAGGCAAGATGTGAATAAAGTATGATTGAATGATGCTAAAAAACACAAACTCAACAACAAATTCAAATAAAAAAAAATACATTAGAAACCAGCTGAGCACCGTAAGTGTTGTAAAAAAAAAATCTAAAATCTCACCACATGATCAAATCTTTTAAAATGACACAGAACACGAAACCCAAATGTATAGATGTTTTTTTAATTCATCCTAAATTTGAGAAAATAACTTAAGTTGTAAAGTATGCTTTGTTTTCCCGTATGCGATATAGTAATGTCTGGATGGGGCCCTTCATAACGTTCACTCTTTTTTTTTTTTTTTTTTTATCTCATCTCATTTCAGTCTATTCTTTATTTATTTTAACCGTTATACTCTGTTTTATCTATTTCAGCATCCTATTATTCTCCATTCTTTATTTCTTTGGCTTATTGTTCTCTATTATTTTTATTTTTGTCCTTAATCTGTACCCTTTTCTATTATTTCTATTCTTTAAAACCCATCCAGATTTGTGTGAAGGTCAGGGTAACACAAAATGTGGCTGTAGTGCTAGTATGTAACACTAAACATTGTCTTTGCAAAAAGTCAGAAAAATGTGTAACAGTCGCTATCATCCAAACATTACATATAGCAAAAATAATTGTCATCTTCAGTGTTAATGTAAATGATTTAATTACAATTATAAAACTGTAACTGTTTAAAGTGCATGCTATATTTTATATAGAAAAAAAATCATCTGTTTGATATTTCCAGTCGTAAAATTTTGAGTACATTCCATTCAGTTTAAGTCTTTTTGGCATTTTGTAAAATGCCTTACAATTTTTTTCAGGCATTTTATAAAATGCCGGAAAAAAATAGTCAATTTGTAAAATGCCTAAATCATGCAGGCATTTTACAAAATGCCTAAAAAATTCAGTCATTTTACAAAATGCCTAAATTTAGAAATTGCCTGTAACATATATAACTTTTTTGGTCTTTTGAAAAATGTTGTTTGTGCTGTTTTTAGACCTTTCTACAACGAAATTTGTTTTACATGCAACATTTTCAACTATAATCCTACTTTCTAAGTTAAACCTACACGCAGTTAATAGCACACAACGCCACACTGACAAATGATTTAAAATTACAACAATATAAAAAAAATGACATTCGGCAGAACACAAATAAAAGTGTATAAAAAGTTCGTTATGATTGCCAATGTGACAATAGAAACTCTCAACCAGGAACCAACATGACGTAGAGGTTAGCAACTATAGGTCACCGAGCGGCCATCAACAATGAGCAAAACCAAACTGCAAAACAAGATATAGTAGGCCCCTAAAGACATATGTAAAACAATTCATACAGAAAACTAAAGGCCTGATAAATTTACAAAACAATTAACGAAAACAAATATGTTATACAATAACAAACAATAACCACTTATACATAACTTATAACAACTTATAACATGAACATTATGCATACAAAGTAGAACATTCTACAGGCATATACATGAGTAAGTTTTTAAACACACTGAGAATACAATAGATATAAGTATGAGTGCAAATGAGACTCCAAGTCACAATATGTAAAAGTTAACCATTATAGGTCAAAGTACGTTCTTCAACACGTAGACTTGGCCCACTACAAAGGGCCAAAAAAATGACACAGATAACACAGATAAACAGACAAAAAAAATAAAAATATTGATATGATTGAAGAAAGACATGTAACTAATGATTGCATCCACCGATATTAGAGTGAAGAGTGGAATGGTTTCATCCACCGATATTAGAGTGAAGAGTGGAATGGTTTCATGTCACCATATTTGGTTTGAGATTGCTTACACATGTTACAGTAAACAAAATTATGCTGTGATGACCCTGCGTACAACCTGGGTGTCTAGAATGATCTTTGTTATGTATGCTCGATGATAACCGTTTAAATAGTAAACAAAATAAAACATTCGAGCGTTTACAACCAATATGACATAAAAAGAATAGCAAAAGACCAAAATGATACAAACATTAACAACTATAGGTAACCGTACGGCCTTCAACAATGAGCCCTTATTTATGTAAAAAAATAAAATAAACGAAAAACAAATATGTAACACAAAAAGAATTAAAGGCTCCTGACTTGGGACAGGCACATACATAAATAATGTGGCGGGGTTAAACATGTTAGCGGGATCCCAACCCTCCCCCTAACCTGGGACAGTAGCCATACTATAGTGCTCCCTATTACATATACCTGCAGATTAAGTTTTTGTAAGTAAATCAGTGTTTTAAATAGTCAGTTAGTCTTATTAAAAAAATATTTTACTGACTAATTATACATCTATTCCTGAGCGAATTAGACGAAGTAGTATGTTACATTGCCCTCATGGCCTTCGTACGGCAGTTCAAAGGAGAATATACTAATGTTTAAATCTGTATAGCAGGAAAATGTATATGTAATTTTTTTATGCATGTCAAAATGATATGCAATGCTTCTTCGTCAATTAGCTGGTGATAGGTCTGCTTTGCTTTGCTTTTTTTGGTCTTAATCTTAATATTTGCAGCATAGCAACACTAAATCGTACGTTTCATCATCATTACTATAAGTCAGACCAATTATTCTACTATTATGTGCCCGTCTGCCTAAGAATAGTGGTGACAACATGACAAAAATAAACAACCCAATTTGACAATGATTTTAGTGCATAATATGTAGTTATGCACAACAATAACATTCATTTCCGTTTTCTGTTCTGGTAATAGAAGATACAATTTGGTTGCAATGCACTAGAAATTAACGAATAAGGGGAGATAACTCTGTAATTTGCTATCATTCTAACCAATTTTCTAACCAAGTTATTTGATATTACCAGACACAAACAAAAGACTAATAATTTTTAACTCAGGATGATGGTTAGTATTAAATAACATGATTAGCTCGGTGTTTTTTTTTCTGATCATGTTTTGATTTTTACAAAGATTGGCACGTTAAAATGATAATGTCTCAACATGAATTGAACCTTTATCCTTTTTTCGTTTAATTGCAATCAAGGTGGTCACAATGGTCTTTTATCATTTTTTTTTTAATTATATCATTTTTGTCAAATTGACACATCGGCCGAGAAGGCAAGATCATGGACTGTGTTCCCTTTCAGCAAAAACATCATGTAAAGGGAAGTTCTTGTTGTAGGAAAAATGCTACTACTTTTATTCCCTAACCCATCTCCGTATTCTGCAATCCCTATGCTACCATTGTTGTATGACGCACTTGCAAAGTCAAAATCATTGCCAGATTCCACTAAGTCATGTCTGTGTCATGTGCTTTGCAAACGGCAGTGAGCAATATAGAAATAAGCAAAAACGGTATGATAGTCAATGGGACAATTATTCCCAGTTAACTAACAGACGTCAACAAATATAGGGTTCTTATTGGCCCTCAGCAATGACCTAAACCCATACCTTTTAGTAATCTATAACAAACCACGAAATGACAACATTGGATGCAAATAGCGAATAGTGAAATCCAACATCCATATGAAAGCTAAAACAACACATGGAAAACTATTCAATCTACGACAACAACTGCAATGTAGGCTTCTAGTACCTTTGGACAGGTGCACACATAATATGGCGATGTTAAACATATTAGTGTGTGCTCAATCCTTTCCTCAACCGAGCCACTGGCGTATCAGCACGACATTAAAACAAACTTTAAAAAACATTTAGAAAATATTAGACTCGTCGGAATGATACTAGGCTTACAGAAGTCCAAAACAAAGGGACAAAAGAAAACAAGGTACCGATATAACAGATCCGATTCTAACAAATATGAGCCTGTTATCCAGAAATCGTCATGATTGCAATCTGCCATCATTATTTTCGTTTATTTTATGTCATGTCTCATGCCTGTTTTTGTCTTTCGTCTGACTATATATAAGGTAGGTGTTTTTGCTCAGTTTTGAAGCCGAACAGATTCTTAAGTCCACGTCATCCAGACAATCCGGGATATTTTCTCATTAGCAAACATACCTTTTACACCTAATCCTAATCTTTAGGCAATGGATTAACAAGACTGATATTACCCTATAATCTCTACAAATTCAGACGCTATAATATAATTCAAACAATATAGTCCCTAGTGTTAACAGAGGGTTACTTGCCATTAATTTCTATACCCCTTCCTAATTTATTTCTCCATGACTAATGCCTCAAATTGCAAGTAAGGGGAGAAATTACACTGTAAAGAAATTTGAGTCCAGAATTTTAAAGGAAAGTAGTAATTTGGTCCAGCTGAAAAAAGGTTTAAAGTTAGCCCTTCGGAAGCTGTCAAAAGATTTCAAGAAGCCCAAACATAAAATTGTCCATATTTTGAGTTAGAGCCGATGAAATTTTTCTATAATTTTCTATAATTTGTCCCCAAAGTAGTACAACACACTGTAAAAATTTCTTTAAGAAAGCGCAGGTTTTTTTTCTTTTCTATTTTCATTTATTTTCTAAAAGAAATGCACTACGAAATAATTGTGGTCACGGACCAGTTCAAGCATACTCTTTTTTTTCTTCAGAAATCGGCATGTTTTTTCTACCATTTAAAAGTGCATTCCACGATGTGTCTCATTTAACTCTCAAATATGAAAGGGCATAACATCTGAAGTTTTTGTTGGTGTTTTGATTAATCATACTTGCCTTTCGTTGTATTTTGTGCATTTTGCTTGCGTTTTGTGTCTCGAGATGTGACATGAAGGCATGATCAAATACATAGGACAATTCTTCTTGATAGGCAAAGAGGCTCCACATGATGCCTGAATGGTTGCTTGCATTATTTACAATTCGAAAAAGAAGGGATGGCATAATACAGAAAAAGTGCAACCTTGTTTAAAGGAAAGACCATTTAACTTCAAAAGGGGGATATGTTTTTTTTTATAAATAAATATTCTGATGAGAAAAAATATTTTGGTCAAGCAAATGACAAAAAATGTTCTGAATCCAGATTTTCCCCATACCTTAAAGTGTTAAATTTTGAAAAAAAATATTTGATTAATAGCGTCGAAAAACTAAATAAAAATGTTTTCGAGAAAAAAATTCTGACTGAGAAAAAAAACCACAACCCCTCCCCCTTTTGAAGTTAAATGGTTGCTCCCTTACTTCTGATTTTACTGGAAACATACAGTTCATCTGTATAAAACATTTTGAAAAACATTTTGGCTGGCATCACAGCTAAGTAAGATCCTCCAGAATCATTTTTTCCATGTATGCTGCAAAACGCTTTTTACACAATCTATGAAGTTGATATTAGTTGTTTCCATCAGTCTATTCACCTTTAAATGATATTATGTGCAACGTTTCTCTGTATTTTGTACCTCCAACATTCATGGATTTATTGTTTCTGTTTCTGTTAATGTTTCGATTGGATAATCTGTTATGTCTTATCGTTGTAGTCCAAAGCATTATAAAATTGATCCCGCTAACATGTTTAACCCCGCCATGTGTCTGTCCCAAGTCATGAGCCTGTAATTCAGTGGTTGTCGTTTGTTTATGTGTTATATATTTGTTTTTCGTTCATTGTTTTACATAAATAAGGCCGTTAGTTTTCTCGTTTGAATTGTTTTACATTGTCTTATTGGGGCCTTTTATAGCTGACTATGCGGTATGGGCTTTGCTCATTGTTGAAGGCCGTACGGTGACCTATAGTTGTTAATGTTTGTGTCATTTTGGTCTTTTGTGGATGGTTGTCTCATTGGCAATCATACCACATCTTCTTTTTTATATTTCCATACCATCATTGTTTGAATGAATATTGTATAATAGTTGTATAAGGTTCTAGATTGTTAATTAAGTTGCATATCACTGTTTTTGATATACTGTGATGTTGATCGTTGATGGGATATGTTCGTTGTTGTTCTGCGGTTTGCTTGTTGTGTCGACTATTATATTTTTTGTTTGTGCGTTTCACTGTTATGAATGTTCTTGGGTGTGTTTGTGTTATACTTCTGTCACTTGTGTTGTAGCGATATTTTTTTTAACATCTTAATAAGGCTGGAAGTTTTGCAAGGCATTTAACCAGCATTTTTTCTTAAAATATTCTGTACAAAATCAGGAATATGGCAGTTGTTACAAAATAGTACGTTTCTATGTCTGTTGGCGTTTGTTTTTGTTGCACTTTGGTGTTCCTGTTGTTCCTTTGTATTCCTCCTATAGTTGATATGTTTTCCTTGGTTTAAGTCAGTTACCCGGATTTATATTTTCTCAATCTATTTATGACTTTGAACACCGATATACTACCATACTACTGTTGCTTTTAGTTGTAACACAAATATATGGTTGCAACAGCTCTTTCCTTTAATAAAAACTCTTGTTCTTTTCAGACCTTATTATTTGTTACTGTTTTAACTCTCTCTAATAGTATTTTGCGGAATATTTTACTTGGAATCTGCAATTTATGAGATCACTTTTCGAAGACCATATTATAATGTTTCCGTCTGATCAAAACTATTTCATTTCATTTCAATCAATGTTGGTATAATGGTCTAGGGTTGAAAGCGGATCTTTAGATCTAATTTAAAGTCATGTTTGGGATTTATAGCTCAGAGTTTCCATGTGTCAAATTTAAGTACGTTGCAGCTTATTGAAGCTCTGAATAGTATTAGTTTAATAACAGCTGTGTCAGGACGATTGAGACCTGCCTTACCCCCATACCTATTAATGATCCCCTCCATTGATTTCATAGTGGCCAATATGATTTGTGTCCCTCTCCATGTGATGACCAAGTCAATTTATCTACCTCCTTGTGTGGAAACAATGTTCAACATATTATCAAATTGTTCAGCCAACAAATATCTACCAGATATTATTTATTTTCGATCATACTTCCATAACAGTTTTCCCAATTATTCTGTCATTATGGTTGTTATCATCATTCAACATTGTTAGAAGATATAGGAAGATTCCACATTGTTAGGTCTTCTTTTGATATTTCCTTTGCCTCAGCTTGGAGTATTTCATAGAATGCCGTTTTTACTTTTTTGTCAGTTTCAGTTGGTTTAAGAAGAATAAAATAAAAAGATTGGTACAATAATTATACTCTATATGTAACCCCATATCCGTTTAACTGAGGATAGTGTCAACTCCCGTCTGATTTAACTCATTTTTGTTTCTACCAGATTATGTCATTCATTGTCTCTCCTGTGCTGTTCTCAAATTTTTGTAGAAACCTGTCCACCTGCATTCAGTTATGCATAGTATGTGCAGATTTGTTTCCTATAGTTCTCTAAACTACTGCACTTGTGTTCCAGTCTCGTACATAGTACATACTTCATAAAAGCCCATTGGTTCTAATGTTCAGGATACTCTTTTGCTGGATCCATTCGTATTTGCAAAATTCTGGTGCTATTCTGATGTCACCAGAAAAGTTTTTGTTCTTGTCCATAGATGACCGTTTATGAGTAGAGGAAGTTTCCTTTTAGCCTAACCTCAAACTTGAAGGACCGGGTTATAATAGCAATATTTTTTAAATCGCATTTTTAAATTATGTATTTGAATCCAACAGGATTTTTTCAATATGGCAAAATTAATCGCGTTTTAGTCTTAAATGACAAAATCGCATTAATAAGTGCACGCAATCATTTCTGTATTTAATCATTTATAATAATAATGCATTGATATTAATAGTATATAATCAAGTTGAAGAGCAATACCCAATAGTGTATCATAATGACCATTAAATCAACAAAAAATATCCCACTATAACAAATAACATATATGATAGATATTATGTTCACTTTTGCACATTCTTAGAAAGTGTCCACGAAGTTTCATCAATATCAATACAGCCAGTTAGGAGTGTAAACAGACAGATGATCAGAAAAACAAACGGACAGGGTAACTGATGGTGGACGTTTCGTCCCCGGGGGGTATCACCAGCCCAGTAGTCAGCACTTCGATGTTGACATGAGTAATAATTATGTGGTCACTTTTATAAATTTCCTGTTTACAAAACTCTGAATTTTTTGAAAAACAAAGGATTTTCTTATCCCAGGAATAGATTACCTAAGCCGTGTTTGGCAAAGCTTTTTGGAATTTTGGATCCTCGATGCTCTTCGACTTTGTACTTGTTTTGTTTAATAACTATTTTGATATGAGCGTCACTGATGAGTCTCATGTAGACTGTATAAAGATCCCTCTCCTCGACAATATCAAGATCACCCCTAAAGGGCAGAATGACTACTAGCCACTTGACAAAACCTTTCATACGATGGTTTTTATTATTGCGAAAAACTCGACAGGATTATGAGAGCAACAATTAAATTTTGCATTTTGAAATTTCAGCACTTATTGTTTGTGTTTTTATGTTTTTGTATATTTAGCGATACTTTCTCCTTTTATCTGTAATAAATATTTCTTGATAAAATATATATTTGGCATATTTACTACTTTTCAACTGGTGTTGTATAATTGTAAATATGTTTACACTCATGTTTGATATGAATGTGATCAAAAATGAGTTCCTTTTGAGGATATTGTGAGTTTCATTCAACTAGTATATATGAGTTGATCTGTATAACATACTTAAGTTAGATGTTCACATCTTTGAATGCAGTCAATGTCTGTACGCTAACTAGTTACTCTCTTTTTATGACGTAATATTGTTTATTTTAGGTTATATAAAAATAATGTCACAACTAAGTGAAAAACAAGTCAATTTCCATTGTGTAACTTACAGTAATGCCCTACTAACACTATGTTCTACACTATGTGCGATAAAATTAAACCATATATACAACATACTAATTCCCGATTTGACAGTTAACATTTAAGCACCCAAGTTCATATCAAAACAATTTAATTGGAAGTTAAACAACATTCGTAATAAGCTTCTCCATTTTGTAGTTTAAACGACAATTTGTTTGTACATGTAAGTAATAATTCTCAAAAAGTACATAAAATGGAACAATTGAAAACAAATACTCACAAAGAAAACAGTATATCTATTGATGATTTGTTTCAGTTCTTAATATAATATTTTCATATTTGTAGCAACTGAATGGAATTGCGAAATGAACATTTGTGGGGTAGGATATGGTGCTCAACTAACTTTTGTAAATTGTGCTGACGTCACGATTTTGCAAACTGGTCAAGCTATCCCTACGTGGTTTCAATCGGCAGATTATCAGTCTCTGTATGCGTCCATTTATGGGACTGGACCATGGTTAACAACACCACCAATGCTAAGTACAGATAAAATCAAAGTCACAACAACTAAGAAACCTGTGCCACTGTCAACAGAAAAAATCCAAGATCCAACAACAACAAAAAACCCGATCATTATAGTTACTGTTCCTTTAACAACAAAGAGCACAGGTTCATCTACCACTGAGACCCCACCTTCTGCGGCACCACCTTTAGTTATCGCTACCACGACACCTGCGCAACCGACTGGACCAAATGGTGTGGTCATTGTTACCCCAGGACCATCTGGTACCACAGTACAACCAGGGACAAACATTGGTGCAACTACTCCTGGGACTGTTCTCGAACGTATATTCGGTGGAGTGTTTGGTGGAACCAATGCTGACACCTCTACAAACAACAACCAGATTGTTTCCTTATTGCCTCTTTTGATTGGGGCGTTGCTTCTTGGACCTTTCTTTGGTAGTTCTGCTTCTGTTTCTGATCCATCTTCTCTTATTATTGTTGACGCGGTAAATGAAGTTCCTATTGCAAATCCAGCCATAACAGGAATGGGGATGCCAATGTTTGTACCTGATCCTCCATCTGGTGTTGTGAATTGGCACGATACCCGAAGCTTTGCTAACTACAGACCATATGGAAAGGGAAACTCTGGCTCTGTTCGTGGGTCCTATGGTGGGAACTATAAACCATATGGAACAAAAATGAGTGGAGGGCATCGTATGACTAATACTGGTTGAAAGGAGCCATTGAAACTCATACATATATATATTTGAATATGTTAACGTTATTCTAATTTCGAATAAATACAGATGCATCCAAATATAGCTTATTTAATAGACCCAAAATGTATACAGAATCCATTGCACGTCATTTTCTTGCTCATCGTTCTTCATAAGATTCACCTCTTAGAAATAAGTAAAATTACAAAAATACTGAACTCCGAGGAAAATTTAAAAAGGAAGTCCTTATTAACCAAATAGCAAAATCAAAAGCTCAAACACATAAAACGAAAAGATAACAACTGTCATATTCCTGACTTGGTACAGGCATTTCCGTTTGTAGAAAATGGTGAATTGAACCTGTTTTGTTAGCTATCTAAACCTATCACTTGAACGACAGTCGCATGAAATTGGATTTCTTTTTAACAATTTGCCAAACTTACTTTAGGACATAAGACATCTTAAGATGTCTTTAACCAATTGATTCAGAATGACAACTAATCGTATACCTCCACCAATGTCATTTCATGAGAGGATTTTCATTCTACAATGTAACAATAAATGTATATCAATCGTCCAATTTTCAAAACTGATAAATTTCTGTTGTTCATGTAAAACAATGTGTTTAGGTATAATTAATATTGAAAAACTACGTGATTTTTTCAAAAAGAAAATTACAAGAGGCAACCCCGTTTTTTTTTATCTTCTATTGTTCTTCATTCTCAATTTTAAGACCGACTATCAAATGCTTCTAAAAGGGTGTCTAGAATTTGCCAATTTTCAAATTGTAGATCAAATAGAATGAGATAAATCAAGGTTATAAAAAAAGCATAAGGGAAATATATAAAATGTGTTCTGAAAACACCGAATCATTAAGAAGTTAGCTATATCATGTATATAGCAGAAGGGAAATATTAAGAATTCCAATATTGGTAAATTGCTTCCCATCTTTGGTCTTGATCACGAATTGATTGCTTGCTATAGTATAAAGTAAAATAATAAAAATACCGAACTGCAAAGGAAATAACGGAAAGTTTTTATAAAAGGTAAAAAAAGCTCAAGCACAACTAACGAATGGAAAACAACTGTCATATCACTGATTTGGTACAGGTACGTCCTTATGTAGAAAATGGTGGATCATATCATCACCAAAACGTTGTTAAAACAAGTTTACTATCTCAAGATTTTTTTATTTTTTATATCGATTTTGTCAAGTAACTGACCTCAAAATTGGCTAGAATATATTACCTTAAAATCTCATGAAAAGATGATAACTTCACAACTATAGTTTCCTCCTCTAGCATAGCCCAAGTGTAATTCTGTCCGAAGTTGATGCGATATTCTTTTAACACTCTCCCCTTTTCCTTATGGTTCTATATCGTACCTGTACGAGTTACATATATACGTATTCAATCAGATAAAAATTAGAATATATATTCGAAACCATTAGGATTTTTATCCCAAGTACTGATTCCTTAGCTTGATTTTGACATTATTTTTGAGAAATTTGTTTTTTAATGCTCTCGAACTACGAATTTGGTTTGGCTTTCCGACTATTTTGATACGCGCAATGTTTATACAGACGGAATATGCGTTTCTTTCTGTCAATTCATAAGGAATGTTCATTCAACTTCAAGGGGGCATAAAAAAAAACTGAATTTCTGACTCCACATCCATATCCCCTTTGACTGGTTGCTCTTGCGTCCTAATCTCGATGATGTTGATGAGTTTTTACTTCGACTAATAAGCAAATATTATGGAGAAAAGTGCCGGATTTGAATGAAATTATACTCCATGCATATTCAAAATTATATATGTTAGTGTATAAAGTTTTCAATATTTCCTGCGCAAAGGACTTATACTCACATAACTTTAAAGATATTTTTGATATGAAATTAACGAGATGCGGTATGAATGCCAATGTAACAACCTCCACAAATGTTAAATTTGCACAGATGTTACCAGTTATAGGTCACCACTCGGCCCTCAAAAGAATCCACACCGTATAGTGAGCTACAAAGATAACTGGCATGAAAAATGTGAAACAATCAAAACTAACAGCTTATTTTTTTGTATAACCCAATTTGTGAAAAGCTTATATGAAATGACAGATATTAATTATTGACAACCACTTAAGTATAGTCGTCAGACTAGGAACTGTATATAAAGAATGTGGCTGGTTCAAAAAGGTTTATGAGCGGCCAACCCTTCACCTGGCCTTATATAATTACAAGTTCTGCTGTATGGCCACAATTATAATACAACGTTTGCATAGTTGATAAATTGTTTTGATAACTGCATTTCATAAGCATTAAGGTGTTTTTTACCAGTAAATTAATATCTATTATAAAGCCACTTCACCTGGCCATATATAATTTCAAGTTCTGTTGTATTGCCACAATCATAATACAACATTTACATAGATGATTATAATTTTTGATAACTGCATTTCATAAGCATTAAGGTTTTTTTATACCAGTAAATGATTATCTATTATAAAGCCACTTCACCTGGCCTTATATGATTTCAAGTTCTGTTGTGTTTTTTTATTTTCTTTGGATAACTGCATTTCATGAGCATTAAGGTTTTTTTTACCAGTAAATGATTATCTATATAAAGCCACTTCATCTGCCCTTATATAATTACAAGTTCTGCTGTATGGACACAATTATAATACAAAACGTTTGCATAGTTGATATATATTGTTTTTGATAACTGCATTTCATAAGTATTAAGGGTTTTTTACCAGTAAATAATTATTTATTATAAAGCCACTCCACCTGGCTTTTTATAATTTCAAGCTCGGTTGCATGACCACAATTATAACACAACGTTTGCATAGTTGATATATTTTGTTGGATAACTGCATTTCATAAGCATTAATTTTCCCCCCAGTAAATGATTATCTATTATAAAGCCACTTCACCTGGCCTTATATAATTTCAAGTTCTGTTGTATGGCCACAATTATAATACAACGTTTGCATAGTTTTTTTTTTTTTGATAACTGCATTTCATAAGCATTAATTTTCCCCCCAGTAAATGATTATCTATTATAAAGCCACTTCACCTGGCCTTCAAGTTCTGTTGTTTTACCACAATTATAATATAACGTTTGCATAGTTGATATATATTTTTTGATAACTACATTTCATAAGCATTAATTATTTTTTTTTACCAGTAAATGATTATTTATTATAAAGCCACTTCACCTGGCCTTATATAATTTCAAGCTTTGTATTGCCACAATCATAAGACAACGTTTGCACAATTGATATCTTTTTTTTTTATAACTGCAAATGTGTGTAAAATACTTTTCTTTGTAATGCCTTGGATTGTATCTATTTTTGTAAAAAAAAAAGAAAGGAATAAAACGAACAGTTATCAAGTAAAACATGTACATTTTTACGTGTGTCCTTTCAGAATTAAATTGTTCATATCATATCATCATAACTAATTCTTAATCTCATTAACGTAATTTTTAAATTTTGGAATATGTTTATTATTCAACTAAATGTCTTCCAACAGTTCAAGCAACAATTTTTTGTACATCAAAAAATTACCTTAAACTATATTGGAATACGGTATACTTAATCGACTACATCGTCTCATGAAAACAAGCTTTTCCTGCAAAAATTAAGATTGTACATATAATTATTTTTTAAGTCCTATTTTGTAAAGATCTACAATGAATTAGCAAAGGAAATCACCATAGATGATAAAACAAAATGCTGGAATGTTTAGTCGACAACATATTTGCTGATTGTGTTCAACAGACATTTGGTATTCTAATTGGCACTAATTGTGTACCTCTTTTGCCAGTCTTGTATATTTGCTCAAATGAATTAAAAATCATACAAAACATTATTTAAAACAAATCACAAATATATTGCAATTTTTTTTATAACATTTTGAAATATACTTATTGATATGTCCAGTCACTCTATAACTAATATATCAGTGAGAGCTTGCATCTCATATATCCAAGTGAACTTGATATAAATGATACTTCAAAAATAAGACGTTTTTCACGATATTGACACAGGAGCGCGACAGCAAATTATTAACTATGACATGGGCAATGGTTTCAATCTTTCAATGGCTTACTTTCAATTTCTCATCAGAAACAAACCTTCTGCTCTATCGTACGGATACGTATTTTAACTGATATGTTCGGTTCTTGTATGTTCGAACTTTACATACCTCATTAACATCCTTGTATCCTTATACAGTTACACAGAGACAGCTGAAACATAGGCATGAGGACAAACAAAATAAAATTCGTACTTTGATAAGTTGGTGATCATCATCTGGTATTTGTCGACCGATACAATATGTCTGTTGTTTTTTTTAATCACTTTCGGCATTTTATCGCAGAATCAGATCAGATAAAACAATTACCATTCAAACTTAAATTTTACCTATAGTTTTCTATTACCCATTTGTATTTGGATAACACGAGGGATTCTGTGTATATTTGGAGCCGCACCCACTGACTTCCGACCAAGTCATGCCCTTTTTAGACCTATTCGATTTCCTCAGTTCTTGTTATATGATTTGTCTTCTTAATCCAATTGTAAGAATTGAACATTGGTAAATTGCTGTTGTCTAGATTAACTTTGTTTCATCCATCTATTTTTTACAAGTTTTTCCTATTTGATTATCCCTAAAAGATAAAGTTCATTAATAACAATATTAGTCTCGTCTATTTTGCAACAGTTAAAGAATATATTGTCTCATCCCATACCAATTTTTATTTAAACTTTCCTCATTCTTAACTTCACAAAATGACAGATTGATACAGTAATTCCAAATTGGTTTCAGAAACAACCTGAGTTACAAATATCTTTGTTTCAGAATCGGTAAATTATAATAGGTCAACAAAATACTCATTCTGATTAAAATAAACAATCTCATGAACTGACTTCATCAACATGCTTGATTTGTCTTCATTCTTCACATTTTTGTTCTTTTGTATCACGTATTTGTTCAAAATTCATCAGCATTCCCATGAGAACCAACAGTCCTCAGCTCTTTAACGACTTGTTTCATTATTTATTCAAGATATACTTCGCAAAGGAGCCTCAAATGAATATTGAAAAGAACCTATAGCAATTGCATCCTACTATGTTCCGGCTATAGATGATGCCTTCTCGCATAACAACTCAAAGTTTGTTAACTATATAGAACTAATCTACCCCATCAACTTCAAAATGCACTAGAGCAGGAGTGTAGTTATGTATTCCTTGTATCTTGATTTACATTTCGGAATTGACAATGATGGTTGCTTGTGATCAAATTTTACGAAAATAAAGATAAATTCAGCATATTTAATTACAAACTCTCGATTCTGTCTAACAACATTCTAGCAGCAAGATTGGCAAAAGAGCAAAATTGATGTACAAAACCATAACAGAATAATGATGTCTATATAGAAAGAATAGAGATAAAGTGGTGATAAAATATACAAAGGAAAATGAAAATAATGGGCAAAATAAAAAATATATCTTATTTGTAAAATAAAGCCTTCAAAAATGATACGGCCCTTAAAAAGACCCTTCTTTCTGACTTCCTGACATATTCTTTTATTATACAGCGGTAAGTGATTGTACTCGTCTTGATTAGAAATGATACAGTTCGATTCAAAATAAAGCATCTGATATCAAACAATTCCGGGTTCCTGGTTGGGTGGTCATTCAATTCATTAACTGTTTACATAATCATCTGTATTTTGCCCTTTTTTTCTCTTTTTTTTGTTTAAACACTACATTTTTTTAATCTTTACTCTTGTGACACCGACCCCCCCTCCCACCCCCCCCCCCCCACCCCCACCCCCTTCCTCCTTTTTTTATTTGATTGTCCTTTTAAAATTATTCTGCACATTTTGCCATACTATTTATACAAGTATGTTAGCATCAATGTCGCTAATGCATCCATGTTGGTAAATCACAAACACAGGAAGTAAAATAGTGCATTAACACATATAAGACACATGGAAAATATTTCTTAAACATACTGTGAAAGTACTTTGATTCGTGGGTATCAATTTTCGTGGTTTTACCAATATTTATATGTTCGTTGGTTTTTAAATTCGTGGATTTAAGTTTTCTATAATAAAAAAATAATAAAAAAATTAAAGCCTTTAGAAACGAAGGTAACAAATAGTCTGGATTGAAGGAAATTGCAAAGTAGACATTGGCCCGTGTAAATCGTAGTGATAACACTAATTAACCCACGATAAAGTGATCACCAAACTAAAGACATTCAAAGGTGTTGATTAGGCCATAAACATGTCACCTAAAGAAAACAGTAATATAAATAAATGCTATAAACGTATCTTGAATTGGACAATGGTTGTTTTATTTTGTTGGACACTTGAATTCGTGGATAAAGTCTTCCACGAAAACCTCGAAAATTGGTACCCCACGAATAAAAGTACTTTCACAGTACTTTAAATGAAAAAAGCAATAACACGTATTGTGTTTATAGAGAGGAAATGTGGTAACAAACATTACATCATTATTTGATTTTTGAAATTAAAAAAGTCCTAAACAATTTTGTCATACAAGTGAGATGTTTAGCTTTCTATAAAAATAGGTTTAATTCACCATTTTCTACATAAGAAAATGACTGTAACAAGTCCGGAATAAGACAGTTGTTATCCATTCGTTTGATGTGTTTGAGCTTTTGATTTTGACATTTGATTCCGGACTTTTCGTTTTGAATTTTCCTCTGAGTTTGTTTTTATTATTTTCCTTTTGAATAAGCAATAGTTGATGGAAGATATGATATGTCTACTCTTCTTTTCATACATAAACATGCGTTCATAATGCTGGTTTGTTCCACGTGCATATGCATTTTGTACCAGTGGGCCCGTGAAAGAGGCCTTAATAAAATAAGCGAATCGAGAAAAAATCACCAAACAATTAAGAAATGGAGAATAATGGGGTGCAGAGGTACATTTTATAAAGAAAAAAAACGAAAATAAATTGAGTTATGAAGTACAGTATAGTCAACAGAATTTAACGATGTGCTACAGCATGAAATAAATAAATCATATAAGACAACTTTATTATTTACCATTATTCGCCATTCTGAAATTCCATCTACACCTTCATGCACATTGCTTGCACAATTATTACAAAGCACAGAAATCGTATGTTGCGTTCCTACTATTGGTACGTTAAAACTACCTCCTATTGTAAATGCATTGAGTTTTACTGAAGATTTAAGGGGAGAACCTTGGTTCAGGGAGCTAAGTCTTTGAAACAGTTATGCGTTTGTTATTGTCAAGTTTCGTTTATGAATTTTAGGCATTCAGCTAAAATAGATTCGAAATAACCTATGTATCATACCTACTTAGAATATACTTATGAAAATGGCTGACACAAACGTACAGATGAATATAAGTTATTTCCTTTAACCTAGGTCTACTTACTGTATATGTTGTAAAGTTGCGTGGCCTTTTAAACAATTTTGACGTCTGTACATACATTTTGTATATGCACTGTGGCGCAAATTTGATCAATTCAGACAATTTTAAATAACGCATTTGGAATATAGGGTTTACAAAAGTGATTGAAAAGGATATCGAGTTAAGAAAAGTTGGACCGAGGAAAAAAAAAAGGTGTTGGTAGTTGAAAAAAGCGGGATTCTGAAAATAAGGACTCCTTGTTCCCCTTTCGCCAGAGCTATAAATGAATTGGAAACGTTGCCCGCTGTTAAATTATTGACGTTCAATTTTCTTTTACAGCTGCTGAGTATGGATGTGATGATGACAAACCACCACCCCAAAGATTATGTGGCAGAGGATATGGTAATCAACCAACATTTGTCAATTGCGCAGACGTCAAAATTGTTCAAAAGACCACGCAACTCCCATTAGCTGGTTTCGAGGCTCCAGTCTACGAAGCATTGTATTCTAGTATGGATAGTAAAACAAATGACACCAACAAACCGCCAGTATTTACATTATCTCCGACAAAAGAACCCGTTATTGGACAATCATCGACAACGACAGAAACACCACCAACTAAATCTGGAAGTTTAATTGGACCACTTGTCCCTCTCTTACCATTAATTCCAATTGCAGGTCTTATTGGTGGTGGTCTTCTTGGTGGTGGTGGTGTTGGTGGTGGTGTTGGTGGTGGATTACTTGGTGGGGCTCCAGCACTAGCAGCTGGTAATAATGCTGGAAATGCTATATCAAATCTAGTCAATGGAGGAACAGGGACGGCAGCAGGAACTGCAGCCGGAACTGGAACCAATACTGGAATATTTGGCGGAACTGGTAATGGCTTGGCATCTTTGATACCCTTGTTGCTCCTTTTGTCAATACTTCCCTCATTAGCAGGTGCCATGGATGGCAGAGGAGGTGGAGGTGGAGGACAACGAATTATCATTACAGGAGATGATCCGCCTCCGAGAATACAAACCAGTCCTTTACTTCAAGGACAAGGTGGTCCTTTTCCTCCATCCCGTTGGATGCCACGGTTCGGTAGACCTGTATTTGTTCCTGAGCGACAAGCATGGGGATCAGGAGCAGCACATGTATCAACGGGTTACCAGAGGAGGAAGGGTTACGGGAAGTCTAATAGTTATTCTAGCTATAATGGTTAATTTGAATAAAACCTATACCGGTTGTCAATGTTATACAGATTTATTTTCTATGATTTATTAACATGATTATACTAGTTCATGATGGGATCAGTTCACAACTTCTAATAAACGTCGAATTGGTATCATAAAATTACGTACTGGTGTCATCTCATTCCTTATAATTCGTCATTTGTGACATGGAAATAAATTTCTGCTTTTGTTTGTCCTTAAACATAGAAACGGACTATTTAACATCAACTGCCATGTTCCTAACCTGGTACAGGACATTTTAAGAAAAAAATGTAGTGAGTTTGTCCTGGTTTTATTCCTAATCAAACCTCCGCTTGTGCGCAATGTTAAAATAGTGTTAAAATGAATACAGAAAAAAACAAACACAAGAACACTCATTACAGAGAAACAGGACAGACAAACAACTTTGCATGTATTGATCCCACCTGGCATCTGCGGTCCAACGTTATTAATCAATGAAACAATCGGAAAATTAGTCATAACCCTGACTTTAAGAAAAAAATGTAGTGAGTTTGTCCTGGTTTTATTCCTAATCAAACCTCCGCTTGTGCGCAATGTTAAAATAGTGTTAAAATGAATACAGAAAAAAACAAACACAAGAACACTCATTACAGAGAAATGGGACAGACAAACAACTTTGCATGTATTGATCCCACCTGGCATCTGCGGTCCAACGTTATTAATCAATGAAACAATAGGAAAATTAGTCATAACCCTGACTTGGATCACGAATTTTCAGAAGAAAATTAAGAATTTTATATATCTTTATATTATCCATTATTTTAACATTTTACATTGAAGGACATAATCTGACAAAAAGAAATAATTGGTGACTTAAGACTCTCAATATATATATATAGTTTTGAATACCATATATGCGCATCGTCTACATGAGAATCATCAGTTGAACTTAAATCGAAGTCTTACTTCTAATAGCAACATCTATGCAGCATTTTTTAAAAGTCTTCCGTTTGATATAGCAGCGGATAAGATCCTGATATCCTGCACTCGAGACCAGCGTGTTTGGTCAAATAAAATAGTATGTATGGTTCAAGTTACACCTTCATAAAAGTTATGGTACATGTAGGTAGGTAGGGATATTGTTTTATTTTTTATTTTTTTTACATTGAGCTATGGGAGTAATATTCTGACTTCAACAGTGCTTAAAACAAATGGCAAAAGAATATCTAATAGAGTAACAGGAACCACACATATAATTTTATTTGGCTAGCCGCCTTATCAATAATTTAAATTTTGAAATTCTACGGATAGATCAAAAGGGATTCAATCGAACTAAAAATAAGAAATAAATGTGCAAACATTCGAAATATGATCCAATTGGATATTTCTATTCTTATCGATTGTTAATATGTCAATGTAATATTAGATTAATTTCTACTAAGTTTTGGTATCAAACACTAGTGTTTTAATAAGAAAGTACACGCGACGTTAGGTGCAACTGAACCAAACTAGAGGTAATTGTAATTAGTAATCAGCTGTAATGGATTACCATTTTTCAAGTAATCACCATTTTTCAAGTTATCATTGTTATCATTAATCAGCCAAAAATATGATTACATGTATTTTAATTTAATTATCCATTTTTATCCTGATTACTTTTTGATTACATTATGATTACAATGAAAAAGTGTTAAATTTTTTAAACATGTTTCGGGGTTACTGATGTACTGATGTTATAATTGGACATGCAAAGACAACCTCAAACGTTTTAACAAAATTTAAGATAAGGATTTCTTTTATAATATGTTTGATTTGTTAGATTTATTTGATGTTGACGAGGACAACTAAGATCTTGAGTTTAATCATTTTTTTATTAAAGGGACACTAGCTGTCAAATTCATGGTCACCGATTTGACTAAAACTCTTGTATTTGATTTATAACTATGTAAAACATTTATCCAAACTATCAAAAGTTTTAAATACATAGTTTACAGAGCATGAGGTCGATAATATGTAGTTTCGTTTCGTGTGATTTTAGTCCAGACGCCATCTAATTAACTATCCATTTGACATTAGATGACCATATAAGCGATGTAAACATAAATAAAGATATCAATAGATTAAGCCAACACGTGCAAATAGATTTTTATAGGCCTGTTTAATTTTATTTTATAGATTAAAAATATATGTTTCTCATCGTTTTTACCCGTATAAGAATGATTTTATGTGAATCGAATCAGGTATCAAATGATATACCTTTGTTTCACTTTCATTGTTGATATCTGTTTCCTTTAAATAACCAGTACACGTACAATGCATGCGTTGTCAATTCTATCTAGGGGTTAAATTGAAGGTCACATGAATACGGATTTAATGAGGTCGAATTATTCATTTGCAAGTGAATAATTAGTTATCAATGTTTCTTAGCTTGACTGGACAAAATTAAACCATTTTGGCTGTTATAAGCGAATTTATTATTTCACTATTTCACTCTTATTATTGTTTGAATCGAAAAAATCTTACTTTACATTTTTTAAATATCTCGTAGCTAGTGCCCCTTTAAATCAAAAGAAATATGAATAATATTTATAACAAATGTATAGGATTCAAAAATATACATTTCTGATATAATTCAGTTTATAAGTTAACATGGTGAATTTCGTTTAGGCTGAAATGATTCAGTTACATCTTTATATATTCACAATTAAAAGATCCTTTATTTGATATTGTGATTATTGTCACCTTTGAATTTTTTTGTCTCTAAACAGAACATCAATACATGCGAGTATGTAAAGCTTATATTCAATTCTATTTGTTTCGCTCGCAGTGTCAAATCGTAGACGTGTTGAATCACACCTGAATTTTATATTTAAAAAATGTACGTAGTTCAGGTCACTTATATTAAGAAATTCAATATTGTTTAATATGTCCATTCCATTTCAATTGTATTCAGTTATACATAAGAGTTAAGTTAAAGGATTTGTATAGAACGAATATACCTTTTTTTTAAATGTGGCTTCTTTCGGCTTTTATTGAAATTATTGATGAATAAAATGTAGAAGAAAGATAGTTTATGGAATCTGTTCACATATGTTTCCTCGTAGACCCATAGATTTTAATCATGTTTCAACAAATTGGCGTTAGTTTTTATTGCACTTCTGTTCAATGGTCTGTTATTCCGTTGTTTTCCTCTTATAATTGATGCGTTTCCCTCGGATTTATTTTAGTTTGGCTTTGTTTTCGCTCCATTCATTACCAATCATCGATTCATGACTTTAGAACAGCGGTATACTATTGTTGCCTTTATTTACAACAATGCAAATATAACTTCAACATCACGGTTCAAATCTTAGATCGTTCAACGATAGCTACAAAACATGTATAAAGTATTGAAAATCACTGCATTGACTGTCCCTGTGTATCTTTCGCCCTTCTTTTACTATCAAAGACAGCCCGACATGGAAATAATTCATAAAAGATTATACGATATCCAAAGAATAGAAAAAAACAAATAACAAAGCCAAACGGTTTATGAAATGCAGGCACACAGTTAAAAGCAACAGTTCGGTTTTCGATGAAAATCAAATTTGTTGAGAGATTAGTAAAAAAGGTAAAATCACAAATATACTGAACTCCGAGAAAAAATCAAGAGATAGAACACATCAAACGAATGGACAACTTTCAAATTCCAGACTAGATACAGGCATTGTCTTATGTAGAAAATGGTGGATTGAACCTGGTTTTATAGCGTTAAACCTCTCACTTGTATGACAGTCACATCAAATTCTATAACGAATGGACAACAACTTTTATATTCCTGACTTGGAAGAGGCATTTTCTTATGTAGAACCAACCAAAAGCAAATAGGTTTTGAAGACCAGAAACACTCAATCGAAGATAGCTTAAATCTGTCAAAAGAAATATCTGCGTCTGGGGCAAAATAATCATTATACAGACCTTTATTTTTGTCCAAAACCAACTTGGTTGAAAAAAAATACACTTGGAAACGACAGATATTGAATAATACCATGCCCCTTCACTTGAATGAAAATTTTATAAGACAACAAAAGATAACCTTAAAAGAAGCCGGAAGGAATGAATCTGAATGAGAGTGGTTTAAAAGGGAAAACTTCAAAGAAAATGGAACCCACCTAAAAGTAAAATGATAGTTTGGAATTATATTAACATCAGTAAAGTTTGAGCCAGATTTTCCATAAGTGGTAAACAAGTACGGAATATTTCAAAATTAGAAAGCTAAGCCAAGATAAACTTAAACGACGGAGAAGAGAGTATTTTGACAAGCAGATAAATGAAGTGCAGACACGCGAAATTGTTTCTTATACAATTGAAACAGTGACATAAAGACAATGATGAATGCTGTATCAATATGTTGACTATTTTATTTATTATGTCTGTTTAGAATAGTTAACGCATCATTGTAAATATAACGGAATTTGATGAGACTGTCTTACAAAATGAGCGGTTTAGCGCAATAAAACCAGGTTTAATCCACCATTTTCTACATTTTAAAATGCCTGTAACAAGTCAGGAATATGACAGTTGTAGTCCATTCGTTTTTTATGTGTTTTGTCTTTTGATTTTGCCATGTGATTATGGACTTTCCAATTTGATTTTCCTCTGTGTTCAGTATTTTTGTGATTTTACTTTTTATTGTGTGATGAAATTGACCAACTAAATCGAAGAGGGGAATCATCAGTTTGTTTCAAAAAACGTTTGTTTTTGTGTTCAGTGTTTCTGTTGTTTCGTTTTCCTCTTCTGTTGGTGTGTTTCCCTCGAGTTTAGTTTGTTACCCGGATTCGTTTCTTTTGAATGATTTTAATAATGAGTTTTGAACAGTGATATACTACTGTTTCTTTCATTTATTTAATTTGTATGAGTTACCAACGTGTGATCGTACATAAGAAATCAGCTGAGAACAAAAGATGTCCTCTCAGAAATGAATATATCTAAACTTGCTGATCTTTTTTAATTTTAAAGGGTTCTATAAATCAAAGTTTTCAAGATCTAAGTAATAGACAAAAACACTAAAAATGGCTAAAAATCGGCATTTAAGAGCAATATTTCCAATAAGGAGTTAACTGACGATTTCGGCCATAAGATATACTAGTAGATCTTGTCTTGTTGACCATTTGGCTAATTCAAGGTTTCACAAATTAGTAGCTTTTGTAGACAAAATCTGTGTCTGTCGTACAAAATTTATTCCTGGTGTCTATGAAGAGTTTGTCTACTAACAGTTTTGATGCAAAAAAACATAAGGTACATGTAAATCTCAATATCATGAATATCTTTGCTCCCTCAGGTTATCTCTATCTATAACAAATTTCAATTGAACCATGCACTAAAATCTCTGTAGACTTCTTTTTACTTATTGTGTCACTGTACATTGATCGGTGTTGTATTGATGTATACAATACTCTCTTTTTATTCTTATAAGAGTTGGTGTAATTTATACTTTCCTAAGTCAGGAACCTGTTGTTTTAGTGGTTGTTGTTTATTGGTGTGGTTCATTTAGGGGCCTTTAATATTGTTGAAAGCCATGCAGTGACCTCACCTATAGTTGTTAATCTCTGTGTCATTTTGGTTTCTTGTGGATAGTTGTCTCATTTGCAATCATATCACATCTTCATTTTTTATATGTACATTAGTGTTTCTCATTTCTCATTTTCTTATATATACTAGACTGCTGCCCTTTATAGCTTACTGTTCGGTTTGAATTATGGTTCTGTGTTGAAGGCCTAACATTGACCTATAATGGTTTTCCTTTTACAAGTTATAACTTGGAAGGAAAGTTGTCTCATTCGCAATCATACCACATCTTCTAACATTTAGTGAAGAAATAATTTCATATTCAACAAAAGCAACTGTTTATTTAACAAGACATATAAACACATTCACAAACATACTTTACCATAAAGTATAGCATATATATAAACAGCATGAACATATTCAGATGGTAACAATAAACAAGATTAGTTCATCACATGATATGAACAGATTCTGAAGGAATAAAATATGCAACTTATTGAAACATTAAAAAAATATTTGTAAAAATAAACCATCTATTTCATATCATAAATATAAAATGACAAAAGGTTGCTATCAGGTAAATGCCTGATTATAATTTACCCCAAGCATATAAGCAAAAGCGAAAAAAAACACCAATAAAACATTAAAAGAAAGTAAAAAAAAAAAAAAAAAAAAAAAAAAAAAAAAAAAAAAAAAAAAAAAAAAAAAAAGAAGTAATTACAAGGTTTATTGTCCGAACAAGAAATTATATTAGCAGCTATCAACTAAAAAGTTATCTCCAACTTACATAGAATTAAATAAATAAATAATAAATGTCCTATTAGTTATAAGCTATTTCTGTAATTTTCCATTCACTTCACCATATTACTACAGTACTACTATTTTTTCATCCTGAATATGGAAGAAATATTTGCCCCTGGACATTAAGTAAGTAACAATCAATCAATAGATCAATCAATGTGTTGTCCGTTAAAACAATACAGTAGGAAATAGCTATATAGGTCACTGTATGTATATATTAAAATATATATAAATATTTATCAATAAACAATAAATCAAAATAAAATTATTCTAAGAAATAATAACAATTATAAATTAGAAAATGATATTATAAAAAGAAAACTAGCACAAAATATCTGCCATGATGCATAGCTACAAACAAGCATTTGCTTTTAAAGAAGCATGTTTTGATTATGCTCATGTGAAGAAAAAAAAAAACATTTACTACAACTATGGGACTTTTTTCCGATCGTATATATATACAATTAAGCATCTTTTCTAAATATATGTAAAATAAATTGTTATGAAAGGCTGGTTTCCACTTGACAGATCTATAACTTAATTATTTAGTTTTTATAGTACCACTCAGAACTCAATAAAATTTCCTCTTCAATTTGATGATCTTTTACAGGTAACACCTGCCTCATTTTATGCCATAGGATCAACATTGCAAAATTTAAAAGAGGGACGAAAGATACTAAAGGGACAGTCAAACTCATAAATCTAAAACAAACTGACAACGCCATGGCTAAAAATGAAAAAGACAAATAGACAAACAATAGCACACATGACACAACATAATAAAACATAAGAATTATTAACACGAACCCCACCAAAAACTAGGGGTGATCTCAGGTGCTCTCGAAGGGTACATGTAAATGCTAGTAAAATTCACCTGTATTCAAAGATTCAGATTAAAAAACTAAAACATGATAAGATACATATATGTCAGACACATTAAAATCCATATACTATAAATAAAAATATATTATGAACACTTGACATAGCATTATGTTAATCTTTGGTCCTTCTAACAGTGTTAGACTTGCACTTAAAAAACACACTTAAACATATTAAAATATATTCTATTGTATTCTGTGTTTAAAAACAGAGAATAAACTTTAAGAGCTAATTTCATAACGCTTGTAGAGTAAGACTTTGCTTGGCTTATTTGCTTTGCACTAAGATTGACATGTGAAAACAATATAGGCAGGTGGAGTTAAACCTGTTTTCATGTAAATGATGTACAAACTTGGTCTTCCTAGCTTCTAGGATAACATCTAATCAAATTCAAGTATATTGTATACTGTAAACCAACTTATTTTCGCGGATACTTAATTTCATGTTTGGTCCTATCTAGGCAACTTCACAGTTATTAAATTTCGCGATTTTCTAATTTACTTGAGGTGGTTAAATAAGAAAAGATCCAAGTGATAAATAGTCACGACGATTTAAATTCGCATTATTTTTCTACTTGCGAAAGTCGCGAAATTGAAGAGCTTGCAAAAATAAGTTGGTTTACAGTATATAGGTTCAAATTTGCCTTTACAATTAAGTCTTCCTAGCTTCTAGTATAAAACCTAATTAAATTTAAGTACATTGTAAACAGGTTTAATTACACTTATTTTATGTCAATCTTAATTACAATGCTTGAGCAAACATTTATACAAAAGCAAGGAAGCAAACCAATGTCTTACTCTACAAACATAAAGAAATAAGCTCTTACTATTTTCTTTTTGAAGGATAGAGCTAGGTCTTACGGAGATAAAAAATATAGTTGACTTACTATAAACTAACTTATTTTCGCAAGCGATTTATTTTCGTGACATTCGCAAGTAGAAAAATAACGCGAATATAAATCGTCGCCAATATGTTTAACTTGGATCTTTACTTATCAAACTACATCAAGTAAATTAGAAAATCGTGAAATTAAGTAGCTGAGAAGTGGACTAGAAATCCTTAGTTTCTAGCGATAATTTTTTCATCTCAAGCGAGAAGCATGATATGAAAATTATCACAAAAAAGATCAAAGGAAAAATGCACAAAATAGTGATAATGCATACTCTCACACATTAGAGATCAGACTCAAGAATTCAAGGTATTTTTTACACTCACACAAATTTCACCCTACCACACAATAACCCTCGCATGTGTTGGTTTGTAATTATCTAAATTATCAAATAATTTTCCAGGAACATTTAAAGGCATTTTAAATAAGACATGATGGATACAAATAAAATTTCTTTAAAAAGAGGTAAAGTAAATACCCATATAAAATGTAATGCATAGCAAAAGTAAAATAAAAAGTGTCTTTCATTCCTAAGTCGCTCTACCTTGTCTCCCTCTTCTTTAAAATTATACAATTTTAGTATAATATTATGTGAATAAAAAGGTCTATAATTTTGAAACATTAATTTTTTAAAAAGGGAAAAAATTTATCATTTTATGATTTTTTCCTATTCTCAATTTGCAAGAAATAAGCTATATACAAATAAATAATAATTGTGATTATTTATTTAAAAATTAAATTTGATAAAAATATTGTAACTGATCAAATCTTAAATTAGAAAACTGGAATAAGAAAGTTTTTTTAAATTAAAAAAAAGTCCATTTCATACTTGTTGGAATGTATTAAAACTGATCTACTTCTATAAAATATAACCGTTATCATTTGTTTAAAATTAAAAATATTTGTAAACCAATAATCAATTATCACAATCTATTACCCTAAAAATTACGAGGTAAGCTAGTGATAACTCCTACTTGATGACATCACTATTTGCCAGCGTATCATAAAATTTCTGCGATAACACGTAAAGGTGCAATTCTCGGTCAAGAATTTAAAATTCTCAATAAGTTCAGCTTAAATAGGAAAAATCTCACACTTACATGTTTAAATTTGGCTATATGGACTTCTTCCTATATCTAAAAAAAGTTATCACATGCATGCCATATCCATAGTAAAATATTATTCAGGAAACAAAGCACCACCATTTGGTCCTGGTATAAAAATACCGCATTTGCTGATAATAAACAATCCAAGGGCAGATAATCCTATTACTACACAAGTACCAATTGTCATTTTCAATGTTGATTTCCATTTACATACAAATTTACTCGGTCCCATAAATGCTAAAAATGCGGCACAAATAGTCAGGCAGTAAACAATGGAAACAGATGAATTTATGGCAAGAATTTGTCCAAATTTGGAAAACGGCAATATGGTTGTCTGGGTTAAAGGTATTGCAGCAATTATGGTTGTCATGGCACTGCTGAAAATGGATACTCCAATATGGCTGATGGCAGCTTTTGTTCTCCACTGTCTAGAACCAGCATGATCCTGGATAAAGAAAAAGATGATCATAATGCAAAATATACAACTTAAAGGATGACTAAGAAGATGTGGAATGATTGCCAATGAGACATATCTCCACAAGAGATCAAATGACATATAAATTAACAGCTATAGGTCACCATGGTGCCTAAAACAGTGGGTAAAACCCACACTGCAAAGTCAGCTATAAATTAAATTGCTTTCTCAAAGATGATTAAAACAAATTCAAAATATGAAGAATTTAAAAAAATGTTAACTCTTTCATTAAGAGATTTAAGATGCTGAGAGACAACCTGTTACCATATAATCAAAGCTCAAGAAAGAAAGAGGATAATTTACCCAGACAAGAAATTATCCATAGAACATTACATAGACAAGTGGTAGTCAAAATGAAAGATAACTATATTTTATATAGATTTCTTATTCAAGCATTTAAAACCAAAACTAGAGGCTCTAAAGAGCCTGTGTCGCTCACCTTGGTCTTTGTGAATATTAAACAAAGGAAGAGGATGGATTCATGACAAAATTGTGTTTTGGTGATGGTGATGTGTTTGTACATCTTACTTTACTGAACATTCTTGCTGCTTAAAATTATCTCTATCTATAATGAACTTGGCCCAGTAGTTTCAGTGGAAAATGTAAGTAAAAATTTACAAATTTTATGAAAATTGTTAAAAATTTACTATAAAGGACAATAACTCCTTAGGGGGTCAATTGACCATTTCAGTCATGTTGACTTATTTGTAAATATTACTTTGCTGAACATTATTGCTGTTTACAGTTTATCTCTATCTATAAATATATTTAAGATAATAACCAAAAACAGCAAAATTTTCTTAAAGTCATAAGAAACCTCAAATAAAAAAAAATGATGCATATGTTTTTTTATAACTCAATAGATAGTTTTCATAATAAATCTTATGTACATATACTTTTTTTTGAAGAAAATTCTTTAGTTTATTCATATTTAGAGGAAGTTCACTTTATTTTAATTGCCTCCTTCCAAAGCAATTCCCCTGACATATTTTCCCTATGAAAAGTGACCTCAGTGTGACCCATCTCGTAAAAATCCGGTGATCACAATACGCATGGATGTCCTTAAAATAAACTATTATCTGAATTTATATGTTAAACACATGCTCAATTTCCATGCTTTTTGTTGATTTTTTGTCAATTGTTGACAAACAGGTGACAATCGTTAAACTTTGGCTTAAAACACAAACTTTAATTACCTGCCATATTTTCACAACAACACTGACCGATTGAGAAAAAAAATTGACGATTATACGAAATTTACATTAAAAAAATGATAAATTTGTGCACAGAAGACTAAGTTTATGATGTTTGTATGTATTAATTCAAGAATTAGAAGAACATTATTTTTCACCGGTTACTCATATTTTACGACTTTAAAACTAACAATTCAGGGTCAGCAACCCAACAAGGGGTTGTCCAATTCATCTGAAAATTTCAGAGCAGATAAATCTTGACCTGATAAACAATTTACCCCATGTCAGATTTGCTCTAAATGCTTTGGTTTTATGTTTTAAGCCAAAAACGGAATTTTACCCCTATGTTTTATTTTTAGCCATGGCGGCCAACTTGGTTGATTTGGTGGGTCACGCCACACATTTTTTAAACTAGATACCCCAAATATTGTGGCCATGTTTTGATTAATTTGGCCCAGTAGTTTCAGAGGAGAATTTTTTGTAAAAGATTACTAAGATTTACGAAAAATTGTTAAAAATTGACTATAAAGGGCAATAACTCATAAAGGGGTCAATTGACCATTTCTGTCATGTTGACTAATTTGTAAATCTTACTTTGCTGAACATAATTGCTGTTTACAGTTTATCTCTATCTATAAAAATATTCAATATAATAGCCAAAAGCAGTAAAATTTCTTTAAAAATACAAATTTCGGGGCAGCAAACCAACAACAGGTTGTCTGATTCATCTGAAAATTTCAGGGCAGATAGATCGTGACCTGATAAACAATTTTATTCCGTGACAGATTTGGTCTAAATACTTTGGTTTTTGAGTTATAAGCCAAAAACTGTATTTAACCACTATGTTCTATTTTGAGCCATGGCGGCCATCTTTGTTGGTTGGATTAATTTGGCTCAGTAGTTTCAGAGGAGAAGATTTTTGTAAAATTTAACGATGGACGCTGACCGCCGGACACAAAGTGATGGGAAAAGCTATCTTGGCACTTCGGCCAGGTGAGCTAAAAAAAGAGTCAAATTAAGACTTACATTTTTCAAATTTTCTGGAATTGCTTTCCCAGCCAGCAGGAAACCTTCCACTAAATGAACACAATAGTCTACCGACGAGCCTACCAGTATAGACAGGGATATAGCTTCTACTCCGCCCATCTCCCAACCAGCTAAGTAAAATATACCAGCTACCAGGCAAATCATTTCTGTAATACAAAATAAAATAATGTAAAGATCTCTACTCCGCCCATCTCCCAACCAGCCAGGTAAAATATACCAGCTACCAGGCAAATCATTTCTGTAATACTAAATAATAATGTAAAGATCTCTACTCCGCCCATCTCCCAACCAGCCAGGTAAAATATACCAGCTACCAGGCAAATCATTTCTGTAATACAAAATAATAATGTAAAGATCTCTACCCCCCCCCCCCCCCCCCCCCCCCATATCCCAACCAGCCAGGTAAAATATACCAGCTACCAGGCAAATCATTTCTGTAATACAAAATAATAATGTAAAGATCTCTACTCCGCCCATCTCCCAACCAGCTAGGTAAAATATATCTTCAATTTGTAAAGTGGAGTAACTATAAATTAAAATGTTGCCACCAATAATCAAACTTGATATGTCTTTTGAGTAAATAAGCATTATGTATAAGATTCGTAACATTTAGTTGCGATTTATTTAAGTATATTTTTTAAATAAGATGAGGTTTAATTGCTAATGAGACAACTTCGTTCATTGCCAACTGATTTTTATTTTGGATTTGCTATATGAGAGTAATAATATTCAAATTTTTAATCAAAAAAGGTATATGCCTCCCACGTTTTTATAAAAAAATAATAAAAAACAAAGTCATGAAATTAAGATGCATCTCAAATCAATAAGTCTACTGTATAACAGCACATTTACCTAATATGGTTATGAATACAATAAGTAATAAAGTCACATGACTTGTAAAGATGGCTACTGCTACTAAACATATCACCATGGAGAAGACCAAACTATAGATGGCGCTGTTAACTGCTACAACTTCCATCATCACCTACAATAAAATAGTAAGTTAGAAATGTGTCACTTCCTTGTAATAAAATGAAGCAGAAACAAGACAAGAGGTACTTTTTATTTTCTGTATGTTATCTTAGGCATTTTGTTGACAGGTTCAATTTTGTGAAACAGTTTTTGGCAGGAAAATGTATAAATTACTTTTCTGTGACTTAATTTTTTTATAAAAATAATCATCACAAACTGGATGAGCCAATGAGGAAACCAGAAACTAACCTAAAAACAAGAAATTAACCCAGAAATAAGAAACTTATAATAAAACATGTGACTAATCTGTAAATTATAAAACTGATCCAGAAATTATAATCTTATCCAGGAAACAAGAAATTAATACATGTAATATGAAATCTAGAAATTAACCCAGAAATAAGAAACTGATACAAAAACCTGAAACTAATCTGGAAATTATAAAACTGATAAAGAAACTATAATATTATCCAGGAACCAGAAACTAATCTGAATTTAATCCAGAAACTAGAACTAATAAGGGAAGATAAAACTAATCTGGAAAACAGAAATAATCCAAAATACCAGAAAATAATCAGAAAACAAAAACTAATCTAAAGAATACTTCCAAAGACCTTCAGAATAGCAATCTGTATTCTCATCTAGTCAACTAAGTAATGAATTTCTCAGAATTCTCTATTGTTTTTTAAATGTAAGTAGAGAGGACAGACAATTCAGTGGTTGTCGTTTGTGTATGTGTTACATATTTGTTTTTCGTTCATAAGGCCGTTAGTTTTCTCGTTTAAATTGTTTTACATTGTCTTATCGGGGCCTTTTATAGCTGATTATGTGGTATGGGCTTTGCTCATTTTTGAAGGCTGTACAGTGACCTATAGTTGTTACTGTTTGTGTCATTTTGGTCTTTTGTGGATAGTTGTCTCATTGGCAATCATACCACATCTTCTTTTTTTAGACTTAAGCAATGTTGCAACTTGATGTTAAAACATGATTAAATCTATTTGAACAAGTAGGACACTCAGTGGTACATGTTCATGCGATAGTGAATAAAAATAAATCTTAAAACTGACCACGAAAATAGCTAGTATGTGTTATGACCTGAAATTTTCTTCTTGAATGTAGGGACTTGCATTTTCAGTTTCAAAGGATAACAGGTATGAACAACTTACAACTTTAAACTAGAGGCTCTAAAGAGCCTGTGTCGCTCACCTTGGTATATGTGAATATTAAACAAAAGAAGCAGAGAGATTCATGACTAAATTGTGTTTTGGTGATGGTGATGTGTTTGTACATCTTACTTTACTGAACATTCTTGCTGCTTACAATTATCTCTATCTATAATGAACTTGGCCCAGTAGTTTCAGTGGAAAATGTTAGTAAAGATTTACAAATTTTATGAAAATTGTTAACTAGAGGCTCTAAAGAGCCTGTGTCGCTCACCTTGGTCTATGTGAATATTAAACAAAGGAAGCAGATTGAAAATTGACTACAAAGGTCAATAACTCCTACAGGGGTCAATTGACCATTTCGTTCATGTTGACTTATTTGTAGATCTTACTTTGCTGAACATTATTGCTGTTTACAGTTTACCTATATCTATAATAATATTCAATATAATAACCAAAAACAGCAAAATTTCCTTAAAATTACCAATTCAGGGGCCGCAACCCCAAAACAGGTTGTCCAATTCATCTGAAAATTTCAGGGTAGATAGATCTTGACCTGATTAACAATTTTACTTCATGTCAGATTTTCTCTAAATTATTTGGTTTTTGAGTTATAAGCCAAAAACTGCATTTTACCCCTATGTTCTATTTTTAGCCGTGGCGGCCATCTTGGTTTGATGGCCAGGTCACCGGACACATTTTTTAAACAAGAAACCACAAAGATGATTGTGGCCAAATTTGGATCAATTTGGCACAGCAGTTTCAGAGAAGAAGATTTTAGTAAAAGATCTATAAAATTTACGAAAAATGGTTAAAAATTGACTTTAAAGGGCAATAACTCCTAAAGAGGTCAACTGACCATTTTGGTCATGTTGACTTATTTGTAAATCTGACCTTGCTGAACATTATTGCTGTTAACAGTTTACCTATATCTATAATAATATTCAATATAATAACCAAAAACAGCAAAATTTCCTTAAAATTACCAATTCAGGGGCCGCAACTCAAAAACAGGTTGTCCAATTCATCTGAAAATTTCAGGGCAGATAGATCTTCACCTGATTAACAATTTTACCCATGTCAGATTTGCTCTAAATGCTTTGGTTTTTGAGTTATAAGCCAAAAACTGCATTTTACCCCTATGTTCTATTTATAGCCATGGCGGTCATCTTGGTTAGTGGGCGGGGTCACCGGACACAATTTTTATAAAATAATTTGGCCCAGCAGTTTCAGAGGAGAAGATTTTTCTAAAAGATTACTAAGATTTACGAAAAATGGTTAAAAATTGACTATAAAGGGCAATAACTCCTAAAGTGGTCAACTGATCATTTTGGTCATGTTGACTTATTTGTAGATCTTACTTTGCTGAACATTATTGCTTTTTACAGTTTATCTCTATGTTAAATAATATTCAAGATAATAACCAAAAACAACAAAATTTCCTTAAAAATACCAATTCAGGGGCAGCAACCTAACAACGGAATGTCAGATTCATCTGAAAATTTCAGGGCAGATAGATCTTAACCTGATTAACAATATTACCCCATGTCAGATTTGCCCTAAATGCTTTGGTTTTTGAGTTGTGAGCCAAAAACTGCATTTTACCCCTATGTTCTATTTATAGCCATGGCGGCCATCTTGGTTAGTTGGCGGGGTCACCGGACACAATTTTTAAACTAGATACCCCAATGATGATTGTGGCCAAGTTTGGTTAAATTTGGCCTAGTAGTTTCAGAGGAGAAGATTTTTGTAAAAGTTAACGCAGGACGACGACGACGGACGACGCCGGACGCCGGACGCCGGACGCCAAGTGATGAGAAAAGCTCACTTGGCCCTTTGGGCCAGGTGAGCTAAAAATTGACTATAAAGGACAATAACTCCTTAGGGGGTCAATTGACCATTTCAGTCATGTTGACTTATTTGTAAATCTTACTTTTCTGAACATTATTGCTGTTAACAGGTTATCTCTATCTATAATAGTATTCAAGGTAGTAACCAAAAACAGCAAAATTTCCTTAAAATTACCAAGTTAGGGGCAGGAACCCAATAACGGGTTATCGGATTCATCTGAAAATTTAAGGGCAAATAGATCTTAACATGATAAACAATGATATCCTGTCAGATTTGCTCTAAATGCTTTGGTTTTTTGAGTTATAAGCCAAAAACTGCATTTTACCCCAATGTTCTATTTTTAGCCATGGTGGCCATCTTGGTTGGTTGGATGGGTCACCGGACACATTTTTTAAACTAGATACCCCAATGATGATTGTGGCCAAGTTTGGTAAAATTTGGCTTGGTAGTTTCAGAGGGGAAGATTTTTGTAAAAGTTAATGACGATGGACGACAGACGACGGACGCCAAGTGAATGGAAAAGCTCACTTGGCCCTTTGGGCCAGGTGAGCTAAAAAGCTTTCTGTGTGAAAATCAAAACAGACTTGAAAAATTGATATACAGAATAATTACAAAATCAAATTTCAACTTCCTCAGGCAAAGCTGACCTTGGAGGAATTTAATTATTCTTTTTAGATTAAATTACTTTCAAAAATTTTCATGTTTTAGTGAACAAAAATCCAGAAAATCACTACTGATGCACCAAATGTATAAAGTATTATTTTCATACATTTCAAAGAGATTGGTTAAAATAAGTTACCAACCTGAGGCCAGAATTGTGATGTCTGGAAAACATTCTGTACAAAAGGAGTACTCTCATAGTCCTGTTTGATTTTCTTCATCAGTTCTTCCCATTGCAAGTACTCCTTGTAGGCTTCAAAGTAAGATTGATCTTTTGATGTTGTCTGAAAAATATAATATTATATTTACTACCAATTTACTTGTTGGAAATTTTCAGTATAAAGCAAGCAGTTGAACAAATTGAACATCACTGTCATGAATAACAAATATGAAAATAAATTTTGAGATCGTTTGGAAATTTTAGTTAAATAGGTTGGCAAAGTTCATTTTTTATTTTCTTTTAAATCAAACCGTCAGGCATAGCTAGTAACAAAACAAAAGTCTGATTGCAATAGTGGAAGGTCGAAGACCTCACACCACCACTTATTTGACCCCCTGTTTTAAACACCTGTCTTAGAATTACAACATTAAAAGTGTATTTCTTACAGCACTTTTCGATATGCTTAGAAAGTTACTTGAAGCTTTTTATACATAATACTGTCTGCCTTCAAATCAATATCCGATCAGAATTGCAAATAAAACTTCGTACCTAAAAATATGAACGGAGGATAGACAAGTACAGAGCCACGTCTTATAACAAAGTGAACACACACTCTCAAAAAGATTATATAGATAAAATTGCGCCCTCTATTGGCATATAACCTATCGAACCTAATGTAGCAAACGAAGATTAGTCGAAGATTTGTGGAATATAACGACTGACATTATTCGGGTTATAAAACAGTCATATTCGGAATATTAAAAAAATCAGGAGTGGGTTATCGACTGATTTTTGACCGAAAGTGATACTTTATCTTGTATAACAATGATTTACTACATTTTGTTAAATTTTGGATACAATACAAGCAAAACGCTCTATAAATATGATGTCTTTTTCCTGTGAAGACGCATTTTTGAAAATCCAAGATGGCCGCCATGATCGGATGATTTTATTTCGTGGCTACCCCCCTAATATGATTACATACACCTAAAGGCATGTTCTGACAAAGTTTCATGCTTGTATCACCATTTGCAAGATTTTTGTTGTAAGCTGCTTAACTAATACTGTCTGCAAAAAGTTAGACACCACCTACTTTTATTGCATCGATTTTTTTTCAAATATAAAAAATCAAGGATTCCTCGATAAAAAGGAAACAATCATATAGCAATTTTGCTTTTGTATACCATAAACAAACCGCAAATATAATTTTGGTCACTTATAAAGGTTCTATGCATATAGGTTTTTCGTTCATAGAAGTAGTGTAAATTACACAATTCAGAAACAGAATTTAAGTTTCACTGTGATTTTATTTTTTTACAACAATTGTTTACCCAATATCAATAAAAATTTTCAACACATAATCTTTGGTTTGTTTGGCAAATTTAATGTCAATATTTGAGTCAATAGCATGTGTAACAACATCTCTTCTGGTACAGTTTCAAAAACACATCGTATCATTCTCAGTACAAGCCCTCAAAACTTTAGTTAAGGAATCTGTTGCATTAAACAACAAATGCCACTTTAAAATCCACAAAATATTGTGAAGGTGGATCTCTGCGACTGAGATTTCCACCAATGGTACCTCAGACATGTTTGATAAGGTTCATGTATTGAGACATGCAAGGTCAAAACATAGTGTAAATGGCTTGTTGCTCTTTGGACTCGGTTAAAATCCGTGCCCTGTGTGGTCTAGCGTTGTCATCCATGTAAAAGGGTCTTGACAATGTTGACGCAAGTGAGGGATTATTAAAACAAGGGACTACAATGTTTTAAGGCATCAAATCTCTGTATGTCTGTCCGTTTATGTTACCCATCAGAATATGCATACCCAGCTTATAACGGTATAAGAAGCAACCCCGTACTGGAACAACACCAACACTGAATGCAGTCCTTGTGCAAACATTGTCTTGGTCATAGGCCGTTTTGTTTTCAAGCGAAATTCGTATTATGGGGTCTACTGACAGTAAAAGATACTGATTCCCATCTGACCAATGAGTGTTTTGTCAGCTTCCTATTTTCAAGCATAGAACGTCATTTTCCCATTGAAACCTGGCGGTAAAAGCGTGCCTGTAATTACAGGTCTCTATACATCACGACTGGCTCTTAGGTTGCCTCTATGCAGTCGACAGACCAATGTACGAACACTAATACGACCACCTGGGGAAACAGTGTATTTGTTAACGCACAGATGACCTTTAATAAAAAGTTGCTTGACTACTTTATCGGAGTTCAATCGTTTTGGTCGTAATGATTTTTCTTAGTGTTGTTAAAGGTAATTCATAACACCAAACATAAATATTTTTTTCTAAATAGTTAAAAAAATATTGCCAATTATATTTCAGTGGTGCTTAACTTTTGGCAGACTGTATATGTTTGTGGTACTTTATGTGCTTGGTCAAGCCCTGAGCCTTTGATCTTAGGGTTGTTATGGTTATCTACCGTTAAAGTATTTGAATAAATCAGGCCATTGGTGTTCTCTTCGAATTGTTTAACATTTTATCATCCCATAGCCTTTATAGCTTACTATAAGCTAAGGCTTTTGCTAATTTTTGAATTAAGGTCATTAGATGAACTATAGTAAGGCATGTTTTCAACAGAATCAAGGTCTAAAGTTGTGACTTCATATTGTTTCTCTTTATAGATCTCAAATCTGTTTTCAATTGGAACCTGGCTTTGGTGGCAGAGTAGGCTAAGAGGTTGCGAGTTTAAATCCTACACATGGCAGGTGTATTCGACTTCAATCTTAACTGACTTGAATTTTCAGTTTTCCACTTGACATTATGTTCTCTCTGAGGGGGGTAAGAGGGGTCCTGATTCCAAAATCCCTGACTTAAACACATGAAATCCTGATGTCCCTAATTTAAAGATATTCAAATCCTGACATTCCGAAATTGGAAAAAATAATTTCCAGAGCCAAAAAAGGCCAATCCTGAAATCCTGAGCTTAAAAAACACCCGATCCCAGAGTCCCAATAAAGGTCCTACCTTCCTCCTCTCTGGATAATTCCATTAATTAAAACTGACTAACACAATTTTCATTACTGATAATACTTACAGATTCAAATGCAAATGCCCACCACTGTAAAGAATTGTTCTGAAATCCACCCACAACATGAGCTTGTGCTTGTCTACCATACACTGTTACAGGCTTGGGTAAATCATGGCATGCTGGGATACGATTCAGTATATATTGCACTGAAAAATAAAATTCTTTTTAGGTTTTCTATGTTTTATGTTTTATGTTTTATGTTTTCTATATTTTATGTTTCTGAAATACACCAATTCTTAATAGTAGATATGTAAAATTTGTCTGTATCTTAATTCCAACATAAACAAACAAGTACTGTAAATTCTGATATTATTGTGTACTTTATTATTGCAATTTTTGTCATTTTAGACCAAAATGCAATTTTAATTTTTGCAATATTGAGAAAAATCCTGTTTAATTCATATCAAAAATTTCAAAATGCAGGTTTAAATTATTGAGATAATAACCCTGTCACATTTTTCACAATAATAAAAACATTGCAAAAATTTCTGAATTGACAGTAGTCTTTATATTATTATTTAAATTCTATATATATGCACAAAAAGCTTTTTGTATATGAATAAATAACAACAGATTTTTACAGTTTGTTTATATGTAAATGTCTTGCTCTTGCAACACTGTGGTTAGCAGCGGGTTTGGCATTCACAATCATGTTAAAACCACCATATTATTTATGTGTCAGGAGCTTGTAATTATTTGGTTGTCTTTTGTTCATGCTTGCGATATGCTTTTTCATTTATTGTTTTAGCATTGTTCAGGCTGATGGTTTGTTGTTTAAGTTGTTTTTGATTTATTGTATTATGCTTTTAAAGCTCACTATATTGTATGGTTTTCACTCTTTATCCAAGTCTGTATGGCAACCTTAAGTTGCAAACTCCTACATCACATGGTCTGTGTTGCAGAGTTGTCTCAGTGGCTATTCCATCACATGTTCTTATTCTTATACTGTGGATTCATTATTATTCGTTGGATACCAATTTTCGTGGCTTTCGTTGGTACAGTTGAATTAAATGTTCAACGATTAACATATTTTCTATAGGCTTATATGCAGACTTAGGCAAAACCACGAAATTAAATATCCATGAACATGCAAGTTTTTTGTAATCCATGAAAATTGGTACCCACAAAAATAAATGAATCCACAGTAGTAAAATACTTATTAAGACTGATACTAACTTGCAATATAATCTGGGAAGCACTGAGCACTACCATTTCTCACTAGATTTGGCATGGATGACACTTGTTTACAAATATTACAAAGTGTTGAGATCCCTTTCTGGTAACTTCTTGAAAAGTTGAAATTCTTCTTAAAATTCGTATCAAATATAACCTTTCCCTGAAAATAAAATAACATATATTTTGTAACCATATGTTAAATTCAAGATATCAAATACCAAAAGTACCCTCAATATTCACATCTTAAATACCTAATAAATCAATTACCCAAAAAGTATAGAAAATACATTTTTTAATTTCTGCATCAATATAATATCATCAATATGAGATGACCATTAAATAATATTCAAACATTTGGCACAGCATATTAGATTAATCGCTACATCCTGTTTGACGTTTGCCCCAAGTAAGGAACCTGTAATTCAGTGGTTGTCTTCTGTTGGTGAATATCTTTTCTGTTTTTTGGTAATGGATTGTACCAAAATCAGGTCATTAGTTTACATGTTTAAGGTGGTACCTAACACCTTAACTAAAATGTATTTGGCTTGTTTAATTTTCATAAAAATTTGACAAAATATTTACTTTGACCCTTTGACAAAAATATACAAATTTTAAAACATTTGAACCAACCAATTTATGAGAAAATTTACACTGGTTATATAGCATTTTGACAAGCACTAATTTTGATAAATGAGAAGCTTAATACTCCCTTAACAACACAATGTTATTAAAACGTTTATCTGATTTTACAGAGTTATCTCCCTGTAGTGTTAAGTACCACCTTAATTGGTTTACATTTTTCAATTTTTGGCCTTTTATAGCTTGCTATGGTCTATGAGTATGGACTTAGCTCATTGTTTAAAGTCATACAGTAAACTATACTAACCTTTAAATGGTCTCTGGTGTTTGGTTGTCTCAATGGCATTCAAACTACATGTTCTTATTTTTATATTAAATTTCTGCAACTTTTTTCAAGTCGAACAATAACACGAATGAAACAATATACATGCAAATATCATGTATGAGTCAAACAAGGATCTTTTCTCATATTGAATATATCGAATACAACAAGGTCAGAAATCCAAAATATCAAATCTTCACCAAGTCTGATTGATCAGGCTAGGTGTGAAAAAAGTATCAGCTTAAGAAAGCTGGTCCACAGTATTTTTTGTAAAGGTACACACAACTTATCACACAACATGTGTATTTACTCATTCATTTAACAAATCCTTGTTATTGATAGAATATCATCAGAAATGACCTTACATAATAAATATTTTTAGTTATCTCCCCTTTTCATTTTTTGGTTTTAAAAGACTACCTTATCTTTCTGCATGACATGCCCAGGTTCTATACCACTTTGATCTAAGCCAGATATACCAAACACTACATAAACTGTAGCACCAGTCTCTAACATGGGTCTGTCTTTTGTCTTGGTACAATCAGCTTTCTTACACATGTCAAAATTCTCTGGTACTGACTTAGGCGTAGCTACTGAAGTTTTAGCTATAGGTATAGGCTGTTTTGTTGATGGAAATATCATTGGTGTTGATGAACCTGAAAACAAGAAATATACAATGTAACTTTTCATTTAGATGGTATAATTAGTGTTGAGTGCTGTAAATTCAAAAAATATTGCAAGGTTTTCATTAATGTGAATAAGGCCATGGAAAATTAATTGTTGGTTTCCTCATACATGGGAAAATTTTATAGACCCGGCAGGCAGGCTTTTTTTTGTTTTTTATTTTTGTTACCATGCATATTTTATATCTATATGTTTTGTTTCTATAATCTTGCATACTTCCAACACTTTTAGTTGTCTTTGCCAAAAAAAATATATCATTTTCTAAATTTTTTATTAAAAAACTTTTTTACAGTAATTTAAATGACCCGGCGTTAAAAAAATGACCCAGTCAGGTTAGGGGAAACCATCAATTATTTTTCCATGGCCTAATGCACCTGGGTGATTATCGATATAAGAACTCATATTCTGACACATTCATATGCATGAAGCTTTTCCTGAAAAGTGCAATAATTAATCTCACACTTTTAAAGTGCAATAATTAATCTCACACTTTTAAAGTGCAATAATTAATCTCACAATTTTAAAGTGCAATAATTAATCTCACAATTTTAAAGTGCAATAACTAATCTCACAATTTTTTTCAGTCTTCAAAAATTGCAATAATAAATGCACATGCTGACACAATCATTGTAATTTTAGATGACAATAAGACTGGTCTTTTATATATACATTGATCTTAGACGGATTTAAGGTGGTACCCAACACTACAGGGAGATAACTCTGTAAAGTCAGCTAAACCTTTTAATTACGTTGTGTTGTAAAAGGAATATTATGATTCTCAATGATCAAAATTAGTGTTTGTCAAACTGCAATATATAACCAGTGTAATTTTTCTGACAAAACAGTTGGTTTAAAATCTTTGAAATTTTTATATTTTTGTTAAAGTTTTATGAAAATTAAACAAGCCAAATGATTTTTTTTTAGTGCAAGTGTTGGGTACCACCTTAACTGATTTTTAAAAGTCCTTTGGCTCATATTGTTCTTCAACTGTTTTGATTCTTATACATCCTTGACCTTTTTAGAGTTCAGTTTTCTTCTTTTGCTTTTTCTATACACTAAACAACCTTAGTCTTTTTGGAAATAATTTTTTCTTTTGCTTTTTCTATATAGTTTTATTTTCAATAATATTCTAATATAATCCTTATTTCTTTTATTTATTTAAATCTAACCATACCATTAACAGTCAAACTAGCTGATGCCCTTATTACTCCTCTCTCGTTAGATGCTATGCATGTGTATATCCCCTGGTCTGTCTTTTGTACACCATCCAACCTTAATATTCCTTCCTCGTACAATAATACATGCCTTTGTTTCACTTCTCCTCTCGTTATTCTTTGACCATCTTTTTCCCAGCTTAGAGAAGGGGCTGGATAGCCTCTTACAGAACAATAAAAGTACATGTTTCGACCAGCTAAGACTGACTTATTGCTTGGTCTCATGTCAAATTTTGGAGGTTCTGAAAAAAAAAAAAACTTTCAGAATCTTATGAGATAACAGTATTTGAAAATTAATACTTGATATTACTGTGTTTCAAGACATGTTTCGAACAGCTAAGACTGACTTATTGCTTGGTCTCATGTCAAATTCTGGAGGTTTTGAAAAAAACCAACTTTCAGAAATCTTATGAGATACCAGTATTTGAAAATTAATACTATACAATTACTGTCTTTTGGTGAGGTAAATGTGTGGTTTTATTGACTTTTGAAAAACTGATATTCACTGAGGCCAACGGCCGAAGTTAATATCAGTTTTTCAAAAGTCAATAAAACCACATATTTACCGATACAAAAGACAGTAAATGTTTTATTCCATATTCCGAGAGAAATGAATGTAGTGGAAAATATTTACCAAAAAACAATTGTACATCAAACGTTTTTTTACTTAAATTATACACGTTAAAGCACGCGACGTTTTGCGCGGTGAATATCCTTTTTCCGCAGGTGAATATGCTTATTTATTCAAAATCCCATTCATATAGAAAAACCTACTAATATTTTATCAATATGGAATAATTGTTATTACTGTGTTTCAAGATGTATACCCCTTCTATACAATTTAGAATGGCGTATAAAATTGTAATGCTGGTACTTTTGATAACTATTTACACCACTGGGTCGATGCCACTGCTGGTGGACGTTTCGTCCCCGAGGGTATCACCAGCCCAGTAGTCAGCACTTCGGTGTTGGCATGAATATCAATTATATGGTCATTTTTATAAATTTTCTGTTTACAAAACTTAGAATTTTTCGAAAAACTAAGGATTTTCTTACCCCAGGAGTAGATTACCTTAGCCGTATTTGGCACAACTTTTTGGAATTTTGGGTCCTCAATGCTCTTCAACTTTGTATTTATTTGGCTTTTCAACTATTTTGATATGAGCGTCACTGATGAGTCTTATGTAGACGAAACGCGCGTCTGGCGTATAAAATTGTAATGCTGGTACTTTTGATAACTATTAACAGATTTATGAAGGATACAACTGTTTTATTTCTAATGCATTATGGCTTTCAAATATTGGGCTTTTAGCATTCCTGAAGATGGTAAATGCAGAAAACACCTTGGATATATGAAATATATAAAGTGTTGCTTTCCTTTTTTTTTTTAAATCATATATTGTTTTTGACAGGTCTGTGAAGTGCACCATATCCCATAAATAATTTAAGTCAATTCTCAACTAAGTATTTGTGGCACAGGTACTGTACTATATCCTATAAAATAAGCTATTTCTAAAATAAAATATTTGTGATTCTGATATTTTTGCTATATTCCATAAATTATGCCTATGCTAAACTAAATATTTGAGCCCCTGAAAGAGGGTAGTAAAGGGTTATTTTCGTGCAACTTGATCACCGTTTTTTATTTCTCGTTCAACATGTTTTTACTTTTTTATTTGACTTTCAGTCGTGCAAGACGGGTGTTTCGTTCAATGTGTTCTGCTTATTTAATGTTCAACGTGGAATTATCTCTTATTCCACGCTTTTATCGTGCAAGCACCCCCCTTTACCACCCTCCTGAAATTGTACTATGTGATATCTTATAAATTCAGCCTATACTAAGCTAATTAGGTGTGACCTTGATACTGTACCATAGCCAATCAGGCATGTCTGGTCAGAACTTACTATAAGACATTGGTCTGGGTGTTGTAGCCATAGGATTTACATGGTTTGGTCTTAGTGTTGTAGGCACCACATGTTGATGATCATCTTTGGGATTAGGTAAATGTCCATTGTTAGTGGTTGGATTATATGTATTGTGCTTGTGAACCTGCAATAAAATGTATGTTCTTGAAAATTACAAACATATATTTTTTTCTTAAAAAAACAATAAATTTATGTTAATATATAGGAAATGGTCAGAATTTGGTTTACTAATAAAAAAAAAATGAAAAAAGAATGATAGGAAGCTGTTCTCTCTTTTTATCTTCATTTAAGAAACAAAGTTAATTAACTGAGATTTCTAAATTGGGCTTTATAAAAAAAACTGTAGGACTTTCAATTGTGATGGTATGTCGAGCCTAAATGTTCACACTGAAATGTATTGGTTAACACTGATTTGTGTTCAGGTTATGCTAAAATGTGATGGTGGCATTGTGACGCTATCTTAATCAAGGCAACCCTTAAGTGCTTTCAAAGTACTGCTGAAGTGTGATGGATTATATAAATTTTAGTTTCATTGTTTTTCATGTTCACAGGTATGTTGATCAAGAAGTCAATGGTTTTTAATTAATAAAAGTAGCTTTTCCGTATTTGTCAGCAAATTATTGAGGCTGACTATGCTGTATGGGCTTTGCTCATTGTTGAAGGCCATACAGTGACCTGTATTTGTTAACTTCTGTGTCATTTTGGTCTTTTGTGGAGAGTTGTGTGATGGTCAATCATACCACATCTCCTTTTCTTTTAAATTGAGAGTATAATCTATTTGATTTAATCAGTCTTGATACATAATAGTTATTGCAATTCAGTCTTAATTAACTGTAACATTGAAGTGTACTTATAGAAAAATGAGCTGTAATTCATACAATAGTTCAGAAATTAGCCACTACAGACACTCTATACAAATTGTATTTCCTATTTAAAACCAATTTCAACGACTATTAAACATGTTAATTGTTTAAAAAACTGCTATTACTTGATTCTTCAGAAGGAAAAAAAACCAGCAAAAAAGATATTTGTGTTCAATAGATCTGAAAAGTTCCTTCAAGCTGCTGAAAAATTTAAAGATATTCCCCTTAGAAGCATCTGAGAAAAGTGTGATGGAAATATCAGTTGGAAAGATTTTAAGCATTGCAGTATAATAATTTCATGAATCCTAGTAATAAGACTTACATCAAAAGTTCAATGAAGGATAAAAAACTTAATTCACATAGTTTTTTCACTGACCCCCCCCCCCCCCCTCTTAACTTAATTTGGGAAAAATTGATTTACCTATATGGATAAATGTAAAATCGATTTTGGATTCACAAAACTTGCAGCACTGTTGCCCCCCCCCCCCCCCCCCAAACTATTTGATTTAAGTTTTTTATCCTACATCAATCTTTTGATGTCGTCCCTAATAAGACTTACATCATTGATGGCGGAGCACTGAGAGCAAGAAATCTCGTCAATTACACCCATACTGGATTTCAGATCCAATAACATTTGAAGGTTCGTATCTTCACGGAATATCTGTGGTGGTTTAGTCGATGGGTGAAGTCGTGTGATTAAAACTATGGACGCAATCATGATTAGTACAGAGAATCCTACAAAACAAAAGTTAAAAAAATAAATTATCATTGTATTTTAATGATTTCACAATCCTAATAAATATAACATATGTAATTTAAAAGGTTTGTTTAAAGGAAATTGCGTAAGGGTTTAGCTTTGAGCTCTATATAATTTTATAACATTTTGCAGTTGATTTTTTATTCCATTTTTTTCTTATTGTCATATGAACTCGGACAACTTTATAAAGCTATAAAATAAAAAAAGGTTCTTCATTAGGTGTCTAGTTATAAATATAATATGTATTTCATAATCCATAGTAACTCTATTTACAACATTTTTCTTTGATTGGAATGTTTTTGTACATTTTTGTACTAATCTATTGTTAACACTTTTCTCTGTCATAAATTTAAATCAGAATGTATGCACAAATTGTGTGTGTTTAAACTGCTCATATATAGGTAACTTTAAGTATACTCTTTTCTTGTACCTTTGATACCCTGTATCCTTTTGAAGTGCTATCGGCCTTTTCCCATATAGATACTGACTGTTAAATGGTTTATTTTTACAGATATTAGATTTTGCTTTTTCCATTTCAAACCTACTTATAAGGTTTTATATTTGTGTTTTTCTTGTTCCTTACTCTTATCATACTAAAGTTAAAATTCAGGAGCTGCAATATTTTCTTGATTTTATTTATGAAACAAATTATTGAAATATTACCCTCTCTATGGTACTAACCAATGAAAACTCGTCTGAACCTGATCACAGGCAGTGCCACATATTGATACAAAGCTATCTGTAGTAACTGTATCAATGAAGATTCTTTAACCTGGTTTGCATTGTTTGGTGGTGCTCCTAGTTGATTGGGAGTATTGTCTGGTATCAACAGGACCTCATCATCCTCATCTGCTCCATACCGTTCTGTAAATACGAAGAGTTGTTTTTTAATTATTTTATCAATTTTCAGAAAGACTTAAAGCCTTTACATAATTCTTCAATCAAATCACAGATTTGGTTTGGAAGTTTGGCTGTACATGTACATGTAAAAAACTTATTTCAAATAAAATAGCACAACATAGTTTTAACTATGATGTTGTGTAACGAGCACATAAATTTATGATATGATTCAGGTAACTTGTAGATCACTTAAATAAACTTATTCAAAAACACTGCAATTCTTTTTTATTTGTTTAAACTTAAGTTGCTAATTTTTATGGCATTTGGTCTCTGGTGGAGAGTGTCTCATTGACAATCGTACCACCTCTTCTTATTGTATATAACCTTCTCAAAGATTTAGTTTATCATATCTCATTATCAACTGATTTGATAAAAATTTATATAGATCTTCCTTGTTTGTTAGTCTAACAGCTTTTATCATAATAATAATATTGTATTTGAAGACAACTATTAACTGTTTTAATGTCTGTATCATTCTGGTCTCTTGTGGACAGTTGTCTCATTGGCAATCATACCACATCTTCTTTTTTATAAGATACATTAGCTGTATTTGGCAAAACGTTTAGGAATTTTGGTCCTCAATGCTCTTCAACTTCGTACTTTATTTTGCCCTTTTAAACGTTTTTGGATTCAAGCGTCACTGATGAGTCTTTTGTAGACGAAACGTGCGTCTGGCGTCTATACTAAATTTAGTCCTGGTATCTATGATGAGTTTATTTACCAATATAATATTCCATGGGATCATCTAATGAAAGAAGCTGTACATCATCTTCTTCATCGTCGTCTGCTGTCGGGAGGTTACGACCTACTTGTAATTCCCCTCCAGTTGATTTACCACCAACAAAGTCCACAATGTCATTCGGCAAGCTTCGAACTTTGAACTTACATTTTGTGCAAATTCTAAAAGTAAAATATTCATACTTTAAATTTATTAAATTCTTTATGTTGTCATGGAACAGAACACTTCTTATGATTTCATATCATTTGATTGGTGCATTTCAAACCATGTGACTAAGTAAAAGAATAAACAGGAAATAAGTAAATCAAAAAGTAAATTTACTGATCTGATACACCCAAAATTCACTTACAGTTTTTGGTGGGGTTTGTATTGATCAGCCTAAGTTTTCGATGTTCTATTTTGTAATTGTTGCTGTCTTTTTATCTTTCTTCCTTTTCTGCCTTTTAAAGTTATATGCATTCTTTTTATAACAGCAAACCAATTTAAAATGTATGTAATACTTGCAAGTGATCAATTCTATTTAAATTGTACATGTTGTATGAAATTGTATAAAACAATATTAGTTTTTTTAATCAAATAAGAAAAAGACATGCACAATTGTATTGTAATATGTTCTACTTTTGGATAGAGATGTACTTTTTTGGTCATAAATAAACAAATAAAAGATAATACATACTTTGAGAGAATGTGTTCTTCCCATCTTTGTATTCCAACACCCCAAATATACAATGCTGGAGGCATAACTACCAGAACTGTTACCCAACAACAGGAAACAATCAGGGACATAAACAATCCAAACTGGTGCACTGCTGGAATCTGAAAATATATAATCATGACTGTTAACAAACTATAATGAAATGTGTTACATTTAATTCCCAAAACACCAAATGTATGGCCTTCTGGCACCTCAAAAATTATGTACTGGTATTTAAGTCTAACAATACCATTTCCTTTGATTCACACATGTTTCTGAAACAACAAATTTAGGATACAAAAGTCTTTTTCTATGATTTTGAAACTGTTTCAGAAAATTATATAGTTCTGGTATATTGTAATTGCAATTGTCCATCATAATGTTCAGCGAAAACAAGCATTATTTATAGCTTAAATGGTTTACCTAAATTTATAGTTAGGAAAGATATTTAAAGTAAAATTCACTATCAACCAATAATCATAAGATGTTAATAAAATAGTCTGAAGAAGCAATAAATATACTTCAGTACCTAAGTCTGTCTAATTCAATACAATTCTAAATAGTGGTGGTGAAACTTGCATCGCAGGACTGCATCTTGGTCAAAACACCTGGTCTGATGCCTTATAAATGTCATGCATTTCCCTCAATGTTTTTTTGTAACTTTGATTTATTTCATCTTAATGAATTTAAAAGAATTAAACATAGTAAACTACTGTTGCCTTCATTCAGGCAAGTTTCATTGTAATAAGAAAACTTACAGAAGATGCAGTGTTTGCAGCAAAAGCAGCAGCTGTTGTAAATGACGTAAAGAAGGTAGCTTTCCCTGCAGTTACTAGTGTATGTTTGATTCTGGCCTCAGGTGTCTTCATATTGGTGGCCTGGCGATATATGTTGATAAATACAAACACATCATCCACACCTAAAAAGAAAAAGTTAAAGTATATATAAAGTTTAATATGGATTTGTTATAGCCAATAGGGTACTCATTTTTGTGGATTTTTAGTGTTTGTTTAAAGGGCAATAACTCCTTAAGAGGTCAACTGACCATTTTGGTCATGTTAACTTATTTGTAGATCTAACTTTGCTGAACATTATTGCTGTTTACAGTTCATCTCTATCTATAATAATAATTAAAGATAAATAATCAACTAGCATATTAAACAAAGGACACATGACAAAATTATGTTTTGGTGTTGGTGATGTGTTTGTAGATCTTACTTCACTGGACATTCTTGCTGCTTACAGTTATCTCTATCTATAATAAACTAGATACCCCAATGATGATTGTGGCCAAGTTTGGTTAAATTTGGTCCAGTAGTCTCAGAGGAGAAGATTTTTGTAAAAGTTAACAACAACAGACGACAGATGACCCACAACTCACAAGGGAAGCCATTTGAAGTGATGAGAAAAGCTCACTTGGCCTTTTAGGACAGGTGAGCTAAAAAAAGTGACAGGGTTGTAATCGCAATGATTTAAACTAGCATTTTGATATTTTTTGTGATATTAACATTTCATGGGGTTTCTAATTTTTGTGATTTTAACCTTTCATGAGGCTTCTAAATTTTGTGATTTTAACATTTCATGGGGTTTCTAAATTTCATTGTTTGATAATTCCTCTGTCCAAAAAGAAAATATTTACTCTGCTTAAAAATTTAACATTTACCAAATGAAATGTATGTAGCCTTTTTCAGGTTTGAAAAACATTTTAAAATTATCTGATAATTTCAAATGAGACATCTGAACTTTTCCAGATGTTTATAAAATGAAAAATCATACATTTCATTATATCAAAAGCAGTCCCCTAAGTAAGTGATAAAAAGACTTTTTAATGAAAAATATTGATGACGTATGTACAACTATTTATTTTTATAGGAAAATCAACAAGCAAGACTCTCATGGGTAATCAAAGTCGTTAAAATACCCTGTAGTAGTATATAGGGAAATTAATACAAATCAGACAATCTGAATTTGACATTTAAACCAATGTAACATCGACACATTTTTGCTGCATAGACAGAAACCTAAAAACTGGTTTCTGCTAAAACTTTGACACAAAAATATGTCCTGCCTTTATATAATTTTGATAGTATAATGAAAATGTTGATACTAAAATGTAAATACTTGTAAAATAGTATGCAAAACAGCCAAGGTCAATGAACTGTGATGAAGGGCCATCCAGCATGGAAATGAGATGTGCCTATGATAAAACTGCATACCAATTGGCCGTTTCAGAATCTAAAGCATCATGGGTAATTTAATTGTTCGTACCCCAAAGTAAAAATAACGTTACATCATTGGTTTAATTTCCATTGTTTTTAACGTTTTAAACCAATCAAAACGCTTTTGAAAATATTACGGTACCCAGGATGCATTAGATTCTGAAACAGCGAATTATCCATGACCAACCACTAGTGGTTTCTATAAACTGGCTAAGCTGAGATATATTAAATTCTAAACCCTGATAAATGGTTATTTCTATGTGATTTTACGATTTTATGATTGTTAGTTACTTAATGTCCATTGTCCAAACTCCAAAGGACATGTCCTTATCAATCTTACCAATGCCAATAATTACAAAAGCAGCCACTCCATTAAGTATACCAAAGGCAGCTACGCTAAACACTGTGTGGTAGAAAAACACGGCTAACGGGAAACAGAGGAGAATACTGCATAATCCAAAGAACGTCAACCATACGGAAAATGATGTCAGGATGAGCATGAAGATAAAGATGGCCGCCAAGCTGAAGGATGCCAGCTTGACATCACTCCAAAATACACTGTTAACTTCATAGTCGAATATCTCATTTCCTCCGTATAAAATCGTCACTTTTCTGAAAATATTACAGAAGAAAGTTTTATAATTTGTAATGGTATAAATTCATTTTGCGTTTAAAAAAGGTTATAGGTTTAAAATTCAATAAATGACAAACGTTTATATTGCCTATTTTTTCATAATATTGACAAATTGCTTAAATAAAAGATCTTTGACAGGCTGACTGTTTTACTGTAAGATGAAATTCTAGTTCTTTTGCAGAAGATGCTATAGTATACAAACATTTGCTTTGATTTGGCATGTGTTTAATCTTTTACCCATTCACAGCAGCTAAATTAATACACGACATAATGAGAAATTTTGTTTTCTGCACTAATTAACGAAAAAATTTTAATTTAATCAAATCTTGAAAATAGGAGAGACAAACCCTGATATATGATTCTTTCCATGTGTATTAATGATTGATTAATTGTTGGTTTCTTTATGTCCATCAGCAAATATTTCATGCATGTTCAGGACAATATATGTATTAAGGAATTGGATTGTTGTCTTGTGTGTCTTAAATCCTTTGTTATCTAATACTTAAAATACAAGCCTTTAGAAACTTTGTCTTACAAACAATGAACATTTAATTTCAAGGTTCACCTATACCAAAAAATTGGTATCCAACGAATAATAATGAATCCACAGCAAACTAAATAATTACCACTTTCCTTAATAACCATTCTTACAAGTAACATTGTGTCCACTTACTCATTAGAAGCCTTAGATAACATTTCCACGTAAGACAAAACAAAATCTTTGAACTTGTCTGATTGTTCATCCTTCCTTTCATATGGTGAGTTGTATCCTAAATGATAAAGTTTTTTGTTAAATTCTCAAACAGCTTTTATCAATTATACATATAGATTTGGCTGTATTCTGCTCTTTAGCAAAGTTGTTGTTCCTTTGACACATTCCCAATTCCCATCCTCTATTTTATTTCACTGATCATTTTGATCCAACAAACATTTTTTTTACTTATTATGTATTTCTGATTATATAGCATTATGTACATTTTGATGAAAATAAAGAGAATAATGGATGACTATCTTAACTCCAGTGGAAAATTAAATGCATATCTAGGGTTAGACTATTCAAATATTTATAAGAATATTAACCCTGCTTTGAACTGACCAATATTTGCTCTTACTCCTTTATGCCACCTCATTAATGGAGAAGCAACAAATTCCGATTGAATGTCCTTGATTTTAACTGTCCATGGTTCAAACTTATGATCCCCCACACTCAAAGGAAACATGCTATGGCAGGAAAAGAATCCAGAATCAGAGATCATTCCCCTGTCCCCTTTTTCAAAAATCAAACAGTTACTCTCTTTCAATTTACAAACAAATTGCACAAAAAGCAAAAATTCAAAATAATAAATTTCCCAAACCTTTTATTGGTGATCCAAATAAAACTTCAGTCCTCAAAAGCCTACTCTTACGATGAGTTTTGTTGATGTTCTGGTCAACAAAATAATAGAAATGGTCTGATGTGGACATGGCAAATTTGATTGTACTTTCTATGTCTGCTAACTCTGATCCTAAACCATCAAAATGTGTGTTGTTACTTCCATCAATAGTGGGATAAAAATACTGCATTAGAGAATTTAATGGTGCACAGTCATGTATTCCTTTAATTGCAGGGTCAGTAATAAGATGATTTTTAAAACAAAACTCTTTAAATTTAGTATGATTCATAATCCTTTGTTCTATTCCATGAATAAATTCCAATCTTTCTTTTGTAAATATATTTTTTTCATCATCCCCTTCAGCTAAGAAAACAACCTGCATTTTCCACTGTATTTTCCATTGTAGGTTATAATTGTAAATATTAATGTCATGTTTTTCTCTTTTTAAGATTGGCGTAGCCTCACGTTTTGGTCGTTTCAAGTTTAAAATAGCACGTTCCATAGAACTATAGAAACTGGAATCCATCACACTGTTTTTGGCAGCCAGTTTAAAAGAATCATAATTCATTGAGGCTACATGATTTGGAATTGAAAATGCATGGTAAGATTTATCTAAAACTGGACCCGGTTTTAATACAAAGACACTTAAACAGCCAAGACCTATACAAAATCCATTAAATACTACAAGAATCACTATGGCAATAACTATTTTTGAGGTTTTGGAACATTTTGAGCAGTAGTTGCAACGGCATGTTTTTAGGTTTGGTATTTTACAACAATTTTGTACTGTGTTATCACATTCGGTTTGGATTTCATGATTTTCTTGTTCATCATTCTGTTGGAGTTGTCTTTCTTGATCAATAAACTCCTCGTCAAACTGGTCATCTAACGGAACACTGGAGTATCTGTGATTTGATGGCATTGTGCTAGTTCACATTCTAAAAAATAAATTTAAACATATTCAATGTCTCAAATATTTATAAAAGCAGAATATTAAAATAATACTTCACTATATATAGCTATTAGCTGTCAATTGATACAATTTGGTGAAAATATAGCTAATATCTTGTCTTGCAAGTTAATCATTAAATCTTATTTGAATCTGAGTTCATTTTACCTTTTCTTTAACTTTAGCTTGATTTAAACTTAATGTATAGAATGGGTTTAACATTTTGAGGCTAGATGTGCATTTACTCTACAAAAGACTCACCAATGACACTCTAAAACACAAAAAAAAGTTTAAAAAAAAAAAAGACAAAATAAAGTATGAAGTTGAAGAGTACTGAAGACCAAAAATTCTGAAAGAAAATAAGTAACCCTAATCGTTCTACGCTTGTTTATTAACAAAAAGAAAATTATGTCAACATAGAAAAGTCTAACCAGAAAACAAACAGGAAGAAGTCAGTTCACAATAATAATAATTTTTATACGAAGAAAGGGATGACAAACATGTTTTTTATGACCTAGAAAAATTATCATTGTAAAAATGCATGTGCTAGTTTGTTTGTTTTCATTTTTGTTTTAATCAGGTTGTATGGCAGTCTTTGATGGGCTTCTTCATGGTTAATTTATAGATAGTGTCAAGTTTAACAATCCACATGAAATGCTGATACATTATAACAAGTCAATGCATTGTTAGGTTTATTTTGGACTCCTTATAAAGGAGTAGGTCCAGTAAGGACCGATTTTGGCCTCAAATTTCATGTTCATCTGACGAAAGATTTTGACCACCTTTTAAACACTTAAGTGTCTATTTTATTTGAATGAATAAGTTTATGTGAAAGATTTTAACTGATTAAGTCATAAAATCACTCTGATTCAAGCTGAAATATGAAAAATCTACCAAATATGCCGAAAAATGTCCTTTGTCAGATGGTTTTTGTCAAAAATGAAAGTGGTCGCATCCGTGTTCATCCTTAACCTTTATATATGTTATGTATTATCATCAAATACAACTTACATTTCAATATTAAGGATGAACATGAATGCGGCCACTTTCGTTTTACACGGAAACCGTCTTAAATTACACTAAATGCTAGATTTGTGAAGATTTCAGTAATTTAGCATGACTTAAGGTAAAATTACAGTAAATGGGCTATGTCACAGATTTCAGTAAAATTTTGCATACAACTCTGGCTCGATGAACTTCAACTGAAAATCGAAATAATAATGCATTTATCTTATTTATCAATTGAAATATTACTGATTGAAATCTTACAAAATGGGTGAACATTTGTATAGAAAGCACATAAAATTGGCGAAACCACTTCTTAAATTTGTCTTAAAATCGCCAAATCTCTTATTCTACTCCATAGATTTTTCTTAAAAAACTAAATGTTGTTGGTACATAAATTTTTTTTGATGTTTTTCACTATGAACAAGGTAACAAATTGATTATTAGACAAAAAACGAAGTCGGTGACCCCATGATTATTTTATATCATTAAAACAGAAATTTATGTGTCAACAATATATAGTTTTTTAAGAAAAATCTATGGAGTAGAATTAGAGATTTGCCGATTATAAGACAAATTTTAGAAGGTTTTTCGCCGATTTTATGTGCTTTCTATACAAATATTCACCCATATTAAAAGAAATCAATCTACATTTTTTCAGATAATAAAAGAGATAAATGTTTGTTTTTTTCGATTTTCAGTTGTAGTTCAACGAGCCAAGGTTGTATGCAAATTTTTTGCAAAATCTGAGATATAGCCCATTTACTGTTCCTTGACCTTAATGGTGCTAGTACCCGATATATGTGCATTGTATTGTCAAAATCAGCCCATATATATGTAGCAGAAGCATTCTACTGTCCAATGAATAACTAAAATTTTACATTTTAACAATTTAGTAAAACTGCTATATTTTGGGGCCAAAAAGGGGTCTTACTGAACCTACTCCTTTGATATAAATTTTAGTATGGTATAACCAAATTTGAGAATTTGAGTCTAATCAGTGAAAATGAACTTGACAGGTATAACCCTCTGCACACAAAAATATGACGATTAATGCACAAAAATATGACGATAAATGCACAAAAATATGACGATTAATGCACAAAGATAGATTTAAATCATTTGGGATGAGTTTTTATTTTACTTGGCCTTATTTCTTGAAAAAGCAAAATAAATACAGGATATTAAATGACAATTAACCACATCCTGGTATAAATAAGCATTTTTACCAGGTATATAGTTTTTATTTGTGTATTTTTTTTTTCAGATATTAGAAAAATGAGCTAACAAGTGGTAAATGAAATGTATGCCACCTGGTCTAAATATTTAATAACCTTTCAAGTTTTCTTATATAGAAATAAGCTGGAGTAGTAAAAATAAATGATAAAATCCTTGATGACTATTCCTCAAAATAATTTAAGGCGAAGTACGCATTATTTTGAAATATTTCTGATTTTGATAAAATCTTGTATACATGTAAAATTGTGACTCATTTAAAAAATAATCTTTAGAGTAAAAATACTTGTAATTCATACACATCCATTTGACACATCGTTTCAGAATGACTTACAAACAGTTTTAATCGTAAGATTTTTTTGGAAAAGAGTAACAAATTCTGAATATCTGGAAAATGACATCACATGTACTATATGGAAAAGTCTCATTTATCATGTTTATGTAAGGTCTACCTTTAAACCTGTGTTGTAGACTAATCTGTGAGGATATATCCCAAGTTAACAATAAAATATATCAAATTACATTTAAGTATACATGTACTTTAAATCGTCTGGCCATTACCTTCATAAGTACAATACTTATAGAATTTTAATTTAAAATTAAATTACAACTTGTCATTATAACACCTGTAAAATGTACATCATTAATTGACAAGACAATCACATGTTTGACCATGTTTATCAATAATCTGAGCATGATTTTATATATGTACTATATTTTCAAGTTTTTTTTATAAAAATTCAATGTCAAATTATATACTGGATTGTTTTAAGGAGAATCTCTTCTTTCACAGCTGTTAAAAGTAGTGGAACAAATCCAGGAAAAATCTATATGTCTGTCAAAATGATTTAAGAGAGGGGATAGAAGGGGTCCTGATCCCGAAATCCTGGACTTAAAAAAACGAAATCCTGAGGTCCCAAATTTAAATAAAGTAAATCCTGACGTCCCGAAATCGTTAAAAAAGGATTCCTGGATCCCGAAAGGGTCAATCCCAAAATCCCGAGCTTAAAAACACCTGATCCCGGAGCCCCAGTAAAGGTCATATCCCCCTCATTTAACTTTCTCAATAATCAGATAATTCTGTGCAATAAGATAAAGAAAATATGCAGTACTTTATGAGAAAACACAAAAGGTGCAACAAAAATCATTAAGTAAAAAAATATTTTGTACCTGTAAGATAATGGTCTCACCATCACATTCCAATATATATAAATGATATATTATATATGGTCATGATTAAACTAATGTACTGAATTTTCAAGTTTATTAAAAAATTACAATGTCAAATTATTTACCTTTACTGGATATTAATAAGCACCTCTTTCACTATCTTCAAAATGAATTCTTATCTTAAAAAGGAAAAACTGTAAAAATATTATGGGTATTATAGTACATGTATACCGTTACTTACTTTTTGGCTACAGCAAGTTCAATGTTCGATAAGCCAGAAAATAAGTATTTTTATAATACAGAAAATAAGGGTAAATGTTTGCTTCCATTAAATAGTTATTGAAACTATTAACCGTTTAATAGTATTTTTATGGGGGAAATGTTTGCTTCCAGTAAATAGTCCGTACCCTAATAAACAGATTTTGAAACTAAAATTTAACTGATTTAACTGACAATTTCTTTTAAAATGTGAACCTATAATTTTATAAATTAAATACATACTTAGGTATATTAATAATCTATAGTTGCTTACATCCTTTTTTTTTAGATTTGGTGAATGCATGTTATTGTTATATTTTACTTTTCTACATTGGCTAGAGGTATAGGGGGAGGGTTGAGATCTCACAAACATGTTTAACCCACCGCAATTTTGCGCCTGTCTCATTTAAGTCAGGAGCCTCTGGCCTTTGTTAGTCTTGTATGTTTTTTTAATTTTAGTTTCTTATGTATAACATGTATAATTAGGAGTTTAGTATGACATCCATTATCACTGAACTAGTATACATGTATTTTAAGCGGTCAGCTGAAGGACGCCTCCGGCTACGGGAGTTTTTCACTACATTAAAGACCAATTAGTGGCCTTTGGCTATTGTCTGCTCTGTGGTCCAGTTGTTGTCGCTTTAACCCATTCCCCATTTCCTTTCTCAATGTTATTGTCTTATTGCAATTAGCAATCTTACTCTATCTCCTTATATCTTATCATATACTAAGGACTTGGGAACTTGCATCACAACCCCCAACAACAAACCATGCCAGTTCTGTCATGAACAACTGTAATTATATATTGTGTCATTTTAATGACAACTCCCATGTTAATCATTGGGTTGCTAACAAATTCAATCAAGCTTTCAGATGATTGCAGTAAAGAGGGAGGGACAGTTATTGGTATAAATGTACTATAATTTTCCTGGTCAATTGCATATAATAAAAAAAAAGAGTAAAATATTGTCTTTAATTATTTTTTTCTGAATATATATATCTCCCCAGAGACTTTTTTTACAAAATATTTTATTCACTGGTATACATTGACCATCAGAATATTTTTTTTCAAGAGAAATAAGATTCTTTGTTCAGAGGACCATGAAATTGTGGTAAAAACTCTAATTTGGCATTAAAATTGAAAAGATTATATCATAGGGTACATGTGTACTAAATTTCAAGTTGATTGGACTTCAACTTCATCAAAAACTACCTTGACCAAAGACTTTGACCTAAAGCGGGACCTATTGGATGAACGAACAGATGCACAGACCAAAAAAAACATAATTCCCTTTTACTATTATAGGTGGGACATAATAAAAATAGACAATTATCAAGATTATGATGTCACATATCTGATGCCATGATTTTTTATACTTTGTCATGAAGACACTGATCTACCGTAAATGGCTAAACATTTTAACCAATAAAAATGCAGTTTATTCGAGTGTTGTTTTAAATTTTGTGGTATCCAAGAAAATGTAGATATTGTTCAATTTTCAAGATGTTGGTATACAGTATCAGTAGCACTTATGATATTGTATTTCAATAAGCTGTTTCCGCTTAAATACTTCAAACACTTTGACTTAACCAAAAGTGCACTCTTCACTGTTAATTTCAAGCATGATATAATATTTAAGCAGCTTATTGCAAATATTGTCATTTATAGGCTGTTTAAAATAGGTATTGCACTTATATTATAAATATTTTTTTATTACTGTCTTTCCTGTTAAACTCATTAACACAAACAAAGAATTATTGTTGTGGTCAATTTTTAGCTGTTATCAATTTGACCTGACTTAAATATTTTTGCAACATTCAAACAATTCATCTGAGATAAGAATGATTTTTGACCCACAAGGAAGAAATTTTACAAAGTTAAGGATGTACACCTCTGAGGAGCCAAAAATTTCTAGAATTAAACTTTTTTTCTAACCCTGTTTTTGGGGTTCATATGACTGTAAAAAAATAATTGGTGAAGAAAAAATCATATGGTGGTGCACTTCTTTCTTTGCTACGGCCCTTTGAAAGTACACAATTTTGATGATTTTCTCATTTTTCATCAGTTTTTACCTATTTTTGGGCTATAATCATGAAAAAAATCACATTTCCACAATTAAACTTTTTGTCATACTTTCAATAAAGATAAGGGGGACCAATCTGAATAAATTTGAATTACAAACACTATAGGTAGGTGTTAATATAAGAAAGTTTTATCATATTTTGATGCTTTTTTGTGCCAAATTTACCATGTTGTCAATTTTGTAAATTTGAGATTTTTCTCCGTTTTAAGTACAAATTGCATACTTTTCAACTTCTTTGTTATAAATGTTTGAAAACATACATATCTAAGAAATTTGAAAAGAAAAAAGGGATGTGGGATGTACATGTTTCTGGTAAAATAATTTTTTGTATCCCTCACCTATTTTCTCGAAATTTTGGCTAAAAATACTGACTTGATTGGTAATAAAATTTGAAAAATTGATTACTCAAAAACTACTCGTTGGAAATACCCAATTTTTTCACATAGTTGAGTTTGATTATAACATTTTTTAAATTCATTCATATTTTCCACTTGTACCACATGTTTTAGACATAATTCCAGAACGAGATTTCAACGAGACTGAACGAGACTGAAATGTCAGAAGAATACATCCTTAAGCTAGATAAAATAATGAAATGCAATTTGATAAAATAGTAAGAAAAGAAAACATTGAAATATCAAGAGATACAATGTATCTATGATTTGTGTATTCTATGATTTGCATATCAGAAATTCCGGTAAACCTAGTATACAGTTTACTTAACTGTAATGTCAACACATGGTTAAAGAAAATGGTCAATCATTATCCAATTATAGTCAATATTCCTAAAAAAAACTTATCTGATTACCTTTCAGAAAATCAAACAGTACTAAATCCTACTTTGAATTTACAATATGAAATACTAGTCCTTATAAATCTAACCTGAATTATATTTCTACTCGGTCATACAACTTTGTACAATACATCCAATATAAGATTGTTTTCTGACCGACACAACAAATCTAAGTAACAAGGAAGGAAGAAATCTGACCAAATTTTAAAGTGCAGATAAGTCATTGTATTAAAACCCTGCACAAAGGTTTTTCCGTTTTATGGTATAAAGTTTTTATAATTTTAACTCAAATGAGATATGGAAGGTACCTGTATAAAAATGTGCACCATCACACCATTAAATGTATAGTAATTGGATATTTTGCATTTATCATGTTTAACCATGCATTTATCATGTTTAACCATAAAAAGAGATTAAATTACTGAACATTTTTAAAAACATATTAATAGATATATTGTAAATATTTCGTAGTGGTTAGTAATTCGGAAAGAACTTCTTTAAAGAAAGATTATTGGATATGGAACTTAGTTTACATATGTAGAGAAAATTAGACTGCACTTAAAAACCCTTGATTTTGTTTTTAATAATCTAAATTTGATATTATATATATAAATACATGTAGAACCCACAATATAAAAAAGATGTGGTATGATTGCCAATGAGACAACTCTCCACAAGAAACCGATTGACACAGAAATTAACAAATAATGGCCACGCTGTACAGCCTAATTAACAATGAGCAAAGCCTTTTTCACTTATTTTAATTTATCTGTCAGATAAAAACGTTTCAGAAGGGATTAAGTGACATTTTTTTTTTCAAAGTAAATTTAAAAGGAACATAATATATACATGTTATGATGTACATGGTGCCTAGAAAATCAACCTAACGATACAACTATATATGTGTATGTTTAGTATGTTAAGCTTCTGTCAAACAAAATATCTTTTTGATTTTAATGAAAAAAAGGTTTTTAATATTCGAAGAAAAAAAGCTTTGTCCCCAGATATTAAAACCATGCCCCACAAATGATGACTACTACAAATCATGCTTACAAAAAAACATTCTAAATATGACTAAAATATTGACTTCTTAACAACAATTATAAGAAATTCTGACAAGTTTATTCCTATTTCATATATTTTAAAACTCACTGCTTTGTCACAATGCACATACATGTTTAGCTTGGGCCCGTTTAGCTTAGATAATACAAATGTATGAAAAGTCATGCTCTGCTCAAACCAAACTTTTCCAGAAAAGTAAAGATTTAAGAAGTCTTTTTCTGAGAAAATAGAACATATAACAAATGTAAAAGATGTTTGTTATACTTTAAAAATTAAATATGTACACCATACCATTATGAACGAGTTCTATTATATCAACAGAAGAAAGACTACCACACAATAAAACCTACATGCTTTCCATCAAAAATGTAAATAATGTCTTTGACCTTATTTGAGCATGTTGATTTTTTTTTTAACCTTTCTTTATAATACTCACAATAAAATAATAAAAAACATAATTGAAATCTTACCATATTCTTTGTCACACTTCTTTTATAATAACTATCTACACATGACACACACCACTACACATGATCCATATTTTGACTGTCTAGAAAACAAAACATTTAAAATGTCAACATCCTGTTCATCATGAAATAAAATTAAAAATAGATTATTGATAAAAATGAATCATCAACATGAAGTCTTATTCCTAAAACATATAAAGTTAGTTCTGATTTACAATCACTAGGTCATTGTCAAAATCATTTCACAAATCAGCTGATAAAATATTTCTTTGTTTGTCTGTCACCAATCATGCAAAAATTCTATGATGTAAACAAATGGGAGATAACTCTATATTATTGATTGATGTTTGTCTACCAGGGGAAATAACTCTGATTTTCTCTTTAATTTTGACCTCTAGTCATACATACTTAAAAGAGATATTAAATGAATTCAACCAAATCAATGTTTAATGGTGTTATAATGTAATAGTATATAAAATATACATTTGATTACTCATGTTTATACTTAGTAAAGAAATCATATACAGGTTTTCTAAACTTTAAATTAATTCAAAAAAATCATCTTTAAATGTTTTTTTAATATATTCATGTATTAAATGTACATTTTGTGACTCACGCTAAACTATTTCAATGATTCTTTAAAGAAAAATCCTATAAGTTCTGAGTTGGAATTTCCACTTTTAAGTAAATATTTTCAAAAGTTCATAATATATAACTTCTAATATTATATTTGGTTCAGTCTATTTTCACTAGCACATATTTTTTTTTAATTGCAGTTGAAGTACATTTTTATTCATCAATTGTCTGCAGATGTTCTTATCTTGAAGATATACAATTTTGATGCAAGATAACTAATTATTTGACCTGAACATTGGGTTTTTTTTGTCTTCTGGAAGAAAAAATTATCTTCTCATAATTTATTTTGAAATTCTATCAATTAGTTTTCTTTTCATTCACTCAAAATTGCTTTGTCCAATATACAATCTATACAAAATCTTACAATTTTTCTCAAATGAGTTTGAATAAAAGCTCTGTAAAATATACTTTTATTATATTTTAAAATTGTATGATAAAGCTGCTGCAGTTTGGCAAATCAGAAAAAAATCTATCCTTTTTAAAGGAGTAGGTCCGGTAAGGACTCATTTTGGCCTCAAATTTCAGTTTCATCTGACGAAAGATTTTGACCACTTTTTAAACACTTAAGTGTCTATTTCACTTGATTCAATTAGTTTTTGTGAAAGATTTTAACTAATTTAGTCATTAAAAACAATCCGATTCAAGCTCAACAAGTAAACTGCGAGCTACTGCTCACTGATGATACCCCCGCCGCAAGTGGATAATATTAATAGTGTAAAAATATGCAAGTGTTCGGTAAACAGGAAGTTGTCAAGTGATCAATCTGAAAACGCATCACACGGTATAGCTGACTTATATAAATCCTGAAACAAAATTTCAGAAATCCTTGTATTGTAGTTCCTGAGAAAAATGTGACGAAAATTTTCAACTTGGCTATCATGTGTAAAATCATACAAGTGTTCGGTAAACAGGAAGTTGTCAAGTGATCAATCTGAAAACGCATCACAAGGTATAGCTGACTTAGATAAACCCTGAAACCAAATTTCAGAAATCCTTGTATTGTAGTTCCTGAGAAAAATGTGACGAAAATTTTCAACTTGGCTATCATGTGTAAAATCATACAAGTGTTCGGTAAACAGGAAGTTGTCAAGTGATCAATCTGAAAACGCATCACACGGTATAGCTGACTTAGATAAACCATGAAACCAAATTTCAGAAATTCTTGTATTGTAGTTCCTGAGAAAAATGTGACAAAAGTTTCATGGGACGGACTGACTGACGGACTGAAGGACTGACGGACGGACTGACGGAAAGACAGAGGTAAAACAGTATACCCCCCCTTTTTTAAAGTGGGGGTATAAATATGAAAAATCTCTCAAATATGCAAAAAAACGTCACTTTTCAGATGGTTTTTGTCAAAAATAAAAGTGGCCGCATCCGTGTTCATCCACAAACTTTATATATGTTATGTATTATAAAAAAATACAACTTACATTTCAATATTAAGGATGAACACGAATGCGGCCACTTTCGTTTTACACGGAAACCGTCTAAAATTTAACTAAAATGATAGAATTTTGAAGATTTCAGTAATTTAGCATGATTTAATGATGCTACAACCCGATATATATGCATTGTATTGTCAAAAACAGCCCATATTTATGAAGCAGAAGCATTCAACTGTCCAATAAAAATCTAAAAGTTTACATTTTAACAATTTTGTAAAACTGTTATATTTTGGGGCCAAAAAGGGGTCTTACCAGACCTACTCCTTTGATCTCCTACCATGTGAATATTTCTAAAGACAGTATGGGTATCCATTTTATTTTTTATCAAATTGTAAATGTAGGTTGTATTTTTTTGATTTGTCACAATTCTTCCAAAGACCTTATCACTATTTGAGAACCTGTGTAACTCATTATTTATTGACATCATACAACAATCAGTTTACCTTTGTGGAGAAAGTTTTTTTGATGTGACCTCAAATTTTACGGGAACTTTTGTAATATTCATTATTGCAGACAAATAACAATGGTATTCATGTGTGATAAGCTCTGATATTCACCGATTTTATTTTGTTGACTAAATGTATTACAGCTTAGATACTTACAATAAACTGTGAGGGTGGTTGGGTTACAATGGAATGTAAACATCATCACATCATCAAGTTCTTAATCAACTTTACTAAACAGTCTGGTTTCATCTCTGTTTGAAAAATGTACTAGTTCTCCATTCTCCAAATCCATCTACTAGTTTGGAAGAAGTTTTCGTAATGCTTACTGGAAGTCAGTAGATATGACCACTTTGACTCTGGATTTTGTTTTCAATAATATATAAAACAGTCATCCATTCATATAATTTATAAACTTTTTTTTTAACCAAATACCATTGTCATTTTGTTTGCAATGAGGACACCAGAATTAAACATTACATCTATAGTGTAGATGTTTCTGTTAGAAATTTGCCAATTTTGACTTTCACATTGTGAATAAGTTCAAAGCCATAGACGAAAATGTAAGAAGAAAATGTGTAATCTGTTCAGTCCAATTTAAAGACCTTCCAACAAATATAATCATGATAAGGATGAAATACAACCAATAAAAGAGCCGTGGCATACGTTTGATGTACTGCTACACCACTGTGCCAGGTGAGGGGGAGATTTGGCACCTGTGTTTTAAGCCCCAATACATTTTAAATGTGCATGTCCTAATTCAGGAGACTGTAATTGAGAGGTCTTCATTTGCAGTTTCTTTTTTGTTTTATTGTATTGTACAGAAATTACTCTGTTAGTTTTCTCTATGTAATTTCAGGGCATTTTATAGCAGACTATACAGTGATGGTTTTGCTTAGTTGAAGGCTTTACATGGACTTAGTTGCAAACTTTGTTGGTACCTGTTGGAGAATTTTCTCATTGGCAATTATACCAATCTTCTTATTTATTCATTTAAAATATAGTTATTTCCTAACTTAAATCTATCTTTTTGTGATGATCATTTATCCAAAACTCTTTTCTATGCTTGGGAGTATAACATAGTACATGTAAAAGGCATATTAACAAAAGTTCACGTCTATGATGAAAGAAAATAAAACAACTGCAATTATATTTCAAAAAATTTCTAGTTGAAATTGCAAAACCAATATAGCTTTTGTAGACCCCCTGCCTTGGTAATAACATGAACAGAGGTCAAAATTTGGCAAACAAGAAAGTGTGTCCATAGGCCTACTTCCACTATCGTTTTCTTGATCAGTGAAATATAAATTCAGGAACAAACCTGCAATTTGAGGTATAATTCTAAAAAGTTTTTCTATATACAAATATTTGGCTACATAAATTCAGGTCAACTTCTCTAAATGAGGTCATAGGGTCCTTAAAAATGTCCTGGTTTAATAAAAGTAGGAATTGTGAAACTTAATTTATACTTCCTCATGCAGTGTTTTTGTTTTTATGTTCATGTCATGATGTTGGTAGATTTTTACCCTTCCTCTACATCTAACTGGTCCGAGAACACAATTAATTGGTAGTGCATTTCTTTTAGAACATAAATGAAAATGAAAAAAATCCCACCTGCGCTTTCTCAAAGAAACTTTTACAGTGTGTTGTACTACTTTTGGAACAAATTATATCAAAATTATAGAAAACTTCATCGCCTCTAACTCAAAATATGGACAATTTTATGTTTAGGGCATCTTGAAATCCTTTGACAGCTTCCAAAGTGCTCATTTTCAACCTTTTTCAGCTGGACCAAATCACTACTTTCCTTTAAAATTCTGGACCCAAATATTTTTACAGTGTAGTTTTATCCCCTTCTTGCAATTTGAGGCATTAAACTTGGAGAAATAAATTTGGAAGGGGTATACAAATTAATGGCAAGTAACCCACTGTCAACACTAGGGACTATATTAGTGAACAATGAAAATCAAGGGACAACAATGGTGGTACTGGACCAACTGACTGCTTTTACAAATCAAGACTCACAACACCTTAGCTATGGCAAAGAATTAGAAGTACATGTACTATCAATATTAACTCTATAAATACATATTTTAATATAGTAACTTTCAACAAATTAACAAATATTATCAATTTAAACATATTAAAAACACCAATGAAAATTCATTTTTACATACATGTACATGTCATGCTTATCTCCGATTACAAGATACAATTACTATCATTTGGTAAAATCATTGAGGGGGTGATACAGAGGTGCTTATTTCCCCCTCCCATTTGTATTTTTCATTCGTCTTTCCAAATCTTTTTTTTACATAATTTGTTTGAAGCAGATCTAGAGTACACAATCAATTAAGGGGAGATAAGTTCTAAAATTTAATAGTCTACATGGTCTACTGACATATATTCCATAGAAAGATAATTCTGAAATTTCTAAAATAAATACACACTGGAATAACAAAGACCTTTTGTTATGATTTATAATTCAAATAAAATGCCTCATATTTGTCACTATATCTACAGAAAAAACAAAAATAAATTTTCAGTAAACACTAAAATTCTATAAATCATGTAAATTCCTCGATTTCATTGCAGAACTGCAGTTTTAAGAAATAAAAAATAAGCTTGTAAAAATTAATGTCTGTTAAACTTGTGTTATTCATAATTTTTCATGTACAATTTAAAAATGATGTACAATAAAAAAAAAATACTTTGGGATCAATGAAAAATGGCCTTATTAGTCAGCTTATCTATAACAGGCTATTATTTGAACTTGGAATTATTTTTAATTAGGGAATTTGTATAATTTCTTTTGTTTAAATTTTTTTTGATAAATTCCATGTTTATTTGGTATCATAATCTTTTGAGCAGTTAATAACACTTTCCATACAATGTATTTTGGTTAGATAGTGTTGTGCGCTGCACAGTACATTCTATTAAAAATATACTATTTTCTTTGTAATAGAAAGTGTTGTGCGTAGCACAAAACATATCAGTACAGAATAAACATGGAATTTATTAAAAAATTCAATAACAAGAAATCAAGCAAATTCCATAAGGCTGTAGTTTTTTTATTTTTAGTTTTACGAACCCTCCTACCCTAATTTTTGCCAAATAGGAAAAAAAATAAAATTGAAAAAGGTGGATTTTTATTTTTTTTTCTCCTCCGACCCAGTGTTTTCCATGCAAAAAAAATTAAATTTTAGTTCATAACTGCATGAAAGAATCTAAATTTATGCTCTTGGTGATTTAGTTAGTTGTTGCACATTGATTTTCAATTCAAACCTTGTCAAGTAAAGAAAAAATAATTGTTACACTAGTAGAAAATCTCCTGGTGAAATAAAAAAAAAAAAAAATTTGAAATTGACGGTTGGTATTAAAAAAAAAATCAGCAGCAGCAGTTTTTTTTTTTTTTTTTTTTTCGTCCTCCTACCCATTGGTTTTGTCAAAAAATTTCGTAAAACTATAAATATAATAACTATGGCCTAATTAAAAATAATTCTATGTTCAAATAATAGCCTGTTCTATACTTTTACTCTCCAAATTCAACTAAGGCAACTACACCAGGTCTCTCATCTGTATATACCCCAGTATAATATAATCATGTTCTAATAAACTAGTTTCAGAAAACAAATTTGTGTTTACCCCTTAGACCGGTAATTAATAATGATAAGGGACACATTTTGATATATGTTTTCTAAGTAACAATTTAACTGAATCATGAGAATGTTAACATCACTTCCATTATTTTAGAAACTTTTTAAAGGAACTTCTTTTTCATATATAACATTCATAAAAGGTTTACTTTTTTTTAAATTGTTATATGGATTGAGAGTTGTCTCATTGGCACTCACACCACATCTTCCTATATCTATACACTCTGAGGACAATAAATGCAAATCATTATGAAGTTCAACATAATTCATTACAAAAAAAATTGCAAATATTTGACAACTAATCAAGAAGGCAGTACGGTGACCTATAGTTTTTAATGTCTGTGTCAATTTGGTCTTTTGTGGATAGTTGTCTCATTGGCAATCATACCGCATCTTCTTTTTTATAAGAACATGTTATGTGCATAATGAGTATTACTAATCATATTACTTACAACATGTACAAAATATATAAACTTTTGAAAACAATTCAACAATATGCACCATTAAAAAAAAACTGATGTCTTGTAATAATATTCAAGGCTGTGTGATCAAAAGTACAATACATATTAAATGGTTTACAATTTACAAAGCAATTTAGAATACTCCTATATTGTGTGAAAGTAGCTTCTCAATTAAAACATAATGTTATAATCCAATGCAACTTTATATTGCAACAATCATGACAATAATTGATAAAAATGTCTCACTGTGGATTATTTAATTCTTGTGAAAGGGTTACGTTTTGTCTAGCAGCTTTCAGAATATGATGCTTTAAAGCCAGAATTATACAAAGGTATTTGGTCTAGCAGCGTTGAAAATATGATACATCATGTACATGTTGTATGAAGCAGGGATTAAACAAATTTGTTATGATTTTATATCTAATGATATAGGAGCTAGAGATTCAAAACAAAATATATTATGTGTCATGAATGTGTGAAAAAGTTGAGAAAAATAATTGCTGTGAATAAGACCTTTCTTTTATTGGAACAATGTACATGGAACTACCCAATCATTGAGTTTTGACATGCATGACATACAGTAAACTTTATCCAATAAAATATCAACCTTTAAAAACTTTCTTCATTGGTGTAATAAAAGCATCAATAAAATCCCATAATGCATTTGACTTCCGTTTCCTTGGTGATCTTCTTAAAGAAGATGGTGGAGAATCTGATTTTGATATTGTCTGCAATTTCATTGATTCCGCTATTTCTTCTTTCTCAACTTCATGCCGATCCATCTGATTCCGTGTAACACGCTTTGATTTCTTACTGAAGGAATTGTACCTTAAATTTTCAAGTCGATCTGATTCATTTCCGATTGATTGATATGACCTAAAAAGGTCAATTTTCTGTGATTGTTTCTTAGAATCATCCTTTGAATTATGTGGTCCTTTTCCTCTTTGTAACTTCCCAGAATTATTTCTTTTCTTTCCTTGTGGTGACAGACTTCTGCTCCTGAAAGAATATTTCACTGCATTCCGAGTAGAAGGATCCAAACTTCGAGATTCAGACGATGACCTAGAAGAACTAGTCTGTGAGATGCTACATGTATCTGTCTTATGATCCTGATTTTTTGTTGTAACAGTTTTCATGCTTCGAACATTTTGTCGAAGCCTACGACTTTCGCTTGTAGAGGGTGGTGATTCTTTCCTGCCACAGCCTGATGACTTTTTCATTCTCAACTTTTCAGGTGCAACAGAGGGGTTATTTTGTAAAATTGGTCTCCTAACTGGTTTTACACTATAGTTTTCAACTGATTTCTTCTGTGACACTGATTTTACTGGGGTTTGACTCCTATTCTTTCTTTCCTTCAATATATTCAATCTTGTATTTTTCCTAGAACTTCCGGTATTTGATCCAGAACTAATAGAGTGAGCTCTACTCCTTGTTAGTCGGTCAACACATGTTTTAATTGGTAACTGTTTTGCTGTTTTTAATCTCTTATTTGAATGCCAAGATCTCTGTTTGCTACTGTGAGTATTTGGAGTTTTCTTTGACACACATTTTGGAGTTCCTTTTAATTTTGTTTTCTGTCTTAACTTAGAACTATTTTGTTGTACGTTTTTTGTATAATCTGCACCACTTGATTTTGCAGACTGGCTTCTAAGTTCCCTCTCTTGTGAAGATACAGATTCATCTTCAGAGTAGCGGACTGACTGCCTTCTAGACGTCTTAGGAATACCTGATACTGAGCTACCCTGCAAACTTTGTTTATCAATCTGACTTCTAGCTAACCTAGGTGGCCTAGTCTTGCTACTGAGAAGTGTTTCACATTCTGAAACATTATCTGTATCTATCAATTTACTATCATTTTTCCGACCACTGGCCTCAGAGGTACATGCATCTACCTGTTTTTGTGTAGATCTTGTAATATTTCTTGCGTCTCTCTGTCCTACTTTTTCTGATACATGTATTTCTGACAATCTGTCATTCCCTCTTGATTTTGAGGTGCTCCTTGTATTATAAAATTTGTTCAGATTAACAGATCCAGGTGTGTTACAATAGACCTCAGTCCTGTACAATTTTCTTAGCTTTACATTGCCAGGACTATTTGATACACCAACATTGGTAAATAGTTTTTCAACTTCTTCCTTCTTGCGTATTTCTTCTCTTTTCGTTCTCTCACGTTTTCTAATTTTTTCCATCAAAATTTGTCTTTCTTTCTCTTCATCATTTTTCAAGTTTTCATCATTTCCAACAGATGTATCATTTGAATGTATATCATCTTTATTCTGTATATTTTTATAAGATTCTACAATTTGTTTAGGGTCAGTTCTTACTTCATCTGATTTTCTATTTTTAGATTTGTCATGTGACTTATCAAGATTTTTCACATGCTCTAAACTTTTTCTTTTTGCGTAAAATGTCGTTTTGTCGATTAACGGTTTTATATCTACCTTCAATATATACTGATAGGGACACGCTTTTAATTGTTTCCCGTTGACAAAGAAATTCAAACTTCGACACGTCTTCCAACCTTTTTTTAAAGTTGTTATAACAAAGTCTGTTGTATGGATCGGTTTGAAAATAACACTCCGCTGGTCCATATATAGCATGGCACGTAACACATCTTCAATCTGTTTGTGCGCGTCTGGCACAGAACAAGGGAGACAATCATTGAAATTTCTCTGCGGTAAAACTTTTACCTTATAGACTGTATCATCACACTTTATCAGTCTTGTGTCCTCTTTCAGTAAGTTAAAACCTCCAAGTGGCATTTTAAAGTCTACCCTAAAATACAGACAAACAATCAATTAACAAATTGGAGAAGTTATAAATTATACTGCCATCAATTATATCAAGGTAACTTTTATCTAAAGATTCTAACTGATATCCATTATATGTATGTTCTGGGAATAAAGGAACCCTTAATGCCAAACATGATCATATCTTATTCTTTTTGAGTGATTTTGCAATTAAAAGTAATATTACCTGTCAAATCAATATACAGTTTAGAAACCAAAAGTTTCAAACTATAGAAAACAGACATTTTCTTTGCTACAATATTTAAAATAGTTAATTATAGAAACTGACCTTGTTGCAAGTAGTGAATTCTTAATCCAATCATTGAAAACATTCCTGGCTGTATCATACTGTTTAAATGTCTAATTTATATTTGTTTACTTTTAATTTTTGGTGTTTTAAAGCCACTTTTGGGCTATTTTTTTGCAGCCAGTTTTTATTTGTGGAAGAAGCCAGAGTCCCTGGAGAAAACCACTGACCTTCGATAGAAAAACTTACAATCCTAGTCAACTAAGATTGGAGTCAAGTGCACCTGCATGGGCGGGGTTGGAACTCACAACCTCAGTGCTGACTGAGTCCTGACTAGTGATTAGAAAATTTGTTCAGATGATGAAACTACTGCACAAGAACTGCCAACTGTAATCATTTGAGAAATATTGAAATTAAAATGCGAACTGTCAACAGGGGAAAACATTTTGTTCAAAAGCTGAATTTATGATAAATAAACTGCCAATTGTGGTCATCCGAGAAAAATTTAAATTAAATTGTCAACTGGCCGATTTTACAGGGAAAATAATAATGATGGTCAATAATTTATGATGTTTATTATGGATTATAGCTATAGAGACCAATGATCGGATGGCAATAAGCAGATTACCTGTGATCACAACTTACAACATAAATCGTTAACCTTAATAAGAAGAGGGTCATAAAACGAGAGGCTCTAAAGAGCTTGTGTCGCTCACCTTGGTCTATGTGAATATTAACATGATTCAGATGGATTCAAGACAAAATTTTGTTTTGGTGATGGTGATAAATTTGTACATTTTACTTTACTGAACATTCTTGCTGCTTGCAATTATTTCTATCTATAATGAACTTGGCCTAGTAGTTTCAGTAGAAAATTTTAGTAAAAATTTACAAATTTTATGAAAATTGTTATAAATTGACTATAAAGGACAATAACTCCTTAGGGGGTCAACTGACTATTCGGTCATGTTGACTTATTTTTAGGTCTTACTTTGTTGAACATTATTGCTGTTTACAGTTTATCTCTATCTATAATTATATTCAAAATAATAACCAAAAACAGCAAAATTTCCATAAAACTACCAATTCAGGGGCAGCAACTCAACAACGGGTTGTCCTATTCATCTAAAAATGTCTTGGCTGATAGATCTGGACCTACTAAACAAATATACCCCGTCAGATTTGCTCTAAATGCTTTGGTTTTTAAGTTATAAGCCAAAAACTGCATTTTACCCCTATGTCCTATTTTTAGCCATGGCAGCCATCTTGGTTGGTTAACCAGGTTAAGCCACACGTTTTTTTAAATAGATACCCCAAAGATGATTGTGGCCAAGTTTGTATTAATTTGGCCCAGTAGTTTCAGAGAAGAAGATTTTTGTAAAAGTAAACGACAATGGAGGACGGATGCCTTCGGGCCAGGTGAGCTAATAAAACTGTTAAAAACATGAAGACAGGCTGATTTATAGTATTTCTTGCGAAATTTTACATTTTTAAATTTAAGTGACAAAATAGATTTGAACAAGAATGTGTCCTCATTACACGAATGCCCCACTCGCACTATCATTTTCCATGTTCAGTGGACCGTAAAGTTGGGGTAAAAACTCTAATTTGGCATTCAAATTACAAAGATCATATCATAGGGAACATGAATACTAAGCTTGAAGTCCATTGGACTTCAACGTCATCAAAAACTACCTTGACCAAAAACTTTAACCTGGAGCGAGACAGACGGACGAACGGACAGACCGATGCACAGACCAGAAAACATAATGCCCCTCTACTATTGTAGGTGGGGCATAAAAACCTTTTGTCATTTTGAAAACCGTTAGGCATGTTAGATGAATGATGAAAATGATGAGCACGAGCAAAATCACTTCATGAATCTACGTAAATAAGTGAAATCTTACATTTTCTGACTAACTGAAACAACTCTAAATTGGTAAACCCATTCATATCTAACCAATATTTTACTTCTGTACGTCAGAGTGATAATTACTAGTTTGCCGTTTCAGAATCTAATGCATTCTGGGTAAATTTTTTAAAAGAGTACACCAAAAGGTTGTGATTGGTTTAGAATGTTCTAAACAATGGAAAGCACTCCAATGGTGTAACCTTCTTTTCATTTTTGTGTATGAACAATGACATTACCAATAGTCCTTTAGATTCTGAAAAGGCGAAGAGGAGTCAACATTTTTGACATGTATGAAAGGTCAAGGCTAGATTTGTGTTTAAACAAAAACTTACCTTGTTGCTCCTTGAAATCTTCAAATTATTCAAAATCTTCCTTTTATGTTTTCAAATAACCATTTAGGCATTATTCTGGAATACTATTCATTTGCTATTTAACCATTTCTCTGAAAAATAAATCAAAACTTTACTTTATTTTGTTAATCATGTTAATAATTACATGAAATACTCAAAAGACTATAAAAAGTACATGAAGAACCTAACAATGATTCTTATTTTTACAAGTTACATTTGCCGATCCTGTAAGCATGGTTACTTTAATTTGCTAAGGGTTGATTTTGGACTCAAATTCCAGGTTCATCTGATGAAAGATTTTGAACATTTTTTAATCACTTTTGCATGTTTAGTGTCTACTTCAGTCGATTCAATTAGTTTATGTGAAAGATTAGAACTGAGTTTATGATTACAGACGCGCAAATTCATGCTTAAATAAGACAAATCTATCAAATATGCCATAATACGTCACTTTCCAGACGTTTTTTTGTGTTCACTCTCAACCTTTAATAATGTTAAATGTTTTATCACCAAATACAAGTTTCATTTACATATTAAGAATAACACAGATGTGACCTCTTCCATCATGTTCCATTTAAGACCAAACTGTCTTAAATTTAACTGAAATGCTAAAATTGTGAAGATATCATTAATTAAGCATGACTTATTGACACTAGTACCCGATACATGTATATATATATATATATATATATATCATGTATATATGTACATGTAAGTGCATTGAATTGTCAAAAACATCCCATATTTATGTAGCAGTAGTATTTTACTTTCCAATAAACATTGATAAATAGATTAAGGTGTACATTTTAACAATTCTATAAAACTGCAATTTTTTTGGGACAAAAAGGGGTTGAACATAGTTCATTCATCTTCATTCATTCATTTTGTATGAAGTGCTGCATTCGAAAAATGTGTGCACCGTCAATGAGTTTTTGTTTTATTCTGTACTCATAATAATTATGTTGCATACCAATGCATTTGCTTCATTTTATGGGAATACAAACCATTGTTTAGAAACCTAAATACAATTGGTGTAGCTATAGGTAGTCCAACTAAAGAGAGCATTAATATTTCTCACATGTTTTTGTTGTTTAGTTAAAGGATTTAAAAAATTATGTAAGATTCCTTACATGCCTTATACCTATCAGTATACATATAAGCTTATTATTTCACTTGCATATATAAATATGAAGAACTCGTCAAAAAAGATTCATATGAAATAAAAAAAAAAAAAAAAAAAAATCCTCCCACCTGCCCCATTTTTTTTTACTACTCTTCATGTTTAATCAATAATCATGATAATGGATATTGATATCTTTTATCTTGTTTAATGTGAAAATAAAGACCAACAAATGCATATGATCATATACAATGTCATGTTTCAAAATATCTGTAAAAAATATACGATGGCATACATGTAAATGCTGAATTTACAGTGTTATAGTGTAATAATTTGTTTGAATTTATTAAAAATTAACTCAAGATAATAATAAAATTTTATTTTAAATTGAATTAAATAAAATATAGAAATATGATAAAATTATAAGCAATTATTTATATAATTAACAAAATTGTTTGAAAAATATGTCAGAGTTAATTACAGTAATATTTTGTTATTTAGTTATTATTTTTATTAATTGATATGGATAATTGGGACAACATATCTTCATGTCTAGAGACTTATTTAGCTGACAATAGTAAATGGATGTGCTTAAACATTCGAAACTTAACCAAGACAAGACAAATGCAAGACGGAACTGATCTAATTTTCACCAAAAAATCGTGTAAAGGAATTTTCAAATTGTCATCTGTTATTTGATGGATCAATAGTAAGCAATGCATCTGAAGTCAAAAATCTTGGTGTTTATTTTGATAGAACATCATGAACATTAAGCATGGAAAAGCAGGTCAATGGCATCACAAAGTCATGATACTTCCAAATTAGGAACATTGGTTGAATTTTGGCAATATATCAACAAGGATGCCTGTAAAACTTTAGTGTGCTCGCTCGTTACGTCACATCTAGACTACGGAAACGCTCTGCTGTATGGAGTAAATGCCAGTTTAGTCAAAAAGTTACAGCAGAGTACAGAATACGGCAGCCAGACTCATTTCACGTACCACGAAACATGATCTTATAACACCAGTTCTTGTGTCTTTTCATTGGATTGCGGTGTAGTACGATGACAATATAAACTTCTTTTGTATACTTTCAAAATCCTGCATTGCTTAGCACCCTTCTATCTTTGGGAACTTATAAGTGCCTATCAACCATCAAGATCTCTTAGATTGGAAAACGCCATGCAGCTTATACAACCTTGTGTACGCACCAAAATTAACTCAAGATAATAATAAAATTTTATTTTAAATTGAATTAAATAAAATATAGAAATATGATAAAATTATAAGCAATTATTTATATAATTAACAAAATTGTTTGAAAAATATGTCAGAGTTAATTACAGTAATATTTTGTTATTTAGTTATTATTTTTATTAATTGATATGGATAATTGGGACAACATATCTTCATGTCTAGAGACTTATTTAGCTGACAATAGTAAATGGATGTGCTTAAACATTCGAAACTTAACCAAGACAAGACAAATGCAAGACGGAACTGATCTAATTTTCACCAAAAAATCGTGTAAAGGAATTTTCAAATTGTCATCTGTTATTTGATGGATCAATAGTAAGCAATGCATCTGAAGTCAAAAATCTTGGTGTTTATTTTGATAGAACATCATGAACATTAAGCATGGAAAAGCAGGTCAATGGCATCACAAAGTCATGATACTTCCAAATTAGGAACATTGGTTGAATTTTGGCAATATATCAACAAGGATGCCTGTAAAACTTTAGTGTGCTCGCTCGTTACGTCACATCTAGACTACGGAAACGCTCTGCTGTATGGAGTAAATGCCAGTTTAGTCAAAAAGTTACAGCAGAGTACAGAATACGGCAGCCAGACTCATTTCACGTACCACGAAACATGATCTTATAACACCAGTTCTTGTGTCTCTTCATTGGATTGCGGTGTAGTACGATGACAATATAAACTTCTTTTGTATACTTTCAAAATCCTGCATTGCTTAGCACCCTTCTATCTTTGGGAACTTATAAGTGCCTATCAACCATCAAGATCTCTTAGATTGGAAAACGCCATGCAGCTTATACAACCTTGTGTACGCACCAAAATCTATCGAGAATGACGTTTCGACAAAGCTACTGCGAGCCTCTGGAACCATCTTCCTAGCCATCTAAGACATGAACACTCAATCAAACTTTTTAAGAAAAATTTGAAAACCCATTATTTTAGTCTCGCTTTCTGTGATTAGTGATTACATGTAACTTTTTATACTGACAATGACTTTTTTAACTTTGTTCTTTTCTTTGTAGTACATGTAGTATAACATGCCTTTTAATTACGATTATTTTTTTATCTTTTAACTATTCTGTTCATTTTGTTTTTGTATATGTGTTTCAAAATTTTATTTCATTGTTATTGCATTGATTGTTTTAATGTTACATTAATTAATTCATGTTAAGCGCTTAGAGTAATTTTAATTAGATAATGTGCTATATATAGAATATTGTAAAATAAAAATAAACTGGTTGTTAATCATGTTAACTGATTTCACAATTATCCTCTATAATCTTTTTGAGTTCATTTAATCTCCCTTTGAACATCAAAATCTAATTTTGCTTAAAATTCAGTTTTCATTTAAACCTTAAAGTATAGTCAACAATACAACTACAATACTCATGACTGGTATATATCAGTAATGTACCAGTATTGCTGTTCAGGGGCGGATCCAGCCATTTTTAAAAAGGGGGGTCCCAACCGAGGACAAAAGTGGGGGGGGGGGGGGGGGGGGGGGGGGTCCAACTATATGTCCCCATTCAAATGCGTTAATCGTCCAGGGGGTTTCGACCCCCAGATCCAAAAAAAATTACAATACTGGTACAAAATTTTTATACCAGTATACACCTTATTGCTATTTGTCCGCCATTACTGGATATCACACCAGGCCGCTTGAACTTTTGACGCATACAAAAATCACTTTTTCATTGTGGCATCAGCTATTGTGTTTTATGACGTCATAATTTTACAATAGCTGACGCCACAATGAAAAAGTGATTGTTGTATGCGTCAAAAGTTCAAGCGGCCTGGTCAGCCAGGATTAGCGATACAGTGAATTGTGATCACCAACTACAGGGGATCTGATTAAAACGTTGAGAATATAGATACACTTAGGAATTTGAACGTAGGGGAAGACTCACTGTGATAGACAAGTTTGGTATATTTTTACCTAGTCCAAATAATTATGACGTCTTGAGAGGCTATAAAAAAAATCTTTGACGCCTTACGTCGATCTAAGATGTCATAATTATTTGGATCGCTATTTTTTACCCAGTTATTGATAGGATACATTTGTATCAAACTCCCGAGAACCTGCAGACATTCAGTCTTTAACATAGTGTTGTTTCACTAAAGTCTTAATCGTGTTTTTCAAAGGTATGCATGACATGTTTGTTTGTATCGTACAAGCTATAAATTATCTGTATTTTTTACATTCATGCAATACACATTATTCTTTTCTTGTCATCTGTTTACCATTTTCAAAGATGGCGGTATTATTTGAGTGTAATGGTAATATGCAGATCGTTTTCGGATACATTAGATTTCCGGATAATGAAAGATTTACAAGAATTTGTTATTTCAAGTCAGTGTGTTCTTCATTCTACCTACCTACCTGGATTCTACCTGGATTATTGCGGCGATCATTAAGTTGATAACTTCTTTTGCCGCCTCGTAATACACCTTATCGCTATTTGTCCGCCATTACTGGACATCACACAGGGTCCCGTAAAATTTTGACGTCATAATTCAAAATGTCTGACGCCACAATGGAAAAGTGATTGTTGTATGACGCCAATAGTTCAAGCGGAACAGATTCTCGGGTCAAGCGGAAATAGCGATAAGGTGTAATTACTTTATATTAAATGAAAATACTTATGATTTAATATTATTTTAATATGAGGCAGGCATTACCTGTAAATGGGGACGAAGTCTCACTGTCACATATTTAAGTTACAGAAAAATAATTCATACAGACAGTCTGTATGAATTATTTTTCTGTAACTTAAATATTTGTTAAAAAAAGAAACGGAAATATACCGTAACGTTTTCCGATTTTAGTTCTGTTGTTAGGGAGTTTAGTTGTGCGTAAGTTATGACGTCATATGAAATGTAAACAAAGAAACGCTTAGCCTTTCATTAGGTAACGTTTTTTCATATAAAAATGAAATTGATATTCCGTTCCTTCCTATTTATATGGGGACGACGTCCCCAATAACAGTAGAAAATTCTATAAAAAAAAAAAAATCGGGAAAATTTCCCGAATTTTTCATTGTACCAGAGACATATAATACAATTATATGTCTCTGATTGTACTAATGAACTCAAAATCATTCATTTTTTTTTATGTCATGTTTTGAAATAATTCATACAGACTTCGTCCCCATTTACAGGTAATGCCTGCCTCATATTAATAGACTGGTAAATATATATTTTACTTAAAGATTCATACAAACAAAACCGGAAAAAGGAAGTACATTGTAGATTTCTACGCAGGTCCGGGATTTCAAAACATGACATAAAAAAAATTGAATGATTTTGAGTTCATTAGTACAATGAAAAATTCGGGAGATTTTCCCGATTTTTTTTTTTTTATTGAATTTTCTACTGTTATTGGGGACTTCGTCCCCATAATACTGCTGCATATATTCATTATGTCATCATAGGCTAATGTCATGTAGGATTAAACTTCTTCCCATTCCAATGTTCATCATTAATACGATTTTTAAAAATATTGACAGATTCCACTCACAAACAGGCTGTTTCTGTTGAAAGACTACTAGTATTCCATTGGCCCGATGGTCCTTTGTGAAAACGAATGCGGAAGACGTTGAGTTGACTGAATAACACCTCTTCAAGGGACTTCAAGGTCTTTTTTTTTTTATCAATTTCAAAGGATGTCCTCTAGTAGAATTAGTAGATAACTCAAACATATTTTGCCATTAAATATTATCTATCCCATGTTATGTTTTATATACTTGTATCATATTATAACGATCTCATCTGTATATACTCAAGTGTTGGAAGGCCCAGCCCCAATGCTCTCAATTTTTCTACATAACTTAACACTCTTATACTAGGTACTACGTTTAGTAACTCGTCGCTGGATCTTTTCGATTTTCCTTATATCTTTCTTCAAATATGGTGACCACACTGTATTGAGTGGAGTATTGTAACAAGGGACGTATGATTGATTTATATAGAATAATAGACATATGTATATCTTTCAAAATAGTCAAAGGAAATACAGATTAATGCCAAGACTCTCTGCCGGGCTTAATAAGATATCTATTAAACTTCGGAAAATTATGTCGATCACAGTCATATTCCATTTGGTTATAGTGTTTAGAAAAGGATGTTATATGAGTGCAAATGAAACCACTCTTCATCCTTGGAAGCTTTGAAGTCACAATTTATAAAAGTTAACCATTAACCATAGGTCAAAGTACGGTCTTCGTGCAACACGGATCATATTGCTCACACCAAACAGTAAGCTTTAAAAGACCCTAAAGAAACTAAAGAACTAGTGTTATACCATTGAAATGATTATATAGTACACGGCTGCCCCACTCACACTATCATTTTATATGTTAATTGGACCGTGAAATAAGAGTAAAACACTAATTTGGCATTAAAAATTAGAAATATCATATCATACGAAGAATGTGTACTAAGTTTCAAGTTGACCATGTTGACTGGACTTCAACTTCATCAAATCTACCTTGACCTGCAAAAACTATAACCAAAACTTTAACCCGAAACGGGACAGACAGACGAACGTTCGACCGAACAACCGAACAAACGAACGAAAGAATGGATGCGTGGACAAAAGGAAGGACACAAAGACCGAAATTAAAAGGCCCCTATGATGGGCATAACATCATATCATTCAGTCATTATCTCTTTTTTTTTTAAATTACAATATTTACATATGGAATATATATGTTCCAGACCGTATGAGTATTTGGACTGTACGCGTACGGTCTGGACCGTATGCGCACTTTTTCAAAATACTCATACGGTCGGACCGTACGCGTACGGTCTGACTAATATTAAGAAGTTAGTCAAGTTTATTAGATACAAATGCATATAACAGATCAACACATAAAATAAGGTAATTGAAAAACAAACTTTAGAGTTTTAAAATTACTTAAAAAAAGAACGCTACTTAAATCTCTTATAGTTAGCATGTCGATGTAATACATTACATTTTTTTTCTGTATTGAATTATGCTCACTGAAATTGAAGATATCGGAAGTAAGCATAATGTGGGAGGACAATTGTCACAGTGTACAAGCGGACAGTGACACAAAACGGAAGTTGCTGATCTGTCCGACGGCGATCGGCTCGTTGTTTTTCAAAAAAATATAGAATATCAACACAAAGTGTCCCATAATGGATTGTTCAGCAGCTCAAGGTAAGTGAATAACTACAATGATGTATTTTTGACCATTTAAAGCTTATTTTATGCTTTTAGCATCAACCGTGTTTTTAAAATAACTCCTGATCATGAAGAGGGGTCAAAATTTTGCGATTTTTCGAGTCATAAATCTTAACAAAACTCCGAAATTCAAACATTTTCAAGATTTTTAATCGATACATAGTTGAATAATCATATTCCGCATACACACACAAAAGTTTGGTTCATTTTTTTTTATTATATTGTCACAATTGAATCTTTTCTATTCAAAGTGTACTGTCCGCCTCGTTGCCACCGTATGTTTTCATACTGTCCGATTCGTTGGTCATATTCATGATCGATATCTTAAGCAAAAGTAAGATTGAAACATGCAATTTATCCACATTCATGACCGATTTCCTAGGAAATATCAGCATTTATAAAATGTTACTGATTGTTACATATAAAAAGCATTGTTAATGCATGCACATGAAAATTTAATATACGTTTCTCTAGTTTGTTTTAGGAAAATGGGGCACGTAGGTGATTTTTATGGTATATTTATTCATACATTCATGTGGAACATTGTTATTTTTATCACTTAAAAACATGAATAGGGGTAATAACTTTTCATGAAAAATACAACCATGCAACAAAAGTTATTTCTAGGCCTTTTATAGCTGACTATGCGGTATGGGCTTTGCTCATTGTTGAAGGCTGTACGGTGACCTATAGTTGTTCATTTCTGTGTCATTTAATTTGTTCTCTTGTTTAGAGTTGTCTCATTGGCAATTACACCAAATCTTCTTTTTTATATTTATAAACGTTTGACACAGAAAATCAAAACAATAGTTTTTTACACCCAGTTTGCGTCTTATTTCACCAATAATCAAACAAATCTCATGGCTTGGAATTCAAGTCAAAAAGAATCAATTGAAAAGTTACGGTGTACTTGAATGGTCCATGAGTTTGTTTTCCTATTGCCTTAGTAGAGGTAAGAATACTTATATACACACATTTAACATGAAGTATGCGGTGAAGCCTTTCTTGTTAAATTTTTTATCATAACTTGCATTTATTCTGTATGAGTTATTATTCAATTCTTATATGTACAAATCATCGATTAAATAAATTAATATGAATACATTCACGTTACTTAATACATGTATTTGTAATCGCTTAGGCAGTTGCGGATCCAGGCGGTCATGTCATAGGGAACATGTGTACTGAATTCACCATGCATTTATTAGAATATTATATCGGTAGAGAATCTAACAACAAGGTCCGCAAACGATGAATACGAGCAGCAGACATGAGTAAAGGTTCTGGAAGAGTGACCAATGTCCCCCTTTAATTGACACGAGATCCAAGCTGAATATATAATCTATAAATATTTTCCATATATAATCATAGACAGTATCTGTGTTGAATAAAGTTTAAATGTGGATAAATTGCATGTTTCAATCTTACTTTTGCTTAAGATATCGATCATGAATATGACCAACGAATCGGACAGTATGAAAACATACGGTGGCAACGAGGCGGACAGTACACTTTGAATAGAAAAGATTCAATTGTGACAATATAATAAAAAAAAAATGAACCAAACTTTTGTGTGTGTATGCGGAATATGATTATTCAACTATGTATCGATTAAAAATCTTGAAAATGTTTGAGTTTTGTTAAGATTTATGACTCGAAAAATCGCAAAATTTTGACCCCTCTTCATGATCAGGAGTTATTTTAAAAAGACGGTTGATGCTAAAAGCATAAAATAAGCTTTAAATGGTCAAAAATACATCATTGTAGTTATTCACTTACCTTGAGCTGCTGAACAATCCATTATGGGACACTTTGTGTTGATATTCTATATTTTTTTGAAAAACAACGAGCCGATCGCCGTCGGACAGATCAGCAACTTCCGTTTTGTGTCACTGTCCGCTTGTACACTGTGATTGTTTTATAATATTATAAAAAAAAATGCAAAGCTTAGGAACATGCATGAACTGAAAACATGTAAATGTAAACAAATATTACGTTACTTGTGGTAGCAAGTGTCACCTAGTGCGAGAGTACAAAAATAGGATTCAGATGTACAGTTCAACTAAAATTTAATTTCAACTGTTCGCTTGTTCACTTTATCCATCTAATTGCAATAATAACAATTTGTAAAACTAAAAACAAAGATTTCGATAAATGTTTGTTTAAATTTGATCTATTTGACTCAATAACATGTATTGCCAGCTGGACCGTATGCGTATACTCATACGGTCCGACCGTACGCGTATGGTCGGACCGTATGGGTATACGTATACGGTCCGGACCGTACGCGTACGGTCCAAATACTCATATGGTCTGGAACATATATAAATTAAGCGCTTTCATAAAATTTTATATGTTAAATATATCGGTCAATATATTCTAAACAGGTTCGTTAAGCACCGGTTCGTTTAGCGTATTGACCTCGTTAAAAGTATGAAGAAATATGCTTAGATTATTTAAAATAGATTATATAAATTTATATATATATATAACAATTTTAAAACTTTCATCGTTTGACATACACGTATGGCTGAAATTTGATAAATATTTTAAAGCAATCAACTTTGAAATCTACATCTTCAGATGCAAATATCAGCTTTATGACGTATCATATTGATCAACTGCTCAGTGCTTTTTAAAATTTCACGAGGCAATTCATTAACGTCTCTTTATTACTACTAACACAAGGATTTGTATCGTAAACTATAGTAAACTATACAACTCCTTGCTACTACGGGGGCGTTTGACGGCGTGTATTAACTACCCATGAGGGTCTCGTACTCTCGTACGCGGTTGGCACAATTTATGTTAGTTTTGTTTTAAGAGTTTTACTTTCAGATATAAACTCTGAATAACATTTTCTATTTATTAGAAAGAAAAAAAATGTTTTATTTAAGATTTATATGAAATGACAGAGCTATAGATCTCCTTTGGAATTTTCAGATAAACAACATATTTTGGAGTTATTGCACCTAAAATGTCAAGTTAAAGAACATTTCACAGTATGTTATATACATATATCAAATCATCAACATTCTAATCAAAGCAAATCTGACATGAACAAAACTACTCTGAAGTTCAATGTTTATCTTCAGAGAATTGATTTAGGAGTTATTGGCCTTAGTTTAAACATATTTATTTAAAGTGGATTGAGAAACAAGTTTTGCAACTTATATTAATCCCTTTCCACTTTGCGGGTGCGAGTGCTGACTTGTAGTGGCATTATTGGCTTTGAAATGTCTTATTACAAACATGCCGTTTTGGTTATTATATGTATTGAAAACTGAAAAAGATAGAGACACATGATCACTGGGTCGATGCCTCTGCTGGTGGACTATAAGTCCCCGAGGGTATCACCAGCCCAGTAGCCAGTACTTCGGTACTGGCATGAAAATACGGATTGTTTGTGTTATTAAAATTTGCTGTTACAAAATATTAGAAATTATTTTAAATTAAGGAATGTATCTCCCTCATGCAAAGCTCTGATTCCTTTCACTGATTTGGCTATACTTTTTGGACCTTTTGGATTATAGCTCTTCATCTTTTATATAAGCTTTGGATTTCAAATATTTTGGCCACGAGCATCACTGAAGAGACATGTATTGTCGAAATGCGCATCTGGTGCAAAAAATTTGGTACCGTTAATTTTATGACGTTAACAGTAAAACTGACCTGAACAATAAGATATATACATAAGACAACAAGTTAGACAACATTTTTTGGAGTTGTTGATGTATTTACCCTTTTTTGAATTTGCATAGTGTAAAAATGTTCAGCAAAATTTTATTTGATAATAAATCCACATGAACGAAATCGTAAATAACCCCACACATGCTTTAATGTTATTGCCTTTGAAAGACAAATTAGAACAATTTTTTTGGGCAGAAAATTTTACAGAGAGAAATTGTGCATACCAAATTTATCCGGAGAGAAAAATAAATTGACGAACTCCGCCGAATTCGTTTATAGAAGCCTACAAGGAGTTATTGACCTTTTAAAGCGATGAGTGTAGCAAATTTGTGCAGAAATCATAATATATATAGATAAACTGTTATTTTTTATAGTGATTTTCTAAACAGTAAAGGCCATGATAGAGAAAATGTGAATATTCAAAGTTAAAATTGTTCTTCAGAATAGGTCAACGTGGCTTAGTGTCATATATTGACAACTCAAAAGAAGTTATTTCCATTCAAAATGGTTTTATCAATTTGATGCACTTTTAACAGAAACCATATAAGCACAATAAAATCTACAATTACGCAAAGATACCAGAGGGACAGTCAAATTTTTTGTTGCTAAACTCAGTAAAACAAAAGTATTCAGCAAAATAATATCAACAATCAAGCTAACATGATCGTAATCGTCAACTGAACCCTTTTTGAATTATTGTCCTTGAAAGATTTTTTTCTATCAACTGTATGCATTTTTTTTGGGCAGAAACCATAATAGATAGAGAAACGTAGTAAATATCAAAGTTGCTAGGCACGATCTACGAATATCTCAACTTGACCACAATTGTCAACTGGCTCCTGTGTGTGTTATTGTCCCTGAATAATCATTTTATGATTTCTTAGTACTTTGTAAAAACGATTGACGAGACGGTTTTTCGAACGACCTTGACGACCCATTCGGGACTTGCACGGACGGTCATGTAAAAGCGATAATAGATAGATTGCAACAATATTCTCTTCTCTGTAACTATGTATTTTGGTTTTATAAAGATCATTCATTCATAAATATACGTCTATACATAAGTGATAATTGCAATTAACCGGTACATAAAATAAATTAATTTGAGTAATATTGTTCACTGACAAAGATTAAACTATTTTTAGAACTTGAAGAATAAATATTAAATGATAATCTGATTATGACAATTAAGAACATACATTATAAATAAGGTAAAAATGTCACTAATTAGCTTACAGATTAAAATATGTCACTCAATGTCCAAACTGAGATATAAATACATATCAAAGCATGTTGAAATTTAGTCCGGGATATGAAATGTAAATAGAAACGAAATTATTAAATAAAATGAATTATAAATCACAAAGAATTAAAGTCTTAAATATCAAAATTAAGAATTTTATATTAAAGTCCAAATAATAAACGAAGCTGCTTTTTCCACTGTCACAAATTTATCGAATCGCTAATTGAAAATTATCACAATATAATAATCCCGATTGAAAACAAATTGAAACATGACATTAGATATGCATAATCTTCTGCAATGATAATTAACACAATTTTTCAGAAATATTGCAAATACATGGAAAATTAAGATTTTACGAAGATCTATTATATAATGTCCAAAAAGTATCAAAATCTAATGTTGTTCATTTTCTAAGTTGCGACAGAGGCAGAGTTACTGTTCTTTTCTGTTCAGGTGAACTCCAGTGGATAGTTGTCTCATTGGCAATCATAACACATGGATCCCATTCGTGCGACAGAGAGACAACTGTTCTTTTCTGTTCAGCTGAACTCTGGTGGATAGTTTTCTCATTGGCAATCATAACTCATGGATCCCATTTCTTTACTCGTTATTGCAGATTTCCACGTCCATCACCTTAAGCCATAATTTCAGTCGAACGTTTTGAGTAACATGTTTTCGAACCAAAGTCCTACAGAAAGATATTTTGTTAATCCGTCGGACTTATCTACAAGTAAAGGTGGTAGTTTACATTATCTAATAATGACTTAATGGTTCATCTAAAAAGCAAGATAACCAAGATTCCACCTTTACCTACACGCTCAATGAATTCTACTGTAATCATTTCCTCGATTTTCTTTTAAATTGTGTTATTGTGTCTAAAAGATATACTCTATGGAGTAACCATATTCAAATTTCTTGTTCATGAAAACGCTAAAACAATTTTCTTCTTCATTATTTCAGTTTGTAGCAGTTTTATATAGATATAGGAAGATGTGGTGTGAGTGCCAATGAGACAACTCTCCATCCAAATAACAATTTAAAAAGTAAACCATTATAGGTTAAAGTACGGCCTTCAACACGGAGCCTTGGCTCACACCGAACAACAAGCTATAAAGGGCCCCAAAATTACTAGTGTAAAACCATTCAAACGGGAAAACCAACGGTCTAATCTATATAAACAAAACGAGAAACGAGAAACACGTGTATATTTTCTGAAACAATATATGCATGTTTGTCTAATCCGATCCGATTACTTATATATAACTCATTCACAAATATGACGATAGAAATTTAATAATAATGGTTTTAATAATTAATATTTTCCAATAATGGTCAGTTCTCTCAATGTGACTCTTGATTATTGACCTGATGCGATAATCCGTAAATCCCTAAAGATACGTCATTAAGTCATGATAATATGATCGCCATTGGTCAGTGTCCGCTGGGAACAGTATATATAATATATAATATATACAGTGAATGGTGTCACAATATCTCAGAAGCATCAGTTCGAATCCAGGGGAGGGAAGAACAAAAAATTTGCTTCGCAAATTTGCAGATCTTACATTGTTGGGTTGATGTTTAGACGAGTAAAATATTATATATTCCTGGTTTCGGTAAAATGAACATAACAGAGAACTTTACAATATTTGAAAATGATACGTATTGCGGAATTAATTGTAACGATGAAAGTTCTATATTGTTCGTTTTAGTTTTATATGTTTTTGGATTTTTAACGGTTGTTTTTAATGTTCCATCATTAGTGTTTGTAATATTGACGTTCTTCAGAAAACTGAAAATGAAATACATACATACGCTTAGTTTGAGTATAACGGACGCTGTACTTGGAGTTTCTTGGTTGTTGATAACGAGCACACTCGGAGGAACAAAGCTATCTTTCGCTAACTGTGCTTCCAGATGCTACTTAATTTGTGTAACGTTTATGGCGTCCATGTTTCAAGTGTTAGGAATTTGTATTGAACGGAATTTGATCATTTGTTTACAAATAAAAATTCTGAGCGAACAGAAAAAGAAAGTTTCAATTTTCACTATTATAATCGCATGGGGACTTGCTATAGTGCTAAGTGGCATCGTGTCGGCGGTTACTGTTAGAAGTTACCATGATGACCGCACGTGCTCCTTTGATAGTCTGTTTCAAGAACAAAAAAATACAGCATATGGAACATTCGGAATAATTTTTGCCGTAACTCAAATCGGAGTTGTGGTTGCAATGACAACTTTATTAGTATATCTTATTCAACATCAAAAGAAAATGGATATGTTAAATGTTCGCAAAATAACAAAATCCGACCTGAAACTGTGCATGACAATTGGTATTATAGCTATTCTATTCTTTACTGTAAACACACCTTTAACAGTAGTGTATATATATGACGGATTTTCTACCGGATTGTCATCATCTCGACTTGTAAGGAATGTGTGCTTTTTGTTTGCAGGGATAAACTCCATGATAAATCCATTCATATACCTTTTCCGAATTGAATACTTTCGAAATTTACGACGCAAAGGTATGAATCAAATTTGTAACTGCAAGATCAAAGTACATCCTGAAAGTACGTGATTAAGGTTTGATTAATAGCATTAATAACACAGTATAGAACGCTTCGTAGAATAAGGTTGTAACTTGTGTTTTAAGATCAAGAACAGCAATAAAATTTTATTTAACTTTTATACAATGAATTAGTTATTCCTAGTAATTCACCTCATTTTCGTCTCAACTACTTTTATTGCAGACTAGAACCAGTACACTGTAAACATTGTGATTAAACAATAAACACATGGATTACATGTTTGGTTCTAAACATGTTTACAAACACATTTCTCAGTAAGTTCATTAAATGTAGACATGTTTTGAATATAAACACTTTTAAATGTGCCGAAGAATTTAAGTTTTAATGAATATAACACTAGTTTCTAAGCTAAACATATTGTCAGCCTAAACATGATTAGAACTTAGACATGTTTAGACCAAAACATTTAAAAAATGCACAAAAGATGTGTTTAGAATTGTGCTTAGAATCTAAACACTATTATTACAATGTATTTTACAAAGGGTTATTTATACTGTGACTTTAATTCGCGACCGCTTGTTGTATTATACGTCTTTGCTAGTAGTAAGTTGTTTTCTTATTGTTAAGCATTTATACAAATAAAAGCCAAAGTCTTGCAGTATTTCTATATGTTCACATGAAAGAAACCAAAAAAAAATGTTTTCTATGTCTATATTTTTGACATTATAACATGTTTTAAAACCAAATTTAACATAACTGGTCGTTGTTGTTCGAATGCTGAACATTCCATCTGAAGATGAATTTCCTGTTCAATCGATTTAAAACAAATATATGTATATAACCAAGTATTAATTAATTTTTTTAATCATAACTTGTAGTATAAATATCTGTCAGGGCATTTGTATTTCAAACAGATAAACAGTGCAATAAAGTTAACTTTAACTAAGAATCGTAAACAACAATGACAGACATTATGGAACTACCTAATAAACTGAGATCCTTATTGGTAACAATAAAGTAGGATGGAAAAGAGCAGGAAAATCCGAATGGAAATTAACCGCCAGTTCTGACCAAGTATCCGTTCAACTCACTTGGATCAAGGTCAAGAAACCAGATACTACATCTAGGAAACCTGAACCGGCCCTGAAAAGCAAGAACAAGCCATCATCTACCAGGAGACGCAACACTTAACCTTTACGATCAGTGGATGGCCAGCAAAACAGCCGTTGTACCTGGTACTCAAAATCAATAAACCACCAGCGTAGACCACATCACGCAAACCGAGGCAAAAGACACCATATATATATAGTCGGTCAAGTACTTATACACCAACAAAGTACAAAGGGGAACCAGTTGGGGTTGTAGTCAATAATGATATTGTCATCAGTCCTTGCAACCACAAAAGGCCTGCCATCGCCTGGTATTTTACACCTCCATAAATGACAGAGGCAAGCGCAGTAGAATCGATTTCGATGAAGGGTTTGACATCAACGACCCAGACCCACTGCGCACACCACCACACACATCGCCCATCATCAACACTGCATCGAAAGATCGAGGCAATACAAACAGCCATACTAGCAGAACGACCTGATACTCCGTTCCAGCCACAACAACGCAGTCGGAGTAAACTGATGAAGGTCAAACGACAAACAGACACTGGTCTGTAAATAGCTTTTTCCAGTTCGCAATATCCAGACAGAATAGCCGGACGTAAAACATCCACATATCTTCATTTATTTCACACAGTGTTTCTAATTGGCGAAATATTATAGCCTGACCCTATGGATAACAAATGTAGGAACATTCTTTTTTTTCTGAAAGATTTAATAGCCGATAACTAACAACTCCGAACTAGTTATTTTTGGTGATCTTACGTGATTTTCTAAAATTGGTATTTAATTATCATTATTATGGTACCAATGACTTGATTTCCTATGAATATTTGGGGAAATGAATAATTTCTTATTTTCAGATTTTACATTTCTTTAGCCTATGCCTTGCACGTACCAAAGACTAGTTATTTTTCATATTTATTAAAATAGATATAGTTTAAGACCCACGTTTAATACTCACGATTTGCTAATATAATGAATGATATTTTGATGAAATTTGAAATACCGTATTCCTAATGATATGAATTAATGGGAACTAAGGTAGGAGTGAATGTAATAAAACAGGGTTTAATAATATTGAAATTGAATCATTTGATCACAGCTGCCATCGTTTTTTGTTATTTTTTTTGGCCAGATTGAAAAAATCGACATCTATTATATCTTTAATAATGTGTCTATTCTAATATAAAAAGAAGGTGTGGTATGATTGCCAATGAGACAATTTTCCAGCAGTCAATTGACGTAGATCTTTTTATTGTATTTTGACACAGTTTGGTAATATAAACTAAAAACTACGGATTCGCGTCTATATAATAGTAAGTATCGAATATTGTGTTGTTCATTAAGTGCAAAAAACTGTCAATGTTTCTAATTTCCGAAGGGTGTTTGAAAAAAAATCCAGTTTTGTTAAACGGGAATATACCTTTTTCACATTCCTCTTACTGTCTCTTACTGATACTGTTTTTCAATTTTCGCTAAAATAATATTTATATTACTGAACATAATAGTTGCGATTGGAAATGTTTCAACAAAAACCGCTTTGTATTCCAAATACCGAAACAATTGATATTCTAACACCACAATTAAAGCACCACATCTTACCTTATACACTGTAAATAAAAGTGTTAAGAATCTGAACACTTTTTGAACACCCTTTTGTAACACTTCTGGAACGCATAACAGTGTTCTAAATATTAACATTGGTGTTCCAGTTTTTAATAGTATGTGTGCATCTTTCGAACGCTATGTGTGTTATTCTTGAACGGATAGTGTGTACTCCTTGAACGCCGAGTGTTTGAATCTGGAACGCGTAACAGTGTTCTAAATATTAACTTTGGTGTTCCAGTTTTTAACATCATGTGTGCATCCTTCGAACGCTATGTGTGTTATTCTTGATCGGATAGTGTGTACTCCTTGAACGCCTAGTGTTTGAATCTGGAACATGACCTTGTGAGCAAAATTGTATGCCGTTACGCGTTCCAAGCCTTGTAACACTTCTGGAACGCTCGGACTGTGTTCCAGAAGTATGTGTTAATATCCAGAACACATAGTTTATACATGTATTAGTGGAACACAATTTTACATGTTCCAGAAAAAAGTGTTCTATTCTCTGAAACATTATTGTGGTCTTGTAAAACAAATAATTAAATTGATTAAAAATATCTTTAATTGATTAAAAGAGGCAAAATTTAAAAAAAAAAGTACAATACAATGTGAAATATTGAAGCAACTTTAAAATGACAAGTTAGACAAATTAAAAATATAACATTTGTAATTTGCAAAAATTAATGTGTCCAAATATTTAACCATAAACAAATTGTTCGTCATATTTAAAATTAGTATGTAACAACAAAGTTTAGTGACTTATGAACACAGTTTAACTCATCGTTTGCAACTTCTCAAGTCAAGCACTGTCCTGAATTACAAAATACTTATGTCAATGACTCGTTTATCACCAATATTTTCGATGATCCACAGCTTTCATAGCACTCAGATAGTCAATATCAAACATAAAATACCCTGTGTATATGCTTCTACTAGTCGAGTCGGTGTTCATGTAACACTGCTACCTTAGGTACTTTCGAGGGGGGGCCTCTACTTTTGAACATGATTTGAGTCGTCTACAACTGATTTTGAGCTGCCATTTTTTAGAACATTCGTCTTTTGAGCTTCCATTTTTTAGAACATTCGTCTCCTTGGGTTATAACTACTCTTTAACCTTGTTATCCATCAACTGTGAGTTCTAAAATATGAAATATAAAGTGTATGAGTAAACAAATTATGGATCATGTCGATATTCCTTAAGAATTAGAATTAAACTCTTATTTCGTTTTTTTAATTCCATTATACTTGTCAGCATTATTAGATAAGATACATTTGTTAAAGAGTGGTATACATGCATTTTCAAGTATATGGGCTCTCGTGTTCTATATATAACTTTTAAAAAAAGATGGTAGGAAGTGTCCAGCAAATGCTCATACAGTAGGTGTTTTAGGTAAAACTTTGTCGTTAGACTTGTCACTAAACTAACTGCTCACATTTCTAGATACTAACTACCTTTTTGTCACTAAACTAACTGCTCACATTTCTAGAAACTAACTACCTTTTGCCTCTTTTTTTTTAAGATATGTAGTAATTTCACTTATGATCTGTATACGGTAATTCCAATTTAAATTGATGTTATTTTATCGAATTTAGCTCAAATAGTTTTCTGATTATAATGTACACCAGTGAATGGTGCACATTTTATTGATAAATCTGCAATAACAAAACTTGTAAGAAGTCAATGGGCACTCCTAAAATTCTTAAACTTACATATGAAAGTACTTTTATGGTGCAGGATAAGTAGTCATCTCTTGAACTGAGAAATTTTCTCTTCATTCTCGGCGAGGTATGCACGAACAATTACCCCTCAGTACTGTAGTTGTGTTTGTACCCTATAAAAGTAACATAAGAATACATAACAATACATGTATGGACGGTGGACAATTTTGCTAAAATGAATTACTAAGATTTAAGTATTTAAGAATGAGAAAGCTATTAACACTTACCATGCGGCACCCGTCTTTTGACGGGCGGACCCTAATAACCGTTATTTGGCTCTAATGGCGTTCCATACTTATACTCATGTATAAGTAGCATTTTGAGCACAAATACGGACTTGGAAAATTGAAATTGGCTAAAACTCAATTTTCTGGAGGGGTAGGCTTCACATCTGTATCTTACACAAGAAGTTCAGAGGCATAAAACTGGCAAAGATAGTGCAAACCCACAGCCATATAACTACTGATCATTGTTATTATTGAAATACGCATAGGAAACAACTACTTCCGGTTTTGGGTCCATTCGAAGTCAAAAATCGGCAAAAATCGTGAAATTCGGTATTTTGGGTCCAAATGACCTTCTGTAGACCGATGAATCAAGATCAGATTCACTCCGACCTAACAACTGTTGGGGTCTATTTGTTCACTAGGGTCCACTCTACACACAGGCTACAGCTGGATACCTTAACCAGCAACCCTAGGTCTTCTGGGTCAAGAGAAGGGATGAAAAATCGGCAAAATTGACGTTTTTTGCACCTGTTGACCCACTTTGGGGCAAATTCCCGTCATTTTTTTTTTATCAAACTATAACTTGCTTATGTTGATACAGCTAAAATACATTTATCGTCAAATTATAGTGCGAATCACCCTTATTCATCGTCTGTTTGACTCTGAAGCGATGAAATATTTTTTCACTCCCCATTACAATATTAGAACATTTCTAGTGTTCAATTTAGAACACTTGTCTTGAACATGTGCGTTCAAAGACTGAACACAATGTGTTATATTCTTTAACGCTGGCGTTCAATGTGGAACACGAATGTTAATAACTGAACATATTGTGTTTAAAAATGGAACGCGTCTAGACGCGTCAGGCGTCCGCAATATTTGCGGTGTATATATAGTAGTTTTATATTTTCTTATTGTGCTCTTGTACTATTTATGCATAACATTAAAATAAATCGTTGTATCCACAGATACATTTTGATTTTACTGGCCACAATAAAGAATTCAGACATGTATGGTTAAAAATCAAGAGTCTTGAGACAAGTCGATTTCAAATTGGTTATGAAACAATAATTTTGATTATGAATAGAATTTATAACAGTTTTGATTATACTGTATTGTGTATAACTTAAGGATGTACTTTGGTCAGGGTTAGAATTTTTTTGATACCCAAATTATACCAATCAAATATAAGGTCAAAGTCTGAGACAGCCTTTTCCCGTCATTTAAGAAAAAGTTAGCCTTTTCCCGTCATTTAAGAAAAAGTTAATATCTCAAAAAGGAGCTCTATATTTTTTGCTTCCCCCCACGTAACGTATGCTCTTTGAGAGCCGCTTGTATATTATATATATTTAAACGTAATCGTGTGTGTCTCTGGCTGTCTTTGACAAATATATGACCAAATTACAGTATGTTAGTGACCTCTCAGTAAAAGTGTTCGCATAACAGATTGATCGTATTTCTCTTTATTAGCCACACAACAAAAGTCTGGCGCAAAAAACAAACTAAAATAAACATTTGTTTTCTTAATTACTTGATATTATCACCCCTGAAATGTGTAAATAAGGTAATAACAAGTTTTAATTTGAAAGGATCCTGACACTCTGTTTTTACATGAAGTCTTTGTTGTCGACAGTCATTGACACACACACAATCACATCTGGTACCATTTCATTAGCAGAGATTAGATACATGTTTTATTGTAACAAAATTTCCTTTTAACATGTTTGAATTAAAATCGAAGAATATACAACTCTACATAATGACTATAAACGAGGACAGATAATATTATTTGTATATTTAGGTATAGCCAATGTTTATAGTGTTGGTAATAATCCAATAGTTTTGGATTTTAATCCAATGAAATATCTTATCTTAACTTATATGGTGTTTATGTGTGCGCTGTTTTGATTTCTATTCTATTAATCATCCTAGATTTTAGAAGGTAATCATAATAAACATACCGGTATGTCGATCTATCAATTTCTCATTATTACATTATTACTTAGAGGAGTTCGCTTCTTAGTTGCAAAATTATTAGCTTTTCGAAACACTAGTTTATATTGATAGGGGATTAATAAAGGAATCAAAAGAACAAAACCAACATATATTGAACAAAGTGCTTGTTTTCGAAATATTAGTCATTGAAATTTTGGTGGGAACATATTTTCTTTTGACTTCTCTTAGCTTTGTCATTGACAAGTTTAAGTTCTCAAAAACTATTAAAAAATAATTTAAATTCTATAAAACACTCACAAATGGCTTATAATTATACTTGTAAAAGATATAGAAAAATAAAAATGGGGGTCAATGGGCATTTTGTTAAGGCTTTCAAATGGATAAAACTAGAGGATTCCGAAAATTTGACAAAAATTCCAAAACATGACAAGCAAACTTACGGAAGCGTATTAGCGCCACACATTTTTTTTTTTTATTTTTCTTCCTATGTTTGCGTTATAACGCAAACCTTTGCGTTATAACGCAAACCTTTGCGATATAACGCAAACCTTTGCGTTATAACGCAAACCTTTGCGTTTTAACGCAAACCTTTTGCGTTATAACGCAAACCTTTGCGATATAACGCAAACCTTTGCGTTATAACGCAAACCTTTGCGATATAACGCAAACCTTTGCGTTATAACGCAAACCTTTGCGTTATAACGCAAACATTTGCGATATAACGCAAACCTTTGCGATATAACGCAAACCTTTGCGATATAACGCAAACCTTTGCGATAAAACGCAAACCTTTGCGTTATAACGCAAACCTTTTGCGTTATAACGCAAACCTTTGCGTTATAACGCAAACCTTTGCGTTATAACGCAAACCTTTGCGATATAACGCAAACCTTTGCGTTATAACGCAAACATCTTTATTTCAATTATTCATTAAGTTTTGTATATATGTCCGTCTGTCATTCATTTCGGATGTGATTTACTAGTAGATAAAAAAAGAAACATACAGACAAGGCCAAATCATTATAATAAATATGCATAGGAATAATGGAATAATTGAAGTGCAATTATACATAAATTAAGACTGATTTGTGCATCAGAAAAGTATATAATTTAACAAGAAAATAGATATAGTATATAGTCATATTAAAATTGAAAGATCAAAAATAATGTCATACAATTGTGAAACCTCCAAGTCAAATAGACAAAATGATCTTTCTGCTTTAAAATGAATTATTAATAAGGAAACATTTTTTTTAAATCTCAGAATATGATCAAGATTCTTTGATAGAAAGTCATTGAATTTTCATTTCAATATAATGAAGTATTTTTAAGATGCTTGGGTAGCAATTTGAATAGAGAGAACATAATTTTATTAATGAAACATCTTCATTCTATACATTTATTGCCAAAGGGTAGCTTGTTTGAATGTAACCTACTTTACACAGTTCTCAAACGAGAGCTTACTTTGGAAGTATATTTATATTCGGTTATAGCTATATTAGCAGGGTTGATTTTTTTCTTAGGTATAACCTCAATTTACTCAATTTTCTTTGTAATATATATACTAGTAGTAACTTGGATATCGTTTTTGGGGACCTTATAGTTTGTTGTTTAGTGTGAGCCAATGCTCCGTGTTGAAGACCGTAATTCGGCCTATGATGGTTTACTTTTACGAATAGTGACTTAGATGGAGAGTTTTCTTATTGGCACTCATACCACATCTTCTTATAGTATTATGCTCATTATTAGTCATTGATATGATCTAATTATTCAAGTAGTTTACTTTGCAATTACTACAAAGGTGATAAATTTTATTATATCCAGCCTCCTCCATTAATAACTACTGTTTCCTTTGAATCTTAAAGAAGAAATAAGATAAAACAAATGTTTGCGTTATATCGCAAAGGTTTGCGTTATAACGCAAAGGTTTGCGTTATATCGCAAAGGTTTGCGTTATAACGCAAAGGTTTGCGTTATAACGCAAAAGGTTTGCGTTATAACGCAAAGGTTTGCGTTACAACGCAAAGGTTTGCGTTATAACGCAAAGGTTTGCGTTACAACGCAAAGGTTTGCGTTACAACGCAAAGGTTTGCGTTATAACGCAAAGGTTTGCGTTACAACGCAAAGGTTTGCGTTATAACGCAAAGGTTTGCGTTATATCGCAAAGGTTTGCGTTACAACGCAAATGTTTGCGTTATAACGCAAAGGTTTGCGTTATAACGCAAAGGTTTGCGTTATAACGCAAACATAGGGAAAAAAAAAAAATGTGTGGCGCTAATACGCTTACGTACTATATCTATTTTCTTGTTAAATTATATACTTTTCTGATGCACAAATCAGTCTTAATTTATGTATAATTGCACTTCAATTATTCCATTATTCCTATGCATATTTATTATAATGATTTGGCCTTGTATGTATGTTTCTTTTTTTATCTACTAGTAAATCACATCCGAAATGAATGACAGACGGACATATATACAAAACTTAATGAATAATTGAAATAAAGATGTTTGCGTTATAACGCAAAGGTTTGCGTTATATCGCAAAGGTTTGCGTTATATCGCAAAGGTTTGCGTTAAACGCAAAGGTTTGCGTTATAACGCAAAGGTTTGCGTTATATCGCAAAGGTTTGCGTTATAACGCAAAGGTTTGCGTTATATCGCAAAGGTTTGCGTTATATCGCAAAGGTTTGCGTTATATCGCAAAGGTTTGCGTTATAACGCAAAGGTTTGCGTTATATCGCAAAGGTTTGCGTTATATCGCAAAGGTTTGCGTTATATCGCAAAGGTTTGCGTTATAACGCAAACATAGGAAGAAAAAAAAAAAAAAAATGTGTGGCGCTAATACGCTTCCGTAACTTTCATTAACATTTCCACATTTTTATTATACATTGTTCCGGATTGATCATATGATTATTTTAAGTGTCACATAAGAACGACATTTTGACAAATGATATCGGATATGTTCCTTACGTCATAACTACAATCCCCTTCCCTTTCATGAATTTGACCTACCGAATTAGACTATTTTACCGGATTTGTAATCACATAAGCAACACGACGGGTGCCGCATGTGGAGCAGGATCTGCTTGCCCTTCCGGAGTACATGAGATCACCCCTAGTTTTTGGTGGGCTTCGTGTTGTTTATTCTTTAGTTTTCTATGTTGTGTCACGTGTACTATTGTTTTTCTGTTTGTCTTTTTTATTTTTAGCCATGGCGTTGTCAGTTTGTTTTAGATTTATGAGTTTGACTGTCCCTTTGGTATCTTTCGTCCCTCTTTGATTTAGATATTATATTTTTTAAATCTGACTATTAATTGATACATTAAAATGTCATCTATTCATCAATACATTCTATAACAAAATCGCATTTTATGACAGTTTGAAAGCAACCTTTTCTGAAAACATCATTCTCTACAAACATATCGTGTTTATATAAAGTTGCGATATACACACATTATTTTCATTATGAATGACCAATTGATATTCTATTTTTAACCGATCAGAATTAATTGGTGCAGGAAGCCAGAAAGCCTGGTCAGAACAACATACACTCGGCAGGAAAGCTGACTATTTTGGTCATTTTTAAAAGAGTACATTAGTTTCGGTTACAGAGACCATTATCAAATTTTCAAATGTTTTTATTGTTCAAAATGGAGAACGTAAACAAATCCTCGAGTTTTGCATTCAAGTTGTCAAAAATGATATTTAATTTCCACAAACTTTCGACTCTCAATAAAAAATTGAAAAACTCAAATTGATTTTAGTTGTTTTTGAACATTTTAATGTGTGAATATCCATCTTATGGTCATTACAATTGGTCACCATACCTTATCTTATCTACGGTGATTAATTTATGCAAGTTTGAAAACCGTGACCCTCAAGTATTCGGCTTTAAGCGTTCCTGATGAAAGCATATAAAAAGCGCTTGGGAATCAGGATATTTTTAATAATGTTGTTTTCGTTTCTGTTTTATTACAAACTTGTGTCGATACCACTGCTGATGAACTTTTAGTTCAAGACGATATCATCAGCTCAGTAGTCAGCACTTCGGTATTGTCATCATTTATAACAAACTTTTCTCAAAGTGTCCGTTTATTCCTCCAATTTTTTTTAGTAACTCGACCTTCGTCAAACGGTGACCTTAGATGTAATAAGCTACTTATGTCAGGTGCAAATCCGGTGGTCCAGTCTATCTAGCATAAATTTGACCCTAACCCGAAAGTAATTGCAATAGAAGATTTTTAAGTTTTAATCTTTAGCATTATACCCTAGATATAAATAGAAAAAAATCCCATAAAATCTAACTTGAGGAAGACTAAAAAAATCCCCATGGAAAATTCCCATGGAGATTTGCATTGATAAGGGAGATAACTCTTACAAAAAGGACAGAAATATCAATAAAAATTGATACACAATTATAACTTTACTGCTTCTATTTATCAGAATGAATTGATTCTTGATTTTTTTAGCCGTCTTTAGATTATAACAAACATCTCTAAAGGTCTTTTCATATATTCTATCAAGCTATAATCTAGATTTCGTTATTCATTAGTTGACCATTTATTGAGTTTTAACATGTCAAGGTAAAGAATCTCAAATTTAAGCATGTATTCTTCTTTTTGTGGTTAAAAATTTCTTTAGATAAGTAAGTTGCTAGAAAAATATAATATACAGATATAAAAAAAAATTCAAATTTCACATTATTTTTTCAAAATGGTTACAAAGCTTCAAAGGAATAGGTCCGGTAAGGACCGATTTATGTAGAAGACGCATACTACTGTCCAATAATTAACCAAAAGTTTACATTTTAACAATTTTGTAAAACTGCTATATGTTGGGGCCAAAAAGGGGTCTTACTGGACCTACTCCTTTGCAACTTCTTTAATAAAAAATGCATGAAAAAAATAAAACTACCGATAACACTTCGGTTTTGTACATTTCATGAGCAGACTATATATTATGTAATTTAGTAAAATACAAATTTATAACCCCATTAAAGTATCATACTTTACATAAATTTCAAGAAAAACAACCACAAACTGACAAAAAAGACTCATTTGTGTAAGAGTTACCCCCCTTCCAATGTTAATTTCCATAGGAAATTAAAAATGCTGATTTTTAATTTTCCCTCAAGTTAGACTTTATGGGACTTTTTTCTGTGGATATAAAGGGCATAATGCTATTGATAAGAACTAAAACATTTTCTTTTGCAATAAGTTTGAGGTTAAATCTTAGTTTGACTGGACTACGGTCATGATGCTCAATAACTGTTTCAGATTTAACGCTTTTAACGTTCCTTGTCAAGCTAAATATAAAAAATATATATATGAACTTGTTTTCCATATTTTAAAATATGGCCGACTAATCTTTTATAGTTTTTTTTAAAAATGGTATGGTATTGACATGTATTATTATTCCAAAAAAAAGTAAAAATCAAAAGTACTGAACTCCGGGGAAAATTCAAAACGGAAAGTCCCAAATCAAAGGATAAAACACATCAAACGAATGGACAACGACTGTCACATTCCTGACGTGGTACAGGCATTTTCAAATGTAGAAAGTGATGGATTGAACCCTGGTTTTATAGCGCTAAACCTGTCCCTTTAATGACAGTCGCATCTAATTCCGTTATTTTTACAAGGATGCGTGATCAAAACAGACATAACCGGTAAAATAGTCAAAAATATGGTTACAGCAGTCATCAATGTGTAACAATATTAAGTCTAACAAACATTTACAAAAAACACAAAAAAATATCTATCAAATTAAAAGAAGACATTCCTTGTTTTGCGTGTTGGACGTCAGAAAATGCAAACGTCACAAAAAAGAAATTTTGTTGTTTAATGTATATTCAAAACAATTATAAATTCACATATAGGGAATGGTGGGATGACCATTTTCCTACTTTTTATCCTGTTTTGTGATTGATGTGAAAATAAAATATCTTCTTTTAAGTGTATTTGATTTGAAAATTGAGGAGATGATAATTATACAAAATTTATCACCATATAAGCGCAGTTTTGTGAAACTGAGTGTTTTTTTTTCAAATTTCACTAACTGTTGACCGTCATTCATTTTCATCCCGTCAAATTTAGATTTATATTACTGTAATACTTGTTATTAGACACGTAGCAACATAAACCACAATATTTTCCAAATGCCTAAACAACTGATGCGTTTGCCAACACAATTAGCACACCACTACTTATCATATATAGTAGTTCACAACTTTTGTGTTAGCTCTTGTATATTCTATGAACACTGGTGGATTCAATGCTTGTGTTCACAGAGAAATTTTCATTTTAGTGATGTCAATGATAAAGTCAGTAACAAAAACAAAAAGATCAAAAGTCATTTTCAAATAGATCATAAAACAAGAATTTCGATCAGAAATTGAATTCATAGCAGCGGGGATGTAGAAACCTGAAAATTGATCATCAGATATACTGAGATGTTTTTGATTTGAAGATTTTTTCATGAAAAGAGACGTTGGTATTAAAAAAATAGTAAAATCACAAAAAATACTGAACTCATTGCAAAATCAAATGACAAAACACATAAAAAATCGAATAAACAAGAACTGTCTAATTTCTGATTTGGTACTTGGCACAGGCATTTTAAAATGTAAAAAATACAACAAATGGAAGTTTTTAACGACCTTGACTGGCTATACAGCCCTTGCACGGTCGGTTGTAAAAAATGGTGGATCTTAAAGATTTCACCCAACTGCAGTATGTCTGTCAACTCTCAATAAAAAAAAATTGCTTAACAAATTTTATTGTATTTCTTTTAATTAGCCTCACAAACTAACGTTTTGTGCAAAATAAATATTTAGTTTTTTCCCATTTCATGATAATTCACCTCTGAAATGTGTAAAAATGTAATTATGTGTATCCCCATCGAAAAAGTGAAGTCTTTGTATTTGATATTGAACATTTTTAAGTGTGACTATCCATCAAATTTTCATTTCAAAATGCTCGCTAATCTTCGACCCAAAGTGAGCAATTTATGAAACTTCCAGTCGTTCAAATATTCGTCGTTGAGCGTTTTAATAAAAGTAAATCCAGAAAAGCCCCTATTTAGCTCACCTTTCCAAAAAAAAATATGTGAGCTTTTCTCATCACTTGGTGTCCGTCGTCGTCGTCGTCGTTAACAATTTTTCAAACATCTTCTCCTCTGAAACTACTAAATGGATTTGGATGAAACTTGGCATGATTGTTCCTTAGATTATCCTGCACAAACTTTGTGCTTCGATTTTTGATCCGTCAAAAAACATGGCCGCCGTTACTTAAAATAGAACAATGCAGTTTTTGGCTTATATCTAAAAAACGAAAGCATTTAGAGCAAATCTGACAAAGGGTAAAAATGTTCATTACATCAAGATCTATCAGCCCTGAAATTTTCAGATGAATCAAACAACCCATTGTTGGGTTGCTGCCACTTATTTGGTAATTTTTAGGAAATTTTGCAGTTTTTGGTCATTATCTTGAATATTATTATAGATAAAGATAAACTGTAAACAGCAAAAATGATCAGCAAAGTAAGATCTACAAATAAGTTAAATGACCAAAATTGGCAATTGACCTCTTAAGGGGTTATTGTCCTTTAATGACAGTTTTTCACAATTTGTTCATCATATTTGCTAACTTTAAAAAATCTTCTCCTCTAAAACTACTCAACCTAATTCAACCAAACTTCAACTGAATGATCAGTAGGTGTATAGAATAAAGTTTGTGCTTTATTTTCTATTTCGTCAAAAAACATGGCCGTCATGGCTAAAAATAGAACACAGGGTAAGATGCAGGTTTTGGCTTATTTCTCAAAAACTCCAGCATTTAGAGCAAATAAGACAAGAAGTTAAAGTATTTATCAGGTCAAGGTCTACCTGTCCTGAAATTTTCAGCCGAATTGGGTAACTGGTTTTTCAGGTATAATGCCCCTGAATTGATGATTTTAAAGAAATTGTGCAGTTTTTGGTTATTGTCTTGAATATAATTATATATACAGATAAACTGTTAATAGCAAAAATGTTAAGAAAAGTAAGATCTACAAATAAGTCAATCTGACCAAAATTGTCAATTGACCCCTTAAGGAGTTATTGCCCTTTAAAGACTTTTTTCAATATTTGTTCATCATGTTGACTTACTTTAAAAAATCTTCTCCTTTGAAACTGCTGTATCAATTTCAGCCAAACTTAGGCTAAATGAGTTTCAGAGTATCTAGTATAGATTTTATATTTTATTTCCTTGTATGTCAAGAAACATAGCTCCTATGGCTAAAATAGAACATAGGAGAACATGATTTTTTTTTGCTTTTGAAGAAAATAGGACGATTCAAAGATCATTTAAAAAAATTGAAAAGCCAAAATAATCATTGATGAGAGATTTAACCAAAAAATTAAGGTGAGCGATTCAGGCTCTTGAGAGCCTCTTGTTTACATCACTGGGTCAATATTACTGCTGGTTGACCATCGATGCCAGAGGTTATCATTTGATCAGTACTTAGTACTTTTGGTTCTGACATCGTTTATTACAGACATTTTTCAACGTGTCCGTTTAGCAGTAGATCAATTATTAAAAAAACAACAGCATAAGGCTTATGCGTATCATGCATAACCCTGAAATAAATGCTTCTGTCCACAGATACATTTTCATTTTAGTGGCGGCAATAAAAAAATCAGCTGCAAAAATTAAAAAATCAAAAGTTTGAGATTTATAAGCCTATTTTAAATAGATCATTATACAAGAATTTTAATTAGGAATTGAATACACAACAGCGTGGATGTAGAAACACTTTTCACGATTAAATTTGATCGTGAGTAATACTGAAATATGTGTAAGTTTTAAGAGTATTTTCAATCTGAAGATTTTTCGTGAAAAGAGACGTTGGTATTCAAAAGTAATCGTATTTGTAAATAAAAAAAAATATAACAATTACAGTATGTTAGTCACCTCTCAATAAAATTGTTTGCGTAACATATTTTATTGTATTTCTTTTAATTAGCTTCACAACAAACGTGTTGTGCAAAAATAAATGATAGTTTTTTTCTCTTTCGATTATTTGATGATATTTCATTGATGAAATACATTGGGTCGATATCGCTGCTGGTTGACCATCAATGTTAGAGGATATCATTTACTCAGTATCTAGTAACTTTCGATATCGCTGCTGGTTGACCATCAATGTTAGAAGATATCATTTACTCAGTATCTAGTAACTTTAGATATCGCTGCTGGTTGACCATCAATGTTAGAGGATATCATTTACTCAGTATCTAGTAACTTAAGATATCGCTGCTGGTTGACCATCAATGTTAGAGGATATCATTTACTCAGTATCTAGTAACTTTCGATATCGCTGCTGGTAAACCATCAATGCTAGAGGATATCATTTACTCAGTATCTAGTAACTTTAGATATCGTTGCTGGTTGACCATCAATGCTAGAGGATATCATTTACTCAGTATCTAGTAACTTTCGATATCGCTGCTGGTAAACCATCAATGCTAGAGGATATCATTTACTCAGTATCTAGTAACTTTAGATATCGCTGCTGGTTGACCATCAATGTTAGAAGATATCATTTACTCAGTATCTAGTAACTTTCGATATCGCTGCTGGTTGACCATCAATGTTAGAGGATAGCATTTACTCAGTATCTAGTAACTTGCGGTACTGAAAACATTTATAACAAATCTTCCTCAAATTGTCCATTTGTTTGATGTGTTTTATCATTTGATTTTACCATTTGATTAGAGACTTTTCGTTTTGAATTTTCCTCGGAGTTCAGTATTTTTGTGATTTTACTTTTTATTGATTGTTAAATTATAAACTATTAAAAAAACTTCCTACGGCAATAGTTGACATTAGAAATATTTATAGCTATCAATTTCAAGTGCTGTTATGGTCATATTGCTCATTGTTTTAGTTTTTCATATATATATATATCATTGGCTTTCAAATTACGTTAAGGCCGTGAACGTTCCTGGTGAAGATAAATCAAGAAAATACACAATGCAATGTAAAGTGTTGTTTTCCATTTCAAAAAGATGGCTGGCATGATGAGATTTTTTCATGCATTTTTATTCCAATGTATTGACTATTGTTCTATTCTTTATCACCTTTTTGTTGTTACGATGAGATTCCAACAAAGATGATCATAAGCATATTTGTATATTCGAATTGGAAATAAGGGGAGAAGTAGGACATTTTAAAATAATTTTTCACCTTATAACCGTTAAAAGTTTGTACAAAAAATGGTACCTCAGTTATCTCTCTTTGTATATTCCTACATATAAAATGTTGAACAGTTGATAATCAAAATTTTTCTTGCTTCAACTCGTGTTAAAGCTAGGACAATTATGATTTTGAAACATTTTCTACCGTCAATTAATTGCCCACGGTCATACGTGTTATATCCGAGGGTTTGAATGGATTTATAGAGAATAATTGACAAAAAATGTAAAATAAAGGGAAGAATAATAAAAGGAGAAAAAGAGTAAAAATAAATTAATATATAAGAATAGAAAATTATTCGATGTTAAAATATAATTAATTGAGGATAATGAGCAAAATAAACAAAACAAAAAGAGAATAATAGTATAAAAAATGGAATGAATGAAGGACCTCCAATCTAGAAACTAGTCAACATTTCAATAAATATATTTTCAACTTTGATGTTTAAACAGTATAAAAACTTGTTTAAAACGATGTCTAAAAAGTACCATTAGTTATAAATAATATTCCATAAATGCTTACTTTAGTATCATTGACAAGTTATCATTTTATATTAACGTTCTCTAAAGGCTACAGGCTAATACAGAAATAATATCATCTGTAAAACGTTTTCAAAGTTCATATCAACTCAAGATTTTATAAGTGAATATAGTACACAAAATATAATGATAACTAATCAATTTCAATTGTTAACTTAAATTAACTGTTAAATGTTCATTTTATCTTGTAACTTGAATTATCTTGGTTTGATGATCGGTATTATCATTCAACTTTTTAAATGCTTCAAAAAGTGACAACGTGGGAAAATTCCATTTTGAATTGAGGTATGAAGATTCATAGATATTCTATATTCTAAGGTGTCAAAGTAGAAAGATCGAAAACAAAAGATTATCAATCGAATGCACCGTCGTACCACAGTGTCACGCTACGTCATTGTCGTCTGCTGTTTATTAAAAATTTGTTTGATCATGGTCATGACAAGGTTTCTTCTTATACAATTACAGTCAATAGGTTTAGCCTATAAAACAATAACAATACTATCTGATTAATTATAAAACTTTTTGATTGAAAACGGCTTTTTAACAGAACTTGTAACTGTATATTATTTCACAATATACCAATAAAGTATGGTCCCCTTTGTATGTGCGGTTACCGTTACAATCCAAACATTTGAATACGAATTTTCCCAACATATCAATTTCTACTTTACTTTAATGAATGAAGGTGGGTCTTCTTCAATTTCGAATTAAATAGATAGTGTCTCGAGCTCTGTGTCATGCAGTATTCTAACCGCAAAAACAAATGCACCGACTACGTCTTTTTTGGGTTATTTTTTAACTACTGAACTTTACTCAAACTTAAACAAAATTCATTGTAAATACAACACAGCGACAAAACATTTAGTTTAAACATATTTATTTATAGTGAATTGTAAAAAAAGTTTTTGCAACTAATATCAATTCCTTTCCACTTTGCGGGTGCGAGTGCTGCCTTGTAGCGGCATTAGCCTGCCCTTTTTCGAAATATACAAGGGTGTTTTACGTGCAAGAGATATGGCGCTCTCTTAACACGGGTCAGCTATTTATCGTCCCCTTCCAACGGACTATCATCGTTCCCTCAAGACCATACTCGCAAATGGTGTCAAGGGAGAGCCGAAAATTCAGTCTCCGAAATTTTCATCCCAGACGGGAATCGAACCAGGGACCTTTGTGTTAGTAGACAAAATATTTATAGGATTTAGTTGATGTTTGTTGAATTTCTACACAATAACGCACCCATCATCAACATTTCGATAGAGGTATCGATGCTGTAGATCGTCTCTTTAACCCTCTTGTACTCCGTAACTTGTAGTGGCTGGTTTACGGTATCAACGCTTAAATATCCAGGACTACTGATTTCTAGACCTGAAATAACATTGATTGACTGCTGTCTTATTCCTGTTTATTTTTTCTTTGAATTTGTAGTAAAAAATTTTGAAACAGTTTTAAATTATTATTAACGAAAAACCGTACACAATCATCTGTGCAGCGATAGAATACCAAACTTATTGAGGACATAGAAAAAATAAATTATCATTGAACATTTTTTTCAAAGTCAATAAAAAAAAACCAAAAAGTCAAATAATAAGAGACAGAACAGTCATACCATAAAGGACCGAAACATCGGGTCATTTCAAGGACATATTTTAAGTTAATTTACCATGTCGTTCGGCAGCCTTTTTCTACTGCCATTCAAGTGAATTCCATTCGACAAGTAAAGATATATTATTTGAAGTTGAAAACTATTTAAAATCAATTGAAATGTCATTTGATTTAAGTATACATTAATAAATGTCATCGGGGTCATTATGAGAGAGATGGTCACGTGTGTAGACAAAATCTACAACAGATCTATTCATCTTTATGCTTTAGACACGTGGCGTGTTTTACATGATATTATATATTCAATACAATTTTACCTATTTTAAATCCAAAACCTCATTGAAAAAGCTTTTTGTATTCACTAAAGAGAATCTTTTTATCTATACAGGACTGAACAAAAATGTTTTAAGTAGGGTAATTTTTTAAAACTAAAAAATGATAATAAATTATTCATTGTTTTTTATAGTGTTATCGTATGCATATTGGGGAAATTGCAAGCTCGTGCAATATATATTCTACGAGTGACAATATTCCAAAATATTCATGCAATAACCCTTTTATTGTATAGCAATTTGATATTTGAAAATGAATTTTGGTTTTAACTAAGATTTTGTCCTTGATGACGTCATAAGTTTTGAATATTTATTGCACTTGTACAATATTAGAATTTGTTGCACGCTAACTTTTGGTTACTTTCCGTGGAATATATTATATTGCTATGCAATAATATGTATTATAAACAATAAAACTTAGTTCTGTTTTTCTGGTTTAAAACATTTCGCAGAGAGGGACTTGACATCAAATGATAACTATGATACCATTTGACATGAGCGATACACCAGACGTTAGAAGTGGAGCAGAAGCTTCTAATATTGATTGAGCACATGATTATCCTTTGGTTTGTGTTACTCAGACTATGCTTATCTTTTAAGCTAATGCTTTCATATTTGACCATTGTGATGTTTTGTTTTTATCGACTTTTGAGTTTTGATTGTGGTATAACACTTTCTTCTATTCCTTACAGGAAAGCTTTTGATACAGGAGTTCCAAAGTTTAAATTATCATGTTTCAAATTTTAAGGTCGCCATCATGAGCTGGTTCATCTTTGAAGAATATCTATTTCACAGGTGACGGAGGATACATTTCAATCGTCGTAACCATAATCATGTTCTATTTTACTCGAATGTAACCTACAACAGCGGATTGTGCTGTCATGAGCAACACAATGCCTGCCACTTGTAGAGCAGGATCTGCTTGCTCTTCCGATACACCTGATATCACAACCTATTTTTGGTTGACTCTTTGGTGTTCAGTGTTGCTTTCTATGTTGTGTTATGTGAACGTATCCACATATTTTCGTCGTTTTTCGTTTTTGCCATGACATAGTCAATTTATTTTTGTTCTAAGACTTTAGACAATTAATGTTCCTTTGACGTCTTCGTTTCTCTATCTCTATACTTTCAGTTCATGAGATAATACACTTAAGCATGAAAGATGCCAAAGGATCTGGAGAAGACAGTAAATTGTTAGTGTTATCTGCTCTACTGTCCATATTATGTGGATTTCCTCAAGTATTTCTGACGTTTGAATATAGAATTGGTGTAATTTGCTATGCGTTACGATTCAATTTGAAGTTTAACAAGTGTGAATAAAAATCACAATTCAAAGACTTTTTTACCAGTGGTCTGCTCTGCTCAAATGGAGAAGGTCGTAGGTTCAAAATCGGGACTTTTTTTTTCAGGGTTAGTGAGTTTTTTATTTTCCGTGTTCAAAATGAAACCTGTAGAAAGGGTTTTCAAGTTTAACTGTAATCACAATGCCATCATCTTTTCATCGAATTTAACCTACCGAATAAGATTTATCACTGGATATTTACGAACATGACAGTGCCAAACCTTCTAGAGTACTTTAGATCCCCTATTTGTGTTGCTCAGTCGTCTGTTTTCATTGTTGTGTGTTGTGTGTTGTGTACTATTCGTCTTTTCGTCGTTTTTGTATTTTGTCATGATATTGTCAGTTTGTTTCAGACTAATGAGTATGGATATCCCTTTTTGAGAGTTATGAAATAACACCTCGAGCCAAGCACGCTATTGAATCGATCTATTTTATTTTGAGTCGAAATCTTCACTTTGGATGTTTCAATAAGGCCTTTATTTTGGAAGTTAGTTGTAATTTATGCAGGATACATGGACTTCATTGTTTGCCTATTATAGCCAGCGGCATCACAGTTCACCATAGACTTGTGGCTTTTATTTTAGAAAACTATTTTCCTTTCTTGTTTATGGCATCAACAAATGCAACTTTTCAGATTTTTGTAAGGCACAAGTAGAACGGACAATACACAAAATATTGACAAATTATCTTCCTGAAAACTTGTATTCGTATAAATATTAAGATTACATTTGAGTTCATCTACTCGATCATATTGATAATTTAATTCAATAAAATCAATAAATCATCTAGATATAATTTTATGGCAAAATGAATGAAATCCAAAATACTTTCAAACCCAAAGCTTGTCTAGGTTTAATGTGAAATTTCAAATAAGAAAGCTTTCTCTGACTCGTTTGCCACTAGAAGACGATTACGCTCTCTGTCGTATTGGATTGCTCTTGGTTTAATCAACCCATCTGCTCGAGAGAGAAGCTGCTTTCTTTGAATACCATCAGGAGAAATAACTATAACATTATTGAGTTCTTCGTTTGTTACAAACACGTTTCCCATGCCATCGACTGCTATACCACCAGGCTTCTTTATGACAGCATCATCTTTAACGGACCAGATATTATGACCCTCCATGCTACAACAGCTTACAGTGTTTAATCTAGGGTCGCAAATATAAAGTTTAGATTCAAAAGATGTAATTGATGCGTTCCATGATAAATTGATTTTTATTGTTGACACCGTTTTTCCGTTTTTAGCATCGATATTTATAATGCCTAATTTCGGAGAAATGGTTTGGAATTTGCCATCATTAAATGTAAGACTAAAACATTGATGTTCAGTTTTGATAATTGTCATTTCTTTGCTTTGTATATTTATAGACACAATGCTCTTTTTTTTCAAGCGTGGACATGTTACAGCAACAGTATGCTTATCCATAGCTACTACATCATATGCATAATTCGGTTGTACTGGTATGGTGGTCAAGAGTCCTCCATTCGATTCAAATACACATATGAAATCAACCCCTGATGGTGGGTAGTTACACATTACTATATTGCCGTCTGGTAAAAAATCACATCCATATATTGAATCAGCTATTGTATTTATAGAATGTACGAATTTGACAAAAATGTCTTCAATAGTATTTAGTTTTTCGATGGTTTGTGCCTGTTTATCCTTTTGACTTTCAAGACAGAAATTTCCTGGAATTTTTTTAAACTGAACTAATCCAAATTTACTCACAACATTAGAAAAACTGGCAATATTTTCATCCAACTCAAATGCAATTTTAACTTCATCCAAACTTCCATTTTCTAGTAAAGACCTGAGAAAAGATTCATCTGCGATAACGTCAAAGGATAAACGTCTCAATCCTAGAAATGTTTGTACATCTGAGGCGTACATTGTGATGTCTTCCAACTGTGTCTTTTTTCTAGCAGTATTTAACTTCTTCTCATCTAGATGTTTAAGTGTCAGTTGCATGTCCTTTTCAGCTACATTTTTAAGTTTAGAGAGTTCCTCTTTGAGTCGTATCTCCAGAGTATCCAAGTGCTTGTTTATTTCTTTTCGAATCTCGCACATCTGATATGAAATTATTTCGGGGCAGTCTTTTATACTTGTACAATTTGATTGAACTTCTAATATCATTTTATCGATGTTTGTTTCCATATCTTCTAAAGACATGCGTACTTCATTAAAAGATTCGGAAGTCTTTATGTTTTTCGCAATTTTGTCGATCGATTTGATATCAATACATTCTGAATGATCTTCAATGCAAGTGTGACAAAGGAGTTTGTCATGAGTTTGACAATACAGGTGGTACCTCTCTTTGTGTTCCTCACATATGTTACCAATAGATAACATCGATGTGCGGAGTTCATCATATTTAGCTATTGGTATGGTCATATGATTCAGAGAAATATTTAGTAAACTATGGTATTCCTTGCAATCTTTGCAGAGGGCTTGATTACATTCGGAACACCAGTCTGTACTTGGTTTTGAAATGTGACGCCTGTCACAAATGCTACATAACTTGTAATTTGAATCCATAGCGCACTATACCATTTCAGGACTGGAATAATAAAATATAATAGTTATTAATGCCGGAAAAAAATGTTTGCAAAAAATAGTACGATGGAGCCGACATTCGGATACTAATTGTAAGCGGAAAAGACTATATAAGCTTCTTCTTGTCAGGAAAGAAGGGATAGTAGAACCCACTTGTAGATCGTTAAAATGCAAACAAGAAACTCCAAATAGATTGAACGGCTAACCCAATCAGGATATGCCGTTTAGTTATATATGTGTTCTATGTCCCCTTAGATCAGTTATGTAATGTTCCTATACAAATATAATTAAGCTGATCGTATTTGAATGCAGTTTGTACAAATCTGTTTTATTTTTGAGGTCATTATAATAAAAAAAATTAGCTAACGGTAGCTTAATTACGAAAAATGCCCCCACCTGAAGGCGTCAAATAAAAATAGTACGTGTTTGTAAAGCCTGTATTGCTGATAATTAGCTGTTTTTAAGTACATGTCTATATTTCATAGTTCAAAAGATCAACGACAAAAACACATACAATAACCATGAATTAAGGACCATTTCTCCTTAAGGTTGTCACGACGTATTTGTACATCCTTAATATTGAATGATTTTTGCCGTTTTCATTTTCCATTTATTTGTGATAGTTCAAAAGATCTAATATATAATAAGTTTTTGAGTACAAAGGCAAAACAAATATAAAAATAAGTCAAAATTCGTCATTTCAAGATTATTACTCCTAAAGGAAATACATCTTTGGTTATTTTTAGTAGATAAGTTTCTATCTATCTATTAAAGGTTTTGAGATAATTGACAAAAGCACTACTATAAGTCAAAATGGTCAATTAGCATTAGTATACTTTGAGTTTTGTTTTTTAAGGCAACCATATTTAAAAATAAAGACACAAAACTCAGTTGTATTTCAGCCACATCGGCCATTTTGTTGACCTGCCGGCACAAATTACACAAACCTTATACTAGATACCCTAGGAACGATTTGTGATTTCTGACAAATGTTAGACCCTTTATTCTTTTCTTTTATATTTGGATAATTTTCTCTTTTCTTTGTATTTCGGAACACCAATATTTGTTTTTTCTGTTTTGGGTCTTTTTTTACTATTTATTCTTTATATTTTGGCCCTGTATTTTGCACTTTTTATCCACAAATCTGGATTCTACAATCCCCATTCAGACCCTCATACCTATATCTTCTACTTTCAATATCTATAAATAAATACTCTGTGGATATCTGTTTCGAAAAAGTTTAACAATAAAAAAAAGTCATTAAACAATTATCAGGAACATATTTCAGTTTGGGTTCGTGCATGTCACAAGACCAAACAAGTCTTGCTTGGAGTAACAATGGTGTGTTCTTTTTTTGTTAGATTCTTCTTTGTGATAAGGTGTTATCCTTCTTTTTCTTATTCGATTTAGTACTGATTTGTTTCACCCATCAGCGATTATATTTGTTTTATATGAACAATGAAATATTATTGCTACGTACTTACTTCACACTGGGTATACAAGGTATTAAGAATCTCAGTTGTACTGAAGTATGCCAAAAACGGAAGTAGAATCGTCACATGATATCATAACTTAACAATACTATTCAGGGTAGATAATTTTAAATCATGTAGTATTTAAATAATCATCACTTGTAAAGCATTAAAATCATATTTTGAAAGCAATAAAATCATGAAAAAGATAAAAACAGGCATACATTTACATACGATATCTGAATACAAGTGAAGAAAAGAATCATATAATGGTCAAATTTTAAATACAGCCAGTGTCAGTTGATATTGATTCACTGATTGTTGTAAATTCAAGGTGCAGAAGAAAATATTTCACACAACTTTTTTTGGCACAACTTTTTTGAACCTTTGGTCCTCGATGCTGTTCAACTTTGTACTTGTTTCGAATTTCAAACTTTTGTATCTGGGCGTCACTATTAAGTACAAAATGCACTTCTAACGTATCAACATTTTAAACTTGTTGTCTTTTGCTATAATTTGTGTGTTTCTTCGTCAATTGTGTTCTCCTATTTATTTATATTGTAGTCCTGTAATGTTGTGCTGTCATTTTAATGTTATATTTAACATGGCCATAAAAGAGGGAGGTTTGGCATGCCACAAAACCAGGTTCAACCCACCAATTTTTCTTTAAAAATGTCCTGTACCAAGTCAGGTATATGGCCATTGTTATATTATAGTTCGTTTCTGTGTGTGTGACATTTTAACGTGGTGTTTCCGTTGTGTCGTTTGTTTTCTCTTATTTTTGAGTGTGAATTCACATTACTATAAGACGTGTCACGGCACTTATCTATCCAAAATTCATGTATTTGGTTTTGATGTTATATTTGTTATTCTCATAGGATTTTGTCCAATACTTAGTCCGTTTCTGTGTTACATTTTAATGTTGTGTCGTTGTTCTCCTCTTATATTTAATGCGGTTCCCTCAGTTTTAGTTTGTTACCACGATTTTGTTTTTTGTCCATGGAATTATGAGTTTTGAACAGCGGTATACTACTGTTGCCTTTATTTATCATGCATTTTCATGAAGAGAACAAATGACCAAAAGAAACAATAGGTTGTCTTTTATTTCCGGTCGTCCTTGACTTTAATGGACGTTGCTGCGTAATAACACTTCCAACAAGTTTACACGAACGCCCTACGTTGAAAAAGAGGGGAGAAAAATACCAATATATCAGTCAAAAACATTGATCAAAAGTAATCTGACAATGCAATAGCTAAAAAAGAAAAAGACAAATAGACAAATAATAGTACACAAAAACCAACACCGAATACTAAAGCTTAAGCAACGTTAAACCCAACCAAAAACTGCTGGGGTGATCTCAGGTCCTCCGAAAGTGTTATACTGTCAATTGTTTGGATGAGGACCACGAAATAAGTAGACAGAAAAACATCATGAGGCTCCGACCATACAGCCATGTCCGTTGACGCCCCATACGAAACTTTATAACATTGAATAAAATTTTAAAGTTGACGAAAAACAGACAACAACATTTAAGAGAATCATATCTGTTTGTTTTGAGACATTTTGCCAATATTATTTCGAAATAGGCAATAGTCTATGATTTCCAAAGAATCTCTTATAATTTTATTTTTTTTACCTTATCTAGTATATCTTTAACATGAAAATAAATCTATCTCAAACAGATTTGTAATAGAATATTTAATAAAATTTCATTATTCATCATTATATATGAAAAAGAAAATTAATGACTTTATTGGATACATTAAGAATAACACGATCCATATATCATCTTTTGCACAATTGTCACGTGGCATGTCGCAACAGGTTACGAGTGTGTATACTTATTTCTTTACTAGTATCTAAATTCACAAAAGCTTTATTGATTTATATGTTTATAATGAAATTTATTAAATCAAATTTTATTTATGTTTGATTTAAATTGTAAACTGATTTTAAATACATCTATATATGTGGGATAACATTGTGTGAGGGAATTCGATGTTTGCTGTACCACTGTCCACTCCAGCGCAATTTATGACAATACCACTGCATCAATCAGAATTATTTTTTTGCTGTGTTTTAAGAAATGATTTTGCTTTGTTGTTACGGGGCGCCGAATGGGACTCTTGTGGTTTTGTACTCAAAATTCAATTTTGTACGGACAAAAGTGACTTTTGTTCAACAAAAATGAGTTCAGTTTAACAAAATTTGTATCATACTACAAATTTGAAATTTTGTCATACAAAATTATCTAGCAGCGGACAAAAGTCACTTTTGTCATGACAAAATTCATTTTTGTTACACAGACTTGACTTTTGTTACCTAATTTGAAAATTGAGCGACAAAAGTCAATTTTGTATTTAAATTAGTTTAGTTTGGTTTCTGTGAACTAATTTGCATACAAAATCGACTTTTGTTACACAAAATCGACTTTTGTTACACAAAATTTACTTTTGTTACACAAAATTTACTTTTGTTACACAAAATTTACTTTTGTTACACAAAATTTACTTTTGTTACACAAGATTTACTTTTGTTACACAAAATTTACTTTTGTTACACAAAAATTACTTTTGTTACACAAAATTTACTTTTGTTACACAAAATTGACTTTTGTTACACAAAATTGACTTTTGTTACACAAAATTGACTTTTGTTACACAAAATTGACTTTTGTTACACAAAATTGACTTTTGTGAGACAAAATTGACAAAATTGACTTTTGTCTCAACAAAATTGACAAAATTGAATTTTGTCTCAACAAAATTGACAAAATTGAATTTTGTCTCAACAAAATTGACAAAATTGACTTTTGTCTCAACAAAATTGACAAAATTGAATTTTGTCTCAACAAAATTGACAAAATTGAATTTTGTCTGAACAAAATTGACAAAATTGAATTTTGTCTGAACAAAATTAACAAAATTGAATTTTGTCTCAACAAAATTAACAAAATTGAATTTTGTCTGAACAAAATTAACAAAATTGAATTTTGTCTCAACAAAATTGATTTTTGTCTCACGAAAGTCAATTTTGTCTCACGAAAGTCAATTTTGTCTCATAAAAGTCAATTTTGTTGTTACAAAATTGAATTTTGTCATCACAAAAATGAATTTTGTCGTCACAAAATTGACTTTTGTCTCAACAAAATTAACAAAATTGACTTTTGTCTCAACAAAATTTACAAAATTGACTTTTGTCTCAACAATATTAACAAAATTGACTTTTGTCTCAACAAAAATGACAAAATTGAATTTTGTCTCAACAAAAATGACAAAATTGAATTTTGTCTTACAAAATTGAATTTTGTCTCACAAAAGTCAATTTTGTCTCACAAAAGTCAATTTTGTCTCACAAAAGTCAATTTTGTCTCACAAAAGTTAATTTTGTTTCACAAAAGTCAATTTTGTCTCACAAAATTGAATCTTACCGTACACAATTGACTTTTGTGATTTAATTACCATATCAGGTAACAAAAGTCAATTTTGTATGCAAATATGTTTATATTTGCATACCTTTAAGACAAAATTGACTTTTGTCATGACAAATATGAATTTTGTCTACAAAAATTATTTTTTTTCATGACAAAAATGAATTTTGTCTACACAAATGAATTTTGTCTACACAAATGAATTTTGTCATCACAAAATTGAAGTTCTCACAAAACAAGTCTGTAGCACATAGTTTTGTAAGACAAACATGATTTTGTTATGACAGAATTGAATTTTGTACAAAACCACAAGAGTCCCATTCGGCGCCCCGTAGTTGTCGCGTATTAGTTGAGAAACATTCAATGTTTTAAAAAGGCGATTTTTCTGTATAAAGTCAATGATTATGTTGACTTTTGAAGGCCAAACTTTCTACAGCCTTAAATACGCTAATGAAAGATCGAAAAACTTTACCAATACATAATGACATGTTTATAAAATTATAACCAATCTATTGGTGAACAAATTTTTATTCGTAATTGCAAAATAAAGAACTTAAAATATCTGACATTTTCTCCCTACCCAGTTTACCCCTATACAATTTAATGATGTGGACTGGTCATTGTTATTAAATCGTAGGCAATTTGATTGGATTAAAGTGTTATTAGTTTACCTTCAAACTTGTTTATGCTATTGATTAATTAAAACGTGCATTTCTTCTTCCGTTAACACCCATATACCACAACCCCTGATAATAATCATACTAATAAATAACAAAAAATAGTAAAGTGCAATACCACAGGACAGAGCCGAGGGCCGAAAACACAAAGAACGGGAACATTTAAAAAGGTGATCTATATCATATAATAAAGATCTGAAAATAATGCTAGAAATTATCCAAAGAATCCTTCACGATAATATCGTTTACCGTTTCGGAACACCATCTACCGTGTCTCTATAAACTTTAAACGTAAATTAGCACCTTCAGACCTAATACTGTGAAACCCATAACATGTAATATCAAGAACATACGACAGAACACTTCAATAAAGAGCTCGCGCATCCTATAGTATGACACTGGCGTATTCTTTTACGTAAAACATCAACATCTAAAAATTTGGAAAATATCCAAACAAAAAATAGAATAAAATAAATAAATAAGTAACCTCATCAAAATAGCTAGAAAAATCAGCCCAATGCAGAAATAAATCAAATGTTTCACTGACACTTATACGAATGACACTGAATCGCCTTCTCTCAATCTGTATACGCCTGTTTTGAAACGTTAAATGACAATAGACATATAATGATCTAAAATAACTTAAAATAATCACATCGTCGAATAGATAGCAACTCAACTCGTAAAAGCACTGAAACACGTACAAATATCAAATACGCTGATTATACAAGTCACCAAAATAAAACATAACAACCCACATTATATGCAGTAATTCTACCGAAACAGGCTCCTTTAAATTCGGAGGAGTAGGCAAGCTACGCTTCACATCTTCTAGTAGGTTAATTACTAAAGACGTATTCGTCGGTACACATGATGATCTAATAAGAGAATGTATCCACTGTAAAGAGTAAAACGGTTGTTCAACTGGACTAACAGTATTTATCGAATGTGTCAATACAGCTAAATATAAACCAACGTAAAAAGCTTTTGCTAGTACAGTATAACCATTTTCAATTCTGTTTGTTATTCCAGCGTAAAATACTCAGATAATATCCTTTATAGTAGAAACTGCTAAGATTCCTACATTAGTTCTGAGAGAAAATTCACTTTGCTAACTAGTGAAGCAGGTTAATTCTGCAATTCTTCCGGTGAGTGCCTGCAAAAATATATTTGTAATTAAAAATGAAACATAACTAATAAAAGCAATCTAAAATTATAACTATCAGCTAAGTACTATGCATCTTATTATCCACAAAAAACATATGAAATCTCAAATCTAAAACTGACATTCAAATCTAGTAAAGCTAGTAATCTATACCAAGATATCAAGAAAGATCAAGAGAGATCTATCATATACATGCTCACATCAAAGTGATCTATAATACATGCTCACATCAAAGTGATATTATACATGCTCACACCAAAGTGATATCATACATGCTCACATCAAAGTGATCTATGACTGGATGAAAAATCCATCATTAATGCTATTAAATATGCAAATGTTAAATCAACATTGCCAAATATGTTCTTTTTACTCTACCAGCTATATAAGCATGTATGTAAGTAGAAAGATCCATAAAATTTGTCACTTCAGAAAAGAAACCATCACCATATAGAAAAAAACATCACCATATAGAAAAAGCTTTAGCCAAAAAACCAGCAGAGAGCCAGTATAAAGAGTTTAATTTTCACTGTCGAAAATACTTTAATTCTTGTGGGAACAAAGAAATAGGGGAAACGAACAACCCGTTAATCCCTCGCCAATCAACCGTGAAAGCGTCAATACCTGACGAATTCACATTCCAAAATCTGGAATAAAAAACTATTAATTTAAAAATTGCCATCAGAGGCAAACTAATCAACCTCATGAATAGTCCAGTCGAAATGTGAAACAATTGCTCAGAAGGTGGTAAAAGCATCAAACTTTGCAGAGTGTTAGTTGGGTTCATTACTAACATTTATAGCTATGGACCCAATTCAGAAAATCAAAATGGCGGCTCTGGGCGGCCATTTTGAAATCATGTCCAAAAAGTCAATAAAAATTATTAGAAAAAATATGAAAAATATGTTACTAAACTAATGTTGATAAAGTTTCGTATTTCTTATGACAAAGAATATAAACTGACGACTATTGAAGTATTTAGTGGCCATTTTGGAAACGTAAATTTGCAATATCTTATTATTCGCTATCCTAAATTGTTTTTTGAATTAATACTAAGTTTTATATGCATTTACAACTAGTTTTGCTAATCATTTATTAATGACGGTTGCTTTTCATATAAGATATATTCACCAAGTGCTCAAATAAGGTATGCTTATGTTAACAAATAAATGTATTCAAAGAAATACGTAAATTCTTTTAATTGCAGTTTTGTATGTAGGGCTTAGGTAATTTTTTACCATTAAAAACATCCGTATATAAAATATGAGCACTGTATGTTGAACAGGAAAAATACGTAGGTATCAAAATCACTAGAGTGACCAAATCTAATAAATAAATAAAGAATTCTGCAACGGGAAGAGAAGACACGTGATGATTTACAATGCCAAGCAAATACAAAAAGAGCAGACATAGACATTTGAGCTGGTAATCAGTCATTTTTTGTAAGCATACAACTGTTCAACGTTGATGAAGGCCATACAATGGGAGAATCAGAAGGCAAAAGTCACTAATCCTGTCAAAGCAAATCTTAATATATATACTCAGGAAAAACAAAATGAGTCACGGATTGAAAAACCCAGTAAAATAACCAGCCACAGTTGTGATAAATCAACAAGAACAATGATTGCAGATATTTCTTTATTTCTTTGTGATGAGGTATCTGACTATTATCATGAAGCATCAACAATTGTGATTGACAATAGAGTATGTGACTGTCACTTGAACTACTAACCATTGTTCTTTTAGACAGATACAGTGCTGAAGATTAATATTTCAGGAGCCGATCTCATGCTAAATGTGTGTTAAAACTGCACAACAAGTCAATAAGACAGAATTCGAGACACAGAAAGAAAGTCAAAAATATGTTATCCATTGCAATGGGGCTTGCCAAAATAATAGAAAACAGTGACGGCTCATAGTCTGAAACAGATATTGTTTTGATATTTGAAATTGATGATATGGAAAAATGGTACAGTAAACGTCCTTAGTAAATATTAGTTGTCATGGAAGGGATGATTAATACAACATTTATGAAAAATTGAATACTAGCTACCATAGATGATATGCAAGCACACACGAAAGGTTGCGTCTTTCTCTGGATTTTCAATGAATATGTTGGGGAAGTTCTGAAACAGGCCATGTCTTTTACAAAATGTTTAAGTCGTGATGGGGAATGCCTCTTCATAGTCAAAGTAACTAGAATAGTTTGAAGGGTTAGGCTTGCTACTTTAGAAAGGTTTACAGGGACATTCATTGTAGGCTTTCAAAATGAATCCGTTCCACAATCTTTGAGACATCTTACTCTCTATCGGAGGACTGATCAGTTGCAGTTGCATCCTTTCGATGACGAATTGCACAATTGAACTATTATAGCTGAGAAATGACGAGTGTTGTCTTCCACTCATCGATATTACTGGATGTGTCTCAATGGTTGGCCATCCTGTATCTTTCATACTAAGGAACCTTGTATGCTTGCAGATATCCTTTGTTAGTTACATTCCTATTTTGTTAGATGTGTTGCATCAGTCCTTTCTTCCATGATAACTACAAGTTGTTCCAGGCGTTTATTGTACAATTAAGCGTGATCTGCAAGCTTGGAGATTGGTACAATACCTCTGCCTGACCGTGTGTCGTCAATCTATTTTATTATTTTGAAAAGCACAACTCCAAGGATAAAAGATTCTTGGCTTTCTTTCTATGTCTTTTATTCTGCCTATTTGCCATGTCAAGTTTTATCAATCATTAGGCAGGATACTGGTGATTTGACATCTCCAGCTCTTACTTTGGCTAAGGAAATATGTCTTGTAGTACAGGTGCACAGTCATGTCCCATTTTTTGTCGATTTTTAAATTTCGAAGTATCATGGAGATCTTCAGATACATCACCACAGAAAAAATACATTGCAGTCATTGTTTGCGTTGATTCAGTATCACTTAACAGTGTCTAGTTACTTCTTGTTTTCTTTCAACTGGCAATTTATCTTCAACATCAGAAGTATGTTTTCCCTTTTACTGATGAAATATTTTGAGATCTGAAAATTTGTTTGACAGGAATTGTGCCGTCTGGAGTGCTTCTGCAGTTCCATAAACCTCATTCAACTGTTTCAAATTGAGCGGAAGAAAAACAAATTCAAGACCCAACATTGTTGTATGCCTGCATCAAAAAGCGTGATTGCCAGCTCAAAAGTCTATGTCTGTTCTGTTTGGATCTGCTTGCCATTGCATGCAAACCCTCACATGTCCTCTCTTGCCGTTTCACACATTCCTTCTAGTCTAAACCGTCATTATTTTCTTCTGATATCTAGCTCCAGTGTTTTGAAAATCTACAATTTTGATATTTTCCAACAACAACGTTCAGTCATAACTTATTTTATTTTCTTAATATCTGTTTTACAAAGTTACTTAGGCAAACGTGTAAGTAAGAGTTAGAAATTCTTATACTGATATCTTTATTTTGTAAACATGTACATGCCTTATCTGACCATTTTATAAATATATAATGCATATTAGTAAAAAAAAGTGTGAATGCAAACAGTGAATAAATAAGATTAGCGAATAATGTCATATTGGAAATTCATGTTTTCAAAATGGCCATCATTCTAAATGGCTACCAAAAAATAAATACATATGAAGTCCTCAGATGACAGTCCTTGTCATCTGGGAAGTATATACCATATGACTTTATAATAACTTCCTGCAGCAAGCGCTTAACTGATAAGTCAAAGTGAACACGGTTATTAAGGAAATGCAAATGTGTAAATGCAGTATTACGTATGTAAATGTGAAGGACAATGTGATAGAACATGATAGACAGAGTGAGGTTTGACAAATCATGTACATTTCATTTTTGTTAAATATCATTGAGAACATTTGAGCAGTTGGTCTTCCTATAACATTAATTACTTGTCTGATATGAAATTCATTATGTCTGCAATCAAGGTTTTTGAAAGTTGTTTCAAATGAACAATATCAACAAAACGAATTATCCTGTAATCAGCCAACTATTATAAATGACAGGTATACAAACATTTTCTTGCTTTATCTATACTTGTAAAATAAAATCCTCCTGTTATTCTATGTTGAACAAGCGGTGGCAGGAATATTGCTTTTAGAGTAATAGTTCATTTTATGATCTTCTTCGTGGTCGCGTTTTAACTATGTCGATTACTTTTGAACATTAGAGACATGTACATTGTCGGAAAATATAAAGTAATTTGTACCCTCTACGAAACAGAAGAAAAACTCGGGGAGGGGGGGGGGGGGCTGGGTTCATAGGCTCGCTTTTCGTCCTGTTTATAGAGCTCAAACAAATACATTTGTATTTCTTCGACATTGGTTGTTTTTTTTAAATTTTCATCAAATAATGACCTTTTTTGGCTTAAAAAACAAAGATTTTACAAGATGGCCGCCATTCAATATGGGTAATATTTCCAAAAACTTTATTCAACAAGACAATTGGAACAGCACTGTTATTTTAATACCCAGGTTTCATGTCAATATCTTCTCTAATATTTTTTTTAGATTTTTTTTTATTAATCTTTAGAGATCAAACGACCGCCATTTTAAAATGGCCTCCTCTTTCGCAAATTTTGACTTTCAGAGTGGGTCCATAGCTTAAAATGTTGTCCATGACATATACTACCACTATTCCAAATTTCATGCTTTTACCCCAATCTGAGCAATTTTGTCAAAAATCTGCACAAATCGACTGGACTAGAAGTCCCCTAAGGGATTCAACTATCTTAAATACAAATTCAGAATTAGCCTGTAGCCAATCATGTTAATCAACAATCCGACTAAGATAATCTGCTCTCTTATCCTCAGTACGAAGGCTCACTACCATGTCAATATAAACATTGTGCAATATATATGTGCTAAAATGTCTAAAATCAAATTTTTGCAATACTGATGTCGTGCTCCATTTACTGACAACATTTTAGTTGTGGTTAATAGTAATCTTATATTGTTGCAAGCTAAAAAGTTTATCAACGACAAAAATACATATTTCACTACTGTGAACTCCTTCCATTTGGAACTTGTAGAAACCTCACATTCTATAAACCACATATCGTGAACAATATTACATGGGTTTTCACTGTACGCTAGAGTCTGCCAAGAACTTCAGATTTAAAAGGTTTAAAATTGGCTTCATGTGCATTTAAAACCTTAAATCTTTTTATTAATAAGACCAATACTGTCTACAGATAAATGTATATTACTGTTCCTGCATGAATGAACATTATTTATATCATTAGACAAATGTTTTGTCAATAAATATACAATATTGCCTATAACTTGAGAAATAGATATATTAAGCTGTCATGGCTACCAAAGAAGCTATATATCCCTAACAAATACTTTCCATTTTTGCTAAACACAAATCAATGTATGAAATGATATTCATTATCTGGTTTATACAATTGTCAGTAATAGTAAAAACTCCTTCATCTTAGCCCCTGAAAATATAAGGTTTTAATAGTAGTCCACAAACGTCTCAGCCTTGGGTATAAAACCGCTACTTGTTGTATTAATTAATTCCTCATCGTCATTTGCACCGAATGCATCGTCTAAGTACATAATAATCTGCTTATTTTCTCCTCTCCATTTTAAAGAGATATTCTAGTAAAACTATAACAAGCAGAAACACCGTTAGAGTCCCATACAAATCATAGATATTTAGTATGAGGTGGAAACATATAGACTAATGTGTAACACACTTAAAAGTATATGAATTGGTATAAATGTAATGTTTTGCAATACGCATATCTTCAAAGTTTACACTTGTCTTCCGCAAATACCTGTCATATTCTGTCTCAAATCTGATTTTAAACGTGTTGTTTAACTGAACAGAAACAGTTAACGGATTCACAACAAAGTGAATATTTGACATCCCTACAATTAAATCATAGCTAATAAATTAGTAATCGCTGATTTAACAAAAGAGGTATCTTAAAAATAATAAATTATTTGACAAACAATAATCGATATTGTATTTGAATAGAAAGGTAATATACAACCATCTCTAATAGTATCTATAATAAATATAGGCGTATCAATATCCATCTAAAATTGAATGTTTCTTTCTGCTAAGTCTATCCTTAACAATAATAACAGGTTGAACTACTTGATATTCAATAAAATCATTGTTCAAATTATAACCAATACAATTATCTATTATGGCTAAAAATTATAGATAATTTAAATACTCATCTTTCAAAATTTCACTGAGGCCAGGTTTGGTGGTTAATTGTCTACTGTTGACATACGGACTGCTGGACCTGAAGTGTGTGTAGGACCCACAAGAGTAGTATGTTCCCTTTTTCTTTTCTCTTCACCTGGCAGTGGTACTCCATCAACTGATTAACACCCTGTAACTTATCCAAGTCCATCAAATTTCTCTCTACCACCAATAATTGCCGACTCAATACCTTTACTTTGTTGATTCAAAGCAGTTAAAACAGTTCTCAATGAAATATCGGGTTCACCTTCATAATCCAAAACTAAATTCGAACGTACTAATCGACCAACACAGCAAGAAAAATTAACGTGACCTATCGAGTAGACCCTGTCGTGCCGAATGATTTAACCGCCAAATCACACAAACCACTTAACATAAACGCCACCTATATGGGCAGACAATTCAGAAGAAAATAATTTCATTCTAATTCATAAAATCAACCGACTGAAATTATATGAATGTTTACGGTCACTAAAATGACCTTCAGACTGGATACTGGACGAGTCAATATTATGTCTTATCAATGAAAGTTAAAGTACGAAAGGTAAGAATTGCCAATTATTTTATTTTCAGAATTTTCGGAATATACAGTAGAAAGGTTATTTTTTAAAGGCCTATTGTGAAGATTAAAGAGAAAGTTTACAAATAATACGTTTTGTTCCATTAAACAAGTGATTTTCGTAAGAGAAATGCCGAAATATATTTTACGCACGACTACGGCAGCTAAAATTATTATTTATCATAATAAAAAAAAAGCATTTTTCAGTCTCATTGGAATATGTTCATTACAATTATTCCGAAACTTAAAAGAAGTAAGTAAATAAAGTCAAAGTAAATCCGATCTGCCTATTTCTGCACATCAAAATTCAATACGATCGTTTAAAAGTCAATTTCGTCTACCTCACACAATCTTGTTAGGCACTATAGTTGATTAGGTAAGTCAACGATCTTGGGTCGGGATATATAAGTACCCGGCCATGTCCACTTGTATTGTTGTCCATCTGATGAGTTAAGCCTTTTCAACTGATTTTTATAATTCGTTCTTATGTTGTACAGTTATACCACTGTCCCAGGTTAGGAAGAGGGTTGAGATCCCGCTAACATGTTTAACACCGCCACATTATTTATGTATGTGCCTGTCCCAAGTTAAGAGCCTATAAATTCAGTGGTTGTCGTTTGTTTATGTGTTACATATTAGTTTTTCGTTCATTTTTTTTAAATATATAAGGCCGTTAGTTTTCTCGTTTGAATTGTTTTACATTGTCTTATCAGGGCCTTTTATAGCTGACTATGCGGTATGGGCTTCGCTCATTGTTGAAGCCCGTACAGTGACCTATAGCTGTTAATGTCTTTGTCATTTTGGTCTTTTGTGGATAGTTGTCTCATTGGCAATCATACCACATCTTCTTTTTAATATTAAATTACTTTACTGAAAATTGGTGTTTGTGAAAACACTATTTATAGAAATAGAAGAGATAGTGACAAAGGTATTTGAGTCGTGAAAAGAGCAAAATGTTAGTAAACACCATGATGGATAACCTTTCTCAAAAACATTAAACTGATATGCCAATAGTTATAGTACAAAGAACTGTCAAAAGAGAAAGAAAAAAGAATAAATATTTTGTATAAAAAAGATTGTTTGTTTAAACATATTGAACCCAGACATCAATATAGTGTATGCACTTGTTATGCAGCACGAAATCTTAACATAGAAGATTCACATCTCATTTGTTTATGCAGCACGAAATCGTAGTATAGAGATTCACATCCCATTTGTATATATTTTTTTACCTTTAGATTGTGTTTGTGAAATTCTAATAAAACTACAAGGGCATGTAGAGATTATTAAATCCTTTTTATAGCGTCTAGAATCTAAAAGCTCGCAAGGTCTAAGGGTTTCAAGTGTTTACATCTGAATATCACAACCTGTTTGATTTGTTATCATAAAATTGAGAAAGGAAATGTGGAATGTGTCAAAGCGAAAACAACCCGAAACAGCCGAAGGCCACCAACGGGTCCTCAATGTAGTGAGAAACTCCCGCACCCATAGGTGTCCTTTAGCTGGCCTTTAAAACTATGTATACTTGTACAGTGACAATGGACGTCATACTAAATTCCGAATTATACATAAGAAACTAAAATTAAAATTCATACACGACTAACAGAGGCTAGAGGCTCCTGACTTGGGACAGGCGCAAAATTAGGGCGGGGTTTAACATGTTTAAGAAATCTCAACCCTCCCCCTATACCTCTAGCCAATGAAGAAAAGAAAACGCGTAACAATATGCACATTAAAATTCAGTTCAAGAGAAGTTCGAGTCCGATGTCAGAAGATGTAACAAAAGAAAATAATATAAAATGACAATAATACATAAATAACAATAGACTAATAGAAGTTAACTGACATGCCAGCTCCAGACCTCAATTAAACTGACTGAAAGATTATTTCTTCATCATATGTATATCAGAAACAATCCCTCCCGTTAGGGGTTTAGTATCATACTTTCATGAAATATATGACATTGTATGAGAAGAACATAACCCGTGTCATGCCAACAACTGTTATATAATTAAATGTGTTTAGTTCCGATGCAAATTCAAGAGTTTGCATTTCACTCAATTAATTTTAAGCATAGGCAAAGACCTTTTTTAAAAAGATTTTATAATAATTTTCTCTCTTCTCAAATTGATTTACCATACTATTGGTACTTCAGGAAAATATTATAGTCAGAAATTGTTTATTGGTTTGAGACTTTGATTTTTCTGAATTTTCCTCGGAGTACAGTATTTTTGTCATTTTGATTTGTAAAGACCAAATGATTTCATGTATTAAATCACTCAACATAAACGTGAAGTCCTCCATAAATATAGACATGTTTGATGCATCAAATATTCAAATAATTTAACTTCAAGTTGTCAAAACAAACAAACCATTACATAATCTATATATTTACTGAAGAATGTAGTTATACCGCTCATGAAATGTTTACTTGTGTATTAAGATTTTTATGCAGCCTAGCAGAGTTGTACAATTTGTATTTCTGGCTACATATACGTTCTAAATAAGTGTTTGTCTGCCGAAAATGTGAAAATTGCCACTTAAAAACTGAAATTTATATATTTAGATGAAATGCTATGTAAAACGCCTTTAGAAAAATACAGATAGAAAATAATATTAATATATATGTAATTTGGTAACGTGATTCGATGACCTTTTCATGTTATGTAATCTGGTACCCCTCCCCCCAAACAAAAAAAAAACCAACAAAAACATCACAACATACAACCTTATATTTGTTAAAGTTAGGCATTGCTTTTTTTTTGTTTTACCTTGTTTATATTTTCCCCCAAATACACATATCAATCGTTATCAAACAAGAATCACACGATTTGATGTTCAGGCTCTAGCTGTAGGATTTCTAAACCTACCAATTCTCAAGAATATAGTTCGCAGGGGGGAAATAATAACCAGACATAAACTTAGCATTTGTGCATCAAAGTCTACCAGTTTTATTCGTACTATTGAATGGTACGTGATTCGTGTAGAAGCAGAAAATAATTGTTCTAGTCTTCAACATTTTACCCCCTGTGGACCGAACAAAGGGGTTTACACACTTGTGACAATTACTGATCACACGATCACAATATTCGATAGGTTATGAATTGAAGCAGACTTTTAAATGATAATGGTAGTGAATATAAAGGGCATTGAATACATTTATTAATATTTAAAAAACAAAATCATTCGGACATGCAATACAGAAACAAAATTAAATGAAAGTTTACAAGGTTTGGTACTGAACATCCACATCTTGTGAGAGTAAACCAATGGATTAAACCATCCAGCAGAAATGAATCTAACAATCTTAATTTGACCTATTGATATTATTTCTAATGCTTTTTTGTTATTTAGTGTTAACATGGATCTTGTCTATATACCTTAAATTACTACAAAGAATTCTTCGTACTATGAACATCAAAGTTTTTTCATGTATCCTTAAATACTGTTCCGGAACCTGAACAGAAAGAACACGAAGTTTTACCAAACAATAATTGTATAGTTTTATTGTTGATATTCACCCCAAGTGTTAGATTAGTTTTATTGATAAACACGAAATTTCCTGGTATTCCTAAATGGAAGATTATGATCAAAGAAGAAGAAGCATACCTGGAAAACGGACAGAAAGTCACAGGACAAAAAAAGTAAAGGGACATAATCCACAAATTAAAAAGGACAAAAAGTCAACAAAAATTGTTGAAATATATTTTTAAATATTTTCTTTTTATTACATATATACATTTTTAAGCTAAGGAAATTGCTCATCGACCTTGATAAATGAAAATGTATTAAAATTCTAATCATGCAAAGGATATGTTAATTGGCAAAATGAAGCCATTTATTTATCAACCTACTTTGACATTTTGTTTTCGTCACAATTATTTGATCATTATTGACATTTATTGAATAAATTGAAATATCAAATTTGCTTCCTATATAAAACTTTGAGAAAAATACATAAACATATTTTCAAAATAAGTGCTGTTTTTTTCAAAGAAAAATAATCTCAAAAATGAATTGTGACTTTTTGTCCTGTGACACTTAATTTGTATACTTAACAACAAAATTATTTCCATTTTCATGTGTATAATAATAGGTTTTTTTTGTCAAAATCTAAAATTGTGTAACATTTCACAGCGTATCATACTTTAGTTGAAACCCGTTTATTTACTTTTAACCTTAATTATTTATCCCTTATTTTTGTAAACAATGTATTGTATCGCAGATCAAATTTATTCGTTCATGTTCGTGTGTTAATTTGCGTATATTGATTGAGTTAAGCCTTCCAATTGATATTTCATAGTGTATCTTCATATGCTGTGATGCTATACTATTGTTTCAGAAAAGGGACAAGGTTTGGTACCATTAATGCGTTTAATTCCCTACATATGTTTGCACCTGTTCTAAGTCAGGAATCTGGTGTACAGGTGTTGTTGTATGTTTATAAAGTTTATAAGTGTTTCTCGTTTCTTGTTTTTATATAAATTAAACCGTTGGTTTTCCCGTTTGTTTAGTTCTACACTAGTTATTTGGCCCTTTATATCTTGCTGTTCGGTGTGAGCCAAGGCTACGTGTTAAAGGCCGTACTTTGACCTATTTGGGTTTACTTTGATAAAATGTGACTTGGATGGAGAGTTGACTCATTGGTACTCATACCAAATCTTTCTATTTCTACTAACAAGATATAAATAATTCATAAACTTCGGTTTTCATCTTTTATTTCCTTTCAATATTTTTTTTCAAAGTTCGTTTTGTTTTTTGTCACCTGGTAAAAAGACTCAAATTTTAGTTTGTCTGTGATGCAATCATTGTTACTTGTTTGAGAGGTCATTTTATGGAATATCGATAACCAAATGATTCACGTACATGTATTTCATATGATACGCTATGCAAATGGATGTCAATTTGGCAATAAGATGAATTTGCGGTGTATGAGTTTAGCTGTTGTCATTTTCAGCTGCGGATACTAAGAACACATCATGCCGAATATAAAAATTCAGGGAGTGAACATAATCAAAACAAGTTACTACTTAATAAATGAAAATACCAAATCAACTTATAGGCTTGAAACCATTCTATACATGTATTTTATATTACAAAAAAAATAACCTTATTTCTACTGTTTATTCAAAACTTTAACAAACCTGTCAGCTTTTATTTAGAACAATAAAAAGATTGGCATTATATATTAAAAGCAAATATCAACAGTTATTGAATATGTTAATAATGGAGATTTAAAGTTAGTATTTTCAGATGAAACTATTACAAGACAAAAAGAGAAGTATGAAGTGAAATTTCAATTATGCTCTCACCGCGTGGATGAATGTTGGTATGTATTACTCGAAAAGTAACTGTTTTGAGCTCCATATATGTGTTTATTGGCAATGCTTACAATTAATTGATTGATCCAATGCTTCTATTTTTTTCAAGTCCTCATTTAAATTGCTTCAAAAAAGGCTTTGCTTTCATATTTGATTATTGATGCCGGATATATGTTATGGAATATCAAATACAAAAAGACATGACTTCATGTCGCGGTTAATTGCATCAACAAATCATTGATGTTCTTGTTTATGAATCACTAAATGTAACTTTTTACAAGATTCAACTTGCTATGTGTTACAAGGCGTGTGTCTCAATGGATCGGAAATTTTAAATCATTCTCAGGTATTCATTTCCAGTTTTCTGTGTGTATGTGTGCTCAGTGTAATGTTTTTATCACTAGTGTTGGCTTTTTTTTATATTTTGGCTTAAGCTTTTGGCTGTTTTTCATCAACTTGTGGTTGGAATATCTTAATATTCTTTATACTATTGCCAACCAAAGACACTGGTGGGTTGTAAAAATGTGAACGAATTATCTTCCAGAAGTATAACCTTTATACAAATAAACACTATATAAAATTATCAACATTGAATGTTATTTGGCCTTTTCAAATTTTTTATTCAAGCGTCCTCATGAGTCTTTGGTCATGAAACACACGTCTGGCGTACAACATGTATACTATGGTATGATGAGTTTAATTACATACGAGATTAATCTACTTGTTTATGTTTTACTTTAGTTCAGATAAAAGAAATCATCATTATATGATTATATTGTTAGATGATTTAATAAAAAATAATATCGCCTTCTTTTAGTGTACAATATCGAATAAGAAAGCTTTATCTTCCTCGTTTGCCACCAGAAGGCGATTTCGCTTTCTGTCGTATTGTATTGCTCTTGGTTTATCCAACCCATCTGATTCAGAGAGTAGCAACTTGCTTTGTTTTCCATTAGCAGAAACAACAATAATATTATTGTTGTCTTTGTTTGTAACATAAACATTTCCAATACCATCGACTGCGATTCCACTAGGCGTCTTTATCACAGTATCATCTTTTAAAGTCCAGACTGAATTACCCTCCTGATAGTGTTTAATTTATGGTTGCAAAAATAAAGTTTAGATTGAAATGTTGTAAGTGATGAGCTGTAGGGTAAATCCTTTTGAATTTTTGACAATATTTTTCCATTTTCGGCATCAATAGTTATTATGCCATGTTGCGGAGAAATGGATTGGACTTTGTCGTCATTGAATGTAGCACTATAACATTTATGTTCAGTTTTGATGGCTGTTATTTTCTTACTGTGTATATTTATGAACATGATGCTACTTTCGCGATCCGTTGGATATGTAACGGCAACAGTTTGATTATCCAAACTAATTACGTCAAATGCATAATTCGGTCTTACTGGTATGGTCTTCAAAAGTTTTCCATTCGATTCAAATACAGATATGAAATCATCAAATCCGAATGATGGGAAGTTACTAAAAACCATATTGCCGTCTGGTAAAAAATCACATCCCGTAATTAAATCACCTTCTGTATTTATAGTTTTAACGAGTTTGACAACGATTTTATCAATTGATTTTGTATTTCCTGTCGTTTGTGCCTGTTTACCCTTTTGACTTTTAAGACGGAGGCTACTCGGAAGTTTCCGGAGTTCAACCAATCCAAATTTATTGGTGGCATTTGAAAAACCAGTTAAATTCTCGTCCACCTTAATTGACATTTCGACTTTATCACCACTTCCTTCTAATAATAAAGACTTAAGGAAAGCTTCATCTGTGATTACTTCAGAAGATAATTGTCTCAATCCTAGAAACGTTTGTAGATCTGACGCGTACTTTGTAATGTCATCCATCTGTTTCCGTTTTCGGTCATTCTGTATTTTTTTCTCCTCTAGACTTTTGATTGTCATTTGCATATCATTTTCAGCTTCATTTTCAAGTTCAGAAAGTTCATCCTTCAGTCGTTTCTCCAACATATCTAAGTGCTTGTTGATATTTTCTCGAATCTCGAAGATCTGTCGTAAAATTTTTCCTGGACAGTCTTTAGTACTAGTTTGATTTGATAGAATTTCTGATATCATTTTATCAATGTTGGTATCTACATCTTGTAAAGACATGCGTACTTCATCGAAATATTCGGAAGTCTTTATGTTTTTTGCGATCTTGTTTATTGATCTAATGCCTTTGCATTCGGAATGATCTCCAATGCACGTGAGACAAAGAAGTTTGTCATGAGTTTGACAATACAACTCATATGTCTCCGTATGGTCATCACACATGGTACTAATAGATAAAATTGATGTCTGGAGCTCATCGTAGTGAGAAATTGGTATGGTCATATGATTCTCAGAAATGCCCAGTAAACTATGATATTCCCTGCATTCTGTGCAGAGGGCTTGATTACATTCGGAACACCATTCTGTACTCGGTTTTGAAATGTGACGCCTGTCACAAATGCTGCATGACTTGTGATTCAAATCCATTATACGCGCTATAAATTGAAAAATATTTTCACTTAGAAATTATACATATATCATTTCAGGTCTGGAAAAATGAGTACAACAGTTAATAATGCTATAATATTTTTTTTGGTGAATAAAAGTACGCATGGGGTCTCTCACTGGTGGATTTTAAAAAGGGGGCAAAGAATTCAATTTATGTTCTTCTCATATATATTATGATGGTATGATACTAAACCCCTAACGGGAAGGAGTGTGCCTGATGTTCATATGATGAAATCATAATCTTTCAGTCAGTTTAATTGAAGTCTGGAGCTGGCATGTCAGTTAACTGCTAGTAGTCTGTTGTTATTTATGTATTATTGTCATTTTGTTTATTTTCTTTGGTTACATCTTCTGACATCAGACTCGGACTTCTCTTGAACTGAATTTTAATGTGCGTATTGTTAGGCGTTTACTTTTCTACATTGGTTGGAGGTATAGGGGGAGGGTTGATATCTCACAAACATGTTTAACCCCGCCGCATGTTTGCGCCTGTCCCAAGTCAGGAGCCTCTGGCATTTGTTAGTCTTGTATTTTTTTTATATTAGTTTCTTGTGTACAATTTGGAAATTAGTATGGCGTTCATTATCACTGAACTAGTATATATTTGTTTAGGGGCCAGCTGAAGGACGCCTCCGGGTGCGGGAATTTCTCGCTACATTGAAGACCTGTTGGTGACCTTCAGCTGTTGTTTTTTTATTTGGTCGGGTTGTTGTCTCTTTGACACATTCCCCATTTCCATTCTCAATTTTAAACTATATAAAAGGAATAGTCGATAACAGTTTCACGTATAGAGAAATAATATCATATTTTTAACCTTTTTACAGGCATTTAGAGTTGATACAAGAAAAGGATCAAGTAAATCAAGGAAGCTTGACTTTTTCATGTGACTAATATCACACTAGTCAAATTGATAGTATTAACGTCGTTATATTTGCTTCTCAACGGTCTCAGAACAAGATGTATAATTAAAGTCATAAGTAAGCCAATGAAATTGAAAACTTGATGATCAAATTAGACTGAATCGCTCACTAGGTAAGTATTCATCGTGGATATACATACGAGACCAATACTGTTTTGTTTACTAAAAATTCAAAAGTTATAATGCACATAGATGCTTCCTTCTATTCAAATTAGGGAACCTGTTTTCAAAGGTCACATGTATTTATAGACCACTTTTATCATCTCCCTTGAATGATCTCTAATTACAGGTTTCACTGTACAATGTATATTCAATCAGTATATCGTAGATATTGATATACATTGAAAATAAACTGTTTTTAGTTTTTGAGAAAATTTTAAGACACATAAAAAAGGTATAATTTAGTAAAAGTTGTGTTGATATATACCATTTTACTTTTGCGTCTGTTCGTTATATGCGGTAAAAAGGTTAGTATATTCAATTCTTGTGGTGCATTAAATTTGTTTAATTTTCAACTTAATGTCACAGGCACCTGTCTCTGAATTCCAATCGACTAATGTGTTAGAGCTTGTGATTTTGCCATTTGATAAATGATTTTGCATTTGTAATTTTCCTTTAAGTTTGAAATTTTGGTTATTTTACTTTTCACATTTTAGTTAACGGTACAAAAATGTATGTTTATGCGATCTATTTCGATCCAGTCGTTACGATGATTTTGGGATTTGTGTAGATCTTTATTGGTAATCATTGTTTTCTTTAACAGTTTCTTCCTATCTAATATATTTTTTGAGTTAATAGGAAAAACAGTAATAATTAATCAGAAATCACCATTTATAGATGATAACTCTTTGAGCAGTACGCTGGAAACTTTGGTGCAAATAAAGAGAAGGAGAAGTATCATTTTCAGCATTTTGCACATCATATTTCTGTTCCATTTTACGAGACAGTTAATTCAATGTTCTCTTTTTTAGACGGATGTCTAAATATTCAACATTCAACATTCAACATTCAACATTCAATTTTTTTTTTAGCCATGTCGGTTATGTTTGTTCACAGATCTATATAAGAAAAAAGCATAAGTAATTTAAGATACCATTTCGATTTGTAAACTAAGTTTGGGTTGAAATTGTCTTAATTGTCTCACAGGAATACTAAAAAATAGAAGATTTAACCATTCTGAGGCCTTTTTGTTCTATTAAATTTCCTATGTTTATTATGATTTTCAAGATATGCAACAAGAAACAAAACTTACCGTTTTAAATGTTCTTATTTTACCTTTGTTTGCCACTTTGTTTGACAAAATATGTGTTAGTCATAGTCCTAATCAATGTAAATGTGTCCAAACCTTGAAAATGTACACTGAATTCAATAATTTGGAAGCCCTGATACAAAGATACAAGAAAAAATATGAAAATGAATAATGATGTGAGACAGATTGGTGGTTTAAGAACATATAACAATTAACGTTTTTGACATATTCATTATACTTTTTGATTTTTTACGTTAAGGTCAAAACATAAAAGCATTACTTATTATTATACCAAACAAAAACATTTAAAATACAAATTTTTGTATATATGCTGCTACGTTAATATATAGATAAAAGAAAGAACAAGAACTTACATAGAATACCCAAACTCATTTTAAAAAGGTCTACTTTACCGGAGGGCTCACTTTTTTCTTTTTTTTTTTTGCATGTAAACACGAGGTTCTGGGTGGAAGGAGGTGGTTTATGTTCTTTATTCTTTAACTTTTTGCCAATAATTTTTGTGTGTCTTTATTTATTTAGACCGTTTTCTCTATTCCTTATATATCAGAACCTCATTGTTCTTTTTGTTTTAATTTTTTCGGCCTATTTCACGTTACTCTTTATTTTTTGGTCTTTTTATTCTACTCTTTTCATTCATTACTCGTATTTTGCAAACCCTATTCAGACCCTCATATATATTTTGTACTTTCAATATCTATAAATAAATGCATTGCTGATATTTATTTTCACAACAACAATACAAAGCTGAGTAAACGATTTGACGGAGTGTGAGGTCACTTACGTTTTAAGTTTTGATTCGTGAATGTTGCTTTAATAAATCTTGACTTGGTTTAACAACGACGTGTTGTATTTTATTTGTCATATGCGTCTGTTTGCAAATGTGTTGTCTTTCTTTTCCTTATTCGACTACGAGTTGATTTGTATTTTACTTAGGAACATGTATTATCTTTGTATTTATATACACAAAAAATTATCATTATTACTTCATACTTACAATGCAAAGGGGACTTGAAGTATTATTCTCAGTCTGGTATCCCCAAACCGGAAGTAAATTCGTCACATGATATCATATCTTACAGCAATATTCAAGGTAGATAATTCAAATACTACATTTTATCTTATGAAGTCGGAGAATTTTTGAATATTATTATCTCTATACTCCGCTCTTTGGCAATTACAATCATGTCTCGAAAATTATAAAATACAACGAAAAAAATTGAAAATACAGCAAATCAGAGAATCCAGTCAATCTCGATGAATAAGTTGATATACGAAATGAAAGCATGTTTTAAATTACAACAATGTATGTCATCGTCAAACCCTAGTGTTTCAACTTTACTTCATTTATATGACCACACTGTAAAACCAATGGATGTGAAGTCTGGGGTATGTTTTCTTTAAACTCAGCTGCATGTAAGAAAAATGATCAATATATATTAGAAAAGGTGTTTTCAAATGATACATCTGAAAAATCACATATCAAATTCATGAATTCAAATATGTTCTAGGTGTAAGTAAGAAATCCAGTAATCTTGCTGTGACTTCTGAACTAGGGAGATACCCAATGTATTTTTATATTATATTAGCAATGTTGAAATATTATCATCGACTTAATAATTCTAAGAACATTTTATTATATGATGCATATGTATGTAGTAAAGACCTTCACAATAATAAAGTGAATACATGGTTTTCAAGTATAGACTGTATTTTAAAAAAAATAGGCATACAAACATGTAATTTAAAAACCAGTATCTACTCTTTCACAAAATTTATCAAAGATTTCTGGAAGGAAAATAGAAATAAAGTTTTACAATCAGATCAAGGTAAACTTACTACCTATTTTTCCTTTAAAACTCTATTTTGTTTTAAAAAATATTTGGATCTAAAAGATTTTAGATTAAGACAATCAATCTGTAAAATTAGAATGAGCGCTCTTCCATTAAGGATTGAGACTGATATATATGCCAAACTGTTTGTGAATAAGACACTCAGAAAATGTTTATACTGTACTTTAAATAAAGTTGAAGATGAGATTCACTTTGTAACTGAATGTCCACTATATATTGATAACAGAAATGATTTTTTTACTGAAATATCTCTAAATTGTAATAATTTTCAATCGTTAGACAATTTTTCAAAATTTTTATGGCTATTTACACAAGAAAATTTTAATGTGTATAAATGTTTAGGAAAGTATTTATCTAAAAATCTAGAGATAAGGAGAAGTTAAAAAATAATGAATACAAATTAGCCACAAATATACATATTTTGAGTGGTATATGATTTTAAATGGTATATTATAAAGATCTAAATTGTATTGTCTGGTTCTTTCCTGGCTTTTTATACCATTTTTAATAGTACTAAACAATGTTGTTTTCTTATATTATATGTCTCTAATTTATGTCTAATCATATGTACTTGTATGTAATGTCATGAGAGCTCTTTATAGGGCCCTTTAATTGGAAATAAAATATTCTTATTCTTATTCTTATTCTTATTATACGTGATCTGCTTGCAATTGAAGAAGACAGCAGCAGTTAATATTGATTGATTGATTATTTTTTACCTAACATCCAGTGGCAAATACCTATGAATGTTCTGGAGGAGAACAAATTATTAATACATACCATACTAGGAGGCAGTGCTTAATGAGGGGTCGTCCTTGACGTCTTCGGAAGTTGCTGTGTATTTACAGCTAATCAGACACGATTGTGCTGTTGTATTAGGAAGAAGGCCACTACGAAAGACGTTGTGCCCCCAACAATGGAGCCAGGTCTGCAGACGTCCCAAAAATGTTAAACTAAAAAGGTGAAAAGGAACTAAAAGTCGAAAAAATAAACTATGGCATACGGTAAAAGACAAACATTTCTACAGATGTTTGTTTGAACTGTTCGTAATATTGAAGATGTATATATTTGTTTACCTTTAGAATTTTTTTTAATTTAAACTTACAAGGACATGGAGAGATTATAAAATACTTTTATATAGTTTCCAGAATCTGAAAGCTCTAAAGGTCTAAAGGTTTTAAGTGTTTACTTCTGAATTACACGACCTGTTAAATTTGTTACATACATTACAAATACACATTGACAAGTTTGCATTTCACTCAGTAAAAGTAAATTACAGGCATTTTTATTTTGTTTAAACCAGAAGAGTTTATAATAATTTGCTTTCTTCTAATATTTTTTACCTTCTATTGGTACGTCAGGAAAACACCAGGCAGCAATTTGACATTTGTTTGATGTGTTTGAGTTTATGCCATTTGGTAAGGAACTTCTCATTTTGAATTTTCCCCGGAATTTAGAATTTTTGATATTTTGCTTTGTAAAGACCAAATAATTTCATGTATTAAATCACTCAACGTAAACGTGAAGTCCTCAATATAGTCATGTTTGATGCATCAACTATTTAGAAAATTTAGCTTCAAGTTGTTAAAACAAACAAAACATTACATAATCTATATATTTACTAAAGTATGTAGCTATACCCCTCATGTAATGTTTACTTATGTATTAAAATTGTAATGCAGCCTAACAGAGTTGTACAATTTGTCATGTATTTCTGGCAACATATACTCTACATAAGTGTTTGTCGGCCGAAAATGTGAATATTGCCACTTAAAAATTACAAGTTATATATTTAGATGAATTGTTATGTAAAACGCCTCTAGACAAATGCAAATAAATAAATATTGAGATATATGTAATTAATAGATATAATTGAGGGAATTGATCACGTTTTTCCATTGCATTTTTATCTAATATAATCTAACTACACCACTTGAGGTTTGCATTGAAACACTTTCTTTATTATTGTTTTCACATTTTTAAAATCCAGATTAACCATAGTCATTGTTATCAATAAGGAACTATGTCGTAAGCTGTCATACAAGTGAAAATGTTTGCTACCTATATAACAAGGTTTAAATAAACACAACTGAGATACCAGAGTTCAAATTTTTTATTCGCGCTATATTCTAGTTTCGTCTACAAAAAACTCATCAGTGACGCTCAAATCAACAAAAGTTAAAACGGTAAAAAAAACCTGAAGACCCGTCAGGATCATAAATACCTGAAAGGTTTTGCCAAATACAGCTAACGTAAACTATTCCTTAAGTAGAAAAGCCTTATTATTACAAAAATGCAAAAAAACAGTTTATTTATCATAATGACCATATCCATGATAATTTCTTGTCAATACAGAAGTGCTGACTACTGGGTTGGTGATACCCGCATGGAATAATAACTCTGAGGTCGAATGTGTCGTCATAAATTAGGAATGCATGAAATACAGTTTGAAATATCAATCTCCTTGTTTGGTCTTTCGTACAAATTATCAAGTTCAAATAAAATCAGATTATAACAATGCAAGAACAGCTCAATGTTCAATATAAGGAAGACAAAGTAACAAGTTACTGAAAATAGACATTAGACAATAATTAAAAAACGCCGAAAGAGAAATAAGTTGATATTGACCTATGTCCAAAGCATATTGAACATGATTTATGACTTAAATATGGTAAATAATATTTGTGTTGATTAAAAAAAATATTGCCTAAATTTAAAAATCATTTGAATACAACCTATCTCTTGATGTAACAGATAAACAAGTGTTAGAGAAGAGACAGTCAATCATTTCCTATATTATGATTTGATTCCAAGATATTGCTGTTAAAAGAGACGTAAGGTAAAAAAATTATAAGTAATCTTAAGCTCTCTCGCATATTAAATTGACGCCTACATGTTTTCAAAGAAACCATTTAACGAAACAAAAACTTGATTTTAATGACAGATATTTGTTTTTATTATGTAACCGTACTGTCAATTTGTATTTACAATACTTAACCTGATAGGCATTAAAGCAAATTTCAAAGTACTTGGATAATGGAGATTTTACGTAAATATGTTTTTGATTGCTCTGCTGGTCTTTCATCTAGGGATATAAAGAAAACTTACATAATCCCTAAATGCATAAAATTCTTGTAATAACTACTTGTCGTCTCGTAAATTTAATTAGTTAATAGGTTGTTAGTTGTCCGTGTGCTTTTGGAAATTTATAATGCAATACACATTATTTTCTTTTGAAGCTGCCATGCGCGTTTATTTATTGTTCGTGAATTCCTAGAAATAAAGAAAGTATAATTATCGAGATCTACATTACCGGTACTACTTGGCCATTTTAGAAGATTGAACCACAACGGTAATCAATAGCTCTTCATACCAAATTCAAGTATTCATTATTTGCCTGTTGTTACATGTACAAGAGGGAAAAAAAGGCTATGTGGTACCTATCCATGACATAAACATCAGTACATAAAGCAAAATAAAAAACAAAAAACAAAAAACAAAAAACGTCAAAGGAACTGCGCGGTTTTTGTTTTTATTCATTCAAGTCACAGAGAGGCCTTGAACACGGAGCAATAAAGAAATTTCACCTCACTGCAAGTTTGAGACGGTCACTAGATTTGTGAAAAATTGTTAAGAATACATGCACGACAAAAATAACTAGAGGACATCTAAAGCAGCCAACAACAGACAGGCCAATCATCCAGTTTTACCAAATATTTGACAAAAACAATAAAAAAAAGTATATGTCTATAATCTGTCATCAACACCAAATTCTTTTTTTTTGTAGGAATTTTATGCCTTTTTCTGTTATATACTTGATCGAATGTGACAGTAATACTTGCTGTGGACGTTTTCAATCACACGTAATAGATATAATTAAGTCAAAGACATCATAAGACAACAAATTCAAGATATGGCAATAACAACTAAATTAACGAGCCACTTTGGACAGGACATTTGTGTTTGTTCGAATTAAATAGTTATTTAATATTTAAAATCTCCTACTTTGTTTTCTTAATCCATCTATAACTGTTGTGTAATTATGTAAATGATCCTTTTCAAACATCTGATTTAAAAGAGCAAACATAAATTTTAAGATTTAAACATGATTACACAACTGAAACAATTGAATAATTCAAATATAAGAAAGGAATGTTTATTTTGTTTCTTTGTCCTCACCCGTTACTTAAGCAATATGTTTCAGTTTAATACGTTGGTACCTACGTAATTCATGAGTTTAACATTTCTTGGTTATGTGTCATTGAATTCCCTTTAGGGATTCTATATTTGATTGGCTTGACTGGATTTTGTCTCTCTCTTGTAATTGAAAATGTCCACATAACACTTATTACTGTCACGTTCGATCAAGTAAATATCTGGAAAAGGCATAAAAAATCACATTCCGACAAAATTAATTAATGGAATTTATTGATTGGACGAAGTATGATTTCCTTATGGAATACACCCATTAATTGGCTGGTGCTCATTTCATAAAAGAGTCGTTTCGTGAAATCATTTACCTATTTATCTCAGTTGAAGCATAGAAAAATAAAGCAATAAATATAAATGTTTTTCAATTAAATAGGAATATAACTGTTTGTGTGTATGTTCATTGCATATTTGCTATAGCAAAATAATATTTTGTTGTTTACCAATTTAAGAATATTTGATCATTATCTTCATCAATATTGCAGACTGACTAGTAACTAGTAAAAATGATTACCAATACAAGATCTAATAATCCAAAAACAACACAACAGGACTCGCATGTGAAATAAGATCTGCTAATCGTTCAAAAGCACCTGCGTATATTTGTCATTTTCCAGTTATTCTCACAGTTTAAGTTACAAGTTATTTTCCAATATTTATATTTCAACTGTATGCATTACAATTTTGGACAATGTTGGACAATATAGCACCGCAGAACTTGTTACCCGCACTGTGTAATGTGCTGTTTCTTGTTTATGGCTGCGTCTGTTTCAATACGAACTTCATGAAACACATGACATATTAACATATTTTATATTTTATATTGATAACACGACATCTCCTCATGATAGGTAGATCCTACTCAATATTATACCCGTCGAGTGAGAATATTCATTCGAAGATGAATGTATTGAAATATAGAGGTTGTGATTATTACTACATCAATTGGAATTAATGATTGATCATCTGTGTTACACATATATTGCATACAGTCATCCAAATTTTGATGGTGCTTGTTAAACTTTTTGAGTGATGACTTAAAAGATGGACGAAAGATACCAAAGGTACAGTCAAAGTCATAAATCTAAAACAAACTGACAACGCCATGGCTAAAAAATGAAAAAGACAAACAGGAAAAACAATAGTACACAAGACACAACATAGAGAACTAAAGAATAAACAACACGAACCCCACCAAAAACTAGGGGTGATCTCAGGTGCCCCGGAAGGGTAAGCAGATCCTGCTCCACATGTGGCACCCGTTGTGTTGCTTATGTGATTACAAATCCGGTAAATAGTCTAATTCGGTAGGTCACATTCATGAAAGGGAACATATCCGATATCCCTTCAAACTGTTGCATTGGTTCATTACAATGGCATTTCTGAAAACAGTACTTCTCTTTCGTAATGGAAAAAATAATCTCTTGAACATCTTTTTCACAGAGAGATACATACTTCAGAATTTTGCACTGTTGTAATTTTGCTAAACAGAAATGGGATATCAAATATCCAAATATTTTTGAAAGTTATCGAATAATAAAATTGAGAATGGAAATGGGGAACGTGCCAAAGAGACAACTACCCGACCATAGAGCAGACAACAGCAGAAGGTCACCAATAGGTCTTCAATGCAACGAAAAATTCCCGCATCCGGAGGCGTCCTTCAGCTGGGCCCTAAACAAGTATATTTAAGAGCACATTTTACACATCAAAGTTTTCCTACCGTCTGTCAATTGTTGCTGCGGGATAGAACTGACACAGTAACTTTATTCAAATGACAGATAGAAAGGATTGAACTTTGATTAACTTTAGAAGAAACCTAGTAAGAACGATGTACACGTTAACGAGTTAAACAATACTACTTTTTGTTTATGCTCTCATAGCAAATAGGATAGCTTTAAACTATTGGGCCCAAATACACATCCTAAAATTTGTTCAATTTTACAAAATGCAAGCCGATTATTCGAGTAAACACCAACTGTGCAAACATCTGTTTATTTTGTAACAAAATGCCGAAACATCTGTATAATGGAGGTTATGTGATAACTTGTATATTGTATCAATTAATAAATAAACAAACACTACACACTCTGACCTCAGAAACGTCCTGTCAATTAATAACCAGTTATGTGTCCTTTACATGCAACATTAGATAATGATGAATAACCTACTAAGATCAGTGATATTTGATATTGAAAAAAAATCACATTTAATGTTGATTTAATTGATTATTTCGCTGATCTTTACCTATTATAAGACAAAAACAACACTTGGGAGGTGGTTAACAACAGGATATCCGCATCTGTGTAATTCAGGTCTTTCGGGTTAACAAGCAAAAAAAAGTCGTTTGATTAAAAAAATAACGGATAAGATGGGGCTTTACTTCAATGAATATTGTCGTTATTTTCATGTTATTTTATGATTCAATCAGTTGAAAAATAAGACATACAAGTACAATTTGTATATGTTGCAACGACATTGCATTTACTATGTTTCTAGACTTAACTAGTGCTATAATGTTAAGGAAAGAAACTTAAAACTTGCTGCACAGTACCTTAAATAGCAAAAAGAATATAAAAGTTAGATTATAACAGAAACCACGGTCATGTGATATGAAACATAAAAAAACTGTGAGTTTTTAAAATAAACTCATCATAGATACTACAATTTAAGAGGTGTGCGCCAGAAAGGGCATTTTGTCTTAAAATATGGTCAATGACACAATAAATAAAGGTAACAGGCCAAATGCTGAGTTGACAAGCACTGAGGACAAATAATTGCGAACGATTTTACTACATACCGCTAATGTAGTCTATTCCTTGGTACAAAATTTCATTATTTCGAAAAGTTTGGTTAACTGTTCGTTTATAATCATAACCATAAATCAACATTTGAGCGCACACTTTTCTGGATTTATAAGACACATCATTACGGTAGTGTACCGATATCAAAACATTTATAAAATAAAAATCAAGATGTAAAACAAAAGTTGAGAATATTGCTTGAAGTTCAAACATTTGAGAGCCAATGCGTCGAATAGGTTGGTGTCTTCTGCTTTGCATGCCGCACTTAAATAGAAATATTACCAAAGTCAAAATGTCACACTTAGGGATACGAAACAATTTACAAATTTACAGATCAGACAATTTTTCTGCAATATTTCTGAATCAAAAATAGTTAGTTTTAAAAAAAAAAGTGTCTCAAGTTTGTTAATCTGTCAATCGTTTAAATGTCCTGCTGAGAAATCACCTAGTTTATAATTACTTAGCTTGAAAATTTAAAGTGCAGATGCTTTTTTTTTTCCATCTTAGCGTATAACATGTTTACTTAAATTAAACATCATATATCTTTCTAACTTCAACAATTGAGAACAGCATGATAATACATTGTAAATCTGCTTTCGTTTTTAAACGGTAACATGAATGTGGTAAAAGAAATATGAATTTGAAATTTGTCATACGCAAAGAACACATCAGTACTTGACTGCCTCGAATATCTACATTGACATTACTCTCAGCTAAGATTTACATAAAGGATATCGCTCTATGTACAATTATGAAAGTCAAAAGATATTTTACGAGAAGTGTGATATCCATCTGTATTTAGATATAGGAAGATATGGTTTGAGCCTTTAAGGACGGACTTTTATATAAAAAAAATATATATTAGTTTATTCCTAAATTTTGCAAAAGTGAGTAATCTTTGAAATATTAAGCTGAGACAACATTCATCTTAGATATACAATCATAAACTTAACTAAGGATTTTCTCTACTACTGCTTTAGACTTTTTCCAGATATTTGAAGCCCTTTTGATAGTGCAAAGGAGCGAACATCTTTAGTGAATTATATAGTGCGTCAATTTGAAAATCAGTTTTCCATGTTTGATGTCTGTGATATTGGTTTTTCGTAAAATGTTTTGTTAACCTGGATTCTCCATTGAATTGTTACATATTTTTCATGTTGGGGAAATTTATGGCCGACCATATGGTATGGATTTTTCTCCTTATGATACTCCGTACGGTTGCCCCTGATTACAGATGTCCTTATCATTTGCACTTTTGAAGATAGTTGACTCATTGCCAAGCATACTGCATCACCGTTTTTCATATTTAAGTGGAATTACACGACGGTCGTTACATTTTTGCAACTTATGTGTTATTGTCTTTCGTCTTAATCCCAATCTGATTTTTTTTAATATTAACCCATTACATAATGAAATGATAATGTCATTTTATTTCCTCCGAACATATTTCTAGCCAGAGCCCATGTTTTTGGTATAGACAAATTTGAATAGAGGTTTTTTAACAGTAGTCTATCACCTTCGATGTCAGATTTACATCAAAATCACTTTCGGGAAAAGGCATCGAGCGTCACTGATGAGTCTTTTATAGACGGAACGCGCGTCTGGCATAAATACAAAATTTTATCCTGGTGTCTGTGACGAGTTTATATACTACTATTTATATCCAAATTGTTTGATTTTTTATCATTAAGTCAACAAATTACAATTTTGTTAAAACTTGAAAGTAAAAATGTGAGCTTAAATCTAAAAATTAAAATATTTCATACAACTCGGCGTATAATGACGAGAACATGTCTATAAAATATTTTGCTTATCTTAATTTTGAATCTTTAGGAACCTCGCAATTGTTGCAAAGATATTTCTAGGATATACATTTTTTCCATTTGGTTTCATGCCTCTAGAAGATAATATGTGATCCCGCCTACACACATGCATGATTATGTACTAAAAGACGATAACATGGTACATATGCATTTTAAATCAGAAATAAAATGGAGAATACCGAAAGGATAATCATATTTCAATACTCGGGAGAATATAAAGATGAACATATTCCTAAGAAACTTTCCGAATGTTGAAGATTATATAAACGTCTTGAAGTCTTTTGTGTTTTTGATCGATCGATATTCCATTGAAGTATATTAACTTTATTCCAATTCAAGGAAACTACAAATATAGAAGTGAAGAAGTTAAACAACGTACTTTTTTTAAAAGTGATGATAAACGTTTTTATGTCATTTAAATCTTTATTTAAATAAGTTTCACCAACCATATCTTATTTTTCTTCAATCTAAATCTATATAAAACATTTTTTTATTTATTGTCATGGTGAAAATAACTGCATTTTTTCAAAAATGCAAAACATTTTGGTCCTCAATGCCCTTCAACTTTGTACTTTAATAGGCCTTTTTAACATTTTTGGATTCGAGCGTCACTGATGAGACTTTTGTATATATATATATTTTAAAATATACTGAACTACGAGAAAAGTTCAAAACAGAAAGTATCTTATCAAATGGCAAAATCAAAAGAACAAACACATCAAACGAATAGATGACAACTGCCATATTTCCTGACTTGCAGTTGGTACAGGCATTATCTCATGTGGAAAATGGAGGATTGAACATAGTTTTATAGCTAGCTAAACCACTCACTTTTATGACAGTGGCATCAAATTCAATTATATTGATAACGATGATTGAATGCCAGATAAAATTCCCCATGTATTATTGATATATCTAGTATTTCTGTATACTGGAAAACGTTTTTATTCATATGTAACTAAAAAAATGTGAGATAGATGACAATCGCTTCTTTATACGTTATAAGTATAAATACAACTTTTGAAACAATGTTTTAGAAATAGACTTGTTACTTCTACAATGAAAATTGAGATAGTAAATTAGGAATTTGTCAGAGACACAACAACCCGTTCAAAGAGCAGAAAACAGCAGAATTCCACCAATTTACCTTAAACACAGCGGGAAACCCCTGCAACCGGAGTCGGGTGTGTCAATAGTAGTTGATTACATGTAGTTCCCATAATAAGCTTATATAATTTACAATTTTTCAAATAGGATACATTCAATTTGAATATATGATCGTTATCCTTTTTTTCAAAAGTTAAAGAACTGTTCTTTTATTTTCCCAATGTGAAAAGGCAATAAAGTAAAATTTTTAAAGAATGTAAGTCCAAAAGAAATTTAAAAAAAATGTATAATAAAAATACATTAACACTATAAATAATCTATTTTATTGCTTTTTTTTAATTCTTTTTCCTGCATGCTACTATCCATTGTATGATGACTGTAGTTATACTGTCGTTTTATAAATTTTCAAAAACCTAAACTAATTTGATGTTTTGTTTTCGTCATTTATTTGGTTTTCTACAACGTATAAAACAGTTGTTTTAATTTCTTTGTCTTCATGTACATTACTGGTGTTATCTATAATTCAACGATTGTGTTAGTCTATATAAGCACTTTCAGTATTATATTTTTTAAGATTGAATTGTGGAATTGTGTTTAAATGTTTTATAATGTCTCCTTCGTTTATTACATTTGTTGTATAATTTTGATGTGAAAACCTTTCTCAAACTTTTTTAAAACGCTTACGTTTCTAAACACTGTTAAGTACACAATTCTATTATCTGTATATAAGATTGATGTAGTTTATTCCGTCTCAAGTTAAATTATTGTAATAGTGTTTTATACAATAAAAACACATCACTACTTTTACTTTTATTAATAAAATATCGACACCATTTGCAAGTATGGTCTCGAGAAAACGATGATATTCCGTCGGAAGGAGACGATAAATGGCTGACCCGTGTAATGAGACAGCCATATCGCTTGCACGTTAAAGACACCCTGGTAGATTTCAAAAAAGAGCAGGATAATGCCACTACAAAGCAGCATTTGCACCCGCAAAGTGGAAAGAGGTAAATATAATTTTCAAATCAAACTTGTTTCCCAATCCATTATAAATATGTTTAACTAAACAAATAAAATATTAAGTTTGTTTGCGATCCCTTTCATGTCAAATTTAGCAAATTTTGATTTCTTATAAAATCTTATGTGCATGAAAACTATGATTGTGATTAATTGACATCCGTTAGAATGTAAATTATCAAAATTTCAAGATAAAAATTCATACGAAACACGGAATGAAATCGTCTGCACTTAAAGGTCGATGATCTCATGGTATATGAATGCAAAATCGTTCACATACTATTCAATGTACATGATAGAGGAACACATTTATGGAAATAAGTAACATAAAAAAAAACCACCGGACATCGAGGAAATAATAAACGGTCAGTCAAAATAAAATGGCAAAATCAATAAGTTTTAACACATCAAACGAACGAATTGACAGCTAATTAAACTAGAGAGTTGAAGTAAAAGGGTAGTTGGTTTCCTTTTAGTTTTGTTTCGTTTAAAACCTGATAAAGTTTTTTGACCTTGCAACAAAATATATCATCATATCATTTTGTCAACTAGTTAACGGGAGCAGGCAACATAATAAAAAATGTATTAACCACTTAATCCAACTAATCATAATAGGTATGCGAAAAACAACATGCTTGAAACAAACCAATAATTTCAGATTAACTGTTTACAAAACCTTTAACTATTTTTAATCATTTGAAGTTCTACTCAAGAATGATATTTTGTCAGCTCCATTTGACAAACATTCCAAAATATTGCGTCCTTCTCTAATTTATGGTCATTAACTTCGTACCTTTTTTGTCCTTTATATTGTTTTCTTCGAGCGTCACGGATGAGTGTTAAAAGGTAATAAAATTTTTAAATTTATCATGAGATCTGGGGAAGCAAAAAATGTTTGTTTCAAGTTTTTAACAATATCCATAACAAAAAATACAGAATCAAGAATAATGTAGGTAAATATCCTGAGAACTGCGTATAATTTGTGTTTCTCAGGGAGTAGAAATCAAGCAGGATGATTGTTTTTATTTTGTCATGTTAAATCATGTATCAACTTAAATAGTAAAATTGTAACACACGTTCTACTAGTACTAGTAACCTAATCACATCTTTTTATATGTAATCTTTTTTTTAGTATTCAATTGACGTATATCTGTGTTTTTTGTTGACAGCTGGCCAGTAATCGGATAATAATAAGGTCAAGTCTGCTACGATATAAATAAACGGTATTTATCAACGAATGTAAAAGAGATATGTACTTGTCACAAACTTGAATGGATTTCATTTCATATTTCATCTTGTACTTCTTATATATTTAGCTATTGGTAATCTCAAATTAATATTAAGTTGATAAAAATATCAATGTTATTTATACCACTGTTGCTAAATATTGTCAAATATTTATACATGAAAATACTAAAATGTATAATAAACGAGCAACAGTCTAAACCATAACATTAAACATCTGTCCTTATTTCGTTCTTAACATTTGAACAAGATAAACATGTACAGTGTATATCACATGCAAATTTTACCCAACTCATGTTTGTACGGCTGTCCTTTAACTTTCATCTTAAAAAACAGTGGGTAATATAAAAGCGTAGGCTTCTAACCAGTCAGTAAAAAAATCATAAAAGCTGAAAATTCAAACAATTAATGATTTCAACCAATAAAACAGATGGATAGCTCATGGATTTTCTAAACAAAATGGTAGGTTAATACAGCAAGTATCACGCCTTATAGAAGTTCCCCTTGAAATTTTGTGATAAACAGTATCATAATATTTGTTCTTGCTGGACCTTATATTCTATATTGCTAAGTTGCTAAAAACAATTATAGTATCCCTTTCATTGGGTTTATTGAGTTTTAGTACTGATTAGATCCAGTTTTTGAGAAAAAAAATGGTTACTTTTAAAATGTCATATAAGTGTTTAAGTGTTTAAATAAACAGTCGAACTAATACCATTTCAGATGATACATTATTTCAGATCTTTAAACAACATACATAAAACATCAGGCAAGGAACGTAATACTTCCATTATTATTTGAAAAGTGACGCAAAAGATATATTACAATACAGTTAGAGGGTGTATTGTCTAGTTATACTGAACGCGTATAAATAGTATTTCAATCAAAAAAACAATAATGGTTATTGTATCTGACAAACGATTCTACCTGAGATCAACCCCAGTTTTTGGCGAGGTTTGTGTTGCTTAGTTTGACTCTCTGGTATATTTTGCCCCTCTTTTACAAACAGTCAATTTGATTCTGGTTTTTGATAATCTGACACTGTACATACTGTATGCGAAATAAACAGATTCTAAATGGCAATGCACATAAAATATAAAAGAAGGAGAGACTATATAATGGTCAAAGTATCAACGTAAAACAATTTCGACACAGAATCAGACCGCAAATTTGAGACTGAACAGCATGATCCTATTTTGATTTTTTTGTAATTGTTTTCATGCGCCAGACCGAAGTCAGAAGCCTATAGTCCAGTGGTGGTCTATTTTTCGCCTCGATACTATTTGTTTTCGAATTTTTGAATTTTTTTTTTTAATTAATCTTGAGTAATCATGTTAATAATATTTGTATGTTTGCACATTATTTCATTTGAAGATATTTTAAAGCCGACTATAAAGTATGTGTATTTCTCATTGCTGAACGTCCGATTGCCTTTTATTGGTAACAACACTTCAAGTGAACTCTTGTGGATAGCTGTCTCTTTGACAATCATACATCGGACTCGGACTTCTCTTGAAATGAATTTTAAATGTGCGTATTGTTATGCATTTACTTTTCTACATTGGCTAGAGGTATAGAGGGAGGGTTGAGATCTCATAAACATGTTTAATCCCGCCGCATTTTTGCGCCTGTCTCAAGTCGGGAGCCTCTGGCCTTTGTTAGTCTTGTATTTTTTAAATTTTAGTTTCTTGTGTACAATTTGGAAATTAGTATGGCGTTCATTATCACTGAACTAGTATATATGTTTTAGGGGCCAGCTGAAGAACGCCTTCGGGTGCGGGAATTTCTCGCTACATTGAAGACCTGTTGGTGACCTTCTGCTGTTGTTTTTTATATGGTCGGGTTGTTGTCTCTTTGACATTCTCAATTTTATCATCTACTAAATTTTATATTGAAACATTTTATTTTTTCAAAAATTGAATGTTGTCGACTTAATTTTATTAAAACTAAGAACTTAGATAAATGTAGCATATGCAATTTTCAAATAATGAAACTCTGTTTGTTTGGATAAAATATAGTTGAGAGTCACCTTCACTTTCTTAACTGTTGTTCTTTGGAGGAAAATTGTCTCTTTGGCAATTATACCCCACCTCCTAATTTTGAAATAAATAGTAATCTTAACTGTCATTTTCTTTCTTTTGTATAAACATAAATACTTGCGCATCTGCTATCTATGTTGTTAGGATTTAATTGATTTTCAATAATGGATTGGGTTTCACAATTTTCGAAACTGGGCTTCGCTAAAGTACTCTTCATTTTTTTTCATTTTCGGAGTGGCCACTTAAAGACCATTATGATATGGTAAAAGTGTCATTAGAATCTGTACAAATTATAATTAAAGGCTAAAAGATCTTCTCTTTTACCGATTTGACTAATAGTGTCATTTAAAGTCTAAATACTCTCTAAGATAGTAATCAGATATCCAAATCCTTGAGTACTGTAACTTGTGAGGTCAGAATTATAAAACTCAGGATTAGGTAACCTAGAATCCACGAAGAGAGACAAAATCAAAATTAATTTAAAAAGAGAGGCGAAAGATTACTAAATGAACATTCAAACTCGAATTTAGAAGAAATCAAACTAGCAACGCTATGAAAAAAAAATGAAAGATGATCAAAACCAAACACGAGACTACAAACCCAAATTGAGGAAGCCAAAGACAGAGCACCACGAACCCAGCCAATAACCAGGAGTGTTCTTATGTGCTCTGCAAAGGTACTTGACATATCCTGCTCCACATGTATAACCTATAGTGTTGCTCATGTAAGTACTAACTGGTTCCACTGTAAGTTTATAAAACAAAGTTCAAAGAAATAAAATGAAGACCATGTCGAATCTCTTTTGCTTTAGGTTACTGTAAACCAACTTATTTTGCGGATTATTTAATTCGCGTTTTACCCCTTCTTGACCACTTCGCGGCTATTTAATATCGCGATTTTCTGATTTACTTGATGAAGTTTTATAGGGAAAGATTCAAGGTTTTCATATTCGCGTATAAAAGTCGCTAAAATAAATCGCTCTCGAAAATAAGTTGGTTCACAATATTCAATTCTTTCTTGTTTCAGTAAGTTACCGAGTTTATTTTGTTTTTATGAAATCATTATCCTTCATACAATTGTAAAACTTTATCAAGTCAGAATTTGTTTTTTTTTCATTTATTAACATGGTGGATTAAGACTATCGTTTGAATTTATCTGTTAATTAATACATTTTTTACCTACATTATATCAGAACAACATGGACATAGCCCATTTCCGCACAATTATGTCTAGATAAAAGAAATACACTTTGGAGTAGCAATTGTATTAGCACAGTGAAAAATATAATATGCATTCAATGTAATATGGTTACAGGTGAGAGGGTTAGCTATCTATAAACAAGGTTCAATCCACACATAAGTCAAGACTATGGCAGTTATTATCCATTCGTTTGATGTGTTTGAGCTTTTGATTTTGCCATTTGATTAGAGACTTTTCCTTCGAAGTTTAGTAGTTTTGATATTTTCATTATTTTCAGTTTGATATCAATAATCGCTGACCTCGTACACATTTTTGTTTATGCCCGCGTCACACTGTCCCAAATTTTACGCCAATGGCAATACGATTATGGAAATTTTCAAAATCGGGACAAATCGTATCTAGATCGGACTATTCGTAGTGCCATCTTTAACCATCGTAAAACCATCGGCCACTTTTTCTAACCTCAGGGACAACTTCGGGAAGGGTTCTCAATATTTTAACATGTTAAAAATTCCCCGAAGGTGCGTCCGATGGTGAGGATTTGTATTGAGTTCGTATCACCATCCTCGCCATCGTAATGTCACCGGGAATGCGTCTTTAAACATCGTATTGCATTTGTGTTTCCATCGTTTTCATCGGGCAGTTTTGACATTACGATGTCTACACGAATGAATCACGAAGCTACCCGAAGGTCTTATGATGGCATCCCGACTTCGTGAAGACCTCGTATTCTCGTCGTGTTGCCATAGAATAAAAGTACGAAGGCGACAAGATGGAACTACGACGGCAATAAATCCAGCTAAATGCAAGTTAATTTTTTGCGCTAAAATACATTTAAAGTGCCATGCGCGATATGTACTGGTCAGTCTAATGCGACAGTTAAGAAAGACGTTCACAAAAGTTGGAGCTCATATCATATGATTCTATGAGAACACGAAAGGCGACAGCGTTGTTTCTATTAATTCAAATGGAACAAGAAGAGCAGCTATTGCAGGCTCAGGATTTACTTTTACAAGTAAAATAATTTTTTTTTCAAGTGTTTATCAAGTAACATAATGAAAATCATAAACGCGCCTCGTACACCAACACTGCAGGTATACGTATATAGGGAAACCAACTTTTTCTTCATTATACTGATTTTTTATGTATCGTCTGAGTTGTTGTCACACGAATGTTTACTCCATAACCATTTTGTTTTAAATATGTCATATTTTGCCGCATTTGTTGCTTTCCCAACATCCTTTCTTTTGTCTTTATTTTTGATGATATTCTCCTGGAAAGAGCTCTTTTTGAATAAAAGGGATCAACGAACCCTTTATCCTTACCTTTAAGATAGATCAGTAAACATGGGCATAATTATGGGTGATTTTTCAGACTAGTGCACACATTTTACAGTTCAAACAAGGCAATGCCGAGCGTGGTGGCATCCCCTCGTATGTAACATATTGGGGACAAATATGGACACTATATTTGTAAATGACACATGCAGAACATGGTAAATTGAATATGTATATTTGATATTTTTTTTTTAAATCAACCAAAACATTCAGTAAGTAGAAATACCTTTAATATTGTCTTTAGAACCAGCAGGTAAAAAAATGAGCAACCGATTTCCTGTGTATTATGCTATTTCAAGGAGAAAAAACAAGTCCATCTGCATGAACTTGACCTTTGGCCTTGAACGTAACAAATGTCAGATCATTACAAGGAGGAACAATATACCAAATGTGGTTAAAATCTTTTGAAGCATATTGGTATTAGAGTGTCCACAAGGGTGATATTGCCTTGTATTACAACTACCACTGTGACCTTGACCTTTGAACTTAAAAGTCAATAGCGTTTAAGATATTCGTAACGAGTAACACCCTACCAAGTTTTGAGCATTTTGGTTCTAGAGTGTATATTACAATTTTATCTGCATCGTCAGCTGTACACGACGTCTTTTAGACATCGTATGGCCATCGCGCCTTCATCGTAATTCATCGTGTAGCTTTCGTAATTCATCGTATAGCCTTCGTGATCCATCGTGTAGGCTTCGGCTGAGATATGAAGCTTAAATTCCCGTCTTCGGTAAACCTCCTTATGTCCATCTTTTGTTATCGTATATAATTTCGGCACCATCGTATAGACTTCGTTATTCATCGTACTTGCTTCGGTCACTTTTTGGTATTTTAACGAGATCGGGACGAACTTCGTACGAACTTACAATTTTCGCATTCGGGTGTCCATCGTATACAAAAATCGGGACAGTGTGACGCGAGCATTAGGGACCGGCTTAAGAACAACTCCTGATGCGATATTTTCTCACTGTATTGAAGACCAACTGGTGGCCGTCGGCTGTTTCCGCTCTCTGGCCGGGTTGGTATCTCTTCGACATAATCCCCATTTTAGTTCACAATGTTATTCAGTATTGAAATTTCAGAATTACAAATACGTTTACTCGAATGTCCTTTGAGGTATATTAATTCTAATCAAACTGAAGGATACTATAAATATAGAATTGAATAATTTAAAACTACGTTAGGAATATAATGATTTTAGAAGTTATTACTTTTATTATTTCCTGCAGTTCAATTTACTTTTAATGTAAGACGTTTTAACGTCATGTAAATTACAGAATTTGCAAATCTTTTATTTGTTTTTTCGACCATTATTTATTTTTCTTCAATCGACATAAAAATAAATAAACATATTATTAATTGGTCGTAATGGTGGAAATAACTCCATTTTTCAAAAATTTAAAACACGTGTTCCTAAACATGCGTTAGTATCTCCTTGATACCAATGTTTTAGTTTTTAGTTTTTTATGTGTTTGAAAAAAGTAAAATCACACAAATACTGAACTCCGAGGAAAATTCAAAACGTGAAAGTCCCTAATCCAATTGCTAAGTCAAAAGCACAAACCCACAAAACGAATGGATAATAACTGTCATATTCCAGACTTGGTGCATGCACTTTCTTATGTAGAAAACGGTGGATTGAACCTGGTTTTATAGCGCAGATAAGAGGATACGAGTAAATGAATAGTACTTTATTCAACAAAGATTTGAACTTCTAAATCTTTTCATAGAATAACGCTTCCAGGATAAGAACTGTTAACGCTTATAACTTTTCCTTGTTTTAAGTCAACACTTATTCTAAATTGCCAAAAATGATATTGCTAATCCCATTGAATATTTGATAGATGACAATCGTTTCATAACACGTTAAAAAGCCAAAAGATCTACTGAAAAAAAATTCTACAAAAACAACTATTAACATGTTTAATGAAAATTGAAAATAGAAATTTGGAATGTGTCAACGAGACAACCCGACAAAATATTAGAAAACAGTTGAAGGTCACTAATGGGTCTTGATCACAGAGGGAACATCCTGCATCCTTCTGTTCATTAAATAACTAAAAGTTTACATTTTAACAATTTGTAAAACTGCTATATATTGGTGCAAAAAGGGGTGTTACTGGACCTACTCCTTTATTAAACATGCAAACTGTCTTACTATAGTTGTCGTAAAATGGATAGTCGTGTACAGTCAATAAAATAAATAAACTCATCATAGATACCAGGACTAAATTTAGTATACGCCAGACGCGCGTTTCGTCTACAAAGGACTCATCAGTGACGCTCGAATCCAAAAAAGTTAAAAAGGCCAAATAAAGTACGAAATTGAAGAGCATTGAGGACGAAAATTCCTTAAAGTTTTGCCAAATACAGCTACATGTAGGTTAATCTATGCCTTAGGTTGAAAAGCCTTAGTATTTCAAAAAATTCAAAAAATTGTAAACAGTAAATTTATAAATATAACAATATCAATGACAATTCATGTCAGCACAAACAGTGCTGACTGCTGGGCTTGTGATACCCTCGGGGAAATAAATCTCCACAAGCAGTGGCATTTATAGTGTTAATGTATTTTCATTATATTTTTTTTTTAAATAAGGGCTGCAATACAATGCACAGATATCGGGTAGTAGCACCAAAAGGTCATGCTAAATTACTGAAATCTACACATTTTTACCATTTTAGTTAAATTTTAGACGGTTTCCGTGTAAAACGAAAGTGGCCGCATTCTTGTTAATCCATAATAATCTGATAAGAGACATTTTTTGCCATATTTGGTAGATTAATCATATTTGAGCTTCAATCGGATCGTTTTTAAAGACTTAATCAGTTAATGGAGTAGGTCCAGTAAGACCACTTTTTGGCCCCAAAATGTAGCTGTTTTACAAAGTTGTTAAAATTTACACTTTTAGTTATTTATTGAACAGTAGAATGCTTCTGCTACATAAATATGGGCTGTTTTTGACAATACGATGTACATATATCGAGTACTAGCACCATTAAGTCATGCTAAATTACTGAAATCTTCACAATTCTAGCATTTTGGTTAAATTTAAGACGGTTTCCGTGCAAAACGAAAGTGGCCGCATTTGTGTTCATCCAAAATATTTAAATGTAAGTTGTATTTGATGATAATACATACCATATATAAAGGTTGAGGATGAACACGGATGCGGCCACTTTCATTTTTGACAAAAACCATTTAAAAAGTTACATATTTGGTAGATTTTTCATATTTAAGCTTGAATCGGAGCGTTTTTAATGACAAAATTTTTAATCTTCTCATGTTTCTAAATACTGTTGAGTCATTAATACCTAGTAGAAAAGTCAGGTCACAGCAGGATAATGATGCATAAATCGATAAAAAAAAAAGACAGAAAGAAAGCAGGAAAGTTATAAATTTTATGTGCTTAAAAGAGGGTTGAAAGATACCAAAGGGACAGTCAAACTCATAAATCTAAACTAAACTGACAACACCATGGCTAAGAATAAAAAAGACAAACAGACAAACGATCACGGAAGATAATTGATTTAAATTGGATTAAAAAATTACAGACAGTTTACCCTCTCGGTCTAAATGATAATATCATGGGAATTGGTAATATATCTAGAACCAATTCCGTTAACATTTTGGATATAGTTTCTAAAACTGTTCGTAAAAACCATTCTCACGGTCGTAGAACAAATCGTAATTAAAGAAAATTTCGGGCCAATCATACCAATATTTCGGACATATTTCTATTTAAAAAAACAACGGCAGACATTATCTGTTTAAACTCTGTTCGTTACCGGTTAATAAGTTAAATACAATTTTGGAGGATTGCAACACAATATCATATAGCAGTCCTAAGTATGAAATTGTTCAAATTATTATGGCATATTGTTATTCTAAATTATTTCCCAAAATTGATCGCCCTGGAGATCATAAAAAACATTTTATTAAAATTAAGTATGTCAATAAAGGCTTTGATTTTGTAAATATTGCCGGTATATTTAACGACCATTCTGTTAAAGAACAAATTCCTGGATATTTGGACAATACTGAGCTACCTCTTATTTGCTATATTTACAAGAAATCTACCTGGAAATTTGTGTTTTATTATAGTCAATTGTGTAAAGATGTTAATATCAGTGAAAATACACCTACTTCATGTAATTGCAGTATTCCGAATATATTTATGGACCCATTTCCCATTTTATAACAGGAGATCTTAACATCGTGCAAGACCGAGAGTGAAAACCATTCCTCAGTAAAGGACCTAAATATCGTCCCCCGTCAATTATTAATTGGAATGAGTGTCGTAATATCATCCACGACTCACTCCATACTTACTGTATGAAATGAATAAAACGGGAAAAACCTGACAAACAATCTTTGGACTCTTTTTTTAATTCAGTAATGAAGATAGTTGATATACATATTCAACATTTTAAAAAATATTTTACTATTAACAATAACCACAATAAACCTATTTATCGTATTAAACATAAACTAAAAGAACTAGCCAAGGGATTTGTTTTTTTCCCGGCCGATAAGGCTGCTAATAATATAATTATTGTTTGACGTAAATTTTACATTGAGGTTCTGAAAAAAGGAAATCACCAATTCACCAACATTCCTACTAACTCCATTTTCAGAAAACGAAATCTGCAACAAACATAAACTTTTAGCCACCGCTTTACAAGCAGAGCCAAATACAATGAAAGTCCCAACTATGTATTGGCTTCCGAAGCTACACAAAACCCCTTACAAATATAGAATTATTTCGTCTTCAAGCCATTGTTCAACTACTAAATTGTCTATTCTTGTTATCAGCACACTTGGTACAATTAAAAACCTGATAATAAATTGTTCAAATAAGGCCTTCGAAAAAAGTGGAATAAATTTCTTTTGGAGTGTCAAGAACTCGTTGGAAGTACTTGATAAATTGCATGCTTATATTGGTGATTTTGAATCTGTTCAAAGTTTTGATTTTTCTACACTGTATACCACATTGCCTCACATTCTCATTAAGAAAAAATGCACACACCTAATTAAATGGGCATTCAAAAAATCAGAATGTGAATATATATGTTCAAACTCTTTTAGGTCATTTTTTAGTAGCAATAAACAAAAAAAATATGTTAATTGGACATGCTTTGATACTATATATGCCCTTGAATTTTTATTAAATTACATTTTTGTTCGCTTTGGGGATTCCGTATATCGTCAGAATTCCAATGGGGACTTACTGTGCACCACTTATTGCGGACCTGTTTTTGTATTGTTATGAGTTACAATTTATGACAAAAATAAGCAAAGACCCATCGAAACAACATCTGATAAACAAATTTAATAATACTTTTAGATATTTGGATGATATTTTGGCTCTCAATAATGACGACTTAAGTATGTATATTAATGCAAATTATCCTGTTGAACTTACTTTAAATAAAGCTAATACTAAAAATGACCACTGCCCTTTCCTCGATCTTGATATCTATATCCCTAATGGAAAGCTGAATACTAAAATTTATGATAAAAGGGATGATTTTTCATTTCCTATCGTTAATTATCCGTTTTTAGATGGTGACGTTCCCTTGTCACCATCTTACGGTGTTTATGTATCTCAACCTGTACGACTCGTGTATGTAACAATGTTTTAGATTTTAACGAGAGAAATTTATGTATTACTGAAAAATTGTTACAGTCAACTTGCGAGCGATTGTACAGTCAATAAAAATATCCGACATGGAGAAAATGAATATATTTGAATTTCTACTAGAACAATGGCTTTGAAACTTTCAGACATGTAAGACTATATATCAGAAAAGGTACATGTGAAATTCCAGGTAGCAAACATTGATTTTTCGATGTTTATTTGACATTTTTGATCGCTGTTGTGTGACCATTTTGATTGTTTTACACGGAGCTCCACCATTCTAAGGAAAACGTTTCGATGCATATATCTTTCTTATTATTTTATTGGTTCATATTTACATATCGAATGTTTTAGCTATCAAAACTTGAAGCAGAAACGTTATATAGGAACATAAGAGTTCGTCAAAGTTTCCATCAAGCAACTTGTTATTTCTCGAATGTCGGAGCACCGCTTGACAGTCTCCCGAATGACCAAATTATTAGAAAACCGTACAGTTCCGTTCCCACACTGTGGTACCAGTTCGAAAAATATCCAATTTAATGCGATTAGCATACAGTCAAAATCATTTATCCAAACTATGATTGCGATTTATTGATACAATTGGAAAATTGCGATATTTCAGAAATGGTGTGGCTTTAGTCAATAACCATTTAAATCACTGTCAGCTGATTCGCTTGAATGTAAAGTATCAATTTGGCAAAATAAAAATTCATACGAAACACGGAAAGAAGTTGTCTGCGTTAAATGGTCGATCTCATGGTAGATGCATGCAAAATCGTTCACTTACTATTCAGGTGATGTACATGATAGAGCAACACATTTATGGAAAAGTAAAATAACAAAAACACTGAACTTCGAGGAAAATTATAACCGGAAGGTCCATATAAAAGGGCAAAATCAAAAGTTCTAACACATCAAACGAATGAATTTGGCAGCTGATTAAGGGTTGAAGTAAAAGGGAAGTTTGTTTTCTTTCTTTTTCTTTGGTTTCAAAAGCTGAAAAAAGGTTTTTGACCTTGCCACAAAATATATCATCATATGATTTTGTCAACTAGTATAGCTATAGGGAGCAGGCAACATAATAACAAATTGAAGACCACTTGATCAAACTAATCATAATAAGTATGCGTAAAATAACATGCTCGAAACAAACCAATGATTACAGATTACCTGCTACAAAATCTTTAATTATTTTTAATCCTTAGAATGTTCTACTTAAGGAGGAGAATATGTTAGCTCCATTTGACAAAACCTTCCAAAATATTGTGTCCTTCTCTAATCTATGTTCATCAACGTCAATACTCTTTAATTTGTACTTGTTTGTAACTATTTTGATCTGAGTGTCACTGATGCGTCTTATGTAGACGAAACGCGCGTCTGGCGTATTAGATTATAATTCAGGTACCTTTGATATATTCGTACCTTTTTGTCCTTTTCTTTTTCTTTTCGAGCGTCAAAGATAGATAACATGAGCGTGTGCGGTAACAAAAAGTGTTTTTCTCAAGTTTTCGAGTATTTCCATAAAATAAATACAGAAAAAAGAATGTATGTAAAGCAACCCTGATAAGTGCGTATTATTCGTGTTTCCCAAGGATTAAAAATCAAGCAGGATAACATTTTTATGTGTCATGTAAAACCACGTATCATTTAAAATAGTTAAATTGTAAATACAGTTTTTACTAGTACTAGTAACCTATTTACATCTGTTTATTTGTAATCTCATTATTAGTATTCAAATGTCGTTATATCTATGTTTTGTTGACAGCTGGCTAGTAATATGATTATAATAAGGTCAAGTCTGTTTCTATTGAAATAAATCATATTTGCGTCTGAATTCAAAATAGATATGTACTTGTCAAAATCGTAAAGGAAATATTACTTCACATTGAATGTTTGATTTCCTTGTATATTACGCTATGATAAATCTTAGCTTAAAGAGAGGCGAAAAATAACAAATGAACGTTTATACTCATAAATCGAACATAAACTGACATGCCATGGCTAAAAACGAAACAAAACACAACAGAAAATCTAAAAAAAAAACAGTTAAATTTCTTTTTGACAAAAATAACAATTTGTATTACTACATTTATTTTGATCTGAGCGTCACTGATTGGTCATGTGTTGACGAAACGCGCATCTGGCGTATTGTAGGCATGGTACCGTTAATTTAACCATTCGCATTTAAGTATATGTGTTATGCTCTTGTGGTATCTCATTAAGTGTTTCTCAAATTGCCATTTCGTTAGTTATGTTTACTATGGACTGAATCGAAATATATTTGTTTTGTTGCTAGTATGTTTTTTTTCAATTTCCCCCTATTCCTTTACGTTCAAGAACTATCTGAAATATGCAACATAGTTTAGGAAACAAAATAGCTTTAACATATAGTATATCCATTGATTTTTCTTTCATGGTTCCATTTGGATCAGTTTTATTACAGGATTCGTTTTATAATGTCATATAAGTGTTTAAGTTTTCAAATAAACAGTTGATCATACCATTTCAGATGATACAGTATTTCAGATCATTAAACAACATACATAAAACATCAGACAAGAAACGAAATACTAGTAATTCAATAATTCTTTGAAAAGTGACGCAAATAATATATCTAGATGGTTTATAATCTAGTTAAACTGAAAACGTATACATGGTGTATCAATTGAAAACCAATAATTGTTGTTGTATATGATTGATTGGTATAAATTTCGGTATTTTAACGCCACATTTTAGCACAGTTTTGGGCTATTATGGGAGGAGGAAGCCAGAGTGCCCGGCGAAAACCACCGCTCTACTATATGCAAGAAAAAAATAAGACTCGAAATGACAATCGAAATAATATATTAAAAGGGGAGACTATATAATGGTCAAAGACTCAGCATAAAACTATTATCGACACAGAATGAGACCGAAAATTATATATGGAGCAATATGATAACATTTTGATTTTTTGTCAATTTTTGTATGCATTAGTCCTAAGTAGTCAGAAGCCTATAGATCAGTGGTTGTCCTTTTAAAGTAGGTTCGCGTCGGTCATATTTATGAGTTTGATTGTCCCTCTGGTATCTTTCGTCCCTCTATCATATTTGTTTTTCATTAAAAAAAAATCATATGAAATATGCAATGAGTAATTATGTTTGTATATTTTTTTTGTATATTTTTTTCACTTTTTTCGTTTATAGACGACTTAATAGAATAGGATTTTCTCATCGATGAAGGCCGTACGATTGCCTTTGTTTGCTAACATCACTTTATGTTAACTCATTTGGAAAGCTGTCTCATACATCATCTACTAATTTTTATATTGACACATTTCAGGAATAATATTTTGTGTTGACTTAATTTTATAATTTTTGGAACTCAAGAGATAGCATCTGAAATTTAAAAAAAAATCAACTTGAAAATATGTTCGTTTGAATAAAATGGTAAATGTAAGTCATCTTCACTTTTTTAACTTTTGTTGTTTTGTGGGAAAACTGTCTCTTTGGCAATCATACCACATCTCCTTATTTTAAAATGAAACGTACTTTTAAGTGCACATTTTCTTTCTTGTCTTTTTTTAGAATATAAAAAACTTTTTCATAAACATTAAAAAAAATCGTGCATCTGTTATCTATGTTGTTAGGATTTAATTGATTTTCAATAATTGATTGGGTTTCACATCTTTAGAAACAGTGTTTCTTTAAAGTACTATTCAGATTTTTTTCATGTCCGGAGTGGCCACTTAAAGACTACTATCATATCCTAAAAGTGTCATTAGAATCTGTTAAAATTATAATTAAAGACTAAAAGATCTTCCCTTTTACCGATTTGGCTAATAGTGTCATTTAAAGTCTAAATACTCTCTTAGATAGTAATCAGATCCCATAATCCTTAACTACTGTGACTTGTGAGGTAATTTTTTTAAACTTAGGTGTTAATACAATGGAATTAGATGTGTCATAAAAAAGACAAAATCCAAATCAATACATAAAATACAGGCGAAAGATTACCAAAAAGTAAAATCACAAAAGTACTGAGCTCCGAGGAAAAATCAAAACGACAAAATGAAAAGCTCAAACACATCAGAAGAATGAAGAACAACTGTCATAATCCTGATTTGGTACAAGAAGTTTTGGCATTCAAATTAAAATTAAGTATGAAACAAACTAGCAACATCATAACGGAAAAAAAAAGAAAGATGAACAAAAAAACAACAAGAAACTACAAAGCATAGTATAAGAAACTAAAGACAGAGCACTACGAACCCAACCAATAATCAGGAGTGTTCTCATGTGCTCTGCAATGGTAAGTGACATATCCTGCTCCACATGTATGAACTACTCATGTAAGTAATAACTGGTATACTGTAAGAATCTAAAACAAAGTTCAAAGAAATAAGATTACCACCATGTCGAATATTTTGTGCTTTAGGTTTTGAAAATTTATCTTGTTTAAGTTAGTTACCGAGTTTATTGTGTTTTCATGAAATTTGCATTTCTTTTAATGTTATCATACATACAATTGAAATACTTTATCAAGTCAAAATTGACAGGTTTTTCTTTCATTTATCAACATGGTTGATTAAGTCTATTGTTTGAATTTGTCTGTTTTTATGATTTTATTAATATATATTTTTTTCTTACCTTTATTATATAAGAACAACATGGACATAGCTAAATTCCAAACAATCAAGTCTAGATTAACGAAATACAGTTTTGAGTAGCAATTATATTAGCACATTGAAAAATAGAATATGAATTAATTGTAATATTCTTACAAGTAAAAGGTTTAGCTATCTATAAACAAGGTTTAATCCACATTTGTTTATATAAGGAAATTCCATTACTAAGTAAAGATATGACAGTTGTTTTCCATTCGTTTGATGTGTTTGAGGTTTTTATTTTGCCATTTGATAAGGGACTTTTCGTTTTGAATTTCCGTCGGAGTTCAGTAATTTTGTGATTAAATTTTTTTTTAGTATGACATCCATTATCTCTGAACTAGAACACATTTTTGTTAAGGAGCTAGCTAAATACTGACTCCGGATGCGGACTTTCTCGCTGTATTAAAAACGCATTGGTGGTCTTCGACTGTTTTCCGCTCTTTGGTCGGGTTGGTGTCTCTTTGACACATTCCTCATTTTAATTTTTCAACATTATTCAGTATTCAAATTTTAGACCAATACACATTGATTGTATTGGCTTTCATTTTTTGGTGATTTGTTTTGTATATGTGACTCTTTGTATTTCTTTTGTGCTTATAACGTGACTCTGTACTTTAAAAGATCCCGTCAGTATGATATTTGTCTATAATATGTAATTATGATATATTTCTATTATGAATTACTATATACGTTGAACCACAAACGTCAAAATCAATCAATGGCGTAGTGGAATTAACAATTTTTGAATTCTCATAAATTCTATGTATAACTTTTGGACTAGTTAGAATCTCGGTCTATTTCTGTAATTTATTCTTACATACTTTTGATTTTTTAACCCTGTATGAGTACATTGCCTATGTAAATTTTAAAATTGTTTGTATGCACATTGAACGACAAATTTATGTGATGTATATAATTTTTCTGACGTCAGACACTCAAATTAATCCATGTGTTCGTAGATAGTAGATGTTTTTGTGTCCTGTTTAATTGTTCCTTTTAAAAGTTTTGGATTCTCATAAATTCTATGTATAACTGTTGGACTAGTTTGAATCTCGGTCTATTTTTGTAATTTATTCTTACATACTTTTGATTTTTAACCCTGTATGCGTACATTGCCTATGAAAATTTTAAAATTGTTTGTATGCACATTGAACGACAAATTTATGTGACGTATATAATTTTTCTGACGTCAGACACTCAAATCAATCCATGTGTTCGTAGATAGTAGATGTTTTTGTGTCCTGTTAAATTGTTCCTTTTAAAATTGTTATACGATGATGACTGATGTTCCCATATTTTGACTATTTTATTAAATGTGACTGTTTATTTAACGCATCATGTAAATGTAGCGGAATTTGATGAGACTGTTATTAAAGTGAGAGGGTTAGCGCTATCGAACCAGGTTTAATCCACCATTTTCTACATTTAAAAAATGCCTGTACCAAGTAAGGAATATTACAGTTCTTGTCCATTCGTTTTTGATGCGTTTTGTTTTTTGATTTTGCCATGTGATTATGGACTTTTCAAATTGATTTTCCTCTGAGTTCAGTATTTTTGTGATTTTACTTTTCACAGACTAAGACGTGAACATTCAATTCTGAAGTGATATAACCTATTGAGATCAAGTAAGAAAACCAGTGTCTTCTCGATGTCACTACTTCTTGGTTTAGAGATAAGGAATATTACAAGGGAGATAACTCTCTCTCCCTCTATCTTTTTGATATATTGTCTACCGACGAATTGCTCTTATACATCCCCTCTTGTGCTTATGTTATTTTCTTTTTTTTTCGTATTTGTACAAAGTTATGATGAATTGTAAATACTTAAATAGTTTACAAGGACGAATTGTATTCTGTTTTTATCTATTTGAGCACAAATTGAATTTTAAAGCCATATCAAATTTCAGAGTTTAAAAAACGTTGTTTCTTCAAAGAACTTCTTCAGTTATCGTTCTAGTTTATCTATTATTTAAATTATTCTCTGAAGGGCTATCGTTTAGGTGATAGAGTGTCTCATTAAATTAAGATGAGCTTCAACTAAATAATTAAGAAATTTACTTTTTTCACTGTCAATACTTATGGCGTCATTATGACTCCAAATGATGCTTGATAGTAATCGGCAAACATTTGAAAAGATTCCCAGTCTTTAAATATAATCACGACTCTTGAGGTAAATATCGTCACATCAAAAATACAAGGATAGATATTTTTTGCATTTGCGCTAAACGCGCGTGCCACCTACAAAAGACTCAGCATTGACAACCAAAATTTCCAAAATTTTTTGTCAAATACAACTATTCCTAAGACAGAAATTCTTTGTATTTCAATAATTCTAAGTTTGATAAATGTATAAGTCAGACCTTGTAATTGACAATAAATGTCAACACAGAAGTCTAAATTATCATGATAACATTTGGTATCTGAAAGACCATCACACAGGTTCAGTATTGTGCATTAATCGTCATAGTTATAGTGGTACTTGCTTTGATTCAACACGTCGACATATTGTACAAAGATATCTTATAGGAGTAACACAACACGTGTTACAAGTAAAGCAGGATCTGCTCAGCATTTTTTGCTGTTTTTTGTCATGACATTGTCCTCTTTTTACTAATAATTTTGAATGTTCCTTTGGGTTTTTTATCGTCCCATTTTGCATATGAAATATCAGATGTTAATGTAAAGCCTTGCCTTCGAAAATACGTACTTTAAATTTTGAAACAATTTTCTTTGACTTAGTGTACGAACATTTTTGAGTGAATTGTTGCTAGTTTAGCACTTCTTTATTATCATTCTTTGTCCGCTCAATTCATCAGTGAAATTTCATTTACCTGTGTTTCTACTTGATACCTTTGCTATAGGAACAATATTAAACGAGAAAAATCAAACATATACCAAACTTAATGAACACTTAAGCAAACATATATTGGTTTAATTAAGCAGTTATATATTTATGTAATTCCAAAACATCTATTGATTTTGAACTTCAATGAAATTTATGTATCAATTTAGTTGAAACATGTGTCAAATGTTGTAAGTTTTTACCCTAGATAGCGAAGGAATTATGTTGATTATGGTCGCATTGTTTTGTTTAAGGGAAATACGAGTTATTTCGGTTAACATTTTCTCTGGAAATAGAATAGAATAAACAAAACAGAAAAAGAGTCCAACGTCTTCTATCTGTTTGAGTGAAAGTTTTATCTATTTGTCGCAATGTTGTAGCCAATTTGTTTTGTTTTATAAAAAATAGAATTAAGTAATTGAATCCCATGTTGTCTAACAGAAAACGAGTACAAACAATCTAACAAGAAAGAGAAATGATCATAATTATAAAAATAATACACGGAGTAATTGATAATAAAATTTAAAAGTCAATTTTGCAATAAACAACGTAACAAAGACTATAAGTTAAACTAGCTTTTATGGAGCGAATTTATGACACACGCTATCATCTGTTTGGATACGAACACTTGCGACAACAAAATGCCCATTCGAATAACTTGGTCTATTTTGAAAAAAATGAAACGAGAAAATCGGAGATAAAGACAGTAGAGGGACATTCAAACTCGTAGGTCGAAAATACACTGACAACGCCAATGCAAAAAAAGTATACCAAAGACTTAGGAACACGAACGCCACTAAAACTTGTGGTCATCTCAGGTTCTCCGATCTATTATCTGTTTTCTGTAACTTTACTGATTGAGTCCTTTTCGTCATGACATTTTGAGTGAACATTGAATTGAATGGCGGTCGATGCGACTTATGACGTCACAAATCACCCACCGGCATTCATGCAATACTGCAAGTATTTGTTGGTCATCTTGATTGGTATCTTGTTTGTTTTAGCATTCGGTGTATAAATTATTGCTAATTATCAATAAACTATCGTTGGCTAGATTAAAGCATTCGGATTTTTCCCTCTTTTATGTTACCTTGGAAAAGAGAATTGAAATCTGATTCTTTAACAGACGTACAAGAATCGTTTCAATTGAAATTAGATTAACCTTTGATCTTTTTGTGTAAATGTGTGAATTATTTCATTTTGCGTCGACACCTGGTGTAACACATATACATGACAACAAAGCATATATATCTCTTCCATAATAAGGTCACCATTCACAGTATCACATCTGGTACATCAAATAAGTGAGTGTAATTGTATACTGTTGATAAATTGAGCGGATCTACGTACCGATCCTGTACTAATTGTTATTTTCAATATACCAATAGATTTTCCATGTTGTATTTCAAACTGATCATCTGGTGAACCGTGGTAAATTTGTAGATGAAAAACAAATTCGTACCATGCATAGTCAGTGATTTACTTTATGTTTTAGTAACCAAAGAATAAGTCTGAACACTAATTCTACCTAAATGTACATAAATGAAAGAAACAAGACAAAATATTGTCGTCGTGCATTATACGAAAGGATATGATCATATCACTATTTGGACCCATTAATTCGAAAATTAAAAAGTATTATAGATCTATAAATCTTTGGGTGTACGTAAGGCATAATTCTGTCGGACATCAATATTTATCTTTACATATTGGCATTAAAACGTCTTACTCTATTCCTGTAATTTAATGTAATCCCCTCAGTTGTATGTTAAAATTGCAATAACGTGTGCGGTTTGACTAGCAACACAACCATATAAAACCTACAACTTTTTTTCATAAAAGTGCTTTGTAACATGTGCAGTATATGGCAGTTGTGTTCTAATAGTTCATTTAATGCACGTTGCATTGTCGTTTGTTTTTTGTTGCACTTCAGTGTTTCTGTTGTTTCGTTGTTTTCCTTTTATAGTTGATGTCTTTCATTGAAACAGCGGAGTATTAATGTTGCCTTTCTTTTGCAATAAGTGTAACCCGGCAAAACCTTCAAAGTCAGCCTTGATCTTGTCAAAATTATATAGATTGGATCAACAGCTTTACCAAACAGATATGTTTCTTAAAGAAATATTTTACAGTTATATTTGTTTCGGTAAAGCTATTTCTCATCTATTTTTTTTAGCCAAACCTATGCGTAAAATAATAATTTAAGATCGTGTACGGAAATTGCAGATGCAATAAACAAGTCATAAACGTTTCCATAGATTGTTTTGAATAGTGTTTAAAAAATACAAAGAATAATAAGCAAAGATCATTAGGTCTCCCGGGCAGATACGTTTTTCCTTAGATTAGAATATTCACAAAATGTCAACACTTGTATGATGTATGGACCTGCTGGCTCCTTGTTGTGAAGATTCGAGTAAGATAATCAGTGTCTGATTTAAATCTTTCTCGACACATAATTTAATAATAGGTCACTTTATTATAAAGTCATATCTTTGAGTAGATATTTGACTATGAAAATGATGAAAAAAAAGATAAATAGCCTTTAAATTATATGTGATTAATTCATGAATAAACTAATCTATTAACAACTATAACATTTACGAACATAAACAAAAATTGACTATAAAGGATTTGATAACATATTTTTTTTGGAATGAAGATTTTTACAGAAAAAACGTCAATTGCAAGGTATGGTTCCGAAATAAACAAATAGTAGTATTTTTAATGTTTAGTCGCAAATGTTATGTGATAAAATAGAGTCGAAAGATACAACAGCGATATTCAAAGTTGACGAAAAATAAAAGTACACGAAATACTATGTAGAAATGGTTAGAGTGGACAAAATACACTCACCAAAAAGGTGGTATCAGGTGCTCTGACAGGTTAATGTATGATTTGTAATTTTTGTTGATTGTGTATAACTTGGAGTTAAGTATGACGTCCATTATCACTGAACTAGTATAGATATTTGTTTAAGGGACAAATGGACGCCTCCGGGTGCGGGAGTTTCTCGCTGCATTGGCGACCGGTTGGTAACCTTCTGATGTTGTCTGCTCTATGGTCGGGTTTTTGTCTCTTTAACACATTTCCAACTTCCATTCTCAATTTTAATCATACTCAGTTATTATATGATATCAATGATAACGGATGAATGGTTTGGTTCGAGATAGTCTTGTTTAGAAACTGAACAGCTATTCACTTTATTGAATCAGAAAATTGTCAGGTAGTAAGAGGTAATTGTGAACAGGTATCACTTACATTTGTCATTCATATATAGGACGATAAAAAATTATTATTCATCTCTGTTAAGTGATTCTCCCGGGATTATGGGCAAACATTTGTTAGCAAAAGCTTAATTTAAGGTTGTCACTATTTTGTTTAGCAAACGTGAATATCGTTTTTTTTAATATTCCTCAAATTCAATTGTTGAGATTATTTTTTATTTTTATTCCTGTTTTCCCCAAATGGTTCGATATATCCAATAAGATGATTCACACAAACATAAATAAGATAATGCAATAGCTCAACGCAATTTAAACCTGCATACCCTTCCGGAGCACCCGAGATCACCCCCAGTTTTTTGTTGGTTTGTGTTGTTTATTCTTTAGTTTTCTGTGTTGTGTTGTGTGTACTGCTGTTGGTCTGTTTTTATTTTTTTCATTTTAAGCCATGGCGTTGTCAGTTAATTGGGTTTGACTGTCCTTCTGGTATCTTTTGCCCGTTTTTTAAAAAGTGGTTTTGTCGGGAGAAGCAGTGAATTAAAAAAAAAACACTTGAAAGAGATAATTGCATGACGTTTGCGGTAATAAATAATAATACACTTTTTTTAATGATGATTAAATCTCAATTTTCAACTCAGAACATACATATCAATGTAAAAAAAAACTGTTGGAATTTTGTTTTAAAACAAAATTAAAAGCATGAATTGAAATTATCTTAAAAAAGTATACTTTTAAAAGTACTATCTAGCTTTACAGTTTACATGTTAATACTCGGTAAAATGAATTAACATATCTACTTTCATTCAGAATTGAGCGTATGTTTGGATGTGTTTCGTTTAACCTTTTCATGATTTATTTTATTAAAAAAAAATGTTTAACAAAATTGGTATTACAGAAACACATGGCATGGCAGCCAAAATTAGAACCAATTTACTGTTAAAAGAAACAGTGAGCAACCACACCCCCTGTTTTTGTTGTATATATTTTCATAGCAAAGGCAACTGTTTGGCATTTTATATGAAATAAGTAACATTTTTACATTTTAAGTTGAGATTTTGTATTGTGAAATGATGTAATCTTAATTGTAACGGTATGAATGGAATATTTTCATTAATTTTCACTGCACTGATGCAATATCATAAATAAAATTCAACATGCATCTGCCAATTATCTTAATCTGTACACATTACTTTATAATTCGCTACATCATGTAACAGAAGCCTTTTCAATTATTTTAATACTTGTGAAAATTATATACATAAGCCTCTTTCTTGCACAAGATAATCAACTTATTGAAGTTTTCCTGTGCTGTTTCTGCCGTCTGTTGATTTTAAACACAAACAAACACTATATGAATCCAGCGGTCACAATCACGACTGATTAGGAACTCACGTGGTGAGTTGTACCTTTATAGCAGGATATGCTATAACCTGGACACATTCCCCGTTTCCATTATCTATTATAAATTAACAGTGCCTCAGTTTAAGTAGGATTCAGAAGGAAAAAAAACTTTCTCTATATTTCAAAAGTTTACTAAATTAGTTATGTGTCATGTTTCCTCAACACAAACTCCATTTGTCCTGGTTTACAAAACTTAATGTCCCTAACTAATTGTATGAACTATTGTAAACACACAAATAAAAAATATACATTTATGTAAGTTCAAGTATTTTTCTTATTATAATGCGAACATGTAAACATTGAATAACAATGGGCAATTATGTAGTGTTTTGTGTATAATCATTTGTCTGTTAGTCTTTTTTTACCAATAGGGAATGTCAGTTTATTTTCGATATATGAGTTTGAAAGTCCCTATGATATCTCTCGTCTCTCTTTTGTAAATGAATGGATTGTACTTTTTGTAGAATATGAATGTCTTTTCTTAATGTACATGGACAACCTAAATGTAATTATTTCAATGAGCATGTATACAAATAAATATTGCGTGTTGAGGTCTATACTGCATTACTTTTTACAAATTGTGACTTGGACGAGAGAATTGTCTCATTGGCACTCGTACCATATCTTGACATATCTGAATAAGAATAAGTCGGATGCAAATAATTTGATTCGAATTTCATCTATTTTTATTTTACTGAACGAATTATACAAGCCATTTAAAAAAACTTTAGATACACACTAAAAAAAAAAGGTAAAATGCGAGCTGCGTCAAAATAGAAACCGACCTTTAACAACTGCACTGGTACATGTACATCAATAAGCCTCTTTGTTAGTCTTGTATGATTTTAAATTTTAGTTTCTTGTGTATAATTCGGAGTTTAGTATGACGTCCATTATCACTGTACTCTTATGCATATTTTAAGGGGCCAGCTGAAGGACACCTACGGGTGTGGGAATTCTCGCTACATTGAAGACCAATTGGTTGCCTTCGGCTGTTGTCTGCTCTATGGTCGGGTGGTTGTCGCTTTGACATATTCACAATTTCCTTTCTCAATTTTATCTTGATAGATTTTTGAACATTTTTTACGAACTAAAATATGAATTATGCAAACGTATAGTTAGAGACTTTGCATATATAATTTGTCAATCCGAAATAGGTTATCAGATGTATTGATATTAATTGGCATAAGGTCCATGTCTATCCGACGCAGCTCATATATAACACGACCATGCAATTCGACAACACTAAATGCTTTGTTTGCTGATTCAGTCAAATATTTATTGTCATTATGATGGGCATATAATGACAGATGATATCCTTTATAAATTTATATAAACAGAAAGAACATAAATTTACTTACTAATAAGAAAGAAATTTTTTTACAAAACGTCGATTTATATTTTTTTGACTTACAATTGACTGACATGATTAATATTGATTGCGGATAAATTTGATGAAGTCGAATTTAGTTAGCGGTTATATTGTATGTAGTCGAAGTTAGTTTCCGTATATTCCAGACCGACATTTTATCTAATATTACTTTGAATACTATTATTACGCTTAATATATTTTAACATGGAAAGGATCTGTTTGTGATTAAAAGAACGTTTGATAGAATACATTTGATATATTAAATTTGGCTAGAGGTAAACGAACCAATAAAACATAAATGATAAAAGATTTTTGTTTGTGAATTGTTTTAATGTTTCATATACATTATTACTAAAAATATTTCTAAACTAATAAAAGAAAAACAATTATTAACATTGCAGCACATCCGTTGTTCGTCTAGTTGCACAATTTATCCGAATAAAGATGATGTTTGGATATGATGTTTGAAATAACGGCATACGTTTAACAAGAAATCGGTATTTAACAAGCCAGTAGCCTTCTGAATACATTCACGGTTATAAAAAGATTGGTTATTTCAATGAGCATGTATACAAATAAATATTGCGTGTTTAGGTCTATACTTTGACCTATAATGCATTACTTTTACAAATTGTCATTATGACGGGCATGATTACAAATTAACCCAACATTTAAACAGTTGTATCAAAATTGAGATTTTGACATGTGTATCTTTTGTGGGGGATCATATACAGAGGACATCAAACAAAGGCAACAGTACTGTACCGCTGTAACATAGTCATGAATCGATTACGTAAACACAATGTGGGTCACAAACTAAAACCGATGGAAACACATCAACTATAAGAGGAAAACTATAGAACAACAAAATCACTAAACTGTACAAGGCAAACGCTAACATAAAAAGAAACGGACTATTTGATAACAACTGTCATATTCATGACTAAGTACACAACATTTTGAAAATATCCAAACCTTCAGACACGTTATACAGTTTTATGCTTCAGACGTGCTTTTCTGCATTTAGCTTCCTCTGGAATCCTTAATGACGAATGGTTAAAAGGATGTATAGGAACTGCAACAGATAAGAGTTATAGGACTTATTAAAGAACCTTAACAATAAAGCCTAATTCATGTCAACTTTACCTAAGAGAGTCAAAATCAAAGTTTTTAACCAATTTATAAAACGAGTAATTTTAAAGGTTTGTCCTTTACTAGATCTAAACTCCTTGACACTGCACTCTAACTGTAAACTTCACCTTACAGAATATGATATAAGACGTAAACAGTATTCAGTTTCTTCTTCAATGGTATTCTATCTTTTTATTAGGTTTTAAAGTCGGCAATCTGCCAGTCGTGTGTCAGGATGCAATTAAATAGTGCTTTGAACACTCTACTGTGAAAACGACATTATCAAATAAACATGATAAATATAAAAGGCATAACCAACATTTCCGATAAAATCTATTATTTAAAACTTTCAACACATTTACATAATGTTGAAAGTTTCATATGTATATAGATATATAACATAAAAAAAAACGGAAAAACTTAACCACACACCTTAAGAAACACAATTTAATTGCTTAAATTTCGATGCTTAGAATTGTGTGTAACAACTTAAATAATTTAGCTGAAAGCGGATCTATTAGCTGATGTACTTTGTCTATATTCCTGTTTGTTTATCTTTGTTGACATATTTTTTTGTAGAGAATAAGTTTGGAACACAATGTTGACTGTGGTACCCCTATTTTGACCATTTTAGTTTTATGTTATTCTGTTCGCACATTGTTGTTCATAAAGGAATTTGGTACGATTGTCATGCAAGTTAAAGTTTAGCTAGCTATAAAATCAGATTTGATCCACCAATTTCCATAATATCCATAGTATACAAAGTCAGGAATATTACATTTGTTATCCATTCGTTTAATGTGTTTGAGCTTTTGATTTTGCCATTTGATTATAGACAGGCCGTTTAGAATTTCCCTCGGAATGTCTATAAATTGTGTATATTTCAGCATATTTTATTCTTCATTTGGGAGGGAGGGATTTTGAGAAATTAAATAGATTGGTACACATGCCAATTCAGCACTACTTCATGCAACAATACCGTTTAAATGCAGCGAATCGTTGAGTTTGTCGGTTATAAAGCATTCTATGTGCCTAAATATGTAAATGGATTGAGAAACACGACAATCAAACGAATACAGTCTACTCTCAATTTAGTTTTTGTTTTGAGAAACTGATGTAAATTTTATCGTTTCTGAGTTATTACAACCTGCAAGGCCATTTTAGACCCTCTCACCATGCGTTGCATATGACCTTTAAAGGATCTTCAATTGTTTGATAGTTTGTAATAGCATCAATCACTTGATTTGGTTAAGAACCAGTCTACAATGAACAAAAAGATACGAGGGTAAATGGAAGGTGACAAACCGACTATTTCGGTAATATGCAAATCGACTATTTGGTCAAGTTTTTTGTCTAGTTGACGTTTACCCCGCATTCTGATTCTTAAAAACATGAATATGTTGACTCTAATATAGAGAGTAGGCGAATACTATCACACGTTGTCCAAACAAATGATTATTAATTAGACAAGCCCCTGTAAATTTGATTCAAAATGGAAGCTATAAAAAACAAAAAACGGAAATTGTTTAATTGTATATTAATAATTTTTCCAATCAACGACAATTTTAATAATTGTTTGCATAATGTATTGTAACGCCTTTATAGCATATTTAGATTTATTATCGTCAATGTTAATAAACAACAAAATTATCTAATTTGTTTTTGAATGAAAATGGTTATACATTTCATTGATTTAATCAAGTGAGATTTCAACTCCTGTGCGTGGCGTTTTCTTTTTCGGGTTTCCCGTTGTGATTTCAAATATAACCTCTCTTAAAAATAAGTGACTTCTCTAAAATATAAGATATATAACAATATAGATAATGCAACAACTTAAACATTTCCACCTTACGATACGTAATTTACGTTAAGAAGCAATTTCCAAATCGACTCTAAATGTGAATACTTCCAAATTCAAAATCTTATCATAGTTTCTGCTCTTCAATTTAGAACCGTGTTACATTTAGATTTCATTTATTACTCAATAATATATCCTTACACAACATCTGATATTATTATCACTTTATATTCGATTTCCATTTCGCTTTTGTTTCAGGATCTTCTTGATATAAAAAAAGAAGAAGATATGGTATGATTGCCAATGAGACAACTCTCCACAAGATACCAAAATTATGTAATTTCATAGTCACATCTCGTTCTCCTTTGTTAAATAAATTTTGTTTTCAAAATTAATTTGTGTTAGGTCAAAAATACGTAGATTATTTACATCGAAAAAGAGGCTGAAGTAACCAGTGAAATATTCAATGCATATGTCGTTAAAAGGAAAATACGTTTAATAACAAAAGAAATGAGTGCATAATCTTCACTAAATCTGGTGTTAATAGCACGAACTCTGGAGGGTAGCAGGTTCACGTATATTCAATTACGTTTTACTAATTCATTAGTGCGTCCGTACATTTTATAAAGGTATTGCTTCAGTTATAGCATAGGTTTAATAGCTTTCCTGTAAGCAGCAACATGCTACTAAGGAAATCATGATCGGAACCGCAAGCTAGATGGAATATAACACGAACTATTAATTATGTGTTCCATCTGCAATAAATGCAAGAATGAAATTCATATTTATCATATACTATATTTTTTAATATGAGTAAGAAAAAAAACCTGTTGGTCTTACAATCTGCCTATACCTGAGGTTTTGGAATGATTTACATAATACAGAACAATGAACAAAAGGTGCACAATTAAAAAAGAGAGAGAACAAATAGGCAAAATAAAGAAAACAATATAATGGGGTATGAGACTCAAAGTATAGAGAAAAATGGCAAACACAATTTAATAGAGAAATATATGTCTTAACGATTAAAGATAAACCCAAGTTTTGGTGGGCTTCGTGTTGTTTTGGTTTTCTATGTTGCGTCTTGTGTGTACTATTATTTGTCTGTTTTTCTTTTTCTATTTTTATGTATGGTGTTGTCATTTTATTTTCGATTAATGAGTTTGAATGTCCCTCTGGTATCTTTTGTCCCTCTTTTATAGAAGAACGAATAGACATCAACATCCTTATACATCTGGTTTATACCTACTGAAGAACATGTTATGCATTTATATTTAACAAGGAAGTTGTTTTCCAACCAATAGTAGATCAGTTTAAGTCAAGGTTAAAAACAGATAAAGATGTGGGTTGTTTTGTTTTAATTTTTTTTTCTTTGAATGACACGTAAGCCCTAAATTGAGACGTTTATTTAAAAACTTAACATATGTATTGCACATAAGTATCCCTTGATGACTATTCGGATGTTCTAATGTTTGTGCAACACATTAAGTATTGCATGAATAACAGTTTAGATGTACGTTATTAACTATATAAATTATTCATTACATAAAAGGACTGAAACATCAAATAAGTCATAATAAGCAAATAAAGAAGTATAAAATTGCTACACTTTAGGTCTCTGTTGCATATTGCATGTCAATATATATTCACTTTACCAGACAAAAGTCTGCCTTTCCATGATAATGCATGTTATTTTGACAAATTTTCTACGCAAATGCCTAGAATTTTATTATAGTATTGAATTATAGAATCCTGTGTTGGTATAATTCGAAATCAGGTTGTAAAAAAGTCCATAAACATTTTTTTCAATTTGATTTCATGCTGTTATCCTTTCATTCGTCCCATGTATTAGCTTCATATATTTTTGTCGTAGTGACATTATGGTTTAGATCATTTAAATTGTATATGTATATAATTAACAGAATATGTACTTAGAGTCTGATAAAAGAGTTAGCATACGGGACGGGTCGTTACAAAAACTTAACTTGTTTTTCTTTAGGGGTTCATTGTCGGGTTAGTTCAAGGTCAATGTAAATATTAGGGGAAAGTCTAGGGTCATGGTTAGGTTTGATAAGGGTTTAGTTTATTACTAAGATTAGTTTAGCACAGCTTTATATAGACAAGGATATGTTAGATCAAAAATTTCCCAAAACCATGGGTTAAAAACATAAAAAATAAGTTTAAAGATTGTTTTCTTTGAAATAATTCCAAAAAAAAATGATGTTCATGTGTGGAAAAGCATTTGTTCTTTTTTCATTAATTGGGTAAATACGTTTTGACACCTAAAATGACAATCATTGTAATATAGCTTATTAATTTTTGATTTTCTTTTCATATTATGGATACCGTTTAGTGTGGACTGTTAACTGTTTTACATAAATAAGGCTGTTAGTTTTCTCGTTTGAATTGTTTTACATTGTCTTATCGGGGCTTTTTATAGCTGACTATGAGGTATGAGCTTTGTTCATTGTTGAAGGCCGTACGGTGACCTATAATTGTTAATGTTTGTGTCATTTTGGTCTTTTGTGGATAGTTGTCATATTGGCAATCATACCACATCTTCTTTTTTTATGTTAGTCGTCGATGTCATAATCAGCTAGGAAGTGCGTTGACATTGCCTATGTTATATACATTTGTTTTATCATTTTTTTTGCAGATTAAAAGCATACAATTAAATATCGGTTCAGACTCTTTGGCAATTGATTTTATTCTTGGCTATTCTAAGGATCAATTATGTTTTTGGGGATTTGTTTCTTTCTTTTCCTGGTGACCGGAAATCAGGAAAAGTGTTTCGAATGTATTATGCATCAAAAATGGGAAATGACTATGCTGATATCACCCAAGCATTGCAATAGAATATACAACCATGTTTCACAGTTATTTGAAAAATAAAGATGATTAAACAATTGTATTGAGTGTTCTGTCAAAATTTATGATAGACATGGAATCATCTGTAAAACATAAAATAACAGAAATATCGAACTCTAAAGAAAATTTAAAACGAAAGTCAACTGAATAATCACTAGAACCCTGTTAAGTCGACTTCCATAAAAAAAAATATGTATTATTCAAAGTGATGTGTTGTATCAGATTGTACTTCAACAAACATCTCGCTTGTTAAACATTTACCATATGCATCTATGGACAACCCAAGACATAAAAAACAAACTGTTTGCGTATGCCATTCAAACACAGAACTGGACACCCTTTCAACAACACTTGCATGCGTTTTTACGTGATAATTCCGATCTGACATTAACGTCCTAACAAAGGTATCTAATCAACATAGACATGAATTCGTTGTTTTAGATATTAGAAGCGAGACACAATAATAGTATTATGGTGTTAGGACAACTGTGCACATCAAAATTGATATTAACAGTGCCATTTTAACTTTTTAACTTAAAAGTGTGATAACTTACAAAAGAAAACCTCTTGCAAATACTACCCCAAAACATCTATTTGAAATCATAACAAAAATAAAAATCTCACCATGAAAACAAACAACATTATTTTAACTGCTCTAATGACGCTTATATTTTCATTTAAAACAAACTTCAAAAAAAACATATCATTAAAATTTGATTAATATCGATTAATAGAATCATGACATTAATTTTTCTATAGATACGTATATATATTTTTATGAGATTATAAATCGGTTTTTCGTTATACACACTCTATGCATGCTGTGTCACGCGAATGGCGTACGACTAACATCAAAGACATATCTTTGTCAATATATAAATGTATGTTATGTATATCTGAAACATGCTTGAAGGATTTTTAATTTATTTTGCCAAATGTCTGTTTAAATAGATTAAATTATTCTCCTTTTCTGTAAATGAGCATTTAAGAATGTTTTCGTAAATGGCGATACAAATAGTATTCGGTACAAACAAAAAAGGCAATCAAAAAGGCATACTATTACTTTCATCAATGCATCAATATTTTTGTTCAAAAGATGTCCATGTGATCAGAATTATGCTCTGTTATCTTTTAAGGAAGCTGGCTTGTCATGTTTTGGATTTTTTGTCAGATTTTCGGAATCCTCTGGTTTTATCCATTTGAATGCCTTGAAAAAATTTGTCCGGTGACCCCCTTTTTTCTTTTTGAAAATCTTTTACATGTATAAGGATAAGCCATCTGAAAAAGTCTTATTTTAATTATTTTTTAACAGTTTTTGAGAACTTCAAATTGTCAATGATAAAGCTATGACTAGTCACGAGAGAGTATTTTCCAGCCAAAATTTCAATGGCTAATATCTTGAAAACAAGCACGGTGACCTTTATATTTTTTTGACACTTTGGATTCCTTTATCAATTCCCTATCAATATAAACTAGTGTTTTGAAAAGTTAATTACTTTGCAACTGAGACGCGAACTCCCTTAACTGTAACAGGATTGATGCTCAAAGATTTTAAACAGGACATGTTTGTCTAGACGTTTTAATACATATTAAATATCTCAAAAAAGAAGTAAAAATTCAAAAAAAAAACGAACATTAAAAATTCAATTAGGAAAGTACCTAAAGAAAGATAAAAAAAAATCGCAATATCCTTTAACTGTACTTTCCGCTATATAGATGATGTTCTTTCACTAAAAGATTCAAAATTTGGTGACTATGTTGAACGCTTCTATCCCAGCGAACTAGAAATAAAGAATACTACAGATACAATTAAGTCTACCTCATATTTTGACTAACATCTACAAATTGACAATGAAGGTCGGTTGAAACCAAAACTTTACGACAAAAGAGATGATTTCAGCTTAACAATTTTGAACTTTCCGTTTTTAAGTAGCAACATTCCAGCAGCACCTGCATACGGAGTATTTATCTCCAATTTATACGATATTCCCGTGCTTTCATTTCCTATCATGATTTCTTGATAGAGGGATGCTGCTCACAAGGAAGCTATTAAACAAAGAGTTCCAAATGGTGAAGTTGAAATCATTCCTTCGTAAACTTTACGGACGCCATCATGAGTTGGTTGACCGTTATGATATCGGATATGTTCCGTACGTCGTAACTACAATCCCTTCCCTTTCATTAATGTGACCTACCGATTAAGACTATATACCAGATTTGTTATCACTTAAGTAACATGACGGGTGCCACATGTGAAGCAGGATCTGTTTACCTTAGATCGCCCCTAGTTTTTGGTGGAGTTCATGTTGATTATTCTTTAGTTTTCTATGTTGTGTCATGTTAACTATTGTTTGTCTGTTTGTCTTTTTCATTTTTAGACATGGCGTTGTTAGTTTATTTTGGATTTATGAGTTTGACTGTCCCTCTGGTATCTTTCATCCCTCTTTTATGAAATGGAAAAATCAAAGCTCTTACACATCACACGAATGAAACACAATTGTCATTTTCCTAACTTGTTACAGACATTTTCCAAGACATTTTGGTATATTTTGCCCTTTTTTCAGATTGTTTACACTCCAACAGCACATTTCAAAACGTTTCTGTATATTGTAAGTGTCCATGTTCTTTTATCTCTTAGCTTTAAACAAGGTTTATCCCATCTTTTTAAGAATGAAAAATGGTTGCTGTTTTGCTCGAAGTTAAATAATGCTTAATTTCAACAGTTTTTATGACCTTTCTCTATTTGAATTTTCTTTGGAGCTCGATATTTTTGTTACACCTTGTTATACTTTTTTATATATTCAACTGGGTTAACGATTTTAGATTTACTTCAGTTGTCTCTTATTGTGTTATTATGTCTCATTAGATTCTTTATCTAAATAAAATAATAATTGTTGACATCCGTCTGTTCCCAGTCTCTACTCATTAGAGAACGTTCACGAACACTTAGGTATTGAAATAAGCAATACTGTTGTTAAGCAATTACGCCTATTAGTAAAAAAATACATTTCGTGTTCTTTTCTAATAAATTACAAACAGGAGTTAACGAAGTCCTAAAATATGTCATTAAATGCAATGTTTGACTCTATAATTGTCATTGACTGTCAAATACAGTTCAGCAGTAAATTTAACGGAAATTTTTTACTGAAGATCTAATACTAAGGACAATTTTTAGAGAATAAAAGGAGGCGATAAATTCATAGGGATATTCAAAATTCACAGGACGTAGAGAAATGTGGAATGCACAAAAAAAAAAAGAAATATGACGAAAAGACAATCAAGTCCATATATAGTTCTCAAAGGTACCAGAATTATAATTTAATACGCTAGACGAGCGTTTCGTCTACATAAGACTCATTAGTGACGCTCAGATCAAAATAGTCAAACAAGTACATAGTTGAAGAGCATTGTGGATCCAAATTCCGAAAGGTTGTGCCAAATACGTCTAAGGTAATCTATTCCTAGGTTAAGAAAATCCTTAGTTTTTCGAATAATTCAAAGTAGTGTTTCAGCGCTTCATACAAAATGTACTTATGTCATCCATTTTCATCCAAATAAAATTACAAACAAAAGCATTCAATTCTTAAGTTTTATTGTTTCGAAATTAATTTGTCAACAAAGTCTAAATAAAGTTCGACTTGTTTTTTTATCATCTTTGAGGCGAGTTACTTTAATTATTCCTTGTACTTTAGACGACGACATTTTATTTGTGTGGTGTCTAGTAGATTAACGATGAATGAAAGAATGCGCTAATGCAATGTATTGAGCTATTGAAAGTGATAAAGAATATTTTCATCCGAAATATTGACTGAAAAACATGTCAATAAAAATCAAGACACGATAATAGCAATCACATCATGACCTTGGTTTTGATATTTATCCGTTGATTGATGTTGATATCTGTGCAGTCCCGGATTTAATTTTGCTATGGTTAAATTTTTACCAGCACTGGTTTTTTGGGGGGTTATCATTCGCATGAAAACGGAACGTTTATTGTACACATTGGTCTTTTGACTCTTATGAATTTTGTATTGTGCAATGCTTTATAGTTTATTGCTATTCAAACACCTCTCCGGTTGTTTGAATAGCAATAAACCATTGAACATTGCACAATACCGAACATTTATAAGTCTAGGCGTAGGGTGGTTCACTACCCCTAAGTAAAAGAGGGGAAACACGAACCCCACCAAACACTAGAGGCGATCGCAGGTGCTCCTGAATGGTAAGCAGATCCTGTTGCAATTGCAACATATGGTTATCTAGAACCAAGCAAATAAAAGTGCAAGAAATGAACACCAGGAACAATGTGTCTCAAATATCTTGAGGATTTCGACTGCTGCTATTAAAAAAATCTATCATCAGTGGCGTATGAATATGTTTAAAGTTACAAGCTTATGTCAATGTCAACAGAAATCCTATTTTTGCTTGTAAACATTATTTGGCTGAAATGATTCTATGAAATGGTGTAGATGAAATTAATGTTGCATTTTTACGAAAACTATATAATAGACAGACAAGAACTATATAATATTTCATTAGAAGTACCTTGGTTTTTTTTTAATTTCGATGATAAAAGATCTTTTTTCATCAAAAGGTGTAGGAGGTACAAAAAAAGGTGAGACGCGGAAACATTTAAAAGTATCGAAGCGTGTAAACTATGTCTACAGGTACAAAATGTATTAGTGTTGAAACATAGTACTGTTTTACCTTTAAAATATGTGTGAAATGTTTCAATTTGTAACAAACATTATAATTAACCTTATCTGTATCTTTCTGCTTACTGGTCAAACTATAAATCTTACAAGGTCCAATAAAGCAAATCAGATAAGATACAAAACCGGTTAAAGAAGACAAAAAGGTTTGACTATCATAAATGGTTTCTTTGAAGTGAACTGATACAAAATATTTCGATTACTTGTTGGGATATTCAAACTAAAGTATTTACTTTCTTATGTTCTGTCGATTTTTTTAAGTATACATTACGTTTATCAGTTGTATCTCTATATCGTTATCATTATATAAAATCCTTTAAAAAACAACAATTTTTTCTTCACAAGTTAGATATCAAACGGTATGCACAATAAAGAAAAACAGTGAGAAAATTCTTTAGAATACAGTAAACAGATGTTGAACAATGTTAAGAATTGATCTGAACAGATATGTAGAAAATAAGTCGCGATGTTTTACTAAAGTTGACTACTACATGCGTTTATCATTCTTACTGATATATAAATTGAATAACTTCCAAGACAATGTAGAGATATATAGTGTGTATTGTGAAATTGAAAATATTGAGAATTTATCTGAATAGATATGTAGAAAGGGTCATTTAACTGTTTAACTGAAGTTGGCTGCAACATGTTTTTATCTTCATACATAAAACATGCTTACTGATAGAAAAATCAAATTTATTCAAGACAATGTTGAGATATATTGAGTTCAACATTAGCTTAGAACAATTATCATTTTACTATTTATATGTCGAATGGGATATCAAAATGATAACATACCGGTCGAGGAAATTATAATTCGAATATCATACTGGTGTTATAGAGTTTAGTGTTTTTATACTGATTTTACTGTACGTCGTTTTATGTTGAGTCCGTTATTTACCGTTAAAAGTACCAACCTTTAATAACCTAGATTCATCCAACATTCTTGTTCCTGTCCTTAAATTTGTAATTAAGGAATATGTTGTTTACGCTAAATCACTGATATGTTATGTTATTCAAATTGTTAAAGTCTTTGGGTAATTTTAGTGTTCTTGTTTTTATTTGTACTTAATTCCTATCACATAATACTGTCATTTTAACGATATTGTTAACAATGTCATATCAACGGGAGGTTTGGCTAGCCATAAAACCAGGTTCAACCCACTATATTTGTTTTACAATGCCCTGTACCAAGTTAGGAATATAGCAGTTGTTATCAAATTGTTTGTTTCTACGTATGTTGCATAGGCGTTTGGTTTTGTTACACTTCGTTGTTTCTGTCCTTCTGTGATTTTTCTTTAATAATTGGTTTGTAACCCGGATTTGTTTACTCTCAATCGATTTCTTACTTTTGAACAGCGATATACTACTGTTGCCTTTATTGAATCTTGATAGTTTGTTAATATTTCTGTTTTGACCCTATGTTGACCTCTTGATGTATTTTACTATGTGTTGTTGAATTGCTGTAAAATGGCTATATAACCCTCACATGTTATTAATATAAATAGTACGCTAAACACCACAAGTATTAATAACATAATAAGTTCAAGAGATATCGTAATCACGAATAGACAAATCAAAAATTTGTCAATCATCTTTTTTAATGATGTTTTGAAAGTATCAATGGATATAAGTTAATACAAAATAAATACAGAACAAAAACAAAAACAAGTCTTGCTAGGAGGATGAAAACCGCATGAGAAACTTATTTCTCTATCATACTTCAACAGTTTACATAATATTGCGAGTCAATGTTCTCTCTTAAATTATAAAGTATGTACATTTGTATTTTACCTTCTGTAATAGCGTTTAGAGTCTGTATATTTATCAAGTATGTAACATTGAAAACATGCACATGATGCATACAGAGTCGAAGCGTGAGTTAATTAGGGTTGATAAGTTAGTATGTTGCGTGAAATTGTGTGATGTATTTTTTGCTATATAATTACTTATCTATCAGTCATCTGCGATTGCATGGCAATCTTCTTGTAATTTTTTATGGCGTCTTCTTTTGTTTTTGTTTGATTTACATTTATTTACTACAATTTTTTAGATAGCATTGTTGGAAGACAAACCCGCCTGTTTGTCAATATTTTGGCATTGATTAATATGAATGACGTCCAAAAATATAATTTTTCGTGATTATTTTTTCATAATGAGGTTGCAATTCTGTGAGTCAGATTTCGACGTTTCATGATTAGTGATTCTCTCAACCAAACTTGTTAATCGATTCGAATCGTTCGTCTTCCTTTCACCAACGCTACGTTTGTTAACTTGGGATCTGGTAATGAAAAGAAGAGGATATCATTCAGCAGTTTTCCCCAAAGGAATTCATTAAATTCAAACAGTTCACACCTGATTTTTGGTGGTGTTCCTACTGCTCGATTGTTAGTTTTTCTTTGTTTGTGTTTTGTGAAATGTTGTTGAATGTCCCTTTGGTATATTTTTCCTTTTTAAATTCTAAATGTGAACTTATCAATTCTCTGCGCCATCATTCCATCAGCACTTACATACAGAGCAGGGTTTCCGCTGGCGGTCGCCATTTTTGCAATTTGCGAAAAAATAATAATTGTGGCGATTAAAATTCGTCATTGGCGAAAGAATTTGGCGAAAGAAATATATATAACGATTTATTTTCAGCCATCTTGTTTGTTTACTTTTTTCCAGTTTCTCTGACTTTACCGATCAGACAATACTCGGAATTCACCTTGAACTTGTTAAGATTTCGACAGAAAATCAATAATCAGCTGATTGCATTTATAGCTATCGACATCAAAGGACTAATTAATAAAGGTGTTGATTGTATGATATGACAAAATGATATGGTTAAATGGCTTTTGTCACATGTCTTAAAAGGGATTTATTTACCGCTTTGCGACGCACGTGTTTGAAGCAAAATTTAGGCTTCCTCTCCTTCTTTTGAAAAGAAAATTATTGTTATGACGAAAAAATGTTCAAAAGCTAGAAAGGTCTCTGATTTTAAACTTTATCATTTAACTTGCATATATATCATTGATTTGAGTGGGTACTTCAAAGTCGTTTCAGTAACACAGGTGTTTCAAGCATATTACTTATTAACGATGGTCTAGAAAAGAAAACTGTCGTTATGAAGAAATCTATTTAAAAGGTTGGCATGAGAGTAACCCTTCAATTTAATGACTACACCTTACACGAGGGATCAATTCCAAGTAATAAGATTCTTCGTTTTGTTGTAAAAAAACACTTCTTATTTTTATTTTATTGTTGGTTTTTTTTTTGGGGGGGGGGGGTGCTAGAAAAAAAGAAAATTTTAAAGGAAAATATATTTGGCGAAAAATAATAAAGTGGCGAAAAATATATTGTTTTGGCGAAAGAGGTGGCGAAAAAAATAATTGACCCAGGGGAAACCCTGCAGAGTATATATCTTCATGTTGATACGATATCCTAGAGCTAGTGTTTCCTATCATGAGTTCTTGCATAGAAGGTTGGTGATTACATGGCAGCTATTGGAAGCGGTTGTATCGTATCAACGGTTACAAATGGTTTAGTTGAATATAGTTATCAAAGGTACCAGGATAATGATTTAGTACGCCAGACGCGCGTTTCGTCTACATAAGACTCATCAGTGACGCTTTGTATTTTTAAAGCCAAACACGTAAAAAGTTGAAGAGCATTAATATCCAAAATTCCAAAAAGAATTGTGCCAAAAACGGCGAAAGTAATCAATGCCTGGGATAAGAAAATCCTCAGTTTTTCGAAAAATTCAAAGTTTTGTTATCAGGAAGTCATCCCTTTGGTCGATTTACGGACGCCTTCATGGTTTGGTTGACCTTAATAATATAGCTGGGGCAAATGTTATACGGATATGTGCTACTTGTGATAACCTCAATCATGTCCACTTTTAATATCGATAGTGAAATTGCCAAAAGCGACTATTTTCTTGAAATTTTCTTACTTTAATAATTAGAGAAGTGTGCCACATATGCGGTGTTAAAACCAAAACAATAAATTCCAAAAGGAACACGTTTATATCGTTGAAAAACAAAACATCATTAAGCTTTAAGAAGTTTACCTCATTATGACATTTTCTGTACGATATAAAGCAAATTCATTGTGTAAGGGACGAAATCATAAGTTCAAAGTAGGATAAAAAAAAAACACTTTCATTCATATAGTTTTTTCACTGACCCCCTACCCCTTTCTGAACTTAATTTGAGGAAAATTGATTACCAATAAGGATATATATAAAATCGATGGCAATTAAACAAAACTTGTGGCAATTTTGAAAATTATTATTAAAATAATTTCGTCAAATTGGAAAAGAATGTTTAATAAAAGTCTCTTTTTTTTTTTACATTTCCCTTCAAAGACATTATTAATAATGAATGATATATATCTTTATAGATTATTTCCCAATATCAAATGATGCAAATGACTTATTCAAAAATAAATGTCAACTTACAAAAGAATGCTTCTTCATATCGTTTTTTGTTTTATTTTTCTTCAAAGTCAATATTCGTAATGAAAATTGTATATTTCTACGGATTATTTCAAAATATTATAAAAAAAACTTCTTAATTAAACTTATGAAAGTAACCGACTTATTCAAAAAGTAAATATCTTACATTTTTTCAATTGAAATTGACAGAAACAGCTGTTTTATTAGAAGCCATTTAAAAACTAATTTCATGACTTAGTTTTTTTTAATACTTAACACACGCCGCGAGTAGTAAACAATTTATGCTACACGTGGCGAGGTTATGCATTTTACAAAAGTATTTGGTGATTTGATACGGAGATAAAGATACGGAAGCTGACATCGGCTTGTCTAACTCGTTGTTTACATGCAGGTATGAACCTGTCGAATGGTTTGAAAGATAAAATAAACAGATAGGGAACTTGTTAAATATATTTTTTTCACATCATCAATTTTATAAAGGTTTCATGTCGTGTAATATGAGTAAAATTTAATATATTCTGACATAGTTAAATATCTAAAATATTTACAATAAATCATAAGATAAATGGTTAAGGTTGATGAATAATGACAATATTTAAGTTTTGTATAATAACATCGCTGATGTATGGAAAGATATAAGTCTATTGACTGCGTGAATACCCTTTAGTATATCAGTAATTACACTTAACCATTCAAATATGTCTGAATACGGTTTTCTTAGGGTTGTTGCCGATTATCTTTTTTGCGCTTGAAGTGGCATTTCTTGTATCACACAAACTCCCTTTTTTAATACTAAATGGAATGTGATATGAATAAGTCATGTGATTTTTTTTTAATTTGACTGGTTTATCCTGCATTGTGTTACGAAGTTACGACATTTCCATCAGCTACGTGTAAGGTTTATGCTGACTTTCAAATGTCACATTTCTTCCTTGGCAAAGTGATTTGTCTTCATTTTTTCAAAAATACAGACACTGATATGTTCCACCTTAGAATATTATTTTTATTTTGGTCAAATTTGATTCCATTCTGAAGCTATAAAAAACTTTAAAACGTCTGATATTAAAAATAATCAGGGTTTACTTACATACTATGTCCACTACCGCAATGCTTTAAAAGTGAGATTGCGAATAATAAATTATTTTACGAAGTTACAAGTCTTTTTGAATTTAAGCAAAAAAAAATAATAACTCGTAATACATTAATATTGGTCGGCTATTCCTCGAACGTAGTGAAACCTACAATTCAGTATCTGCATAACTGCTGTTAGACCAATAATGGTTCGGAGGTTTCTGTTTGGTTGCTACAGCACAGGCTCGGCAAATCGTATGTTCATACTCAGATAACATATAAGATTGTACATGCAATATAATTCTCAAACGTGAGCAGCTTCCCTGTAGTACTGTTCGTTGTAAACAAGTTTAAAAACAAATTCAAAGGGGATTTCAAATGCTCGCATAACCATACATCTTGTTGTTCTTTTGATGTAGTGTCTAACATATTTGCTAGCGGATATTGAACAATTACCCATTACTCAATCAACCAGCCAATAAGTCAAGTTTTTGGTTTTATCTGTCGATTCTACTTTCTTATTGTTCGAATATCAATAATTATATTATAAGAAACTGGTATTAACATTGTCTAAATTTCAAAAATATTTGCTCTTTACAAAATGACAGTTGTATGTTATATGTATAAAATACAGCATACATGTGTAGGTTATTGAGCCACTTAGTTCAAAAGCAGCAAGAAGATTTGAACTTTTGGGGGCAAACATATATATCAAAACAATATATAATATTACCCACGTATAACACAATATAATATTTTGTTCTCCTCTTATATTTAATGCGTTTCCCTCAGTTTTAGTTTGTTACCCCGATTTTTTTTAATGTTTTTATTTGTCCATGGATTTATGAGTTTTGAACAGCGGTATACTACTGTTGCCTTTATTTAGGGACACAAGTCACATGCTGAATACAAATGTAATAGAAGAGTAAGATACTTGTTTGCCCCCCACACGTCGTGCAAAGAGAAGACATGTTACAAAAAACTTAGAAAGCACGCGAATCTTTCATAACATGTTTTGTTTAGACATTGTACTAGTATATATTTTTAGCGAATTTCTTAGATTAAAAATAGACTGATTACTATTATTACAATCTGTAATTAGAATTTCATTTTCGGTTAAAAATTCTGTAGGCAACAAATTTGTTTCTGTGCAATGACAATATAAAGCTTTCCAAAGAAGACATGGAGATGTTTTACTCTGTCTGAGAATATGTTTAACAAACGTCTTACGGCATCATCAGATAATGATGATTTCTACATGGTTGAGCATACATGTACCTTGAGATATCATTGATAAAATACATTCTTAATTGGTACGGGAAAGATTGTACGCTAGGTTGTAGACGTCAAATAATTGCTTTCAAAAGAGGGACGAAAGATACCAGAGGAACAGTTAAACTTGTAAATCGAAAATAAACTGACAACGCCATGGCTAACTGTGAAAATGGAAAAAGACAAACAGACAAACAATAGTTAACATGACACAACATAGAAAACTAAAGAATAAGCAACATTACCCCACCAAGTTTTAATTGTTTAATTATTTAAGAGGCATATTATTACATTAGTTATAATGAAAACTGATGTTAATGTATATACTAATTATATACTAATATTGATCTTATTATTTAAACAAAGTAATATACACCAAGCAAGACGTTAAAATAATTTGTTTTAAATTATCTTCATGCGAAATTAAGTTGGTCATTAAAATGCAACTTTATTCATAAAATATAATTTAAGTAATGCTATCCTGCTTGTTTTCGCATATATATCGCTAGTTGATTAAAGTTTGAAATATATACGGATTATATTCTGTCATAAAACCACAGCATCATACCAACATTTTAAATTAATATTCCTTCAAAATGCTAGGTTTTAAATAAACTCGATCAACGGGAGTGGATATATTATTCTTACATACAATTACTGAAAAATGAAAATATATTGTAATCACCAGCGGAATGCAAAAGAACGCGTAACACAACAAGCTGGTAAGAGTAAGAAATGCTATAGCACTTTCAATTCAAAGCGTTGAATCTCTTTTCTCACTTCGTCGTTCTATTATCTTTTTAAAAAAATACTTTTTTGTCAAAACCATTTCTTTGTGTCGTTGTCCATTCTTTGCAGTCGTCCGTAGCATTAGCAGACGTAGATTGTAGTCCACGTGCAATAGATGATTAAATTATGGAAAGGATTTAACACTATGTGAATATCTTCTATACGTTTAGTATTATAATGATATATAACCTCTTAATCAAGCGTAAAGATGATCATAGACCCATTACAATGAATGTATTACTTGTAAGGATTTAATCCATACTACTATATGGGATGTTTCACCAATCACAGTACAGGGAAGAATTAAATCCTCCTCTTTCCATTCATAGAAGTAACTCGAGCTTTTTGCCCACTTGTGGCTGTTTTAAAACTTTTTAAAAATAGAATACTGTTGATGCGATAGTCACTTGTAGGCTGGGGATTTTAGCTCATGTAAACATTTATCATAGTTTGTATAACGTGCATTTTTTGTCAATATTGATATTGTCAGAGATAGAAGGAAGTTAAAGAAGTGAAGTTGACATTTTTTCAATACATTGTTTTCATACCTACCTCGGATAACTTGGTTAACGGTAAGTGTTTTATTTTATAGAAATCATGCTTCATATCCTATTACTCCAGTAAATACCATGAATATTTTGCCTACTTATTAACTCTAAATATAATGGCAAAACATGTGTACGTACGTCTATTTATAAACAAGCCCTTCATTACTATGTATTTTTACTTCTTTTACCTCTAACACAGAATGATTCTTTGCAGTTGCGAGATGAAAACGCTTGGTGATATCTAGTATATGAATTCGTATTTCATTATTTAATATAACTGTTTTTCAGATAGAATGTTAAGGGTTAAATCAGTTTATTTTGCAATAACACTGGTCTGGTAAAGCGAATAGTAAATTTTTTTTTTTGCATGGTATCAAGTGATGAAATGCTACCACAAAACATCTTCTTGCTATCCAAATGTTTGCCACTTCAATCACTTACTTAAATATATGTCTATACGCAGTGAATTTTAATTGCGTACGCAGTACTGATTGAGTGTGTGTATGTTTGTGAAGCAAATAATTTTTTTTCTTCAAATTTCTGTTGAAGCAATATCAAACAATTAATGAATAGATAATTGTGTTCGTTGAATGATTGATTGCATAATGTCTGATAAGAAGTTATTTCTGAATAGGATTAAATGAGAGAACCTTACTAGAAAAAAATCAAATAACTAAAGACACAACTTCTAAACATAAATTACACCTATGTGCTCCCAGGACGTCTTTTCAAAATTGAAATCATTTATAAACGATATTGATGCATATTGAAATAAATCAGCATGTATTTAAAGGATTAAGAAGGCTTATTATTTCCATGTATCAACGTAAATCACTTTTAATATTTAGTTGGTAAAGTCTGGCATCTTATCAACTAGAAAGTCCTTAATGTATTATGACATAATTGTAAATTCATGCATTTCAGTGCATTTCAATGCATTTTTTTAAATTAGAACCAACTCACTGCAGCTGAATGCAGTTTTTAAACTCTATCAAACTAACGCTTAAACGAAGAATGCAAAAGCTGCATAATCTGTTTCAGTATAAATTTAGTGACAAAGGGTATACCGTGCAGTTATGTCTAGTGAAAATTGGAATCTGTTTTTATAGCAATGCAAATTTCATATTGAAAAGTATAATATTTTGCATATTACTGCTGGTGTTGAATATACGTATTTCCACATGATCAATAAAAGAGCTTTGGTTTTGTTCGTACCTGAATGTTGGTATACGAGGTCTGAATTTATATACAATTTCAAAAGTAAGAAACCTTGACAAATGGTTTTTACTTTATTGCAATGCATATTTCATATTGAAAATTAAACATATTAGATATAACCATTGATGTCGTTTTAAAGTGTTTTCACATGAATTAAAGAATTCTGCTTTTTATAGTTATTAAAGAGTGTTATGAGTATGATATTGCAAAAGTTAGTGACATTGACAAATTCTTCTTCGTTTATTGAATTCCGATGCTCTTCATATTTAATTTACATGGGCTCCTTATCAGGATTTGACAGTTTCTTAATTATTCCGACTTTCTGTCCCGTTACCTATCAATCATTTGAAGAAAGTTTACCAATAACATTTATAGAACATGTACGGGTTAATGGTAGATTATCGTTTCGTTAACATTTATGTGGAATCAACCGCAAAATTGTCAACTCAAAGAATAGTAAATATCCGAATGGAAAAGATTATTCATATCAGCGTTCGATAATATGTTGTCAACTAACAATGAGAACTACAGTTTTAGTCAAAGTGTATTTCAGTGGCTTGATTGCTGAGATTTCAGAGGTTTAGTCCAACTTTTAGTCAGAGGCAGACAAGGTACATCATATATACATATCTATTAATTTTCATTTTGTTACTTCTACTTACATTTGCACCTTCTTTATGTAAACTTATTAGGTCATTTTTATGAGAAAACACCTTTTCTGCTTTGAAAGAACATTTTACCTTAAGAGGGTACGATCAATCTTACCATTAATGTGAATTGCAATACATTTGATCATTATTGTAGAAACTCATTGAATGAATATGTGAATTTAAAATGGTCATTGATATAACCCCAGTTAATGCGTCTGATAAGGTCTTATTGTGCTGTTATTTAAAGAAGTACATACAAAAAAACAACACACAAAGACATTTAGAGGTCAACATAAGTACTAAGGTCATCAAAAGTGTGACTACATGTTTGTATTGAATATTTACTTTTATATAAAACTTATAACAAGTCAGCAGTGAAAATTGCTTGAGAAACTGTAATAAGTTAATGAAAAGGTAAACAGGCAAATTAAAAATATGATGTCTTTATTCATGTTTGATACCCTGTGAAACTGCAATTTTAAATACATTGTTAGTTCCCTATATACCAAAATAATCATAGTCGTGTAAAAAAAAATTCAATTTATGTTTTGATAGGTTTGATTATAACTATGTTCATATTCGAATCCCAAGTTTCAATAACAGTTGTACCGTTATTTTGCACCTGATTGGCTGTTATATTTACGAATATAAATGTTTATCACCATCACATTGATTTGTTAAAATTGGTATACTTTGTGTCGAAGCAAGTGTTTTATGCGTCGTGGGTAAACAGTCATCATTGTTTCTTTATTTGGAACTTTAGTAATTCACACGTTAGTCTCGTCTCCACGAGACATGTCAGTGGCAACTCCAAACTGCTAGATTTGTTGTCCATTGTTTATTGTATGTATTTATTTGAATAAAACTTAATTTTTAAGCGGATAGCTAACAGTATCGGGTATTTCTCTCTGTCATCATCATCTTTAAGCACGGATCGCAGCTCTGTAGTACGTAATTTGTTTAGGTCCTATTTCTCAATTTGATATAAAAATAGTGGATAGTATTAATGCCAATGAGACAACGCATAGCCAGAGATATAACGACGTAAAAGTTAGCTTCTATATAGGTCATAATCATAAAATTATTCCTCACATAGTTTTACTGTCAGCAAACACTCTTAAAACAGTAAGGTCCATCAACTATTGTATTAAATCAATTTTCTATATAAGATCAGGTTTAATCTATCATTTTCTACATAAGAAAATGCCTGTACCATGTCAGAAATATGACAGTTGTTATCCGTTCGTTTGATGTGTTCAGGCTTTGGATTTAGCCATTTGTTTAGGGACATTCCGTTTTGATGTTGTCTCAGAGTCTGTTATTTTTGTGATTCAACTTTTCTCAAATCATTTGCAATTATATTGTTGGTTTAATCCTATGAGATGAAATGTTCATTTTTATTTATTTCGTCGCTATCTTTATTCTTTGGTGTATTTTAAAATCAAATTAACTATGGATCGGTTTATCAGGATCACATAAAACCTAGTGGAGAGTAGAAAAATATAGCACATCTTTCCTTTATTATATATTAATATTCTGTGTGAGCCAAGGCTGCATTTTAAAGGCCGTACCTGGACCTATAATGGTTTACTTTTCTAAATTGTTACTTGGATGGAGAGTTGTGTCATTGGCACTCATACCACATCTTCCTATATCTATATATTACAAATTTAACAAAACGTCAAAGTGTACATTTTTTTGGATTTTATGTCAGGAAAAGAGATTATTTTTATGACTGTACATATTAAATTCTTCCTGTATAACCTTTGTATAAAATTTGCCGATCATTGATCTTCATGAGATCTATTGGTATCAATTATGTCATCGGGAACATTTTATAGTGTAATACCAACAGTAACGTCGATACTTATCACAAGACTATCGGTGTATTGCAACAATGTAAAAACATACATTATCACGGAGATCAATCGTCTGGAATGTGACCTCTAGATGTGACCTTATGATTCCAGGGTGGTAAAACATCATCTTTTACAGGTAGATCTACCTACATTGAGAGAGGTTCTTTAAAGGATTGTTCACGATCTTCGTTGTTTTTTATTAATCTAAGTACATATTCTTTGATCGGATATTTGTATCGATATCTAGGAGGATCTTCAAAAAGTGAAATGCACTAGCAATATTGATAACATTACCGATTTCTAAAAAAGGTCTATCAACATAAAAAAAAAAAGAGTTTGACAAAGGGATAAACCAACACCTAACACATTCAAAGGGTCGAATCAAGAAACACTGAAAAGGCGCTATTCGAATGGTTTGACTATATAGCTTGTTTATTCTTTAGTTTTCTATGTTGTGTCATGTTTACTATTGTTTTTCTGTTTGTCTTTTTTCATTCTTAGCCATGGCGTTGTCAGTTTGTTTTAGATTTATGAGTTTGACTGTCCCTTTGGTATCTTTCGTCCCTCTTTTCTTGATTAATATAGGCACCTGTTATTTAGTAGTTGTCGTTTATTGATGTTGTTCATAGGTGATTCTTTTTCTCTTTTTATATATAGATTAGTACGTTGGTTGAGGGCCGAACCAAGGCCTATAATGGTTTCCTTTTGTGTCTCATATAGAGAATTGTCTCATACCTCATTTTCTGATATCTATCGTCAAAGATTTTTCAAAACATTATTTAAGTAGTTCCGTACTATAGGATAACTGCAGTAAGGGAGATACCATTTTATTTTTATGGGGGGGGGGGGGGTCTAGGATGATCCTAGTTTATCCTGACTTTTTATACCTAAATTGTCGTCCTGACTTTTTTTTTTTTGCAAGTGTCTTATCCTGCCTTTTTTTTTTACTCAAAACTCATGTCCTGCCTATTTTTTCAAATTTCATCCTACCCCCCCCCCCCCCCATAAAAATCAAATGATAGCTCCCTAATATTTATAAACAGAGGAATATTGTTCCGAGCATTATCCCATACTGACCGAGCCTGCGAGTGCATTTTCATATAATGTAAGGGCAAATGTTCCTCCATATAAGTACAGTCACGTTTTTTTTGCTTGCATGCAACTATTATTATATCAGTAATCTCTCTAGAGCGTTTCATACTTTAAGGCAAAAGTCTAGAATCAACTATCAGTAAAAATAATATGTTTAACTCATTGAAAATGATTTGTAGTAAAGCTATCAGTAATATTGCGTTTTGTACAAAGATATTTGCTTGAAAGATTTCATAATATATTGCATATTAACAGATAAAAATACTGCATGCTGGCAGAAATGGTTAAACATCATGTATTTCTGAAATTGTACATTTTGTAATTTCAGTGAAAGGTTAAATGAATATATCCGTTTTAAAGTTGGTCTCCGTAGTTAACCAATACAATTCCTCAAATAGCTAACTTTTATAAAATGTTGTACACATTACAGTTAAAATTTAATAATTTTTTTTAACAAAATACACTTATTCAAATATAATATAAATCCATTTCCGACATTTCTTTGGACAAAATTAATATTTTCGTTTCTTCTCAAATACATACGCAAACATTTAACGAAAAGATGATAATATTTTACAGCCCTTTCATTTATAAGTACCCTATTCAAATGGGTACATCAGTCTGATTGTTCTTGATTTTCACTTATCATTAAGAATCTCATCTTTTAAAGGGACCACCGAAACCGATTATCACTAATACTTTGCGTGCACTGTGCAATAAAAAGATTCATCACTAAGATAATTTTATTTAAATACAGAAAATAGATTATGAATAGTTAATTTGAAAGCAATAAGTACCAAAAAGAATACACCAAAAGCATATTTTATTTAACAATGAACAAATTCCTGACCCTTGAAACACCCATGAACATTCGTCATTTACTAATGAAATCTTAGACACTATAACAAGGTGGCCATTTTGTAAAGCACGAAAGATCTGTTTCTTCTTCCTCCATATTGTAAATACCCATGATGCAATAAACACTCACCTTTTGACCTTCTGGGCGATCTGAAAAGCAATCACCGATGGTCTATTGTCAAATATTGTCGAGTGGAGATAATAAATTGTAAAATACAAAAGATCCAAACCTGTTGGTGTTCAAAAATGTATGCATACCTTCGGAGGGTGGTCATTCAATGCACACTATTAGAGTAATCCCATTAAATCAACACTTGAAAGCAGATTCTCTGTTACTATCATTATACAGTCCGTCCATGTAATCTGTCTATTGTTACGTTTGCATATTTGAATCTCCACTTTATCATTATAATTTATTCACTGTTGATACAATGTACCCTTCTGACCATCTGTTCAGACCACAATTTAATTGTAATTTAAAATGAAGCTTGTTAGGAAGAAATATGACATTTGATTATTTTGTTTCTTAATTAGGACACACTATCATTTGATACTTGTATTTAAGTAAGGAAAAGTCAAGATTAAAGTATTCTATAGGAGAAGAAAGGAATTATTTGACCCTGGTGTTTTTCTTTTTATTCAAAGAATCATTAAATAGAAATAGTCGTACCAACTATGTTATCGCGGATCCAATTTTTACACCTGTGCATTCCCAGGGTACTATCAATTGTTCATCCATACAATTCTTGTCCTCACTGTCAGTGATACTTGAATTGGCTACAGTTGACCAAACGTCAACTTATCTATTTGATTTACGATGATAAACGTACAAAAATGACGAAACGTTTTGACACCTAATTTTCAACAGTCTAAGTTGAACTTTATTTTAGTTTAGTTTATAATTTGATAGAAGTAACATTTGATCAATTTATAAAGAAACTAAAGCTTCGACTCCCTTAGGCACCGTTGACGTTAGATGCATTTGGCTGTTGGTTGTATGTCCTTTTATTGTCAGATGGCTCTTTTATACATACTTAGCTTTAAAATATTGGACTTTGAGCGCTCCTGGCGAAAGTTAATCAAGAAATGCATTTGAACATGAAATCTATAAAATGCTCAGAATGTGCCGCTCTGTTCATAAATTTCAGACTTTTATAACCTTTATTAACTTATATATTACAACCATTTAACAAGATAAAACGGCAAGACCAATACAAATTTATTTTAAGAAATTATACATTATTTTTTGTGAGTCCTTTTACATTTCCTTATAACGTAATGATCATTGTAACGCATCTACACATCAGCTACTAACCCTACTTTCATTAAGATTGTACCTTTCTCGCTCATTGATTTTATTTGAATTATTTAAGTCTATCGCCGTGCCCTGTATAAAAATATCTTTCTCAAGTTTGTCACTCGAAATATTCTAATATGGGAATCACGATGTCTCCTTCTTGTTTTTCGTTAATCAAAACGCATTTCCATCATTTGTTTGAGGCAACAAACATTTGTTAGTCAAACGTGTTTTGTCTCCGTCAATAAATATTGTAACAATCCACCACAGATTTCCATAACCTTACAATTATTTTCCATTCACAATAATGTCCTTTCCCTATAATCACTAATAAACAATCAGGAAAAGCATTAGATAAAAGTGTTTTATTGATGAATTCCTTCATCAAAATTCATAATAAATGAACACTCATGACTTTGCTTTAAATATCCAATACTTTTTTATTCCCTTCAATTGGAACAAATAATGATCTCATGTCTGGGACGATTTTTAATGGCGAATCAACTATGCACTTACGAGTTTGTTAAGCGGTATGAAATATCGTTTTCACGAGTTTCGACAGACATGTTCAAATTCTAGAAACCACATTCTTGTCCTCTACTTCAAATGTAAACTGCTGTGTAAGATCACAGTGGTTGTACTTACATGAGCATTACGTTCCTTACCAGTCATTAAAATAAAACATCTAGATGACAGAGATACTTCCAACCGGAACTACACATACATGCTTTACTCTACCTGTACCCCAGTTTTGTTTTTTCTGTTTTTTCAGTAACCTTATTACTACTATAGAAATTACGTGGGGAGGTTGGGTGGGTAATTATCAGGTGGTAAGTAGAAAACTTCATTCATAAAATCTGAATTTGAAAACAAATTTAGAATTTCATTTCATTCATTTTCTACTTACCACCTGTTTTCCTTACTGTAGTAACTTAGTTCATCTCTTGTTTTTTTGTTGGTCTCGAGTGCTTTAATTAGTATATTCAAAAATCCCAAAAGGGAGTTTGAACAGGTTCCACTGTATCTTTGCAGCTCCCGAATGACGGAAGAATTGACCAGCACATACATACATCAAGTGTTGTGTTGCTCGTTGGCCAATTGATCTGAAAGTATACGTTACTATTTTGCCTGTATGTCAGTTAATATTATAGCATTTGTGATCATCTTTCCCCGTTCTATTCGCCAAATTTTTAAAAACGTCTTGAACAGTGTTATACAAAATGCCTCTTTCACACTGAAAGACTTGCCAGAAATTGCATTGATACTTTTCTTAAATTGAATAGTAAGATGATGTTATAAGTAAAAAAGTAAAACGAAACTATTGACAATTGATTTCACCAGATGCATATGGATGCATAACACGAAAACCCTTACTTGTTACTTGTTATTTTTAGGAAATTAATAACAAAAATACCGATCTCTAATGTTAATTCCAATAACTTACATCATTAGAATAGAATTCATCGATATATTTTGTTCGTCGTTGGTTGTTAAAAAAATAATTCTATCCCTCCTTTTAGACGATTTTGTTTTCAAAATGATTCCTGTGAGTATCATTTATTTGTTTGTGCAGTAACTTTTTGTGTTCAGTTTGAAACCCTTGGTGTTGGCATCAATCTATCAAAGTGAGTAATATTTCCATTTTTTACCCAATCTGATTAGCTTTTTCTTTGAAGTTGTACATGTGTTTTGCAATCATTGCCGAGGATCTTGTTTTCTTGTGCCAACATGCTTTTGATATATTGTTCGTTAGTATGAGTTAAATCGTGCCCACACAGGTGCGTTTTAATCGGATCTGGCCATACTTTCAATGTTTCTAACTATTTTGGCATTTCTAATATCAACACTTCAATTTGATTTCCACCAGTGTATCTAACAATATCTACTGCCACTATTTCTTTCATGTTCTTCCTAAATACCTGTCATACAGACCCCCAGCGACGATCAATACCTGATATCACTAGACTATGACTACGTGTGTCGCGATTTTAGCGTGCTACCGGAAGTCATACTTGATAAACTACATGAAAGTAAAACGATTTTAGGTACATCTGCAAATATTATCATGCAGTACATCAAAAGTCGATAATTGACCTTGCATTAATCTCCATATTGTCAAAACGCAGTGTGAATTCACCATGACAAAGGTTGTAGTGCGGTTGATTAAAATTTATTCTAGCCATTGCTTTCGTATTGACAGATGTCAGGAAGTTGTGCACTGCATCAAAGGTTCAATTACTGTAATCAAAATGTCGAGCAAACGGGTAAAAGTTTATAACCATTTCATTGAAAATCTTCGATGCAAGAAATGAAAGTTTAGTAGATTTCCCTGGTGTGAAATGTGCAGCGAATATGCAACCAAATTTAATTAAGTTCGACAGTTAACAGGGTCGATTTTGGAATTAACCAACCGAAGTGTGTCATTGTGATGGAATTGCTTTAGTAAATGGTTTAATGGATAATAAACTGTTTCATATGAAATAAAACTTGAAAACACACGATTTATTGAAAAAAATCCGTTACACAAAAAAATACCGATGTGCATCTTAATCCCATACTCTTACTAGTAAATATCATATCGCATGAATAAAAATAAATGCAGAATAAACGTAATCGAAAGACTAACCAAAACATTTGGGACTAATGACCTTGACAAAGGTCAAAAAGTCAAAGGTCAAGGTCATGTCCCATATAGCGAATTTAGTGTTTTTTACCTTATTTAAAGGATTTTCAGTGTGTTTTAAAGCTTTTCAATACATTCTACGTCTATTGGAACATGTATTTTACATTACAAAAGGAAAAACCTCTCAATTGTTCAAGAACAATTGACAGTTTAATTGTAATTGTAATTGTTTTAACACCTTCACTTGTTATTTTATTTCAATTTACAACAAAAAGAAACAATTGACGTATGTTCATTAGCATTTTCTGACGATTTCTTAATATTGTGTATAATGGTAAATGGAAGCTATATTTCTTATGAAATATAAGTTTCATACAATTAACAATAAGTTCTTGCTGTTCTATAATGGAAGTATTTGTTCAGTGCTTCCAGCACCAGATGGCAAGGGATTCTAAATTAGAACCTAACGATTAACAAATGATTGGATTGAGTGAAAACAGTCTTCATCAAAACATTTAATGATTACTAAAGAAAGAAAAACGTCTTATCTTAATTCAAAGGAAGTGTTCATTAAATCCTGTATCAGATGGACAGCGGCTAATACCATGATTTGATTATTAGGGTTACCAAAGTTAGATGTTGTATAATTCAGACGTCGGAAACAGACACATGATCATCAACACTTTATTTGATTATGCGGTTGGAAAGACATTTCAAAATGATCTGATTGGGTATACTGAATTCTCACACACAATTGTGCTACAGTGCTTCAATGTGAATGTATAGAAACATTAACCAAAATGTTAAACGCAAAACTAATCATTATAGCAATAACCGGTTTTTCGAATGCAAGTTACTGAATCTAACAGTTCATCAATTCCTTTCGATGACATTAATAATAAAAAAAAAGGATAAACAAACAAACCGAACTTTAATTTAAATTCAACGTCCCGTCCATTTAATATGAAAAAATCAAATGTAAGGCCACATCAACCAATGGAATGAAAAGATAACAACAGTCATATATTTGACATTGTCAGTGCGATATTTATAGATTATCGTTTTGAGCCGGGACAGCGAAAGCGAGAAAAGCAATCCAGTTGAGATGACCAATGATAATCTGTTAATCGCTATTTTACCTATGGCGATGTTGTCAATTTCATGTCAATTTCATTGGCAACGCCCACGTGCATCCTTAGTCGAGCGATAATTTTCCATCTCAAGCGAGTAGCATGACAGGAAAAATTATCAAAAAAAGAAGATCAAAGGAAAAATGCACAAAATAGCGGTAATTGGTGATATTATCCTACTACATTCATTTGTTTAACTCCTCTTAGATACCAATAAGTTCTGTTGTTTTTGTATATTGAAAAATGTTGTTTTTTAATATAACCTCTATACAAAGTACCATCATTTGTTATGAATAACATTAAAAGGCCATCATTAGTCCATTTCTGTCTATTTAATGCCAGTCTTCAATATTCATAAATTTCATCAACTTTTAAGCATTGTTTATGATATTCAATTAATGGCAAATTTATAGATTTATCCATAACACAAACATAACGGAAAATAATAGCATTAATTAAATTAATGACACTTCCATTAGCGAAACATAACAGTACTGATCCGTAGTGGTTGTTAATCATTATTACAATACTTATAACATAGACACTATAGTTTTAATTGTTACAAGTATGACAGTGCCATTATTGCCACTTTATCTAATCCTCAGGCACACTTAATATAAAGATGACATATTCGTACGTGTTATAAGTGATATTTTCCTGTTTTCAATGGCGTTATGAGACAGAAGATATATCATGAATAGTTGGTTCATGCATATCAATTCTTTAATTTGCATCTGATGTAAGTTTGGGGTAAACTTTCAGGAATGAATGTTTGGAAATATCTTGCCAAAATTTATTCGGAATTTTTGGTGCTCGAATCTTTTCAATTTTTTGTTTTGAGCGACACTAGTGGGTCTTTTGTAGACGAAAAGCGCGTTTTGCGTTCAAAGTTATATGCCTGGTATCTTTGTAGAGGTTTTTTTCTTTGAAAAAAACACACATACTGTGGCCGCCTTCATTCAAGTTTGTTATAAATGAGCTGTGTCGTATCACGGCATAGTCTTTCAAACACACAATCTATGCCAGATTTTTAAACGGGAACAACTTTTTTAAAAATCACTTAAGGACTTTTGATTTGAGTATCACACTACTGAAATTTCTTTATTGTGCAGAAGAAAGTATTTTTCGTCCTTCAAATTGACTCAGTGTCAAGTTAAAACGTAATGGTTGGTAGTGTAAATATAAAATGTACATACAAGTGCATGTATATGGCACGAAAGGTTGTGATATTCGGCGAACACATACGTTATGTGGTTCGCTATATTAGTAACAGCCGCGTACATGAACATTTATTAATACTTTAATGTGCATCTGTGGAATTCAAAATGACGAGCTTCGCAGTATGCAAGATGTATGTTTGATTGTGGGAAATAATGCAGAATGAAGCAGTAGGCGACTTGATAGCTGTAATTATTACAAACATAAGTTACGTTATGCGAAATATATATTTAAATACCTTTATAAATGGCTATCAAATTTCACTGTGCAAATTGAATTTTAATACGTAATATTAAATTACATTTACTTTGTATGGTCTATAATGATTTTGTAAATATTGTATTTAAGCGGGTCCAAATCGCCTTTTAGTATTACAGCTCCTCGTTTAGTTTATAGAAGTCAAATCACAACTGGTACTCCTACCTCTAAACTAGTGATTTGTCTGTGGTCAATAAGACCATGGAAGTTATATGTCGACAATATAATACGTCATTGATTACAGTAACTACTACATGGTGTGGTTGATAAATTACAATGTATGTCTTATTTGATGACTTGTTATTCATGTTTTAAGTGTCTGTAGAACAGTGTCAAAGTAAAACTCAGTACTAGTATGGTGTTTCCACTACACCAAAAGAAAGAAAAAACAAATTTTAAATAAAGGTAAAACCAGTGTTTTATAACAATAATAGCTTTAGTAACCGGAAAAATGGTATGACAATTTCAAAATCAACTTTCTGCTGACTCGTTTCATTTAGCTTTAAGCGTGCCTGGACTGTACCGTTGGCCTATTTCTATAAGGAATTTACGTGTAGAGTGTTTCTTATTTGAAATTTCGATGTTTTAATTATTTTCAATCTTTATATGTGCTTTCAGATCCATTAATTTATGAAAGGTTTATTCAACAAGTTATGGTAGATAATGTCTTTTATCAGTTATATTTATTAACAACAGATATCAATATTCGTAGTAAGAGTTTAAAACACAAGATGCATTTGTCGCGATATCTGCAATATTTTGAATAACTCAAGAAACTCTGATGCGACCAGAATCCATCTGTTATTAAATGAGTAATGTCAACTAATTATGGGGACTCGCTAACTGAGTGGGCCAAGTTGTTCGTCGCTATCGTAACAACACTAAAGTTTTTCAGTTTAAACCGCGCTAGGCAGGTGGGTTTGAGTCCAAACTTAATCGACAAGGAATTGTATGTTCTCTTACCGCCTGTCGTTGACTCGATCTGGCATTCTGGTTTGTTTCCACCAAAAACTAATGACAAAAAGTATAGCAAATATCAATGAGAGTGTTAAACACCAATTAATATGTATATCAATCTACTTTATAACCGTCTGGGTTTATTTTGTCGTTGCAAAAGACAGTTAATACCCTTCTAGGGTTTTTTTCGTTCCAAAAGACAGGTAATACGTGAAAGGTTTCTACTGTAACTGTTTGTAATATAATAAATCATCTAAACACATATAAACCCCATAATTTGTAAAGAACCTTGAAAGTGACAAATTATTAAAGATACCAATTACATTCTTACGCAATAGGTGTCATCCACAAACCATTTATAAATAAATATATTCTTTGAGGACAATCAAATATAAATGAAATTACGTGCGTCTCAAGGATATCATTAGGGTTCCTTTTCTTCGTCAATGTCATTCCTGTCGTATTGTTGAAAAGCATCTGTGTGTATAATCGGTTAAAGTCTAGTTAAGCAATAGTTAGATAATGGCTAGGTGTCTATCAAAATCGTCTTCTATTAATCAGGAAAGAATAGAAAAATATTTTCAGTACAATAGTTGTCTGCGAGCTGTCATTAGAATCCCTCTTCAAAATAAATTATACTGTCTCAGCGGTAAAACACCATCTGTATTCAAATATGAGAATAGAGACAATTATTTCCATGAAAGAACTGAACGAATTAGTTGTTCATGTAACATGAAATTAAACGTAAATGCAATTTGTGGGTGTTATGATGCACGATGTATGGGATTTTCCGTGATGTGTACTTCAATCAACGTCACGCTGTTTCTGTTGAAATTATGAGGTAAGAAATTATCTCTCTCCTCTGTCTCATGTTGAATAGCCGAAAATTTCTTATTAATGTGATGAAAAGTCGAATATATCGTGATCATAGCAAAAACATCACTTTAATTTTTATATACTAGACGTGTTTTCTACCATCTAAGATGTATTATATCATGTAAACTAATAGTTCACCAAACAAATTTGTTCTATGTTGATTTATGAAGTTATATAGTATTGGATCAGATATCGTATATCATTCTTATATACGATGTTATCAACAAATTCTATTGCGTTCGATACACTATTTAATCACAGCTGTAAGACTGTATAACATATTCATTTGTCCTCCTTTAAGGTTGCAATATGTTTGAATGTCATTACGTTATACAATATACGGAAAACTAGTGTATAAAAGATCTTCCTGTAGTTTTAGTACAGACACTTTTGAATTAATAACATTTCATGAGATTGATACGAGAATTATTCCATTTTGTCTTATGCGAATATATATTGTAGCTCGAATGAAGAATCCTCTATGTCATCCCTTTATAAAATTAAAATTATCTTCATCTTTTTTGTTTGGTTTTTAATTATTACTAATTCTGTGTTTCTGTTTATTCGTTCACGAAGGACTTTTTGTCTCTATCAGACAGTTTGTAACTTAGATATTCATCATCTGTTAAAAATCTTTCCCCAATTAAAGTTCCCTGATGATTTATAACAATGCGAGCTGCCTGTTACAGTCTGTTGTGGGGTATCTTGACATGCAATGAATTTACTTTATTCATTGTGAGGCGCTGCAATTGTCTATAATGATCTTTGTCTGACTTTGAGGCTTCATAAATTTAAAATAACTTTTACCTTGTAGATATATTTCATATTCTACTAGTGTTGTTAAACAGCAACATAACAGTTTCATAATTATTTTTCTTTTCTGCAAAAGTCAATTATTTTCTTATATTTTTTCTACGCACAATGCAAAAGCAATGATTTTAAGTAGAATCAAATCCTTTCATTTCTTTTGATTTCGGAATTGAAATATTAAGTAGTGAAGTACTAAATAATTTAAGCTTATTATGGTAACACAAATTGACTGATACTATAACATGTATAAATAGCTTTAATATCGTCAGTCATACCTAGCAATAATACTATGATAAAACTATTGATATTGTCTTCCCGTACAGTTTTATAAGACATTGCTTTATGCCAACTAATCAGCTATGACGGCGGCACAATTTACCATCAGTAGGTGAGGTACATTAATGCTGCTTTCATGGTCTGTGAGCGTTGCATAATCAGGTCAATTTCGTCATTGTTTCACATACGTATACTTGTAAAGTGTTATTATTGATTAATCCTCTTTTTTCATTGATTGCCTTTTACTTGATTTTTATTGAACATTTGTTAGGGTATCATTTTCCACTAATCGAGAGGAGACTGGAATGGTTTAAATAAAAATAAATAGTTTTGCATCGCTATTGCTATGTCGGGAACTCCTCCAGGCTAATATTTTATCCGTCCCTGATGTGTTGTTCTCCTTAAGGAGTTGAGTGTTGATAGCGAATATTGATCTTTAAAATCTGTTACCCATTTGTCTAAAAGAGGGACGAAAAAGTCAAACTCATAAATCTAAAACAAACTGACAACGCCATGGCTAAAAATGAAAAAGACAAACAGAAAAACAATAGTACACATGACACAACATAAAAAACTAAAGAATAAACAACACGAACCCCACCAAAAACTAGGAGTGATTTAAGGTGCTCCGGAAGGGTAAGCAGATCCTGCTCCATATGTGGCACCCGTCGTGTTGCTTATGTGATATCAAATCCGGTAAATAGTTTAATTCAGTTTAAAGCTATATGTTGATCCGGTTGATGACAAAATTTTAAGACCCCAGATTGTCAGCTGAGAGAAAGGTTCCAGTCCGCGGATTGTCAGCAAGAAGTGGACAGATATTTTTTTTATGGATGCTGTACATCCAACAATCCATCTTCTCCTTCTAATAGTTGCTGTATTACCCCTCATTTAATTTTAGACTATTGTCCTGGGTTGAATCAAATCATCAAACTTCATCTATAAAGTTTACTAGTGTAAAGTTACATCGACTCCATAGGTGTGCCAAGATTGTCCTTAGATAACCCGTCGTCAGATTAACATGTATTAATAACTAGGATCATATGAACATTACTTCACTATACAATAGTTATATTAACATTACTGGAACCCATTCATCCAGTTACTATACCTTGCTCGATTAAATCTGAACTACTATATAAGGGTATTAACACTAGGATCGCATTGAAAAGACCTGCATAGTGACTTTTTATCTACTATTCTTCTTTGATGTGAATAACTGTATACTTGTCAAGCATCAATTTATTATTAGGGATGTAACATTTTAGAAATCCATATTATATAGAATATTGTCATTTTATCTGTAATGTAGAAAATATGTAAATATAATATTTATGAAAAAAGGAGATTAAACATTCAAATATGCAGAATGTTTCTTTAAATATAGACATATTTCCTTTGTACATGGCAATTTTGATCTTATTTCTACATTATAAATGGAAGTCCGAGATTTTAAAACATTTTCAGTAGAAGGAACTGTATTTTAGTATGTTAAAATGATTGTTCAAACGAAGCGATTGACATTTTCCCACTCTTAAAAATAATAAAACTAAATTGTTCTTCCATTTAACATGATGTACATTTCGAGTAGGAGTAGTTTTATTTATCAGGCAACAGATAATGCATCCATAATGTTTGTGAAAAAAAAATATATTCTCTCTTTAAAATGTAAATGTAAGCATTCAATAAAAAAAAAAGGTTTATGACGTGATAACCCAAATTTCAGTTTGATAAATAAATTCAATACAGTTTAGAAAAGAATCAAATATAGAATGCCCTAATTTGTAGAAAAAAATTGACTGTTGTGGAATTTTTTATTTTTAAATAATTCACACAATTCTTAGAAATATGTTGTTTAAAACATTTTTTGGCATTTATATATCAGTTGGTTCATTGTTGTAACATTTCTCTGCACATAAAGCGCTGTATGCATTTACTTTCAAAAGTGTAAAGTGAATACAGTGTTTACCTTTTTAAGCATTATAGGACACCTTTTCTCTTCACATATCCGTGTCATATTAACACGTTTATAAGAAATGTCAATGTTAGTGTATGAAAGACTCTCAATATAATTTAGACGGCCAATTATTTTTTTACTTTATCAGGATTCCCCCTTGGGCAACAGGTAAGAGCTTGTGTTTTCTGCAATGTCCTTACTTCAGTAAAGTTATTCTTGATTTGACACATGTCGCACATGTCAGTACCCCAATAAGTGGACAGGTGCCCGTCAGGTTTCAATGTTAAAGGGTTAATTTTATGTTAATGCTATATTTTGCGGGTATTTAATTACCATAAACTAATTGTAATGTTGTGGTTATTTATAAGACATCTTCTTAGGGTGGAACATTTTATTGCATATCTCTACTGAGGCATACAAGTAAGTAACAATAGAAATATGCTTAAAAAGTCGTATAAAGTTTTGTTCGAGGAGGGTCAAAAGTTCTTGTTTGGAATTCATTTATATAAAAACGATTTCCCTTTTAAAAGACATACTGTCGAACATCATAAAACCATCAATATAACAAATCATAACAGATGGAAATATGTTTAAAGTATTCGGATCGTCATGCTAGTCAAAATTTTATTTGACAAAACAAATATGTTTTTGCCACTTCAGTTGTAAAAATTGCTGACCATTCACTATTGACACAGAATCAGATTCTCTTAAATTATCCCTGATTTGTAACCCTTGTGTAGTAAACCCTCTCTCTATCCACTTTTTTGTCGGTTGAAGTTAAAAGCTTATTTTGTTGTCATTTTGAACTAAAACTTGAAATGTATTATCTCTTCAACTTTGTATTTGTTTGGCTTTTTAACTATTTTGATCTGAGCGTCACGGATGAGTCTTATGTAGACGAAACGCGCGTCTGGCGTATACAATTATAATCCTGGTACTTTTGATAACTAATTATATATTTCTCCTGACTATTGACATGTTTCGTAGAGTCAGATAATCTGTGGTTTCAATGGTCTTCATACTTGTATGGAAAAAACATCATTCTATTCAAAGATAAGTTGAAAATCAAATATTGTTCTTCTTTTCATTAGAATTACCCCTACTGTATTCCATATTTAGTTTATGTTTGTCTACTGTATTACCCTAACTTAATTATCACTGATTGACTGGAAACCATTTTTCGTGTCCAGCAATTAGTGCCTTTTCATAAAGGTAAATATTTAAATTGTATATATAAACATATTTGTCAAAGTTTAGTTTACGTGATATAATATTAAGTATTCAGTCTACTGATTGAGTGCTATTTCTTGCATGCGTGTGTCAATCGGATGAATTACGAGAGGTAAATTGGTTCTATGTTGATATCCGGTAATGTTCTACATGATTATAAAAATAAATTGTAGATTTTGTAGATAAGTGAAACTTTTTGATCTATTTAATATCGTTTTTATCAAATTTTGATAGCACATAATAAAATTGGAATGTTGTTTCGCTTTAGATAAAGTATACAAAAAGATTGCGTGGATAATATTTTTAATGTAATGGTACAGTTGAAAAGGAAAATGAGAGAAATTATAAAAGAGATTACGAAACATTATTATAGGAATGACAATTCACATCAAAGCGAATGATATAATTTCCGTGCTCAATACATAAACTTCCATTAGGTTTGCTAAATGAAACAACCAAGAAGTTAAAGATAGTTGCCCCCTTAGTTTAAGTATACAATTGATGTTCGATTTACGTGTTCCCCAAAGGTAAGCTAAATAAAATGACAGTGACTTAATTATATCTTTGATGTTAGTACCTGTATGATTCCACAACAAAAAATAAACACGGAATTAAAAACACAAGTTAAGCATTTTCTTTATTTATTATACTAATTCTTAAGTGATCACCATCAAGAAAAGAAAGGGACGTGGTTTTTTAATCTAAATGAAAATGTTTTTCTTTCCTTAAAAAAGTCTTTCAAAAAAACATATGGATTACATGTATAGAGTACGTCATAGAAAACATGAAAAAAATGTTTTCGTCTTTTCTATCTAACCTTCATATTTTCCATCAATTGCCATTTTCAAAATATCAACTAAGTATTGATGTAAAATGTTTACCATTATCTGTACCGTCCCTGGGGTGTGACACGAGACACAAATCCTTCTTCAACGATATGTTTGTTGGACAGAAGTAGTTTCATTACCATTTGAATGCATATCGTGTATTTAAAATCCCATGTGTTATAATTCAGATTTTATTTCCATAAATGTTAAACATAAAGCTGGCATTTCGGTTTATTCTATATCAAAGGAAAGTGCATTTCAATATATTCATGCTGTTCAAACATCGATGAGTTTACTTGGTGTGCACAAGTGGCGATTAAAAATGACCTCGGTTTCATTTGAAATTATATTTGCATATTCATTATACAAGGATGTGTTTTGAAGCTCGGATTTTAATTCCATGTAAGTAAACTTGTACTTTTTGCACTTGCTTGTAACCATTATTATAATGCATCATTACATTAACTGATTTTCGCGATTAGAAATGACCTCCCTGAATTGATGGTTTCATTTGAAACTTGAAACTTGCATATGCTTTACATACAGATGTGTTATGGTACTCAAATTTCAATAAAATAACTAGAAAATTATTTTAAATAACTTGTACTTACACAGCTACTTTTGCATAGGTACTATTTCTGACCACAAATCTTAAGTACTGGAAATCTACTTTTAATATTCAGTACTATTTTGTTACTTTAAAATTATTGTAATATTTATGTACCTGTATTTTACAGTACTTGATTTGTACTTGAAATTTAAGTACTACAGATTTTCGGTTACACGGTTACATTTTCAGCATTTTTAAAGTTTGTATTTTTCAAATTACATAAAGTTATGATGTTCCAACATGGAATACTGTGGTCATTGTTGGTATTATTTATTTTACGTACAAATCAAGTACTAGAAAATACAAGTACCTAAATATTGCAATAAGTTCAAAGTAAAGAAATAGTACTAAATATTAAAAGTGAATTTCCAGTACTACAGATTTTGAGTACAGAAATAGTACCTATGCAAAAGTAGCTGTGTACTTGAATTTACTTGATACCATAGTTATACTTTATGAGTTCATTTGTTGACTTTCTGCATTGTTAAGTAACGGCGATAAAGATTCCAGTTAGAGATCAAAAATATGAAAGTCAATGAAAGACAGGGAAAACCAAAATCATAACAAAAAACGAAAAGACGAACAAAAGTCGAACATAACCATGCACACAATCGAAATAGGGAATGTGTCAAAAAGACGACAATTTGACCAAAGAGCAATTACCAGCCGAAGGCCACCAATGTGTCTGCAATGCAGCGAGAAAATCCTGCATCCGGGCGCGTGTTTCAGCTGGCCCCAAACACATTTGCTGTCAAATTTCTATATTACAAAACTTTTAATGTTGTTGAAAATATTAAGGATCATACGAATAGATATCATTCGCTGTATTTTGCAAAACGTTTCGGAATTTTGGATTCTCAATGGTACCTTTGATAACTATTTACTGAGACTTTTAATTCGAGTTTGATAAGTAATTGGTATAAAAATAAAACAATTATACTACAATAAGAAGTCCTTCATATTAATATGTCATAGAATCTTTCTCGTTTAGCTAGGAAAATTTTAACTGAAATATGGATAGTCTACAGAATTTCTTCGAACATAATGTGTTGCATAGATAGGAGAACTTAGATTATTGGTATAAAGTTATTACTTCTTTTGCATTTGATATTCCAACAGCACGACCTATAATTGTCTTTCAGTATTGCCATATTCAATAGAATAGGTGTTCAAAATTGCTATGAAACACAAGTGTTGTGGATATCGAATACAGCAATCTACATTCAATTGCATATTCCGTGTTGGTAGCCGGTAGTAGGATGCGATAGTCCTATATTCAATTGATGATTGATTTTCTTGATCTTGTCAGTAAATTCTTCTAATTCAACCAATCTTTAGTAACATCTCATTCCATGGTCGTATCCTATATAGCACTCCTTTCCATTAAAATGATTATATCTATAAGGTATGAAATGGTACCTACATATACCTATGTCCTTGTGTTATATTATGTAGTTAACACGTGAACTACCTGGTACAGGTGTTTTAAATGTACCTGTTAAAACATCGGATTCCTTTGTCAACATAACTTGTATATTAAAACGATATGTATACATTGTGGCGATTACATGTTCATGTCTTATGTTAGAATGTGAGGATTATTCTTTCGTAAATCAGGACAAAGACCTCGACCATACAAAATCGTAAGTAACAAAGTTGATATGATAAACAGGGAATGATGTCTATATTAATAAAATAAATATGTGTAAAAATTAATTAACTTCGAAATTAAAATCATTAAATGTGGCGATAATGATGTTTAAAGTAAAATGAAAATCTGTATTTTTAATATTTTCCTCCTGATTTCCATTTTAAAATGGATTTAATATTCGTGACTATCTGTAAGCTATTGTTGCCTTTAATATGTTATGAAAACGTTCGAACATTTTATATTCACCTGCCAACGTCATTAGAAGAATAACTATATAGATAACCCTATAGTTTAAGATTCAAATCATCTTAGAATTTATATCTAAAGGAATCAAGTGATGTACATACTTGATGTCTTGTTAATTGAACAGACTACTATACGCTATAAGAGACAACAAACTTACATCTGAATTACCAAGTGTTTACATTGAACCATTAATTCAATAATGTTTGTTTTTGGAATCTACTCTAGGGTCTCCAAATATGTTCTTGTGACTGCAGACTCTCGCGTTCATCGCCAATAAAGATTGAAATCCTGGTATCTATGCTGAGTTTATTTACATGTTAGATTTCAGTTTAATATTCACTTTTTTTTGTGTTTGCGTGGTTTACATCTTGTGTATCTACGCTTACTTTCGTATCTTTCGACCCTCTTTTACTTTCAATATCCAAATGTGAACATCATCATCTTATCTTTATTTTTGCAAACTCCAAATAATGCACATAACTCTTCGGTCGAATTCATAGACGGTTAAATTGTTCATTTTATATACAAAATGACTATGTTAAACGAAGTGTCATACATGCATATATTTCATTCATATCTTATTAATTTCTATTATGATGAACAGTAATCATGTAAAGTAATTGGTTCTACTTTTGACCCAGTTCTATTTCGAGGACATTATTTCGTCGGAATTTGTCATCATCAAAGACATGTAGTACTTCTTTTGTTCTATTTTTATCTTCGACTTTGTCAAATAAGTCCGTTAAGAGATGAATGAAGTTGTTATTTAATTGGCTTGAGGGAGGTGACAAAACACCATTATCTGTCAGTTAGACATCTGAAAATAAAACATCATTATCAATTAGGGATACTTGAATGAATCTTAAACTCATAGAGCCATATATTTGTTTCACCTTTTGTTACCTGCTTTTGGTCGATGACCTCTTACGGTGTTTCGTCCATGATCACCACCTGTATATATCTTCAGTTGTTTGCTGATCAATTTAGTGTATCTTCGCTATACCAGACAAGAGAGTGCATTGTACATAACTTTTCAATAAATCCAGTTGTTTTGAATTCTTAAGCTAATGTTGCTTATTTGTCCATTCAGAATTCGAAATGCCATAGTTCTCACAAGTATTTTAAATGACCTCTTATTTGTGACATTTTTTTCATGTAATTAATGTAATACCTGTTTTGTTATTAAACACTACCATGAAAACGCTCCAATAGCTTCAGCTGATGAAATTTATGATTTTAGTTAGTCCAGCGGCTTTTGCTTTTTTTAGTACTTTTATGCACGTGAAAAGCAGATAAAATGCGAAAAGGGTAATCCTTCAAAAGTCGACCCTCACAGATATCAGCGTCGTTGAAGTAAAGAAACTGCAAACAGGTTGATTGTTGACTTTTAAAGCCACTTTCAGAATATATATCCCTCATGCAAAGCTCTGATTCCTTTTCTGGCTTTGTTAATACTTGTTTGGATAAAAGCTTTTTATCCTATGAATATAAGCTTTGGATTTTCAAATATTTTTGATTCGATCATAACTGTAAAGACAAATAAAGGCAACAGTAGTATACCGCTGTTCAAAACTAATAAATCCATGGACAAAAAAACAAAATCGGGGTAACAAACTAAAACTGACGAAATGCTCATCTGGTACAGAAAATTTGGCACCGTTATTGTAATGTCAGCACAACTTGTTATATCGTAACGATCAGTGCTAATGTGGGAGACAGTCGGGGTAGTATACCACTATGGGGCCCCTTATACTAAAATGAAAAATACAAACTCTTCATGGTCCGGAAACATATCATAGCGAGCATGATGGTGCAAGAAACTCGACACGATACGCATTAGAAAGAAATCAAAAGATATACTAACATGAAACGGGATCGTACATTGGCGGTCCTAACAAATATGCATTTCCAAGTCCATTGATTACGATGGTAACATATAATAATATGCACAGGTCATTACAACTAAGACACTTTGTTTCAATTTGGAACTTAAGACAATCATGTGTATGGCAAGACGCTCGACATGGCAAAAAGTGGTATCTACGTTTAATGTAGCAATTATAAGTAGTGTGTTAACTAGTTTTTTTTCAATACTGTTTTGTACTCGATGTCCCGATCTATTTTGGTGTTTATGTTGAGAAACATTTAAGTATGCATAATTATAAATCAGTTGTGCATAAATGATCTAAAATTCAGTCTATTAAATAATACATGGTATGCGTACATAGAGACGCCTTGTCATTATGAAAATTACCATAATCAAAGCATCGGTTTCTGCAATATAAGAAGCATATATGTTTGCCCTCCTGAACCCTACCCTTGTGTGTAAGATACACATCTAACCTATTGAAGAATTAGTTCCACTGGGGATTCAATTATCTGTCATCACAATAGAGTTTACAATTATGTACTGACATATAAATATCTTAATTATTTAACACAATGTAGGTAGAATCAACAAATTATATGCATTTCGTTTGGGCATTTACCGTGAACTGGCTATTAGAGGTTCGAAGTTTGACACTGTTTAAGGTTAAATGTAAGGTACAAGTGGATTATTGTTTTTTGAAAACACTATGGTCTGAGTAAGCAGCGTTAAGTTCAACATACAAATAACTTATTCATCATCTTATATACAATATTCATTCCCATGAGAGAAGGTTTATTGGTTTATTTATGATAAGCTTATGTTTTGGTCCTCAATGCTCTTCAACTACGTTCTTTTATAAACTTGGTTTTATTCGAGCGTCGCTGATGAGTCTTTTGTAGACGAAACGCGCGTCTAGCGAAAATATAAAATTTCAATCTTGATGTCTATGATGAGTTAGTGGTATTAATGAAGCTATATTCAAGTTAAACTGTTTGCTGATGTATGCATTTTCTGGTCAATGGATGCATAGATAGTTTGGTTTTGAAGAAAAAAATGTCACTAATAAAGACTGTTTGTATTGCTTTAAAACAAATTGTTGTATCTCATTTACTTACTCTAAGATTCTGTGAAATACTCCCCGATAGCAAAAATATGAAAATATAGCGTTATCGGCTATTTACAACCTTATACATGGATTGCACTCACAATTATTCCACATGGTGTGCATGTAGTAATACGTCCGGCCATTTGGCTTTCATTTGAATTTCTCTATTTTTTGAGTTTTTTGTTTTCTGTGGAGGGATTCCCAACTTCTTCCATACATACTAATTTGTTTTCATTTCATTTCTTTTCCAAAACCAATTCTATTCATTCGAAAATGTAGGAATGCTAACGGCATTTTTCAACTGTAAAACGTAGTGGTGCAGACTGTTTTTGGTTACTAAAGAAATGATGGTTGAGATTCAAGTATAATTCAATCAATGTACATCTCATAAACTACAGAACGGAATTCTGTCGATTGCTTTTTCGTTATGTAGTTCATTTGTGGATTTGAGGGTTGACGAGACAAGATTTAATTGTTTTCTGCATTTATGTTCCTGTGGGATATTAAAGAAGAGCTGTTGTCAAAATTTCTATGTCTGAACACAGAGGCGAGTATTGTTTATTCGGACTAGACTTGTCTGGATCTGTCTCTGTTTCTGACAAACCTAATCATACGATTAACCAACGCGTTTTCTGTTCATTTGCTATAAGTGATCACTCAATATGTCTGAATTATAAATGATTTAAAATCAAGCCATATATATATAAATCAAAATGTTGTGATTCTTAGCATAAAACTTGGGTTATTTTTTCTCAGTTAAAAAAATGTTTGCATCTTAAACTATAAGCTCAGGGCAAAATCTGATTTCGTACAGACATAATTTCGAAAATTTGAGTATAGCTGTCACCGTAACGAAGTGGTGCATATAATTACTAAATTTCCAGTACCTGCAAATTTCTCCAATAGCACTCAATACTTCAGATCTATAATTATAACTGTGTAGTATACATGTAGTGTTTTGAATATCTGAAGTCAGGTGTTATGGACAGGTGTACCAGGTAGCCATAAAGTCTATTTACTTTTTGTGTTATATGAGCCAAATTGCTAAATAGGGGTAATCAAAAACGAATCTTTAACAAAGAGTATAAATTATATATGATTAAAATAATCATACAAATTAAATTATCTTAGCATCCGTTACTACAAATTATTTTTTCTACTTATGTGTTATTGGACCATGAGCATCGACGTATTTATTGACTTTTTAGTCGTGCATGTCAATTTATAAGTCTTAATCTTACAGTGCATTATCGATAAAGGAATGAAATAATGCCAACATGCAGGTAGGAATGTTATTTTACATATTATATTTTTAAAAACATACGTTAATCAGGCAAACTGTGTACAAATAAAAAATAATTGAGACGATATTTGGGACAAATGGACATAAACTGAATGAACTCAAATGTCCTCAAAAATGAAATGCATGCACTTTCATAAATTTATCTCAACTGTAAAGGTTTTTTGTATGCGCATTTCTTGTAAGATCTACTATGTCTTTTGTATCTACTTGTATAACTTTTTTCTTCGGAGCTGCATTTAGAATGGACTCTTTGGAAGTAACTGTGTTTAGGTTTATTACATTAGTTTGAATGTTCTAAACGCATTGTTGAGATTTAGATAAAATATCTTGTAAACTACTGTTGTCTCTAATCGTTTAACTATCGATTGCTGCTGCTTTTAACATACCTATTTGTCTTCGGTGGATAGTTGATGAAAGAAGTTATAATAGCGAGTGTAAATATGGTTTATCATTTTAACTGAAAATGGTCCTGCAGTTGAGTTTAAACTGATGTCATACAAGCGAGAGGTTTCGCTAGCTTTAAAATCAGGTTCAATAATGAATTACCCATTTTCCACATAAGAAATTGTATGTACCATGTCAGAAATATGACAGTTGTCCATTTGTTTTATGTGTTTGAGGTTTTGTTTTTTGCCATTTGATTGAGAACTTTCCGTTTTGAATATTCCTCTCTGTTCAGTAATTTTGTGATTTTGCTTTTTGTTATAAGACATGATTTTTATTTGAATTCTGTTGACGAGTAAATAATCGTATTCGATTATTTCATACAGTTTCATAAAGCGAAGTGCAAATAAGACTGGTATCGATATCAACAAGAATGAAAGCGATTTCTCTTCTAGGAATTAGAACCTCAAGGGCAAATAGTCTTAGTTAAATCTTCTTATCATTTGCGAACTTTATTACGATTTGAAGAAGCGCATATTTGAGTTTAAATTGTATAATATCAAATCTTTAAAGCTATTTAAAAGTCTTCTTATCGAAAACAAGCCATCTAGAAGTGTTCAGATCTACAGAGAGCAATTGTATTGTATTGATTCACTGACAAGCCTGAACGTGATGTATGATGAAACTTGGTCTTTACTTATGTTTATCTTATTTTTTACAAGATTCCTGTATATTGGAGATCAAAATACCCATATGAAGTAATCTTTTCGTAATAAGTTGTCTGTGTCTATTGATAAACTGTCAAATGTGTAAATCTTATATTAAAATTTGCGTCAGTGTTTTAAGCTTGAATAGAATTTATGATAGGATTTTTTTATAAATGCATTAATCTTCCGCATATTTTGTATTCCACAAGGACGTGGATAGCAATCCAATATAGGTACTTATATCAGATTAAACATATGTGCAGATGTATGAGGGTGTGAATCGACAAATAATTTTGTATTTTACTTGTTGTTATTGCAAATTCAATTTTTATTCTTCAGAATAAATTCCAGCTGTGAAAAAAAAGAAATTGCAATTTATTTCATTCGAAACCCAACAATGGGTTTTCAGTTTCAATATACGATATCTATACTAATATTGATATTAACTTCTTTTAAATCAAGTCTTTTGTTGTTTACTGGAATGTGGTATTACATTAAACCACAATCATCGTTCGGTATATATCATTCAGTCTCCTGTTCGTTGAAATTATTTCAAAGCAGGCTACACGCGTAATCGGTAGGTTGAAGGCTTAATGTCTATGTCAATAAAGAAACTTGAATTTCATATTCATATAGTTGTAAAATATATCAGATTGCCGAATGACTGTAGTTCTCTCCGTGCACTCATTTGTCCTAAAGCAAATCTGGCAACCGCGCTTCAGCCAAGATTCCAGAGTGGTGCCACCAACAATCAATTAATCCATTATTTTAAAAGTTAGGTTCTTATCGATAATAGCAGTGCTCGTTTATATGTTTCGTTGATTCAGCGGCTTCTCATGGTCAAAAATATCCATCTCTGTCAGTATATTTTTCATGTTAATATTGAAAGATCAATCTGATTATTCCATGCAGTGCAGACGTGATATAAACACGCTTTAAGAATCGAACAAGCCAAATTTCAAAGAGGTCTTTTCACTAAACGAAAAAGCGAATATGCCGGTAGTTTCGGGACTCAAATTTTATGTTGTTTTGTTGCATTAAAAGGAAAGGGGTTGTTTAGTTGGTTTCTGTTAATCGAACTGGTCACCCTTATTCCTTATACTGCTCTTTACAATAAAATGATTATCTTAAACTGGTTGTTTTCTCAAAACAAGACCGTACGTCAGGACCATAAACTAAATGTCTTTTTGCTAATCAACCTTAAACTTAACAATTAAATTATGACAGTGACTTTAATACGACAACCATAATCATGTTCATCGTAATGTTTAAAGGCGTGTAAGCATGTAGGGCATATTACAATAGCACAAAAACCTTTAAGATCAAGACCTGTCAACTATGAAAATATCTGTCACATATATGTGACTTCTAAACTTCTTAATTTCAAAGTTTGTTTGAAAGTTATATGGTGCTCTGTATTTATGGCTGGACTATACATTTTTGTTGGAATAGGAATATTTCATTACCGACACAAATGAGTGGTAGAAATTCGTAATGTATTAATAAGTTAATTTCTAAATGTTGTATCAATTTTGTTGCAGGATCTATATCATATTATCATACACTCTAGGTCATTTTCATTCAATTTTTTTCGCTATGTTTATGTCTTGGTATCATTTATGATTGGCACATATTCATTTCCATATTATTAGAGAAGAAACTGTTTGATAAAATTATACGCTAAATGTTTGATATGGGAAAATATTAAATAAACAGCTGTTTCGGTGTTAGCAAGGAATTGTCAAGGATTTGTATAGCAACAAACTTTCGTGGTCAAACATTCACGTCATTAAAAAATATTTGAATTAAAATCATGAATACTTTTCGGTACATCGAAGGTCAAATGAAAGTAGGATGGGACAAAGTTGACAGCGCTGGACAAATGATTATTGTTTGTAATATTTCATATCTATAATGTTTTCTTTGTGTTTGTCTGTAACCTATATGGTCATCAAATATGGTACACAGTAGACTTATGGGATTATCGTATGTTAGAACGTGATTTCAGTAAGCCGGAAATTATGGTCATTATTACATATGAGTGAATAAATCTCGTTTCTGTCTGAAGCTATTGATGTAGAATTGTAATAAAATGAGATTTAATTGATCGTGAGACTTACCATCGCAATTCCAGATATATTTTTATGAAATAGATACTTATTGCATAACTGTTTGTTAGCTGTTATGCTTAAATCAGCCTGTCAACCTTTGATTAATTGATTGATTGACATATCTATTGGTATACGTAGCTGCTTGGCGTCCAGCGGCAAACTTTTTATGCATATTCAAGACCATGTCATATCATACGAGGATACGCTACTTTTTCTGTGTTGGGTTTAATATTCGACAGAAAAGTCGAGCCATTAAAATGCCGAGCAGACCCGTCTTTGCTGAAATTATTAATACCGCAGAGAGTGAGCAAATATCAATTTTGAAGAACTGAGGTCCATGGTTTCACCCAGTTTAGAATTGGACATAACATCGAGTTGTGTCGAAATTTGAGTGGTAATTCACAAAGTACCTTTCCGCAAAAAAAAATTAGTCTTACTCTTCCACCGAATATCTCATCTTTGCTCTAACTGCTAAATGCCGTGGATAGGTCTCAAATGTCAGCTTTAAAGTCTATGGTTTGACCCAGAAATAAAATCGAACGTAAAAACCGAGGTTGATGCATGGATTACAGATAAAATAGACCTTTAGTCAATGTGGTGTATACGTGATAAATTACGAATTAGAATTACCGTAAAAAGTAATAATTTGATATAAGACATATGGTACTAATATTAAGTTTATGTTAAATTTGTTGTAATTCTATCTAATAATATTTTAACACATTGAACGAACGTTTGCATGCACATATAAAACGATAGCTATAAACTATGTAGACAGGTGCGGATAAAGCATTTTGAAAAAGGACCCCTGATTATACAAAGTTAGGAGTAAAATGTCTATGCCCTACCTACCCTCACTCCTCCCCCTTCTAAATCCGACTCTGAATGAAAGAGACAAATGTAAGTGCGGACGACACGAGCTCTATAAATAGCATTCATTAGATTGGTTTTTAATTGAGGCAACTTTTTTGAAGATATATTGATAAGTCGTTAAGAACTTTAAGGCAACAAAAATCAAAAGAGCTTTTTATTGAAGTTCCCAGACGATCAGAAGTGGTGAAAGGTAACATAGGTATGATCAAATCCATAAGTCGAATACGAACTCGAAATTGACATGGCGAAAAAAACGAAAAACTATCAAAAGACAAATTACAGTATACAAAACGCATCATAGAAAACTTTAGACTGAGCAACACGAACCTTCAGAAAGTCATATTGATAGCCTGTAATGTAAGGTCAATCCAAAATAATAAATAGTTTAATATCGTGTTCAATTTACACAATCTCATTATTATAGCACTAAAATACAACTATGAATGGTCCCTAGTTACGAGACTTTAGACTTCAAACAGTACTCTTTTACATAGTTAGATTATTATATACAAGAAGATCACGGTCAATAGAGAAAAATGTAAAATATATATTTAAGTGCAGTATATATTTGACAAATACATATAACGTCTCAATAAAAATGAATTGTTAATTGTTCATCGGATTGATATGTAATATTCTATTATATCAATCTAGTTTACTTACTATTCCCCCGGAGATTAAATTGTGATACGGGAAAGGCTCAATCTATCAACGGTCCTCAAAAGAACAATATACCTATACAAAAACGAACGTAATCGAGTCAGATTTCGTCGGACAATTACTACTTTTAAAACTTGACAAAAACTTAAATTAACATGATTAAAGCTGGAATTTAAATTGTATTTACCTATAGGTATATATGATGTAATGAAAGTGGATTTGTTTAACAATGTTAACAATAAGGGAACATTTGAAATGCGGCGTTCCAAGTAGGTATATTCTTTACAGAATAATTTCAAATCAGGACAAAACTATTGCTTTTATCAAATTTTAATTGAATTGTCATCTTTAGAAACACGAAATCAGAAATTATATTTATTCGGGTCGAATTTCCCTTCCGAATGGCCCTTGTGGGTACCGTGATGTAACTTCGGATTTCATCTTGGCGGCTGTGTAATTAACTGAAGTATACCGCCGGTTCTAATAAGTGCTTTGAAGTCTTTAGTAAATAATTCAAATTATTATTCAAACTTCTTTCCAGAAGTATTTATTTTGAAACTTATGTCGATGAATGAATTTGAAATGAGATTTCGGGTTTAGAATAGGTGTACTCGAAAAGACTATCAGCCTTCAGGCTTATGTCTTAATCAGAAAATTAATTCAACAAAATGATGAGACACGGAGAACCAACAAAGTGTGAATTGCCCCCCGTTTTCAAATAAATATTGTCATATCAGATAAAATAATCATGACATAAAGTATTAGATTCATAAGTATACCTTATGAAGATGATTCTGGTAATTAAATAAATTTTGTTTTTCCTTTATGATTCTGTGCAACTTTTTCGGTCAATAGCCATGCTTGATTGGACTATACAGCATGTATAAGCTGAGAATCACGGCTCAATTGTTATGGTACTGTTCACACACATGTTTGTAATGTTATACTATATACCATTATGTGTGCATGTATTCTCCGTTATAGTTCTTCTCCTCATTTTATTATAACTTTACTGAGACCTGTTGGTGACCTTCTGCTGTTGTTTTTTCTATTGTCGGGTTGTTGTCTCTTTGACACATTCCCCATTTCCATTCTCAATTTTACTTTATCAAATTTCATTCGTTTTTTTTTCTTTCTCAATTTTATTCAAAGCATTGTTATCGTGACACAGTGAACTTATTAAAACTGGACGAATTTGACTTTGTTCAAAGTAACTAATATCTTATTTTACAAAAGAATGACCATGCATGATAATTCAGTTTCATGTCTATCTGTTGCGAGGAAAAGCGACCAGCACATACCCAAAACTAAAATTATACTCACAAGTATGAAGTATATACCAAATATTGCGAGAAACTAAAAGAATGGGGTAATTATGCATATGAGTGTTTATTAGGGGAAAACGTTTTTGTTGTTGTTGAAAAAGTAAAGCATAAACAGATTTAGAGCAACAACACTTCATTTATATCTTAAAACAAAAATATTCAACCTCATCGTGTTTTGGCGTTCTTGACGAAGGAATTAAGAAAAAAAAACGCTTTTGATGCACCATAACATTTTTTTCTCAAATGGCTTCTGTCTTTTGAAAACCAAAAAGATAAGGCATTACAAAATGATCTACTGTCAGCATCATTGCCACTGACTTAGCATGCATTTTATTTAAGAATTGAATGCTTCTTTTTGTAAATTTATTGGGTGGTAAAAGCGTTGACCGAAGTACATTTTGTATGAAGCGCGGAAGCGCTTCATTCTAAAAATGTACGCACGGTCAACGCTTTTACAACCCTATAAAGTTTCAAAAAGAAGTATTCAATACTTATAATTACACATTGCCAAGAATCTGTCCGGTTTAAGGGAGATAACTCAATTTGATAACAATTAATAGAATCGACAAGGACGATAACCCATCCTCGCTCCACATGCGGTTACATGATAATTTGACATGTGCGATAAGACGCACAATTGAGGGGTCGAACACCCGCTGTTTTGTAAAGATAGTTTCAGTGAAAACCAATACCAGATGTTATCTATAAGATAATTTCGAATATGTTTTCTTTATTTTGTTGCAGTTTGTTAAATGGATTGAAGGCCGGAGAGATCTTCGATCTATGTTAAAACCCGGGACTTCTAAAGAAGATTATAAGTCCTATTTAAAACGTCTCACGATGTTTGATCTCAATTGGTAAATGTTAGATGCATATAAATAAAAATAGATATTATTTTTTAAAATGAATTGAGCATCAAACTGACTGAAATGTAATTGAAATTTTAGTACAACTATTTCACATGTAATTGGCTGAAAGGCTGTTGTCTAACGATTCTTTTTTTTTATTCATATAATCTGATGTCCAGTAGTTGTCGTTTGTTTATGTGATTCACAAGTGTTTCTATTTTTTTTATATACATTAGACCGTTGGTTTTACACTAGTAATTTTTGTGACCCTTTATAGCTTGCTGTTCGGTGTGAGACTAAGCTCCGTGCTGAACACCGTACCTTGACCTATAAAGTTTTATTTATACAAATTGTGACTTGGATGGAGAGTTGTCTCATTGGCACTCATACCACAGCTTCCTATATACCTGGTACCTCAAGAATTCGAAATGTTTTTCATTTTATTTAATTTCAAACATTCATCGACAGTTCAAAATTATTAAATTTAACAGTATACTTTGAGTGCGGATAACAACACAATTCCTCGAGTAAAATAAAGTGTTGGTTAATGTCGGTCATATTTTTTTTCGTAAATTGTTTTGTTATGAATGTAGTCTTCTCAATTGAATAATCTTATATTTTTTCATGTTGGGGCCTTTTATAGCCGATTAAATGGTATGTGTTTCTCATTGCTGAAGGCCGTACGGTTGCCTATAATTAAATACGTCCACTTCATTTGAACTTTTGAGGATAATTGTCTTATTGGCAATCATACCACATCTCTTTGTTTTTTTTAAATATTTTTTTGGATGTGTACTGGTGGATAATTTATCTTCAAATCGGTACTTTAGATCTTTTGTATTCTGTAGATAAGTTTCGTACCAATCTGACAAGGAAGCCTTTTCTACTAATTTCAACAGTTTTGTCGTGTGTTGTGCTTTAATACCACAGATATATTTGAGCACTCACAAACATTTTAACCCCGCTGAATATCACGGTTTCTAGTTCCGTTTTATAAAGCCAGGAACAAATTACTTGTAACTATATATGTGGTTGTCGTTTCTTGCTGTCTGAAATATTTATTTTCTTGGTGTTATTGATTAAGCATATACCTGTTCGTTTAATTGGGTTTCCCCCTATTTTCATTGTTTCGACATTTAACATATAATCTGTTATATAGCACGTTTCACCCACCGCATTTTTGTGCTTGTCCCAAGTAAGGAACATCTAGCCTTTGTTAGTCTTGTGTGCGTGCGTGCAAGGTTGTTTTTTTTAAACTTTGGTTCATTTATGTTACGGAGTTAGGTGTGGCGTTCTTTTTGATGAAATATAGTTAACTTTGTGTATAGGGGCAAACTAGCGCACGTGGAATATTCTTGTGTTGCATTTAAGACCAATTTGTGGATTTGGGCCGTTTTTTGCTCTTTGGTCGGATTGTTGTCTATCTTTTTTACACATTTTTCGTTTCCATTCTCATTGCCAATCATACCACCTCGTCTTATTTTGTAAATTATCGTATTAACTTCTAAGTTAAACCAGAGATATAAATAAGTAGATATACAGTACATATATCTATGAATATCTATGGCGCTGTTTAAATCATTTATGAAGGAAAAGAAAGTGTTTCATACATCATGACAGCCAAATTATTCAATTAAAGTTTACAGAACCCTATATAGTAGTAGCCTGTGAATTTCGTGGGTGGAGAGTAGGTCATCCCGTTAAAATTACATAATTAATATCTCAATAGAGACGTAAAAAATAATTAGAACAAACAGAGACATGTATACTAAATGTATTTATATGTCTCTGGAACAAAGGACGAAACAGATTTTTGTCAAACAACATTTTATATATGTATATGAAATAATTATGTACATTAATAATAGAGTATATATCATGGAGGACAACTTTCAAAATAAATCATACATGCATTAAGATGATAATTTCATTTACAATGATCTATTAGAATTAAATTGTAAATTTTACGATTCTGATGATTTTTTAAATGAATATCAATACAAAATAAACAAAAAAAAAGTCTAAAATATTTATAGTTAATGTTTAAAAAGCCAACCTCACCACTTCCTTATATATATACAAATATTAAAATCCGAAAATGTCTTTTAAATTTCCAAACGCATTTAATCCCATTAATTAAAAAAAAAGTGATTGTGTATTGATAATTAATACAATTCGTTTAGATTACGATTGCATCCTCATACTTTATTTAATATCGGTTATAAGCACGTGAAAACAGACACAAACAAAAACTTTGATTATAAATAACTTCAATTATAAAAACGTGAATTTCATATTATTTAGTGTTTTGTAATTCCTTCAGCCCTAAACATAGTTAATACAAAACGTCGTTTAAACTATATCACATGAATTATTATGTCTCAGCGTGACTGTATAAATAAGATGGTGTAACAGGCTGCTATCTGTTTACACAAACAATGTATCCTGTTGTCAAATAAAAGTTGATAGAATAAAAACTTAAAATCGCCTACTTTTAAATCAAATTTGGTGCAAGTAGACAATAACCAATTTAAAAATAAACTACACCACATTAAACTATAACTTTTCATCTTTCTCTTGGTCTCAACAGGTAAGGAATGTCATCAGTAAAAGTATTTTATTTATTTTTTCAAAACTGACCACTTTTCTTAAAAATGACATTTTCTGCAAGAATAACGGCAAATGTAAGCCATTTGACATCCCTTTATGAAAAATCTAAATTTGTTGCATTAAGTTTAAACATTAATTTAAAATAATTTATATCATTAAAAAGAAGACACATTAAGGATTATGGTGATCTCAACAGTGAAGAAAAGAACTGAGAAGAAAATCGAATATCGTCTGTTAAAGATTATTTTCCATACAACTTCTATATAACGATTGTATCCATGTAGGGTATCTGAATTCACGCATGCGCAATGTCGACCGGACTGATTCTTGACAATGTTTTTTTAGGTAAAATCTTGAAAACACGATTTTTTTCCAGTTTTATTTAATTCACCTGTGCACTTTTTTGTGGGACCTCGTGTCATCATGCATGATAAATGTTATTGTCTGATGCAATTGTTTACGGAATAACATGTTAGCCAATCAGAATAACGTATTATAATGAAACTTACATCTAATGTAATTATACCACTCTCAAGATACCACTGTCTCCCTCCCTTTGCATTCTTTGATGTTTGACACAGATAAGACAAAAGTACGATATCGCACTTGAAAGGGTTTTTTCTTCACATTATTGCTTTTTTCTTTTTTCTATTGGCCAAAAAATGCGACAACTATATTGCGGTATAGTAGTAACTGGCAAAAAATGACACTACTTGAGTATTAACTTGACATAAACATTTTACTCAGATTTCGATGTTCTTTTATAAAAAAACAGCGTAATCTCAACACATATGCTTGAAGTTATATTCTGATATGCAAAGGTAATATCTCAAACAAGAATTGGTGTAAAAACAAGGCAAAAAAGTGAACTCAAGATAATTGCTTTTTTTCGGAAACGACATTTTTCAAACTAGTACTTTTGGTATAGACTCGTTCCGATTAAAATAGGAATATTATTTTCCTATAACGGATTGATTAGCAACGTCATTACCTCCCCTGTAACTGTATCGTACGGTGGCAAATATTTTATTGATGTTTGTTTAACGTTCAGTGGCAAATATTTCATTTAAATTCGGGATGAAATATAAAAAAGAAGATGTGGTATGATTGCCAATGAGACAACTATCCACAAAAGACCAAAATGAGACAAACATTAACAATTATAGGTCACCGTACGGTCTTCAACAATGAGCAAAGCCCATACCGCATATAGTCAGCTATAAAAGGCCCCAATGTAAAACAATTCAAACGAGAAAACTAACGGCCTTATTTATGTAAAAAAAAATGAACGAAAAAGTATAGTATCATTCAAGGGTATAAGTTATGGCCATTTTCATCTCCTCGAAGGAAAACCTATTGTTTAATAGTAAAAGGATATACAATACTTGTTATTTTTCAATCCCTTTCAAAGGATTAGTCAACTTAGGATAATCCAGATTTCTAGCAACTTGACTCTTTAATGTTATATTAAATTCATCAAATTTGTGTAGTTCAAGTGTGCTAAGTCTAATCTGATTTAACGGTTTGTATATAAATGTGCCAAAATCTGAACCTTCTTTGTTGTATTTTCTGTGAGAATTTTTTTTCCAGATACTTTACCTGAAGGGTAACTGGAAAATCTCTTCCTTTTGTCGCGATCTCAATGTCATGTCCTCCTTCCTTACCGGGTCCCCATTTGAACCTGCCTGCTTTTATGTTTTGTCCAAGTTATATTTATTTGTTAATTTTCTTAACACTTTGATAGCAATTTCGTATATAAACTACTTGTAAATTCTCATGCACCTTTCTATAAATTCACTGTTTTCATCTCAGTAATAATAAACTTTGAATACAGTTTAACAGCAGCCTTTAATAAAAAAATAAAATTGACAAAGAAGGCCATTTTTTTTTATAGTAAATAAATTTTACAAGCTTTTAGATTGCACGTCTGTATATGGAAAGGTTGACACGAGATACGTTTGTGACTTCTGGTTAAGCAAAGGCGGGTTAAGGGGATGTGTTTCGGGTAAACGCCCCTCCTTTTATTGGGAAAAAAATAGTTTATTGTATAGGGAATCACTGAAGCTGTAGCGGACCTCTCTTAGGCAGTCGTTGTCATTGGTTTTCCAAACTTCATAATTTGGGAGTTCTTGGCAGTGAACTTTAAAACTTAACCAAAACATGATCCGATAAGAAATTTAAAAAAAATCATGTATTTCAAGACAAATTCACAATTAATTGAAGGCAAGGTCGTATATACGTCCTTGGTGAAGGCAAGATGGTCGTCCTTGTGATTTTTTATTTTGAAATCTCTTGCTATGTTTCCAATTTATGAAAAACATATAAAAGTCCTTCTGAATTTGTTTTTGATTTATGTTAATATTTGTAATAACAATAATATTTATGATTTTGTTTTCGTGAATTGACAGATATGCTTTTTACAGTTGACTCCTATCATAGGTGTGCTTGAATACAAATTACAGTTAAATTTGGGAGGTTCTCTATCAATAAACTATATAAATAAAGTTTAAAGAAAAACAAAGGTATAAAAAGCATTTTTATGAAATAAATTAATGTCCATTCACGCCTTAATCATTCATTTCGATTAAAAATTACATAAGTTATCTTTCTATTAATAGATATAAACTGCTATATATATAAGAAAGAAATCGAAATAACTGCATAAGAAATTAGCAGATGACAATTAACAAAAAAGCTTATTGTCACAATAAAGGTAATCAAATTAATGCATTTTTTTAAAAATTTAATTCCAAACTTTAATATTTGTATGAAATTGTGTTTGGAACTTTCTTTCAAAAAATAAATATTCTTGGTGTGTTTTGACAAGACAAGACCCTGAATATACCAATCACTCAAAATATTTGTGACTGACAGACTTAATTAATTAACAGGTACATTGACAAATATATAGATCAAAAGCCACCAGGTAGACAGTCATATCCTAATCAATCATCTATCTTTTGTTTCCTTTTAATTACAGGTGTGAACAGGTAAAAACAAGGAATATTAATTGGATTTTGTGAAAAGACTATTATTTGTGTATAGGACTGAGAAATTTCATTCAAGAATTGGTGACCTTGCATCGAAGACGATAACTTGGACTTATAAACCACCCAAAGATGAGATGCTAAAGGTATGTTTTTCATCTTCCTTTGTATGTATGTATGTATGTATGTATGTATGTACGTAGATCCCTCCGTTTACGTAGCACCCCTCGAGAGCTGCGAGGGTACAGTGGAATCCGTGTACACTCCCTATCGGGATTAATGGAGATGTGTCACTAACGTATTTACAAGGTTCAATATTTACAAGGACAATCCCAACCCAACACCAGGCAATGTTAGGACACCGGGCAGAGTCTGTTATTATTTTCTATAAATTGAGTTATTGCACAAAAAAGTGTTATTGAATCAACAGGTAGTTGATTATTATAAAGTTCAGTAGTTTGTATGTACTAAATGTATATGGCATAATTTGATCTGTTTGAATTGCTTTAAATTTGTCTTTTGGTGCTTTAGCTTGAGGTGCTGTAGGGGTTTTGCTCATTGTAGAAGGCAACACAGTGATCATGAGGTTCAATTTGATCCCTGGAGGAGAGTTGTCTCATTGGAAACACAACTTTTTATTTTTTACATTCTTGTACTGTTTTATGATTGAGTAATAGGTGCTAAACATTCTTACAGTTAACTTAAAAAGACTGTATTGCCACCAGAGCAATTCAGCCAGGGTTTATGAAATTGGGGCATAATATGTACGAAATTGGGGCATAATATGTGCATGTATATATATACACATGCACATGTATACTACTTCAGCAAGTAAGTTATTCCTTTTTTAATCCAGAGAAAAGATCAATCACTTAAAACCATATTTTTTATATATAGACAGAATAATCATATAAATGCAGTTTTCCCTAATAAAAGACACCTGTGTGTAATAAAAATGATAGAGAATTTTTCCGCATGATCTTTGGATCTTAATACCATTAATATTGTGATACATCTGTTGCATTTAATACAACTTGAGTATAGTTTTTATCAAGTAATACTTTTTTAATTTGATCATTTTTCTAAAAGCCAAAGGTGTGAAAATTGTAACTTAGGGTATGGAAGAGGTCTTTCTTTCTGTTATTCTTCAATTTCATTGACCATTTTCTGTTTTCTTCATTAATTTTGCCCAATTGTCTCCATTTTTTATATTAAAAATACTTAAATTCTTTCATTGTATTATTTCTTTCTTTTCTTTTTTATTTTGGACCAATTTTCAGAAAATTTGTCCAATTTTCAGAAAATTTGTCCAATTTTCTCTATTATCTGTGAACTCCATCTAAATCCTTATAACTTCAAAAAATTCCATCTTAAAACCTATTAATGTTTTCCAAAAGGATAATCCTATACACTATCTAATAATCTATGTTTTCTTAATATCAGGTGTAAGATTATGACTTGGATGACTTTGTATGTAATTTTTAATATGTTAATTGACATATACATCTCTCAATACATGTCTTACTCTAGAGTACATTTCATTAATCCAACTGTACACTTTCTTTAAATAAATCACAACCACAAACATGTTGTTTTAACAATTAATTTTACCTACTCAAAATACTACTTATGTAAATAATAAAGTCATGTCAAGTTTTTTCATGTTATTTTTACTTATATAAACATGTATACTTTTACTTCTAATGTTTGTCTTTAATATAAATGTGTGCCAAGTGGTTTTCATAAAATGTGACAATTTGTAATGACCATTGAACAGTTAACGAAGAGCTAGTTTTTATGCTTAAACTTTATGTTAATGCTTCTGTTCAAGGTAGGATCATTTTCTTATTCTATATTTTATCCAATATTTTGCACTATTCTGTAAATAATGTTTTTTTGTACATATGAATCAAATAAAAAGATCCAGGAGCAACTTCTATTTTGAAGAAAGCTTTTTTCTTTCTTTTGTAGTCTAATAAATTCAACATTGATGAAAAATGGAAATGGGTGACCAAAATCAGTAGAATAACTTTAGACCCTTGTTTTTAACAAATTCAAAATGAATAGTTATCAGGACAATTTCACTTTTTCTATGAACGATCTACAGGTTGTTTTTTTTCAAATGTCAATTTTTTTTCCTTCATCAATTTTTCAAACTAATTAATGGACATAGTTATTTTTTTCCCTTCTATTTTAAGACTAATACCATAAAAAAAAAAAAAAAAAATAATTCTTTTTTAAAAATATCAATGAACAGATTGCAAATTTGCAGAACATTGTGTTGATTGAGGGTGCAAGACAAAAGATGATAAGTTCTACATTTCTCTTTTATTGCTTCAAGTTAAAGGGTTACTACGTACATGTATCAAATCAAAACTTTGTTCATCATATTAGATATGCATTGTATGATTTATTTCTTAGACACACAAGAGGTCATCCATCAAGATTTGAATTGGCTAAAAACATGCCAACGACAATCATAAAATAAAATTTTAAAAAAAGCGAGTTAGTCACAAAAGTACATCTTGGTTCAAATTCTTTTACAACACAATGTAATAGTCCTCGTCGGTGAATGATTTCTGTTCCAAAAGTAGATTGCATTTCCTGCCGAAAAGTACATGAGACATTTTTATTTATATAAGATAGATGACTTTTTTAAAATTAAACACAGAATTTATCCTGCCACCATGTTTATCATCAATCTAGTGTCATGTCAAATTTTAGTATGTCAAAATATGAATTGTAGGGAGGTGAGGACTTCCAGGGTGCAAAATTTCAAATGTTTTGTATGTCAAAATATGGAATTGTAGGGGCGTGAGGACTCTCAGCGTTCAAAATTTCAAATGATTTGTATGTACAGTTGCAATTCTACTTTTGGAACCTATCGATATACATCAGAAGATACATTTTAATTTTGAAATCTCTATAGTGATCACTAGCACATCAACACTAAGTTTGCAAGTTCAAATCCTGCTCATGGTTGATGCCTTAAACTCTAATCTTCATAGCATTTTTTTTAGCTGACTAAACAGTATGGATTTTTCTCATTGTTGAAGGCCATTGGGTTGCCTATAATTGCTTACATCCACTTCATTTGAACTTTGGTGGATAGTTGTCTCATTGGCAATATCTTTATTTAATGCCTAATTATCAAGAACATAAATCAGTCTAATTTGAATCTCTACACATGTATGGGTTACCATGTGTAGACTTTCTTCAAAGAAGTTAATTCATATGCAAGCCTAATTTTTGATAATTTTTTATTTGATTATAACAAAAAAAACTGTCAATGCATTGGGTTCCAACCCGCCTTTCTGGTATCCAGGATATGTCTCAAACTGACTTTAGCTTTTGATCAGACCCTTCCATTGTCAGTCTCACTGACTCTAACTTTTCAGCAGACCCTTCCATTGTCAGTCTCACTGACTCTAACTTTTGAGCAGACCCTTCCATTGTTAGTCTCACTGACTCTAACTTTTCAGCAGACCCTTCCATTGTCAGTCTCACTGACTCTAACTTTTCAGCAGACCCTTCCATTGTCAGTCTCACTGACTCTAACTTATGAGCAGACCCTTCCATTGTCAGTCTCACTGACTCTAACTTATGAGCAGACCCTTCCATTGTCAGTCTCACTGACTCTAACTTTTGAGCAGACCCTTCCATTGTTAGCCTCACTGTGAATATGTCCAATACTTAAATACCCATACATCTCTTGTCAACGCAGTGTCAATGTCAAGTTATTATTTCAATTTAAAAAAACAAATGATTTTAAAATATGAGTAATCACATTTAAATGCAAAAATTATGATTTATAAGTTGAATATATTTCCTTCAGCTGGTTCATAACAAAAGTTTCATAATACCATCCAATATTCCTCGATCAAGGGCGTCTCCAATTTCTTATATCCCTGAAAAAAACACAGTATCATCATGATTAAACAATTTTATATTATATTTTATTGACATTTTTTTTACAATTTATATGTTATAAATTAGGATATAGTACAGTTAAACCCAAGAAAAGCCTTTAGGCTTAGGCAGTGCAGGTTTTGAATCACACCAATATAAAAGACAATGATAGATTGGTAATCATTTATGGCAGCCAGAATTCATCTGTTTTTCATTATTTCCTCCCAAACAGTCAATTTACAAGACCTTTGCATAACTTAATTTTAAAAGTTTACTAAATAAGCAGGTAGACAACAAAAACTATAGTTTTGGCTTTTCTGAAGCTACTCAGTATTCTCTAGATTTACCTTCATCAGGATCTCTTAAACCAAAACAATTTTTCGACGAGGATGTAAATATACTAAACTTAAATGACAAAAGGGACTAACAAAATAGCCGATATACATATATATAACGTAAATTTTGCCTGAGGAAGTTGGAACCTTAGTTTACTAATTATTTATAAATTGATCAATCTAAGAAAGGTATTTTCTTTCAGTTTTTTGCATCGTTGGGTCACTGTCTCATCTACTTTAGCCACACATCACCATTTAATTAAATTATAACACTATATCTTAAAACATGTAAGATCCTACATACAGCAGTTACTATATAAAAGTTCAAAACTTTAATCATCATTTTAAAAATCTATAAAAGCTATATATTCTGGATAATAATAAAGGGAAAAGCAGCTGATGAGAGAAATCACAATATTCTGGGAAAAGGGTTTGATGCCTGAAGTGCTTTCTAGTTAATAAGTACATGCATTTATAATAGTTTTCACAAAGTCTTAAAACATTTGAAAATTTGTTTCATCTTAATCATATGGTTTTATTTTTAATATTTATCATACTTTGAAAGGAGGTGTAATATTACATCCTTTATATAGCTAGAAGTTCAAAGTTTTCTGGTTACAAACTTGACCTAAAATAATTACCAAGAGCAAAAATGTTTTAAAAAACATTATTTAATTTTATCAATTCTGTCTAAAACATTATAATCTTTGTTATCCTTGATTGATAGGGAGATGTTAAATTACACCCCTAATAGTAGTTCAAAGTTCTCTTATACAAAATTGACCTAAAATGACCCCAAACAAATTCTTTTCCTTCCTGTGAACTGTATCAGATTTTGATGCATTAAACTCTGATTGATCACAAAAGCTATGTAAGCCTTGAAAAGATAATTCTCTTTCACCGTGTAATTTTTAAAAGGTGCACAATTCAAAGATTTGATGTATTTCCTCAATCCTTTTACCTAATCGCTGCCTTAAATACTTTCTTGTATTGGATATAGTTTCCCCTTTCAAAAGATCCTATGATATATTGGACTATTTTACCCTGGTCCTAATCCCCGTATGACAATGGGCTAACTGTATTAAACAAGTAAACTGTGGGCCGACTTTTATATTTTGTGAATGTAATAGTATTTATATAATTTGTCATACGTTTTATATCATGTAAAGCCTGTAGGATATGATTTAAGATAAATGGCGAGCTTAAGGAGTCGCGACAAAAACAGATTTTCCGACACAAATTCATTAGTTCTGGATTAATTTCCTTTGTTAAAATTGACAAGAGTTTTTACTTTTTATTAGAATTAAGTACTTAACAGAAAAACAAGATTACTGCCATATTTTTTTTAATATTTTGAAGATTAATTTCCAGTGTTCTCATATTTTTTTGCACGTGCACTGAACAACAATATTCTTTCATTTTTCAAACCTTTATATCTAATGACTATTGGTACATAAAAATAAAGATTATAATGAAAGGTTACATTCACAACAACATAGAATGGTGTTCTGTACATGTTAAGAATACATAATATGGAGTTATAACCCTTTCTAGTGAAAGATCCAGGGGGGTATAAGCCTTGAATATCATTCAACATTAAGACAATGTTTTTTTGTCAATAAATATAAATTTATAACAAGAATGCACACATTGTCATCCAAAGCTAAGTCCTGAACATTCATGAACTATTTGCCACTGGACATCAAGCATTTCCCAAATCAAAGTATACAAAGTATTGGAAAACAAACAGTATGTCTGACAGATTTGAAAGTGCTGAAACCTTATAACTCATCATTGTTTGAATGCTGACCAAATATGAAGCCATTCTGTTTTTATGTGCCTGAGAAAAGTGTGAGGTACAAGGGCAGGGGCAGATCCAGCCATTTCTAAAAGGGGAATTCAATTCCAGGATAAAGGAGTGTTCCAACCATATGTCCCCAATTCCCTTTCAAAAGCATCAAATGTCAAAAAGGGGAGTTCAGACCCCCTCCCCCTACATGGGAAATGCAATACAGACCCAAATAACTATTCTTTTGATTCATAAAAAACTCAATTGCATGTGTCAAACAGGAATTCATGACAGAATTACAATGAAAAGAGATAAAATAAATATATTTCACCAAGTAAAAAGGCATATCTCCTTATTTTTATATCAACTGTAATCACTTCTGAATACTTTTATTATGGAGATGAAATCTACTGAAAATATTTGGCAACGTTTCTAAACGTATTGAACTAGCTAAATTATATACAGTGCATTTTAAATGGTTTTGTGTGCAGTAATTAAATTTTTTAGATATTGAGCCATTTGAAAGCGGTATAGACAGTTTAATGTGAAACACCTACGTACATATTACATAAGTCCGTTTCCAGGTGTAATACAAGCAGGTCTTTTAATTACAGGTGTAAAGAATTCCTTTTTGTCACATTCCAAAATCCAAGTCATAGATTGTTGACAGAAGAATCTGAATTGAATCTTTAGACATACAAAATAAATATAATGTATAAGTGCCTTGACTACGATATAAAAAATGCAAAAAAAATCACAACAAATCACTGTTAACTTTTTAAAATTGTAAATGTGGAATATTTCAATATCAATAAAATTAAATTATATATGAATATTTAAATCTAATATGAAGGACCAGGATCTTATAAGAGGTTCTGGATGGGGTATCAGAAAAGATAATGATAGACGAATAATGCAGAAAAATAGTGTGAAAAATAAAAAAAAAGTAAAAAAAGTAAAAAATATTTAAAAATTGAAGAATTCAAAAATAAAAGGCACATGCAATTTTAGCACTTTCCAGACACTCTGTTGAACATAAATTAATCAGCATTTATTCATTCATTTAAGGCAAAAAGCCAAAAATATCAAAATTTTCCTTTACTTTTAAACTTTCATTCCCTGTTATTACACCAGATTCATAAACTAATGGGAGATAACTTATTTGTTTTTAACTTATCCAGGCCTCATGTGGGTTAGGTGTTACATTTATAATGCCAACAGCTTCAAATACCAAAGACCATTAGATTACCCATGATCCCAGTAATTCCCTGTTATTACACCAGGGTATTGTAAATATAAACAAATATTCCCCACTTCAAAGTACTGTTATGTCATAGTCTGATTAGGGAATTAAAGTAGCTAATATCCCATAAAAGGGTCATCCCCACTTAATTTGAAGAAATAAACCAAAGTAATTGAATAATCTAATCTATGGGATTCTTGTGGCTTATTCAAATGTTTACTAAATCAATCCTATTTCTGAAAACAATTTCAATTATTATTATCAAGTGGCTGATGGGATTATAATTGAAAATAAAGTTAGATTGAAATTTTGAAATACAAATATTGCTACTCTGAAATTTGAAACCAGTAATTTTGTTTAAATAAATGCATTAATTGCAGCAGTTTAATTTTTAATATGTGTTCTCATAGAAATGACAAAAAAATTCTCCAGATATGTTTATTTTCAATTTTGAGAAGAAAACTGTCAAATAATCCTCTATTTTTTGGTGCTTTAGGTGTGACATAGTTTATCTAACATATTTAAATGATCAAATTATCTGTTTGAGGCATCTGTTATATTGATAGAAAAAACAAATTTGCAACATCTCTTTGCATATTTGACCTTTGAGGGTTGCCTGTTAGGTCCATTGATTTATAGTAAATTTTCAAATTTGTTTACTGCTTTCAAACGCCTTTTATTTTTTATTTCTTTTAATATTTTATTTTGGTTAGAGTAATAAGCCATATCCTTATAAACTTTGGAATAAAATGCATAATACAAGCAAATAAATTACATCATAGTGAAGTAGGATTTCCTTATTACCTAGAATACCCTTAAATAGAGATTGCACTCGACTGACATCCTTGATTTTTTGACAATGTTCCTTTTATGGTCACCATAAATAAGAAACTGTACTGAATTAATTTAAAGTTTCTAAACACAAATATTTGTTATTTGTTCAAGGTCACTAACGATCTCATCATGCGTTTGATGAAGAATGCTCGTACATTAATCCGAAATAATTACAAACTTTGATGTGATACAAAAAAGAAAGCAGTGTGGTCGGGTACTTACAAGAAGTAGCCTCTTATACAAAACAAATACAAGAGTAGCCTCTAATACAAAACAAATACAAGTAGCGCCACCCGTCGTTGACCAAAATATTGTATAAATATTTATGTTTTCTCACCCGATTTAATCATTTATTCCTAACTGATAAACATATTTGATTTAACTGGGGTAGAAATCTGATACAGGGTAAAATATGGGCATCGTAACACTCTAATGTAAATAAAATTAAAAACTCTTTTTGAAATTATATTAAATTACGTTTAATGCTTAAAGCTAACCTATTGAAAATGTTAATATTTTGAGCAAAGTGTAACTTTCTGAATCAAACAATGTTAAAAGTTAATTTGTCTTTCTTTTGTGTATTTGTTTAGAATAAGATAATACTATATACCACCCAGTTTAGTTTGAGCTATATGTGTTTAACAACGAATTATCGTGACAACTTTCATATATTATCTACCAATTTTTTATTCACCAAGGACATGCAAGGTTTAAATATAAATCCAAATTTGTTAGTCATTGATATATATATAAAAGGATATACATGTCAATGGTAAATTAGGATCGCTTATAATATGCACGATATTCAGTAAAAAAAAAAAAACATGTACAAAAATATAATACCAAATTAAAAGTTCCCTGATAATCAATATTGAATAGAAAATTAGGGGGATAATAGTTTAAATTCTCATGATTTAATTATAGTATCAGTCTACATCTAGCATGTTCGTCAATGTTTATAAGTTGTTCATATTAAGGTATTTTAATGCCCCACCTACGATACTAGAGGGGTATTTTAATGCCCCACCTACGATACTAGAGGGGCATTTTAATGCCCCACCTACGATACTAGAGGGGTATTTTAATGCCCCACCTACGATACTAGAGGGGTATTTTAATGCCCCACCTACGATACTAGAGGGGTATTTTAATGCCCCACCTATGATACTAGAGGGGTATTTTAATGCCCCACCTATGATACTAGAGGGGCATTTTGTTTTCTGGTCTGTGCCTCCGTTTGTCCCACTTCAGGATAAAGTTTTTGGTCAAAGTAGTTTTTGATGAAGTTGAAGTCCAATCAACTTGAAACTTAGTACACATGTTCCCTATGATATGATCTTTCTAATTTTAATGTCACATTCAAATATTTACTCTAATTTCAAGGTCCACTGAACATGCAAAATGATAGCGCTAGTGGGGCATCCATGTACTATGGACATATTCTTGTTTATTACAATTTTAAAACAGCCATGCACATGCAGGAATGTGTCATCATGTTTGCTTCTCTGGTTATTATTGATTTTTATATTGAAAGTCTTTAACATAAAAGTATAAATACAAGAAAATGTATAGCAGAAACTTAACATTATCAAATTGATGATTATTGAAAATAAGTTCAAGGTCAGATAATTAATATCAGACAGACATGAACTGTGACCTACAATCATTCTATACACCAGATGAAGTTGACCTTTTGCTATATAACCTCCTTTTTATAGTATCTGAAACAAATACCTAATCACATAAAACTTCATGTTAACTAATTACCTATGAATATGAGGTCAAGGTCAGAAAGACATGTATTAAGAAAAATCATCATATGCTCCCAAAAAAATGACCTATTACATTTACAGACCTAATTAAGACCATGTAAACTATATCAACATTGATTACTGAAACTACAAAGAAGGTCAAGGTCATTTGAACCCTGTCTGAAGGTAATGAAAAACTTTCAGTTAATCTGTATACTGAATACTAGTATAATTGTCCCATTATTCATAATACTTTAAAAAAAAATCAAGATGCCATTAAGGAAACCATGAAACTATGAACAAGAACAACGATTCCTGAAAAAAAGTTCAAGATGCCATTTAAGAATAGATACCATGAAACTAAGAACAATGACAATTAACATATACCAAATGAATATCTTTATAGACCATAATGCATCTGTTTGTGCTTTATAGAAATTATCTTGCTCTGATATACTCTCAAGTACATGGAGTACTATTTGAAAAGAGAGTACATCTAGCTACTGTCAGATGAGCATCCCAATAGCACAGTTTTAACTTCATAAGAGATTCTGGCATTTAGATTGCAAATTTTACCCAATAAAATTTTGACAAGATTTCAACCAAACTGATGTTACAAACTTTAGTCCATTAGAATTTTTCACACATTTACAGTTATATATGTTATGTTTGATACATTCCAAAAACTATCAATGACAATAACTAAAGTGGTCTGAGATTTTGAAGTTGTTACAATAAAATTATCACACCTACCAACTTAGGTATATAAATTATTTAAAGTCAATTACTGGCAAATATTTCTATGTGAAGTAGGCTGAAAACTGACAAACCTTTAGGTGTTAGACAAACAATGATATAAGTCTGAACATGTATAGAAAATACGTTTTAAAATATGTGCAAACACGAGGATATAAATACACTTATTTGGTAGGGTCCACAAAAAGAAGTTAGACTGTTCAAATCATGATCAGGGGAAGGTTTTCAAAACAATTGTGTCGGTCCTTTGGTCTGTTGCAGTTTGAAGATGAATTTAGTGGTTTTGTATCAAGTAAGGCAGCAAAAGTAAATTATGTCAAAAATGCTCATAATTTATGGAGAAATTGGACCAAATCTGACATTACAACACAAACATTGTATATTTGAAGGGACTATAGCTTCAATCATAACTTATAATGTAAAGGCCAAAAAGAAATTATTTGGTAATAGTAATATCACAACTGAATGTATGTAAATTGTTTAGTATTTTTGGCCTTATAAAAAAAACCATAAAATTCTTAGAGCCAATTTCAGTCCTTTCTGAATCTACTCCTGTATTCAAAATGTACTTTTTTATTAGTCTTGATAAAGTTTAAAAGTCAACAACTGTTATACATATTAAACTTTATGCTTCCAATAACAATTACTCAAATACTCACTTGACTGTCACAGTTATGATGCCAGATCCCATGACAATGACTTAAAATATACTCAATTCACACAATATAACATTGTCTTTTAATGTCATTTTCTACTCCATGATCATAAACCTTTTCACTGAAAAAACAAAATAGAAGAAGAAATTCTTAATTTAAAAAAAAATCTGAAAATATAGAAAATGTGTGTGTGTGTGTGTGTGTTTGTAAAAAGGGCTGATTTAGACAATCAATTAGTTCAAACCATATACATGTGTACTGCTTTTTTTTTAATAAATGCATTATAACTACATAAAATAAAACATAATGTTTATAAGTATACCAATTTCTTCAAATATGAAGAGAGGAGATTTCAACAACATCACATCCCCTAAACAAAAATAGCAGATTGACAATAAAAGTTGGTGCTTGATGATAACCCCAACCCCCTCATAGATGGTTGATTGTTGGTTGATTAAGGTGCAGTGGTAAATAGTTCATGCATGATCAGGTCTGAACCTCATAGATATTCCTATTATGGTATACATTTTTGTAAAATAAACCAGAAGCAAAAGAGAATAATAATATTTAGATGAGAACTTCAATGAACATGTTTCCAATAAGAATTGTAAATTTTACTGGACTATCAAAGTGGTCTCATTGGGGTCTAAGCATGGCACAGGATTCCTGATTTTTTGTAAGGGTGACACGTAAAAGTCAAATTATTGTGTCGTGAAAACAGGAAATGAGGTCTTGCTGGACGGGGAAAAGACAAAAAAAATGAGAATTGCTTACGTATATAGTGTAAGCGGGATACGGGGATCTGACAAAACAGAAAGCGGGATCTGGTATCGGAACCCCCCAATGAGACCCCCATCAAAATGTGATGAGCTACAATACATATGCTTCTCACTGCATTGAAGACCTTCTGGTGACCTTCGACTGTTGTCTGGTCTATGGTCATGTTGTTGTCTCTTTGACAAATTCCCCATTTCCATTCCCAATTTAATATATCACAGAAACATTTCAATTTAAAACATTACCATCACTAAACAAGAAATAGATCTAGAAAAAAGATACTTTGTATAAATTAAATTTTGCAAGGTATGCATTTTATATATAAGTTAAAGCAGATGGTTTCAATGAAATTTATTTGATTTTTAAATCCCTGTACTTAAATTCTATGCTGTAATTTATCATGTTTATAGTTCATATTTGCACAAAGATGACCGTTAAGAATTGTTTTCTGAATGAAAAACGATAGCGTTTCATTTACTATCTTTTAATGGATTTGTATGGCTTTTTACCTACTCTTTTATCTGTTTACAGAGATATATTACGGGAACTTTATCAATAATTTTATGAAAATTTGTATGAATTTGTAAGTATTTTAACTCGTTATGTGTGAAAACAGGATATTTACCTGAAAATTTTAACCTTTTCATTCATACAAACCAAATAAAACGAAAGTAACAACATAAATATGAACAAACTAAACATTAGATAAAGTGACTAAAATGATCCACGGACTTTTATAATTTTTTTACCTAGGTCAACAATTAAATTTGTCAAGTTTTGTTAAAGGTACACGTCCCTATTGATATAATTTTAGTATTTACGACAGTTGACAGTGCAGTTATTGTTCATTCACATAACTTTACACTTAAATGATCGAACAGCGAAACTGTGGCAAACATAATCAAATTGTCGCTGGTTGATCGATGTCTCGGACAACAGGATACAATATCAAAGGTGACATATACACTTATAACAAGATATATTGGACTGGTCTGATATGCCTAATATCAATTAATGTTTTGATACAATTATTGTGTGAGCTTGACTAACATTATAAGGTAAGACTAATTATAAATTATTCATTTTTTTATTTTTTAATTTGTCACTTTTCTGTATTGAGATAGTTCATAACCCAATCAAATACTTATTAAGAAAGCGAAAAATTCAAATTTTTTTTTTTTTCATTTTCATTCCTATATCGATACTTGTTTACTTTGACATAGGTGTTGGCTGACAATAAAATATATAGTCTAAAAGGAAATGAATAGATACTCAATTGCTAAATTTTTAAATGAGTTCTTAAATGTATTCTATCAAAATAGTCAAATTTGACTTCTTTGGATGTAAAATTAATCAAATTGATCAAAGTTATATATACAAGTAGGTTAGGCAGCAACCATTTGATTTTCTGGGGGGGGGGGGCTATGGTTTTTTTTGGAAAAAAAAGTTAGTTTCCAGGTTTTGGTGAACAAAATAATTTGTTTTGGACCCTGAGAAAAAAAATTTGTTTGATTCACCCTTAGCTGCCACTAGATGTAATGCTTAAATTGAAAGAAAAAAAATTGTTTTCGGTTTGTCGCAAAAAAAGAGATTGTTCTTCGGAAGGCGAAAAAAAAAGATTCCACAGAAAAAAAAACCATAGCCCCCCCCCCCCCGAAAATCAAATGGTTGCTGCCTTATAATAATCCTGGTATCTTATCATAATATCTTTGGTATATATAGAAATTTACAGTATCACAGAAAATTGTGTAAAATTTAATTATAATGATAAGTAATTCTATTCAACTGATCTTTAATCTGTAGAACTTTATATATATCAATACTGGAGTGGAGGATATTGTTAAAATTATATTGATGGTGTGTTAAAAGTTATTGCACTTGAGTCTAAAAGTAGGGAAGTTTAATTATGTCTTTCTCAAGGTCAAGTGATTATTCAATTTTATTGACATTTCGATTCTTTTCATTCAGAGAAAGTTTTTATCAATGGGCTCTTTTTTTCATAGTAATAAAAGCACTGCAATTAAATAATTGCACTATTGATACAGTCCTGCTGAGAGGGGTTGAGTAAAAATGTCTTAAGGACTTACAGTAGGTGGTCCTCACAAACATTGATCCTTGAAAAAATACTTGCCATTTTTGACGTTTATTCTGTTTGAGCCAATATCAAGATATGTGGCTAGCTGTCGTCTGCTCATACTAAACCCTGCAGCACATGTTTCCTTTCTATGAAAGCAACTTTCTGTATCAATAGCCTCCAAACTAAAAGAAAAATAATAAAATCAATATAAAAAAAAAACTTATAAATAATTCATTGCATATTATGGTCATCAATTATGCAAATTTACTTAATTACAGATTTTGATTGGTCATACCAAATTTACTATTGCTCCTGATAAAAGACGAGGTCTGCTTAATAAGAAATAAAAGTCAATGAAAAATATGCATTGAGCTCATGTATTCAAGGCTATTAAATTTACAAAATAAGAAGACAAGTGGCTAATGTTTTTATGGTACTATCATTTCTCTATTTTCTTATAACCTCAAGTGTTTTTATGGTTGAAGATGAGCTTTAAGTTTCATAAATACTTGAAATTCATAGTTAATAGATATTGGCATAGGCAGAAGTGCCATATGTCAGAAATTAAATTGTGTGTTGTATGTTTGTACAAATTTTGTACAACATATGTTTGACCATAATTATGTAGGCTATAAAAATGAGTTTTCTGACTTCTGGACATGAAATCAAACTTTGGCTATTTTCCAAAAAGTTAAATTGTAAAAATCACGTTTATGGTCTATCTTTTCACTGATATATATACTTTTCTTTAGGCCTTGTAGGACTTATAAATTTAGAGAGCGATTATTGTACAGTTCAGACTCAAAAATCAACCAATCAAAAAGCATAGGTCTCATGGTCTTTTTTTTTTAATTTTGTGGGAATACAAAATTTCACCCATATTTATTTTTGCACTGAAATACAGTGTTCTGTATATTCAGATATTATTGCGAGGTTCTCATTATTGCATTTATCTAAACTCAGATTTTTCAATTTTTTATAGGATTTTTTTCAATATCACAAAAATTTTAATCACATTTTAATCTTGCATGACTTTATCCCAATAAAAAAAGCAAGCATTAATTTCTGAATTTACAGTTTATAACATATATACTTCAGTTAACATAGCAGTTCTTTTTCTGGCACAATAGCATTTCACTTAATATTTCACAACATGTGCAGCTAAAATTAGCTTCATAGTACAACACAAATATGCAACAAATAAGTATAGTACAGAAGTTATATAATATAAGTTATTAAACAAATAGGTGACAAATTATACCTCATTTGTCTAATCATAAAGGAGGGTGTGGATTGGGGTTTACAGAATTGACAGAAATGGTAAAATTAAGAACAGATAAAAAATTTACCAAAACAAAAAGAATAGAGAAAAGTGGGGTGGTAAAATATAAGGAATAGAGAATAATGGACCAAAAAAATGTAAAGAATAGAGAAAAATAGCCTCAAATATTAAAGAAAATAAAAATGGAAGACCCATCATTACCCCTTGGTCTAATCATGAAGCTTTTTAGTTTTTTGTGCAAAAAAAATTAGCATACAGAGAAGAACATAAATTATATCATCATAAAGTTATGTAACTATTAGTAAACGAAACAATGGTTTCCCTCTTGACATCTGGTTGTACATGTATTAGTTATTGTGGTTACGGTAAATTCAAATGAATTGAATTATTACTTGTCATTTGTGGGGGCTTTATAGCTGACTATGCAGTATAGTCTTTGCCCATGGTTGAAGGTTGTACGGAATTACCTATAGTTTGGGAAGAGTCGTCTCATTGGCATTCATACCACATCTTCTTTTTTATATATAATTCCACGTATAATACTTCTTTAAAGTAAAGATTGACTTTATTAAATCACCATTTATATCAGCAAAGATAATGTAAAATTAAAAGCTCAAAACCTCAGTGAAAAAGATTAACTGATTAAATGGCGCCTGATATTGAGCAACACATACAAATATCTAGTGAAAACATATCAAAATAAAATTTCACTAGTCTGACGTAATGTTGCAGATTTTCAACATCCTGAAATTTCTGTATCTACAGGATGTAGCCAGCATGAAGACAGGCGACTTGATTTTTAACCAGAGCAAACCAGTTTTGCATCTTTACTGGGTTCTCATTATTGCTTAATTCACTTAGGACTTAATTTAATTGACTAACTTGACTATATTTTGTTATAATTTCACATAATTTACAATCAGAGCACAACTTTCAAAATATTCAGTTCCTTTCAAAAATGGACATAAAATTTAACATTTTTTTCACGTTTTGTTTTTTCGAACAAAGCTTAATCAATAATGTAAACCAATTCAAATCAGACAACTAAAGCTGAGGATTTCATGCCAACAGATTCAATTCCATTAACCTAACATATTAATCCTTAGATTTATGGTGATAATCTCTCAATTCAAGGACCAAATCCCATCAGCAAAGAAATACATAGTGTTGATGATCTTGTAATTACCCCTATTAATAAACAAAGTAATGAGTTGTCTGCCCCTTGTGTAAACTATTCTACTACCATTATTACACAATATTTGTTGATCATGAGTATTTCTTGTCATACTTAATGTCTAAATCAAGTGTATCAAAAAAAGATTACAGTGTTTGGAAACCCCTAACCTAGTAGCTGTTATACCTATGGAAGGGAGATAATTGGCTATAATTAAAAACATTCGTAACAGATGCACTGATATTGATCTTTATCAAGTAACTATTGTTTCTATGCTGTCAGAAATTTGATGAGTTTGGAAAATGTACAGAGATTTTATGTGCTAAACTGTCTGTGATGGTGTTATTCACTATATCAAGGTAAAATTTAAGCTTTGTTGTACAAATTATAGCAAAATGAAAACAGTTAAAACAAGATTTATTTTAATTTCACTTTATAATTAAAGTTAAATTTGATTTTCAAATTCAGACAAACAGAACTCATTTCCATTGTATTGGAATTTGTGAATGTTAAGTACTTCAGTACTAAAACTTCAAGAAAGATACAACTTAGAGTTCTGGGATATCTTATACTTTGATTTCATGTGTGAGTATCTTTATCTTAACATAAAAAATAATTAAAATTGATAAATTATAAATCTCCTATGTTAATTTGATAAAATAAACTAAACATAAATTTTTGTAAAGATATGTAATTCCCACTTATTTATCCTCATGTGTGGTAACTTAAAGTGAGCTTGTTAAAGGAAGTCACTATTGAATAGAAGTAGAACTGTCTTTACATTTGGAATTGTCAACCATTCAACTGCAATTTCAATGCTCATCATTGGAAAATTGATTTTATATTGTTTTCTTTGAATGAATATCATTTTATATTGGAAAGAATGATATCATATATATATATATATATTCAATAAGAAGATGTGGAAATGATTGCCAATGAGACAACTCCACCAGAGACCAAATTATGTAGACTTTATCAACTTTAAGTCACTGTACGGCCTTAAACAATAAGCAAAACAGATACAACATAGTCATAGATGTCTATTTCTGTTGATATGTTGCTATTCAATTGCTGTTAACTACACATAACTTTTTACACATTTAATCTCAAGTACATTCTTATGACTTATATTTCTTTTTACATCTGTGTTATAGGATAAAAAATTGCAATCTCATACTGATATCAGAAAACAAAGGTTGAACTTTGATTTCAAGTTAACTATCATTATATCTTTCTAATATTTCACACTGAGCTATATAAGTATTTAGATTTCAAAATATATACTTTAAGTGCAGACACTTGTGTTTTAAATATTGCAACTTTAAGGTCTAGGCGGTTTTTGAGGGTGCTGGGGTGCCCAGGGCCCCCTCTTATGGTGCTTCATTTATGGTAATCCATACTTTTCACCTTTAGTTTCAAGTCACATTTGAAAGACCTCCCCCTCTTTCAAAAATTCTGAATCTACAAGGAAATTACTTTTTTTTAGGTACAGTGACATATGGTATGTCTCTTTGTAAAATAATGTGGTAAAAAATGCAAAAGTCAAATTAATGTATTATTTCTTAAATATCTCATTAGTTTTTTACATCAATAACACTGGTTCAATGCTATAAAATTTGTTTTTGCTTGTTGAATCATATACATGACTTAACAGTCTAAAAATTTCTGGGAGGAATAGATCTACTTGAATATTTTGACTACTTTTTAAAATCACATAAAATTGATAAATTAGCAATATTTACATAACTTATTATCATAAATTATCTGGACAATTAATGTTCAATGTGTAATGGAGCCTCTTAGATCTAGTACATTAAATTCCATTTTTTTCTAGATTCAGTGCATTTCTTTACACATATATATGTTAAAATTATCACTGAACTGACAAACTGTTGACAATAAAAGTTTTGATAAATGAGTAATCTTGTTTGAAAATTTTTGAAATGCAAAAAAAATTAAAAAAAATTATCCATACAAACATTTAAATAATGCATGTGTTAATTTTTCTTTCTAACTTTCTAATAAAGTTTAATTACAATAATAAATCTTGCTAGCAAATCAGTTAAATGCAAAATTATCTCTGCATGTTTTCTCTTGCAAACATCATATATTATGCATGTGTTAATTTTTCCTTCTCTACAGTATTAAAGTTAATATCAGTTATTAATCATACTAAATAAAGTTTGACGGATGTTAGGGAATCATTGAATTGCAAAATTTCCTCTGCATTTTATTTTCATGCTTACAATGCTTATAATATTATATTTCTGTATTTTTTTTTCTTTCTATTAAAGTAAATATCAGTTAATCATACTTAAGTTATAATAACTCAACAAGCTTTTATTTTTTGTTTATTTATGAAATGAATATGTTTTCTTCAGTTAATTGAGTAGCAAATAAAATAGTAACTCCTGTCATAAACAAGAAATAAATGGGATTGATTTAGAAAATAATCTCCCAAACTTATTAAGAAAATTAAAGAATGTTAAAATTCCTTAAGCAGAAAAACTGTATTTTTTTCCATTTTCACTGGGAAGGTACAAAATTTAAAGCAGTTATCCATGGGTGGATTCAGACATTTTCGAAAGTGGGGTTCCCAACCCAGGAAAAAAAGGGGCGGGTGGGGTTTCCAACCATATGTCCCCAATTCAAATGCATTGATCTTCCAAACAAAAAGGGGTTTCCAACCCCTGGAGGCTCCACCTCGGGATCTACCACTTTTATCAATGTAAATATATACAAGTATTTGTAAATGATAATATATTGCAAAGATAAAGAATTAAAATCTGTCAATGCACATTCCAGGGGTGCATGCACCTAGTTTTAACCACGGAAATGAAACAAGTGTCATAGCTCGTCCACTATCAGTCAATGGAGTTGTTGATATCACATCACGGCATGTGCCCCTTTAACTAGATTGAGATTAGGTGTTAGTAGTGTTATCTATATAGATAAACAAGTAACAAACAATTATAGATCAATTTCCAAACATGATAGTTAGTTCTGACCAGCAGGACATAATCATTATAGAGATTATATGATGATACTAGATAACAGTCCAGGGTTTGTATACTTTATTAGTATTATACTATGTACAAATTCAAGTATCTAATGACTCAGAAAATTGACATTTTTCATAAAAATTGGTGTGAGGTCTAATAGAATTTAAAATTTTCTCAGAAAAAGGAATATTAAGTTTTTATTCTAAACTGCTTCATACATGTAGGAGATTTTAAACTATGTATGCTAAATTCAAGTATATAATGACTCAGAAATTAGAGGTTTTTCATAAAATTAGGTTCAATTGAATTTGAAATTTTCTCAAAAGAAAGAAATGATAGTTCTAAACTGTAATACATGTACTTATTAAGTACTAGTATATGTATTAACAAAGCTGTAAACTAGATGTTAGATTCAATTATGTAATGCCTCAGAAACACAACCTTTTCAAAAATGTGGTCTAGAGAAATTTGCTTAGAAAAAGAAATATTATTTTTTATTCTAAACTTATACATACATGTACTAAGACAATTGTAAACTTTGTATGTAAAAAATTTGGTGAGGTCCAAATATTTTTTGAAATTTCTCACAAAAAAGAAATATTTGATACTATATTAACATTCATCATCTAACATAACATATTTCATGATTAGAAAATTACTAATTGATTAATTAAATGACTGACTGTGTTAATAATTATTTTAAAAATGATGAGTAAAACTAATTTAATATGCAAATTAATCTGAACCACCTAAGAAGACCACCTCTCATCACGACAAATTTTAACCTTTGAATATAATTTAGTGATGTTAAATTTTACATTGGCTATAAATTACATACTGTAATGTTAATATTTCATCAGTAGCAGTTGATATCAGTTCATGAGCATTATCATGTAAGTAACATTGAGTCAATACATTATGGATTAATTTTTTGGTGGATTGAGGAAATTTTTGATTTCATATTTTTTCTTAATTCTGCTTTCAAATCTAAAGAAAATTTTGTATTAAATTGAACATTTAAATTTGTGGTTCACCACTACTTTTAACATAAATTGGTATCCAATTTATAATTATGAATCAACAGTAGTTAAGGTATGAACTACCTCAAATGCCATTCAGGGGGATTGGGGAAGGTCCTCTAAATTTTCAAATTACTGTTTTTAGTGCATTTTTCTGATTTTTTTACCTCTAGCCTCCTCTCACTTTCAAATGGGGGACTCTAGGGCCCCAACCTATCTATTAAGAGTCAGAGACTGATGCTTAGCATTCTAAATAATAAGTCTAAAATGTTTATCACGGCAGTGTCTACTTTAACACAATGGTAACACCATATCTTACTAAACTCCCAAGAGTTAAATTAAAAGAGAAGTATACTGTTCGGCTTACAGCTTTTACTTTTTCATCTAATAACCTTGTGACACTATAGGTCTTGTACTTTATCAATGTCATCAAGTTTTGTCACCATATATCAAGCGGTGTTTGTCCCCCCACAAACTTGTAGACTTCATGACCATGTAATGCCTCATAAAAAGATGTGTTTATGCCGATTTAATACCGGAAGGATTGTTAGGATTAAAGGAAAAATCTGTCGTAAAATCACAAACAAATTTATATTCTTTAAATCTCTACTAAGTTGCTGGTTATGGTGGCAAATTCACACATCAATTTATTGGTTTTTAAAGCCTGGGGATGTCGGGATGGACGTAAGTAGTTTTGAATGACCGTACAAATTTGAGATTTATTCGAAATTAAGCCTCCGACTGTGTGGATTATGGAATATAAACCTATAAAACTGTATAAAACGTGTAATAACTAGTAATTTACACATACTTTGTCAAAGGGAGAGTGTTTAGGACTCATAGTTAGCTTTAAGGTTGAATTGGGCTGTGAATGATAAGGACTTTGGATTAAAAACTCATCTTTTCCCCAAAAATTTAAAAAGGTCATATTATTGAATTCATGAGGGAGATTTACAGGTTAAAAAGCCATAACTACTACTTAATAGGGTCAGTGAATGTGTTCACATAACCATTTACAATTTGGAGGTCGAAAATTGACTTCAGTGCAAAGTTCTGACAGGTTCTGTGTGGTTGGTTACCTTTTTTGGATGTTAAATACCTGGATTTAAAACAAACTTTTGTGGTAAGTTTTTCATTGACAAAAGATTGTTTTAGATACTGTATATTATTCATTACATACCACTTCAGTAGGTTTTGCAAACTAGCTACAAACTATCTTTGTCACAGCTTTCCATTCATATCTTTTTTCATTGCCTACAAAGACTTTTTTCTATAATAGACTATCTGTGTATCTGCAAATACAAAACTTGTCATAGAAAATTAAAATTTTAACAATGAAAATATTTGCCTGACTTAGCAATTATGCAACAATTCTTTGATGCTACATTTTTTGTGACTGCTGCTGCTGTGCAATGTAAAAAGATGTGATTATAATCTTCATTCTCATTTTCACCTTTGTATGCTTATAATATTTAGATATTACAGTATAACATTTTTAATAAAAATTAATACATTGGAATTTAAAAAGAGTACATGAATTAGTGTCAATAATAAGATCTTTATATGGAAGTAAACGTTAAATTAATTTTTCAGATTTTAAACCAATATTGCTTTTAAAGGTGAAATATTTTCCATTATTGTAAATTATTAAATGTGTGATCAAATTATATGAGTGATTGGATTAAAATACAAATAAATGCAATGTGTAAATAGAATATTAAAACCAACAATAGATTGTTGAAATATTTCCTCACATTATATTTATCTAAATGATATAACAAAAGAAATATGTTAACACCTTCAGCTCAAAAATTTACATTTCACATTTGGCAACAAATTACTTATAATAACTTTTTAAGGCAATTAGTACTCAATTTCAATTTTTTTGACAACCCGTTGAAAAATTACTGTCACTTTATTTAACAATCAATTAAAGTACATTTTTTTAACTCAAGGCCAATTGAAGACCAAAAACTAATTAAATTGATGATAGTCCATCTTTTAGGACATTTCATTTGTTCTTGTATGACCTTGAGGGGTATACTTGACAAATTTATGATTTATCAAAATATATATTTAGGATGTATACAATTCATTACTGAGTTCACATGTTGTTGTGTTAGTAGTGAATGTTGAACAGTGATTTAACATTACAAGTTTTTATATCAATTTAATTTGGAGGACAGTTGTTACAAGATCAGGTCAGTTTGAACTTTATAATAAAAGTTGCTCTTGAAAATGGATTTATAGCAAAACAGTATGAAAACTAAAAAAAAAAAGGAAAAAAAGGGGGGATAAACTTTCTGATTCCTTCCTGTTTTATTAATTTCTTTGATTTAAATAATAATTCCAGTTTCATTAACTTATTCCTTGTTTTTAATAATAATATTAACATCATGGTTACTGATGTGGGCCATAGAGAAAGGCAAACACTAAAATTATTAAAGGCAGTCGAAAGATATAAAGGGTTAAAAGAATATAAAGTCAAAATTGTCATAATGTGAATAAATGCTACCACTGCTACCCTACTACGGTAACAATGAAATCAAAAGATGAAATATTCCTCCTGTTAGTTTTTTATGGTAATCTTCTACAGAAATCACATCACCTAGCTGAATTAAACTCATATATTTGTCAGATGTCGAATTTCACAATATTGCTACATGTATTAAATTCTAAATTTAAAAAAAATAATCATTTTTCAAATAGGAAATGAACTATAGAAAGACAGGTTCATGTTTGATTGTTGTAACTTATTGTGACATTTGTGAATATTGCTGATGAAGCAATAATGTTTAATTTGCTGAATATAACAAATTTCAATCTGAGCTCAAAGATTAAAATAAAAGCATGAATTTGTATCATTAAGTTTTGTTTTTAATTGGAAATCTGTCATGTATTGCTAGTATTCTGCATAACTAACAAAAATAAACCTCTGATTTTTGTCTTCGATAAAAATTATGTAAATGGATTTTCAAACCTCCTTGATCATGGACTGTGATCTCCAAAAGTCAATATCACCGTGAACTAAATCCTAGATCAATTTCAATGTGATAGACAATTAAGAAAAAACAATCAGAGCCGATATACCATGAACATGCAATAGAAACCTGAATATATAAGATCGAATCGTTCTACCATATTTTTTTACCTATCAAGCTTGCATCGATTAAAGTCACTCTATATACCTGCAGAATCGTTATTGTTATACAAAGGTCTTTCGGTAATTTGCAATTAGTTGTTCAGTTTATCGGAATTTTATAAAATTATTGTTGATGGTAAAGTCATATTCCTGATGGTTAAGAAATTTATTATTGATGAAATAATTGATTAAGAAATTGACTGACTTATAGATGGAGCTATGTAAGTAATTTTTATTTATATAGTGATTATAGGTATTTCTACGAGCTCAAGACAAATTAAAAAAATTTCCTTCTTTTTGTCTTTCAAGGTGAAGCAGTTAAGACAGATTCATTTATCCTACGGATTTAAACTATAATATGGTTTCCCACAGTTCACATCTGATAAATATCTTGTAATGTTTTTTGCATTGGCTTAAGGGCAATTACGCAAGCTTTATCAGCTTATTTAGATCTATTCTATTTCTGAAGTGCTGCAATATTGAAATGTGTAACATTTTTGCACTGAAAATCTGAGTATTCACCCAGGCCTCCCTTGAGAAAATGATAACAAAGTTACATAATTTTAGCATTTTGAAGCTACAACTAGTAAATAATAATTCAGTGCAAATTTGAACTACATATGTTCATGTCTTAGATCATTTTAACCTAATTAAATCGTAACAAGTATGGATGACTCGACAATATCTCTCCATCAATGACTCCATCTTAGACAATCATAATTTTTTAGGGGTTAACATTATAATTATTTAACTTTAGATGTCCAATTTCTCAATCCATCATATTTATATAATTAAAGTCGCTCAGAGGTTATTCCAGGGTAACATTTGTAATAATTATCGCCCAGTAATCAAAATTATCGCCCTGAGTTATAAATTATCTGTCAATATCTATATCTGAATACAAATTATGGGATAATACAATAATATCACATGGTAGTCTTCCAAGGACAGGACAGATTGAAAACATATTACACCAACACAAGAGGAAATACCAAACAGATATATTGTGCATCTAATGCATTTTTCATCCCCTTCAATCAAACTGATGTTTTGAAAACTAATTAAGTTGCAGAAGTTGTAAACAACAGATATCTTCTGCTATCATATCTGGCACAGGGTAAAACATGGAACAATCTTCTGTCAAGAATAGTAGAAAGTCAAGGTCGAAAGGTCAGATAAGGATATAGATGGAGAAGTCAAAATGTTTGCCTATGCAGAAAAGAATAGGAAGAATTAAACAAAAATCTATATTTATTTATCAGAAAAAACAGTATTTAGTGGACCCCTGGCCTCTTCAAAATTTTGGACAAAATTTTTATATCAAGTTTAAATGAAAATAAAAATTTGAATTTGAAGCAATATTGTCTATTAAGGTCTTTTTTACATAATACAGTACTTGTATATTTCAAATTAAATTCAGATCTAACTAAACAAAAATTCAGACGGAATAATATTTATATATGATATTACCAACAAAAGATAAAAATATTCTGATTCTTGCTGTTCATTATTCTGCAAATAGGATACTGGTAGTTCTTCTTCTAATAACCTTTTCTTTTCTGTCTAGAAAATTCTAGGTGCCATTAAACTTGTAAAAACCTGCAATTATATTTCAAAACATGTAAAATAAATAATATTTTTTCAGTTAATAAATTTTAAAATTTCTTGAGCTTCTGTATGTGCCATAATTTTTTAATCATGTCACTTCTTCTAAACTGACCTGTTGGTCAACACTTAATAGGACACCTACAACAGTATATTATCTACTGAGCCTATCTTATCACAACATAATGGACTTAACATAAATTACATGGTCAATTCACTGGTCAATTTCAATGGTCATTTACCTTAAACTGACCTTTCATTCTATTGCTTGCGAAGTAGTGTATTTATTTGATAATTTATAAACTTGGTTGTGTTGGTATGTGTCGAGTGGAGAGTATTGTCCAGTGATAATTGTAGAATGGAATGCCTTAACAGCCGGTATGATTCATTTCTATATGAATAATGAAAAATAATGGAGAAAAAAGGGGGAGAGGAGGGTATAAAAGACGGAATATATTGTCCAGTGATAATTGTAGATTAGAATGCCTTAACAGCTGGTATTTCTATATAAATATTGAGAAATAATGGAGAAAAAAAGGGTGGAGTAAAGGATTCAGTTAAAAAGAGACAAGTATTTTCCAGTGATAATTGTAGAATGGAATACCTTAACAGCCAGTAATATTGAGAAATAACGGAGAAAAAATGGAGAAAAAAGGGAGGGGGAGGTGTAAGGATTCAGTTAAAAAGAGACACAAGCATTATTATAGTGATAACTGTAGAATGGAATACCTTAACAGCTGGTATGATTCATTTCTATATAAATTTTGAGATATAATGGAGAAAAAAGGGGGAGAGGAGGGTATATGACTTCAGTTAAAAAGAGACACAAGTATTGTGTAGCGATTATTGTACAATTGAATGCCTTTCCAGAGTTTGTGAAATCTTTTTTTCCCTGGTGGTACTTGAAGAAAATCTACTGGTCCTCATTATTAATTCTATCGAAAATTACTAAAATTGTGTCAGTCCTATGCACAATTTTGGTGGTAAAATCCTGAGGAACTCTGCTTTACAGCCAGTATGATTTAACTTCTATATGCATATTGAGAAATAATGGAGAAAAAGGGGGGGGGAGATCATGATTTCAATTCAAAAGAGGGACAAGCCATTAAAAATGGTTTGGAACGAATAGTAAGGACAACAAAGTTATAATTAAATAGTACGGCAAACTTTATCCATCATTGCAAGACATATCATAAGTCTTGTGAGATTATGATGTCATAATCTCAATTCTTAAACAAATATTTTCAGTTCAAGTGATTATTGCATGATATCAATGCTACAAAGGACTGTTTTCTGATGGATGATTTAATAACATTATGATATATGCCTGCTATACATTATTTCATTTCACATGCTAAAATAGTTTCAGAACTCTACCATGCAGAAAAATCATTTCTTTTAGAAAATGGCCAAAAAAAAGCCATTTTAAAGAAATTACGCTTGATCTAAATTTACAGCTGTTGTGAAAGTGATTTAAAACAACTGCATTAGACTGTGCAATGGGTTTTATGTTCAACTCGCACTAAATGTTTCCGTCTTACTTTGTCAAAACAATTTCTCTGAAAACAATTATTCAAATTTATTACCAAGTAAAACAATTATCTCTCGGCACCCTGAGAGCCATATAGACTGTATAATCATACAAATACTAGTTAAATTTGGGTTTTATTATTTTTCAATAATTAAAATCTGACTGAGGCCAATGATTCTAACTGTTCTTTGGTGAGTTACGGCAGAAACTAAAAATAGAACTGACCATTTGGTTGATAATTGGTTAACAAATATCTGGTTTATGATGCAAGGTTACTTAGTATATTTCCAGACTAATTCAATGCACTAATTAAGTACATCGCAGTAGAAAAAGGAGGTTTAGAATAGAAGCACAAAGCAGTTTATTTGAGATCTAATTAGTTTGATGAGCAAAGCTAGAGGTGTCATGGCAGACAATAAATTTGGAAAATTCACACCCATGCCAGAGGGTTTGCAATCCCCCCTCCCAAATAAAAAAAAAAGAAATATGATATTAAATGAAATATTAAATTATTAAAAGACAATCTTAGTCCAGATTTAGATTGAAGTTTGTTAAAGTTGGGAGTGTAATGATTCCCAAATACCCCCCTCCACAAGAGACATCCCAGCTACAGGCATAAAATAACATACAAATTAGTTACAACTTCTTCCAGTTGAGTACACCTTGCCATTAATACAGAAATACTGAAATGTCTCTGAATACAATACTTGTCTGAAATGTTTCTCTTTTTAAGTTTATATTCATCTTAGTTTCAACCATTACTTTCTTTCTCTTTATAGGAATGACATGAAAATTTAAGTTGAAAAGGAATAATTCAGTTGGAATAGAAGAGAATTATGCTCATGCTTTGAACTGTAAGTATAATCAATATATAACTAACAATATTGTTGCTAGGTGCTTCAGGGGCAGATCCAGCCATTTTAAAAGGGGGTTCCCAACCCAGGATAAAGGGTGGGGGTCCAGCTATATGTCCCCATTCAAATGTATTGATCAGCCCCAAAAAAAGGAGATTCCAACCCCTAGAACCCCCCACTGGATCCGCCAATGTGCTTGGTGGTGTAGTTCACTCAAAGTGATTATATGATCCAGTCAACTCCAAAAGTCCTAAACCTGCTCATGGCGAGGTGTGTTCAATTCCTATCTTAATTGACAAACATTGTCATCGTTCTGCCATTTGTCTTGGTTCTCTCTTGGTACTATGGATTCCTCCACAAATACAAATGCCATGTTATAGCCAACCATGCTGAAAATGGAAATAAATGCCAACAATCAATTAATCATCATTATAACATTAAACAGCATAATTAAGAGAAGGCAAGACCTGTTTAGAACTAAGTTAATATCAATTGAGCCACTGCTGATTGTTATTATGTAGGTTATATTTGTATCCTCTTATGAAAACCAACCTTAATATCCTCTGAGGAAATAGAAAGGTTTTTTGTATGCAAGTCAATCAGGAATTAATTATTTTTTGTTAACGAAGCATGATGGAGGCATAGATGGGAAAATATGAGAAAAGCATATGCAAAGTCACAGTTTAAAATCGTAACATCTTATATGTTCAATCTATAGACTTTGAGTTGACTATTTCAAGGAAGTAAAATCGAGGGAGAGATAGAAAAATATGAGTTAAGCATATGTTAAGTCACAGTTTTAAATCGTAACCTTCTATAGATATTAAATCTGCCTCACAAGTCAAGGTAATAACTGTTTACATAACAAAATATCTTTAAGGTAAAAAATAATAAATTATCCTTTCTACATGCTTAATGGACATGACAAAACATAAAAGGAAAAAACGGCCCTTTTAAACGTCATTTAAAACATATATTTTAAGGCTAATTGACTTTTGACTCTTACATTCAAATATTTCAAACTATTTTAATGGATATTCCCTGTTGGTAAAAGGGTATCTTGTCTATTTACTTCGCTAAAATCTTAACAAAAATGTGAATATAAATGGTCCTCAAAACTGTGTTGAATTGCAAGCTTATTAATTCAAATTTATACAAATTTATGAGGCATTTAATTTATGGAATCTTGTCAACATTTATCAAAAAGTTAGCGGATACGTGTAAAATTTTAAAGTGCTTTTTCTTTTGTATGCATGTTGAAGATGATCTTTATACCTAATAATAAAACCATTTTTCAGGATCTCTGTATATTTCTATATGCCTAGGTGTGTAATATTAGACCCTATCAAAATTTAATATTCAGACTATTAAACTACAAGTATAATACTGGCTCCCATCCAAGCTTTTGAAAACAGTGCATTTGTTAAGATTTGACAGTTTGATAAATGGGAACAAACTTGTTGTGCATGTTATTTGTTTGTTTTTATTTATAAAACATTGAAAAACAAAAGGCTTTTATAAATCATGTGTTTAATTCTGATCAGGAGATCATTATCAATTTGTCTACAATATTGGACATGCTTAATTGAAATCAGAAATTTCATAATGAATTTTCAAATCTAATGAACTAACTCATTAAATTCTCATGTTTAGCATGTTCAAATTACATTAATTGCATAAAAAAGTTGATTGACTAAAAACAAAAGCCTCAATTGAAATAGGTATGCAACATACAGATGCTGTTTGCAGCAATAAGAGGTCAACCATTATGTGAGTTCCAACCAAAACCATAGATTTGGAAAGTTGTCATGTTATCTCCAGTTGTTTTAGAAACCTAAGTGTGCATCGGAACTATAATTTCTTGGGCGGAAAGCAAAAACATTGTAAGATAATGTCACTGGAAGCAATTGTTCCTTCCACAAAGTACTGACATTTTAAAATGTCTTACGGTATCTTAAAAAAGATTTGGATTTGTATGTTTAATACCCATTGGTAGTCTTTGGCTGTTTTCTGATCTTTTTTGGTTTTTGTTTCTTTGACACAATTTCCCCATTTCCATTCTCAATTTTATAAAATGTTTGACTTCTCTAGATAAAATTAAAGATAAATTTATCAGTTTCTGGAACAAAGGTTAACACTTGTACAAATTTAGAATTTCAGTGAAATTCTGGGAAAACCCAAAGTGCATTGGCAGCATTTATCATGTAATTGATCTCAAAGAACTTTAATGCCTTAAGCCATTCAACAAAATGCCTCCAATTTTCTAACTTAATTCTGAAGAAAATCCTAGATGCTAAGCTTTTATTTGATAATTAAACAAACAATCTTCAAAATGCAGATTGCAGAAAATTACAAGTTTTACTATTACTCCTTCACACAAATTTAAACACGAATCAGGAATTTGAACGAAATCTAAATTGCAATATAAAGTCAGTTCATCAATCTGGTTACTTAATTAAAAGCTCAATTTTCGTTTAAATTGCTATTTTTCAACAATAAGAACAGAAAAACAGAAAAACAGAAAATTCTCACAATAGATTTACCTCAGATCTCCTTAAAACCAAAATAGAAACTATAATGTTCTCATCAAATTCTTAACTGCATCAAAACACTTGATGCTCACAATCAGAATTATCCAACAGTTCAATCTTCTTACAAGGGTTCTTCTATTGATTCTGTAATAATATAACAGTATTGGCTTTTATTATTCTAAATGGTTCAATTCATATGCTTAAATACAAATAATTACAGCTTAACACATTTTGATTTTTACTTTTATATTCTAGTATCATAAAAACTTGTTTGGAATTCATAAAAATGTATTTTTTCTATCTTTATTGTGAGATTGGAAATCTATTTACGTTTAAGTACTAAGAAAAGGTTATTGGTGTATTTCAATAACACATACATTTGTATTATATAGTTATTTTTCATATCTGATATATTTAATATTCTGTGGTTGTAAAGAGGTTTCCATTTCAGTGGCGGATTCCAGTCATTTGAAAAAGGAGGAGGGGGGGTGTTCCAACCCAGGACAAAGGGGGTTTCAACTGTACGTCCCCATTCAAATGCATTGATCGTCCAAAAAAAAGGGGGGGTTCCAACCCCTGGAACCCTCCCCCTGGATCCGCCACTGCATTTACTATAAAGTAAATTTTGTTAGGTTGTGTTGAAACTGATTCAAGGTGTGAGGCATTTCTCATGATAATAAATCTTTTTTCAACCAAATGTCCCCATTAGATTGGAATTCAAATGCATTGGATCCGCCACTGATTGCTCGTTTTATTTTAGAATGAATAATTTGGTATACCTTGCCTTAAGGTAAATATGCATTCAAAACTATTGTGAGCCTGTTGTCACTATTAATGCTTTTGAATCAAAAAAGCAGCACAACTCAAGTGCTAATGACTGAAGTTTATTGTACAGAAAGTTTCTTTTTTTATTTATTGTGCTATAAGATGTAATGTTGAAGTACACTCCTGATACCGTCATCACGACCTCTACAGCTTCATCATGACCTCTACCCGCATCTTCAACTTTCTGTCAGGAAATTCTATATCTGTGGCTATGAATTTAATCTTTCTTCCTTCCTGGAAAGAAAACAATAATGTACAAGTAATTTAATAAAGTCCACAGCGACTGTGCATGTCAACAACATTATATCTGAAATGATCTGTATACATTCATACCTATACAAGGTAAACATGTTTAAAAGCTTTTGAAAAGAAGATCGAGGAATGTATGTAAAGATTTTATTGAAAACAAATTTGAGTCATCATTGATTTATGCGATATAATTGATATAATACTATGGAAGCTATAATAAAGAATGCATCTGATATACATTTGGATTGAACGTATTTAGAATGCAATCATGAATAATGGTTTGCATTCTTTAATTTTTTATTTACAATACATCTGATTATGAAGCTCATTGTAAAATGTTGGATTTTCTTTCGATTATTTGATATGATATAACATTTTGGAACTCATTTAGATAAAAAAATAAATAACAGAAATGAGTTGCCTTGGAAGAGCATACATATTGGAGTACAATTTTAGTCATATATATTAAAGAATTGTCCATTGTTGTATGAAGTGAAATACAATATTGGCACACTTAATTTAACATACAATAAAATTTGTTTCTTTTCAAGCTTCATAAATTTTAATGCATAAAAGAACAATGGTCAGCTTGAGTGACAATTTGTCAAAGTAGATGGTCATCGTCTTGACCTAAACAAATATTTTTTTCAAACCACTATAGGGGTTTTGATCTTGACTTATAGAAACATACAAAAATGCCAAATTTTGGAGATGTATTTTCTTTCCTGGTATTAGATAGTGTAATATCCAGAGAAAAGTATCTTCCTTCTTCATTTGGGTCATTTGGATCATCAAGGTCAGCTGAGGTTAATGCCATTGTAATAATGAGCAACCACAACAAAATATTTCATGTAAAGATATTTAAGAATATAAATTAGTATACTATATAACAATCGCTGAAGTTTCCTCTTACCACATGCATTTTATTGGGACTTAAATTTGATTTATTAATCATACTGTTTAATTTATATGACAGTTGAAGAGTTACCTCCCATTGTTATGAAGTTTAAGTTTGTAAACAGACCAACAGTTTCTGACTGACAACTCTATATCATGTTTAAACAATCTATCAATAAATTATGTAACTAAACATGACAGCTCTGTGTGTGTCATAAAAAATACAGGTGCATTGTGGGGAACTAGAAGAGCCAATTCTGGATTAGATAATAATTAAACAATTTGTGTCTATTTTAACTGCACCAGAGTAATGAATAAATATGACACTATCTCATTGATGTTAACTAAATGTGTGGGTTTTGGTCAATACCTACATAAAAAAATATCTTCTTCATTCTGTTTGTTATAAGATTGCTTTCTGGATAAGACATACAGATAGTTGTATCAATGTTTGATTTGTCAAGGTCAACAGGTTTAAGTTCATTAAAATGAAACAATAATTTAGGGATGAAAAAGGAATGAAAGGGGGAAGGATTTGAGAAGATTGATGAAATTTCAAGTGTTCTCGAAAATAGGAAAAATAAAAGTTTAGTACAATTGTCATGTCAGGGCCTTTTACAGCTTGTTAATATGCAGCATGGGTTTTTCTCATTCTTGAAGGCTGTATTATTAAAGATGACCTATGGTTACTGGCTTTAATGTCACTTAGTCTTTGATGGATAGATTTCTTATTTTCTCTGTTTTGGAAGCCTTGCTTCTATTTCATGTGGAAAATGTTCCTTTAAATAAATTCCCTCCTGAAAAGATTTCTACCCCTTTAAACCAACTGTATAACATCTTCATTCACTGTGCATGTATAAATTCAGAAAACAAAACTTCTGTATGAAATTTAAATATATAATGAGCAATCAGATCTACCATATTTCAGAATATCTTAGTGAAACATTTATGTCTAACAATACTTGTATAAAAATGAAGATTAATGGATTAGTCTCAGCTGTTAAGACAATCAGAGCGCTATATCTTCTTCAAGACATTTTTACAAAAAAAATCAATCTTCTTAAGACAGGAAGTCATGATATATTGTATCCATGTCATTCCTTGACCTTTTCATTACCTACTAATTGACTTAAGTACACGGTGAAAGGTAACACAAGGCCAAGCGTTTTTATATTACACTCTGACTAAATAATGGTCAATTAGGTCCTAATTGACCATGTTAAACATCTGAGGAGTTATCTCCTCTTTAACAATAATTGATAATTTACTGTATACTTTATCTTACTAGATATATCAGTAATAGGTCATTATTGACAGGTAAAAGCTACCTGTAATTCTTAACTATCATTTTCTATAGTGTTGCTGGGTTTTACACTGGATGGGGAGACTATATATTATGTTACTATATGGGAAAAATGTACTATCTAGAAAATTCATTGATAAGATTTCAAACTAAACTCAAGTACTCTTCCAGAGACATATACAATACAAGAGATTAGTAACACCATTCAATAGTCAATAGCATTTGGTTCTCTCATTATTTTTCTAACAACTTTTTCATGTGTAGACATATTTATTTAATAAATTATACCTCCAGATTTTTACAAATTTTTGCATATATAATTTACTGTGGATTCACTTATTTTCGTGGGTACCAATTTTCATGGATTAAAGAAAACTCACATGTTCGTGGATATTTAATTTTGTGGTTTTGCAGAAGATTGCATACAAGCCTTTAGGAAATTTGTCATTTGTTCAACACTTAATTTGGTTCACCTTTACCCATGAAATCCACGAAAATTGGTATCCAATGAATAATATTATCCACAGTAAAAGGTTTGAAAAATTTGTCTTTATAAATTAAGATTTCATTAACAATTCATATAAGTAAAAAATTTACATCAAGCTATTGTCAACGGAATAAAGTTGCAAAAAGAAGCTGCATTGTATAGTTAATCCTATTTTATTTTGTATGGATGTTAATTAAACCTGAAAATCTAAACAATTTTTTGTTAGAAATTGCGCTCAATGTATGAATTTTTTTTGTGATTTTTTTTTTACATAAATCTTTTATTTCTACTTTCCTATTTATAAACAAATCATGAAAGCTGTGTGATATCATAAGTCAAACTCTTGTTGACCTAGAGGTCTCTGTCTCTTTCTTACTTAAAGATGGGCAAACTTGACATTTTACAAATCATTTTGTGTTGTCCCTAAATCATGGATGAATATCTCCCCATCTCCTATAGCTTTTTACTTATAAATTTAGGTTGAAAATGCAATGAATTACTAAGGTTATATAAAATTGAATTCATTCTAATTTTAATAGTTCAGTTGGATCCATAAAACAAAAGATGTCCTATATTATAATGAAGGTGTAATGATCTACAATTATATAAATGATTTTATTCTTTGTACAAGGTACCATCATTGTATATTTATAGCTTTATCTAATGCTGTTGTCACCATATATCATATATGTAATAGATATATCTTTTAAATAATCAATTAAATATGTAAAATAAGCAAATAAGTATGACAAATGTTTTTTTTTTGTCCCCATCAAATTACTAGATATTTAAGCTGAATGTGGCTAAAAAATAACAAACGTAATAATGAGTATATATTTTATCTGTATATTTTTTTTATTGTGCATGTTTAGGAGGGATAATCGCAAATTTTGAACATGAAACAAACTTAGTTTCAATTTTGAAAGGCTGTATTACTTTTAAATGGAAAAATAAATGTCACAAACAAGGAATTGTAAGCATAATTTGCTTGCAAAAAGCATAGTGGCATTAAAGAATTTTTTCTTTTTCCCCATAAGAGAAATAAATATTTAATTTCAATCATATATAGCTATATTTTTTAATAAATAATTGTTTTTCTTGTCTTGATTGAATGTAACATATTAAATATTGACCATTGCTACTGTTTGTAAAATGAAGGAGATATCATATGATTGCCAACAACTATTTATCCATTTTTATGGAGTTTTCTGAGTATCATTTTGAAAATTAAGATAAGTTCTATCATTGTAAGATTATATTCCCTTTGATGTGAGTAAAATTTGGTCAACAATATTGTGGGACAACCACAAACAAAAAATGGTATCTCTCTGATAAAATAGTTCAATTGATCTTAAGTTTGGAAAGTTATTAAACACTACCCCTCCCACCGAACCTATTATCACCTGTTTGTCACTAAGTTAAAGCAGCCCTGACCCTGCTTTTCAGTAGCGCTGAGTTGAAAATAGGATTGATTTAATCATCACTTACAATTTAGAAATGTTGGTAAAAGAAGTAAAAACATCTGGCCATTGAGAAAAAATCATTTTCAAGAATCTCAAAGATAGGACGTCACCATACAAATGGATAAATGTCTTTTCAGAAGTTTTGCAGGATAGTAACTGAAAAGTCTGCATAACTAGACATTCAGAGGTCAGTCATTGAAATAACTTTCCCAAGTTCTTAAATGGGTTGATATTACATTGCAGAGCTCTACATGTACACTAGTAGTCTGTTTTGAGACATTCCAGGAGCAGACAAATTCAGGATGATAAATCTGCTTGTAGTATTTGGTATTGGTACTTTAGTGACCATAGTTTTACAAAAAAAAAATTATTAATTAATTTAATTTATTTATTTCTATTTTTTCAACTTAGTTTTATTAAATATTTATACCGATATCTGAAAAAGAATTGTAAAGCAAACATTTTTGGAAGGGTCAAACATAAATTTGACCAAAAATCCACTACAAAGCTCAGTAGAAAAGGGTTACAATTATATTTAGCTCTGGGTTCTAAAACAAAAAGCTAAACAGTTACCCAAACAAAGTGAATGAAATGAGTTTAAAATACTTTAAGGACAGTAAAAAAGATTTATTTAAATATCAGTCGAAACCTGCAACTAAATCAAATAAATTGATTTTTTTATCTTTTCAGTTATAATCTAATGCATAATAAATAAAATAAATCTTTTCAGAAAACGTGTCCCATAAAAACATAATACTGCAGATGTAATATCAACTAATTATTACCATTTGTTAACAGCTAAAATCTAGTAATTTGATGCAGGCAACATTTGTCATACTTTATTTGCTTATTTTACATATTTAATTGATTATTTAAAGGGTATCTATTACTTATGATATATGGTGACAAGCAGATGAGATAAAGCTAATAATGTACAACGGTGGTGCCTTGCACAAAAAATAAAAATCATTTGTATAATTACCCCCTCATTATCATATTAGAACATCAATTGTTTATTTTATTCAACTCAATTACAAAATAGAATGTTTTTAATTTAATATAAACTGAGTTTTTCGTGGCATTTAAAATGTTTTATATTGTATTTGAGCTATTGTGAAAATTGAACTTGTTTTCGTTCTACCAAAATCATCATAATGTGAAAAGACCACACCTGTGCTGTTTCAAGCAGGTAAATTTTTCCTCATGGATTACTTCCCTTGGAATTAGCTCTTCAGTAAAGGAGGTATAAGTTATGTCTGGCATCTGGATTACATATTTGCGGAATATTTCTTTCTTTGAACGAATTAATTAGGAATTAAGAACAAAGGATGGTTTTATTTCACTTGAAATTTTGACAGATAATCAATGTTGCCATGGGTAAGATTATGAATCTTAAGTTTCACTGTTTTAGAAGGTTGTTATGATTGAAGAATATCAATGAATATCGAACTTTATGAACTTTAAACCTTTCACTTACAGTTCACTGACACTGTTACATACATGTACATTAATATTAATGTATTTGCTCTACACTAAATACTTTTTCTGTTTTTCTCATAATAGTGTATTACATTTGGTGTGTACATTATACAGTTATTATTCAACTTTTCAACATTGAAGATTTATACCATCTGTCAAAAGTGTGTTTCCAATTTTATTTCCATCAGCATATGTTTGTTTTCATTTTGAAATGCATATCAAGTAGGGTGATATTCTGTGGTCTTGGATTATAAATGTGTTCATCCAGAATATTAAATGAATAGTGATCATGGTTATGTACAAATGATGTATGACCAACATTTAAAACAGATAATTTGATTCCTCTGAAAAATTGTTATGAAACAATTCTATGGTATGTTTTGTACATGTGTATCGGCTCCTGATGAAACAAATATTATATATACATCTGGAACAAATACTTCTATACTTATTTAGGAAAATTTAAATATCATAAATACTTGTTCGGTTGAAATAAAAAAAACTAAAAAGAAACTTTTATTTCATTTTAGACACTGTACCATGTATGACAACAATGTATGAAGAAAATGAATTGATGGTTTCCCCTACAGAAAATTTTAATGACCTGGCTGTAAAAAAATGACCCTTTCGTTTAGGGGAAACCATCAATTATTTTTCCATGGCCCTGTGCATTGAGGTTTATAATACTGAGCTTTATATAGTAACACACAAAACATTTAACATGTTGTGTTTTATTTGTGTATTGAAACTGATCTGGTACAAACGATCACTCCCAAAACCTGGTCTGAAAATAAACAGACCATATTGACCTAGCTAGTAACCCAAGTAGGAAATGACACAACAAATGTGTTACAAGTATGTGTAGGAAAAAATTATAAGGAAGTTATTCAACACTTTTTTTCAAGAGTTATCCAATTGAGCCACTTCAACTGATCATGTTGATACTTGACTTCTCAAGTGTCATTGACGCAAATAAACTTAGGATGAAATTTTCATTTCTAATTTATATATAGTTTCTACAAGAAAAGATGTATACTTGATGCACATTTTTTGTAACATACTCATTATTTTTTTATGTACATGTACATCATGAACTTTTACGTCATTTATATTGCATCATGTATTTTGTATGTACATGTAAATTACACAGTAAGTTTTTCATTAATTAGATAATTAATCTTATGAATTTTACAAATACATGTATGTGCCAACCTAAAATAAAAGATTTTTCCCTATTGTCATGATTGTAGGAAAAAAAGTTTTAATAAATCTGTACTTTTTTAATGCCTGATTAGAAGGATGTTTCATTAATATTATCTGAGATTATTGTTTTAAATTTTACTTCTTAAATTCTTATAATTTAGGTTAAACAAAAATCTTCCCATGATGTATATCATGTATATAAGCATATTCATTGTAACTAAAGTTTGAATTTGTTTTGTATTTTCAGGTTGATGTATACAAGTATACCATGGCACGGGTGTCAATAAAAAGTGCTATAATTTCATTAGGAATCTTTTCTGTGATGGTCACTGTTTATCAATGGGGGAGCTGTGACATTGGACACAGGGATGATAATTTCTATCGGTAAGTATTAATATCCTTATTTGGGAAGAGTTGTTTGACTTTTAAGGGGGGTTTAACTAACTTGACTACCCATAATGAGGGTATCGTCTTACACAGTAAGGCATGTTATAGACTTCTATGTTCTAGTTGCTGTTTATCAGTGGGACTCAGGAAGGATTGATTTCGTACAATGTATAAGTATCTAAATGTATGAACACATATATAGGAAGATGTGGTATGAGTGCTAATAAGACAACTCCATCCAAGAATCAATTTATAAAAGTAAACCATTACAGGTCATTGTACTGCCTTCAACACAGAGCCCTAGCTCACACCGAACAGCAATCTACAATGTATAAAGGCTCCCAAAAATTACTAGTGTAAAACCATTCAAACTGGAAAACCAATGGTCTAATCTATACAAAAACAAGAAACGTGAAACGTGAAACACTTTATATATAATTATGAACCACATAAACAGAAGACAACCACTGAACACCAGAGCCTACATTATGGCAACATGTGTTGGTGACCAGAATTATGTCTTCTTTAATATTTATACATTTTTTATGGACTTTAGTTATTGTTTATCAGTAGGACATCTTATTTTTGCCACACTCAAGGAGTAGCATTACATGTGTATTTGCATTTATAAAAATCTTGCAATTATAATATCTGAATGAACAGAATTTAAGACAAATTGCACCTGTTTGACAGGGTCAACCTCTCAAACACAAAATGAATTGTAATCTATCCTGATATGGTCATGATGGTTGTACATTTTGTACCCATAGTTATATACATGTACATGATGTATGTTAAATTAATGTGAAGATTTGAAACAGGATGTGAAGATTTATTTTTAAACTATTTAATTGCAGGGAAAATGTAGGATTCCAACCTCGTGTTGCACAGTCTTTTAAAGAAAACAGTAACAAGAACACATTGAAGTATAAGGAAATAGAATGTGTCATCAATGGAGAAGATTCACAGAAATGTCGCAGAGAAGCTAAAGAAGTGTACATGCCATTTTCATTTATTCAGAAATATTTTGAGGTAAGCAACTTTTTCGTTTTAAAATTAAAAGTTACCATCTACCATGTCTACTTTCACCATATACCTCATTATTTATTAAATACTTTAAATGATAAATGACTCGAGAATGCAAGCTGAGTTTACCTTAAGTTAGCTGGAATCCTGGAAGTGGATACCTTGGGTAAATTTGTATAAGCTGTGCCGTCAAGATAACTATACTCAAATTAGACTCTTATTTACAACAACACTTTAGGAATAGCTGACACAAATGTATAAGACACCCTTACCAGAATTCAAATTTTTGGACATTTACAATACTTCAAATACATGCTAAAATATTTTTCTATGTTGTAAGGGAGATAACTCAAGCTTGCTGTTACACTTTGTTAAATTATAGCTAGTATCATTTATATAATGTAGTAAACATGAAAAAAGACAGGAACTCAACAATATATATAAAGAAAAAAAAGACATCGCGGTTAAAAAAAATTGTCCTCAATAATGAACAAATCTCTAAATCACTCTAAATTGTACTTACTTCAAATACTTGTATTTTATTTGTTTAAAGAAATCATGTATAAATAATAAATTATGTTTTTCAAATTTGTTATACATGTAGGTTTATGGATCCATTGAATCATATGACGGATATGAAAGATTTGAATTCCAGCACAGTTATTCCAAAGTCCATCCCATCCCAGAAGAATACTCACCAGGTGGCATCTTCATGTCGTTTGAGTTCTATAATGTAGAGGAGCGCAACAGAGTGAAATGTCTCACAGGCCAATATGGTAAAAAATTAAAAATAGACATTTTGGTCTTTTGAAATTTTTATTTCAAAAGTTGACATATCTGTTTAACTGATATATGATTAGATGAGGTCTACTGTATTAAAATGTATAGTGTGAGTCGAGCGCTGTGTTGAAGACTGTACTTTGAACTATAATGGTTCACTTTTTACACACATATTGTGAATTGAATGGAAAGTTGTCTTATTGGCACCCATACCACATCTTATAATTTCTATAAAAGTTAATATTAGATAAATAGATAACCAAAAAAAATCTTGTAATTTTTATTCAAGTAACTTCTGTGAGTTGACTTTTAAATAGCAAATTAGCTGAAAATCTGTCAAACTTGGTCTTCCTTTCAAAAAAAATCAAATGGTAAAAAATTTTGTTACATATTTGCTTCAAAATCACCTTGAACGTTCAAGGGTGGAAATAAAAATCAGCAAAAAATAAATAGGTTGACTGTAAACTACTTGTATGAGAATAAAATATTATAGATCAAATGTTATGTTGTTCTCACAATTATATTTAAGCCCTTCACTCAGGTGTTTGATAATTTCAATGCCTGTTTGAGTGCAAATTAATTCAATCATTTATTATTGTGTGTCAGCTGCAGGAAAGATTACTTAGTTTCATCAACCAGAAATGTTTACCACATATTTAGTTATGTTACTTTATAATCGGTTAAATATTACAATTCAATTCAAAGATTTTATTGCTTAAATCAATTAGATTTAGACAAAAGGATTCAATATCAGTTCAGCCAGTGCCTATATAAATCCATTCCCATACTAGATGGATAATTGTAAGAAATGTCCTATTTTCTCTCACAGTGTAAGGGGAGGTAATCCTTTGTATTTTCAATTCATTCTTTAAAAAAAGGATAATAATGTACCTGTATATCACAATATGGACCTTAAACTTAAAGACTTACTAAACACAAACATCAAAATAGATAAAAAGAAGATGTGGTATGAATACTAATGAGATTGAGTTTTTATCATGAATACTTATTGTTTATAAACATCTTTCATCATTTTTTTCTACACAAATTTTACATTTTTGTTTATTTATATCTAAGGTTATATATACAACATACTGTAAATTCAGAAATTATTTTGTGCATTTATTATTCCGATTTTGTCATTTTAGACTTAAATTTGATTACAATTTTTGCAATATCGAGACAAATCCTGTTAAATTCATATTCAAGTTTCAAAATACATGTTTAGGTTATTGTGATTATGATCCTGTTGCAATTTTCGCATTAATAAAAACATTGCAATAATTTCTGAATTTAAAGTATAAAATTTTTCTATACACGAGACAATACCTCAATTAAATCCAAGCCTAATACTCTTTTTTGTAAACAGGTGTCCCAATGTCGACTCAGTGGACATCAAGTGGCCATTACTATCCAATACAGATAGCCCAGTTTGGTCTGAGTCATTACAGTAAACATTTGGCTGGACCCAAACCAAAGGTCCAGGTCCTAGAAGACGGAGAGTCGGGGGATACATCAGAATGGCTTTTACCAGACAGAAAGTCACAGTTAGCTGTAAAAACTGACATGGATTTTACTGATAATAGCATCATTGAATTTGATACATCAGGTACTTGTTTGTTAAGTATAGAAATAGTAAAATTAAAACAATTTAAACCGAATAATGTTCATTAAAAGCAATGCAACTCTTTATATTTTAATTTTATAAATTTTTTTTGGAAGACCAATTCAAAGAAAAATAATACTTTCATTTATCACTTGTAATAATTGTTTGTACATTTTTGTACTCATGGTACCTAAATACAATTTATAAAATTATAATAAATTACAAAGTAATAAAGATTTTTTAGGTAATGCAAGAAATGTTACAGGACAATCATCTTACTTACAGAAAATTGCTTTTCAGTTAAATTTGTAATGTTCTGCCACAACCAGCATTTTGTAGTGGAGATTTGTATTCATCAATACATTAAAAAATAATAATAAAAAAGAAGATGTGGTATGACTTCCTTGTAGATAATAAATATCAATTGGAGTTAAATTGATGAAGATACTTACATGACTTAAGCATATGTCATCCTACATTGTCCTACATCCTTTAACAATGAGAAAAATCCATACTATATATTCACCATATAAAGGCCATGACATAAAAAAAAATGTGAAACAATTCAAACGTGAATCCTTACAGCCTAATTTTTATATAAATGCAATTTACAAAAAAACAAATATGACCAACTACAATCAGCAACAACCACTGATCTATATGCTTCTGACTTGAGAGAGGAACATAGATACATGTTTATCGCTATTTTGTGCATTTTTCCTTTGATCTTTTTTTGTGATAATTTTCATATCATGCTACTCGCCTGAGATGGAAAAATTATCGCCAGTAACTAAGCATGCACGTGGCGTTACTAACGAAATTGACACGAAATTGACAGCGTCGTCATAGGTAAAATAGCGATAAAAAGATTATCACTGTTCATCTCAACTCGATTGCGTTTCTCGCTTTCGCCGTCACGGCTCAAGCGAGAAAATCAATCTCGTTGAGATGATCACCGATAATCTATAAATATACAGATCACAAAAAAAAAATTGTTGTAATTTAATAAAGACAGTCAGTTAAGATAATTTTGTATCCCAAATTTTTATAATTTGATACTGTGTTCATGCAAAATCCACACGGGCTGTTGTGTACTTTCTACAACAGCTCTGTGTTAGAGAGAAGATAGGATTTTGGGTACTATTTTTTTATTCTGTCTTTAAGGAATAAATTGAATGCAAAATCAATAATTTTCATATTTTGTAGAAAACCTAAAGAATCCTGGAATTACAATTTCTATGGACGAGAAGAAGTTGTCAACTTTATCATTAGACATTAAATTTATTTCAAACGGTAGTTTAACTGTCTTGTTACGGACAGGTGATGGAAATTTATTCAGAATTCATTATGTCTTGGGAGATACTTTAATTTACCTTCAAAAACGTGATCTTTATTATGGATTGGGGTCAAAGGCTAAAGGTAAATGGCTACATATTACAAGAATGGTTATGGTTGACTTCCAAAAAGGATTAGCTCTATCAATGTCTAAATCGAAAGTGGCAAAATTTAAAAGAAATGCTAGAATAGCAGCGATTTGTTTACGTGGACATGGACTGGTTGATAATGTTACACTGTCGTCTGCAGCCCATCTGGAACATTTCTTTGATGCTGCTAATTATTTAGTAAATCAGCAAGATGATCAAGGAGGATGGCCAATCATGGTCCAAAGGAAGCTTGTTCCTGCTGTCCTTGAACTTGATGCAGGGTGGTACTCTGCCATGGGTCAAGGTCAGTCAATCTCATTGTTAGTGAGAGCATATATTGTTTCAAAAGACCAGAAATATTTAGACGCTGCTGAGAGAGCGCTAGACGTGTTTGAAATTAAAAGCGGTGATGGTGGTGTGTTGACTAAGTTTGCCGGGGTGTATGATTGGTACGAGGAGTACCCAACAACACCCTCAAGTTATGTGTTAAATGGATTCATATATTCATTATTAGGATTATATGACTTAAAGGAAGTGGCATCAGGCAAGGGTGCCGCACATGCCACAAGACTATTTGATGTTGGCATGAAGACATTGAAAAACATGTTACTTATGTTTGATTCAGGCTCAGGGACGTTTTATGACTTGAGACATTTGACACTAGGTGGAGCTCCTAATCGTGCAAGATGGGATTACCATACAGTTCATATTAATCAACTAAATCTACTTAGTTTAATTGACAATGACCCTTTGTTTACTACAACGGCCAAGAGATGGACCGACTATATGAAGGGCAAGCTATCACCTCATAATTAAAGACTTCCATTATTTACTGTTTGCTTTCGTGCTGTAGTCCTACTTTTTGTTATATAATGATCATGAGGTAGAAATTAACATTATGCATACAATGTTTGTCAGAAATTGCTATGCGAAATATAAAACTTACATGACTTATAGTAATACATTTACAAAGTGTATTTTAAACAAATTTAATTCATTGTGGATGGCACAAAACTTTATAACTGCAATATCAATAGAAACCAAAGTATGATTTTATTGACTTAACATGCTTAAAAGGTTTCACAAATGTGCAAATGTCTATTACTGACAAACATAGCAATCTTTTAACATTTAATATTTTTATAAATAAATGAAATTTGACATTTTACTCAACAATATTGTAGTTTGGTATACATTATGTACATGGTCTAGTTTTCATGATCTTAAGCAATTTTTTTCATGAGCCTAAGCCATTTATTTACTTGTGCATGTTGATCAGAATTAAATTGTTGTTTGCATTATGTTGATTTCTAACTCTTGTATCTTTATATTGTTAAGTATTTGTTTTGTTTTGGTATATTGTGAAATAGCTATACATGTACCAATAATTTGTTATTGATGTCAAAGTTTTAATGTGTTATGAAGAATTGTTACATATGTTTTAATATGGTGCTGCCAAGTTGAATGTCAAAAACAGTAGTATATGATTTAATCAATTAATCAATATTTTTAGTGACAAAGAGTTTTGCTCTTAACTTTTTGTTTGGAATTTTGAAGTACAATTTGAACTGGGGGATTTTGCGATGATGATGCATTTTTGCTATTTTCACAGACAGTTTGATGTACATATGTAATGGACCAATAGCCATTAGTCATTCGATAACCATGATAATTTTGATCATTCACAATACAAATTTGATATTAAAGAATAAATAAACTCTGATAGAAGAAAGTTAAAACTTCTACATTTGACTAAAGGGGATAATAATTGTATTTCCTGTTTACTTCATTTATAACGAAAGAGGTATTTTAGACACCTTTTTGTTGCTTATACATTATTTTTGTTCATGATGTAAATGTCTTGTTTGTAAATAGTTGTACAGTTTCTTAGTTGTGAATTCAGTGGTAAATATTTTAAGTAATATAGTGCCATAGAAGTAAATAATGCATGAATAGTAAACAGATAAATAAGTCATTTGAAAGAACTAATGAGAAACATGAAGTCAGGTATATGTTGGTTTGATATCATAAGGGAGATAATTCTCGATATTTACTAATCCCTAGAACTATTGCAACATAGGGACATGTTTTTCTTTGAATATTTTAAGCTCACCAATTCATCTTTTTAAAAATTAAATTTTGAATTGGTGAGGTTACACAAAAAATAAAAGATTCATGGCTTTTTTATTTAGTTTATTATGTAATATTAACATTCCAAATTTAACCTGTGACTATGATGTATGATTTAATACTATTTTACATGTACATGTATCATTCTACAAAGCTTTAATCATTGAATTGATCTCAGTTAAGGGGAGATAATACTACTTTGTGAAGGGGAGATAATTATATCTTAATAGTGACATGTGACATTTAAATTTAACTATTGTTTTAATTTGGTTGGAATAAAACATCAGTTATAGATTTATTTTTGCTGAAATATAAAATATCACTTTTAAATTTATTTAAGTTGATATAAAACTACAGTCATTTAAGATTGGAAAAATATTGTTTGGAAAGACTGTGCATTCTCAAAATACAAATATAAAATGAATGAGCTAGATTCTTTAACCCATTACTTCAAATTGAAAAGAAAAAGCTAAAATATCGTATAAAACTGTTGCACTTGTAAGTCCTAGTTTTTACAACAGACTTTCTAATAGCACAAAATTTTATAGCATTTTTTAATTGTTTTTTCCATCAGTTAATCATGTTAATGAGTTATGTCAACGATTCAGGTTATTGTAATAAATGATGAAAATGTACATACAGAAAAGTTTAAAGTGACCAACTGAACATTTTCTATTATATGTAGGTCACTGTAGCACAATTTTCCATAAACAGTACAATGTTGTAAATAATTCATTAACAAAGCTGTGATTTTATGTAAATGGTTGTGACTTAACAATGGTTGTTGAAATAGGCTATATTATTATGATACCTAGATTTTCATCAGGTTTGGGTATTTTTTATTTTTTTGGGGGTAAATTTCAGTGGATCGGCTTTTTTCCTTTCCTGTCATAAATTTTGAAATGATTATTTAAAGTAGACAATGGATCTTATAATTTTATATACATTTATATAAAACAGAAGAACTCTTCATGGTAAAAATGTCAAACAAAAAAAAACTCTGTAGACATGTCATCTGAAAAGGTTGTTAATAAAGGTTAGGACATAAAGTTACATTTTGTAAGATGGGTATCTGGGAAATAATTTTTTTCGTGTCAAAAAAATAAAAAATAAATTCTGCAAGCATCTCATTGCCTATGACTAAATGGTAATAAATCACAAGAAATGTTAGGGGTGGAGTTAAGATGAAAATCTAGGTATTAATTTTATTTAGCCTGAGCCAAAACAATGTATTTTTTTGGTTGTTGTAACATATAATGCACATGTAGTGCTGGGTCATCATATCGTGTGTCGGTCATTTGTTATATATAGTAGTTCAGGACAGTGTGAAAGAAATATTTTTGCATGCATATTGGTTTATATTTGTTAGTAGATATACATTAAGAAGAAGGGGTATGAGTGCCAATGAGACAACTCTCCATCCAAGTCACAATTTGTAAAAGAAAACCATTAGCGGTCAAAGTCGTGCTGGGTTTCTACACAGTCTGATACGTTGAAATTTAGTACTTTGTCAAGTATTGCTTATAGATTGTAAATTCAAAGTGCAATCGATTTTATCGATTTTCTCTAATACAAATTTTCATTACATGCCTACTGTTGTTTAGATAAAGCATCATAAATTGAAATGGTTGAGAGGATCATCCAAATACTTGATTTAAATGTTAAGAAAGAGTTCTATGTAACTTGAAAATAAACTTATGCAACGGAATTAGAGGGCCTATATTATTAAAATCTGTAAAGATAATTTCGATTGCAATTTATTAATTTTAAAAAAGAAGAGACCATTGTCATCCCTTTCATGTTTCTCTGTTGTGAAATGGTTGCTATGTCAACAAACAACTTTGCTCATTGTTGAAGGCTGTACGGTGACCTATAATTGTTAATGTCTGTGTCATTTTGGTCTTTTGTGGATAGTTGTCTCATTGGCAATCATACCACATCTTCTTTTTTATATAAACAAGATGAGTTCATACATGTAGCCATGGTTTAATCCATAAAAAAAGTTACTGTGGATTCATTTATTTTCGTGGGTACCAATTTTCGTGGATTGTGGAAAAATAATGTTTTCGTGAATATTTAATTTCGTGGTTTTTCAAATGTCTGCATATCAACGTATAGAAAATTTCTATTTCGTTGAATATCTTAATTCGTGGTTAACATTAACCCACGAATTCCACGAAAATTGGTATCCCACGAATATTAATGAATCCACAGTAATTTGCACATAGTTAAGTTAAGATATTGATCTCCTACTTCATACTGTTCTGAACCACTAAACAATGCTGACTATATACTATATATATTGTGTTCTCTTTATTTTTATCGTAAGCATATCAATGTTTTTATTTCCAATCATTTTTATCAGTAATTTCATTACCAAATATATTTTACCATTGTTCATATATCATTGCATCACAGGATCATAATGTTTGAAATTAAGTGATAAAATGCAGATTATATTCTGCAGTTTTAAAATTGATTGATTAAGTGATTAAATGCAGATTATATTCTGCTGTTTTAATATGAAGTGATAGTTATATATAAGACGCTGATAAAATTCTCCAGTTTAAAATATTTATTAGCATAATTTGTATTAACAGCACCCAATAAATCCTTCTTAGATTTTTGGACAGTTTGTTTGTTGTGAGGAATTTTTAAAGACTTGTTCAAGTGTTAAATAATCTATAGAAGTTCAAGTTTAATTTTTTTTTTTTTTTTAAATTTAAGAAAAAGTATATTTCAGCATTATTAAATAAAAGTATTTTTTTACTTATGATTTAATCTTCACAGAACTTGTGATTTACTGTAAATTCACTACTTTTGATAATACTTACAAGAACATGTACTATTGTTCATCTGCTTTCAACATTTTTTTATCAATATTGAAACCTGCTGAATTATGCATTGTGATGTTTTAAGTGAATTCAGAGAACTGAAAACCAATTTGATTGTGTGTATTCAATGCACATTTGTTTATGGGTAATTAAGGGTCTGGATTTGGTTATAATTTCTGGTTTCTTAATTTTTGTCCCTTTATCTCTATTCTTTATCTTATTGACCCATTATTCTCAATTCTTACTCTTATTGACCCATTATTCTCTTTTCTTTATCTTACTGACCCATTGTTCTCAATTCTTACTCTTATTGACCCATTATTCTCAATTCTTTATCTTATTGACCCATTATTCTCTAGTCTTTCTTTGTTTTTCTTCTTGCCCCATTCCCCCTCCCCCTCTATTCTGAATTGAGTGACCCAATCTTAATTCTCTAAACCTATCCAGATCCTTGTGGTTTATTCACTCTATTGTGCAATTTTTTTTTATAAAACCAGTTCGGTACCTCTTTGTATTTTTCATGGTGCTTTACTGTAGATTTCTCTAAATGTATTTTAACCTTATGTCATTTTTTTCCGAAAATTTTATTGAACATTGTATTCCTTCTTGCTTGATCTATGAAAATTTATAATCAAACTTTTTTTTTAAAGTTTTGTGTAAATTTTCAATTAAGATATATATAAATTTTAAAATTTGATAATATGAAATTTTTAATTTTTATAATTTTAAAAAATTGCAAAATATTCATTTTTTTGTCACAGTATCTTTTATACATTGTTAGATAATCAATTTACAAGTGTAACTTTAACCCAAAAGATATAAAGGTTTATGTACAATGAAGTGTATGTAAATATTATTTTATTTTTACTGATGCTGATTTTTACTGATGCTGTCATTGACATGCAAACAAATATTATACTCATTAGTCGTTTGGTTGTGTTGAATGAGCTGATTTTAAACAGACCGGTGTAAACTTATGTTTCAAAAACAGTTAATTTTATTTTTACGGTCAAAGTATCAATCTTTTTTATTAAGGTTTAATGGGAAAAAAACAGCGCTCTATTTAAATTAGAAACGAACTTCACATTTGCATTTGACATTAGAAATACCAGGTTTTGATTAAGATAGAAAATTTTACGTGATTTATAACACAACAATTTTCATAAGAAGTTGAATTTGAGAGGATATTTTTAACAGTTCAGTTGTTTTAAGACTAAAATGATACTTCCCAAAAGTTTTACTGAAAATTGAATTTTAGTTAAACTTTTTACAGTAAAGTTATTTTAAGACAACAATGATATACTTCTTAAATGTATTATTGAAAAAGTTCATATTTTTTGTACATGTATAATTTTATTCCAGTTTTCATTGTATGAATGATAAGTGCAGAGAGAGTTATTGTATTTTCATATCATTGTTAAACATGTAATTGACTGGAAGGATATTCTGGACAATTAATATAAAAAAATTATGAAAAAACATTCATAAAAATATTAAAAAATGAAATTTGATATTGTGTTGCATCATTTTTAATACCAGAATCATTTAGCTTTAGAGAAGTGCTACAAGTTGGATCAATTTGCAGTTTTAGAATTTTAATGCTTTCTTGGTAATTTTTTCAAAATGTACCAAAACGTTGCGATTGATTTAAAACATCTTGAATAGTGGAAATTCAACCAATGGTGTACCTTTATTTTCATTTTGGTGTACGGCAATGAGACATCCTTTTGATTCTGAAAAGGTGAATTACTTCAGTTATTGGCTTCATAAAAAAAGATAAAGCACAACAATTGTACTCAGATTTAGAAATCAACCAATCAGAATACTGGATTTCTTGTCTAGAGCACTCAAAGTATCAAGTGAAATATTATGACCATATGCCCAGTTTGTATACCGTTAGTCTATCCAATTTGGTTGATATACAGAAATATAAATGAGGGTTTTTGGATGTAGCTAGACTTATTGTTTCTTCAATATGTGTCGGGTAAACTTTACCAGTGGGTTCCAGTAAGAGCTTTCTTGATTATATAATTTATCATTTTGTCTATTGGATCAGTTTAAGTAAGATAAAGAGATATGGATGATTGCCAATGAGACAATTGTCAAAGATATTATTATTTTTTTTTTTTGGGGGGGGGGTAGGAGGGATCCTATAAGTCGCTATTAGGCCTTTCACAATGATCAAACACCCATACCATATAATCAGCTGTAACAGGCTCTGACATTTAACAAAAAGTGAAACAATTCAAGAAGAACAAGAGGCCTCATTAATAACAAAATAATTATGACATATGGCAACCTTGGACATACACAGAGTTACAGGCTGTTGTCTGTTACATTAAGAAATGTTGATAATGTTTCAATGAGCTAATAGTGTCAAATACCTTCATAGACGTAAAACTCAGTCATTAAAATGTTAGTAAGAACTCAAAAAAAAGTTTTTATTTATTCCATTGCAAGAATCAAAGAGGAATCAAGTCTGCTATATGGATTGACCTGGTAATACACCTTATCGCTATTTGTATGCCATTACTGGACTTCACACAGGTTCCCGTACAATTTTGACGTCATAAAACAAAATATCTGACGCCACATTGGAAAAGTAATTGTTGCATGCGTCAAAAGTTCAAGCAGCCGGGATTAGCGAAAAGGTGTATTACTTGTTATGCACCCTGATTTTGTTAATTTGTATGCCCCTGCAGTATTGGAGGGGGCATGAAGTTTAAGTCCCTCCCTATATCCTGAAATTGGTTTCTGTTCTCTAGCTTTAGTTTGCCTCAACCAAATGTTGTGAAACTTATACACAATGTTTACAGTATTACTGCAAAGAAAAACAGATTAGATTTGAATTTTTGTGGCGTCACCTTTACCTTTCTAGTTTCATATATTAGGTTTATTACTCATAACCTTTTGATAATATTTCACTTTTACACTCATCCTGTATAGTGCAGTACTTTTCATGCCTGCAATATTAGATTATCAATGGTATTCCACTTTTATGCTGATTGTGCATAGTACATGTACAGTATTTGCCATGTTATTGGGAATATGAATAATATATCACTAGTACACTCATCTTGTATAGGACATGTACAGTATTTGCCGTGTCACCAGTCACAAGTATTAGTAATATGAATGACATTTCATTTTAGGACTTGCCATGTCATCACTCATTAGTATTAGGAATATCAAGGATATTTCACTTATACACTGATCCTGCAGAGTATAATACGTGTCATGCTGGCAGAATTAGGAATATCAATGATATATTTCACTAGTACACCACTCATACATATATATGGCTATATTTTCCATTTTATAATTTGAAGTATTAAAAATATCAATGATGTTATGTAAAGCAAAATTTTATCTGGAGGAAAAAATGTCATAGTAGTTGTTGTTATTTTTTTACCCGGAGGAAAATATTTCCCTGGGATATTTTCTCCTTTGCCGTGAAATTCTATCTGGGTAGTTAACTTATTGAATAGTCATCAGAAAAAAACTTATCCTTTACAAATACTATGAAATAATATTTTATAGTGTATTTGAATTAAAGCGAAATTGATAAAAAAAAATCTATTATAATGGGAAATAATTTCACAAATTATAATTGAAAATATTTCCTGAAATATTTAAGTCAATATCATCCTTTTAAAACGAAAATAATCATGAAACATAGGGAAGAAAACCAGAAGTAATTTCAAAGGTTGTAATTGTAAAAATAATATCATGATTATTATTAAGGTTAGTGAAATACATGTAAAAGTGAGTTGTTTTCAGATCTCAGTACAAATGTAAATTAAAAAGTAAGGTAGAAATATAGTTGCATTACTACTGTTAACAGTATTAGAATAATTTGATTATGATGATATTTTTTAACTATATAAATAGTTTTGTCTGGGGACAGAGATGTAGTTGTTGATTATATCAGATAAATCATAGCACAACAATATATTGGAACAAAAGCATGTTTAACAGCTGGATAGTATTTACCTGTGAAATGTTATCTGTCTTACTAAATCAAGTTGTAAGTCATCTTTTTATATAAATGAATATATAAAAAATAAGTTCCAAGGAAAAATACACTATGAACTTGATTCAGAAATATATTATATTAATATCTTTAAAATATAAACTGCTCATAATTACCTCCCTTTGATAAATTATGCAAATTTGTTCTACCTTTGTGAAACATATTATAATTATAGTCAGGTATAGATTGATTGTGAGTAATTTACATAGTAGTTACTGGGACTCTATTTCACACGGTTCTGTGAAATATAGTACGGCAAATATATACCGGTAGATATTATCCGCATAACACAGATAGATTTTCACTCCTCTGGAACAAATCTACCTGTGAAATACCATGCCTGGAAAAAATTTACCGAGACAAATTATCCTCAGGATAAAATATCACAGAGGAAGAAATAAACCACTAGTATAATCATCCTGTATGTAGATATAATCAGATTTGGTATGAGCGCCAATGAGACAACTCTCCAACCAAGTTTAAAAAAATTAAAAGTAAACCACTATAGGTCAAAATACGGTCTTCAACCAAGAGCCTTGACTCAAACCGATAAGCTAGCTAAAAGAGCCCCAAACGACTTGTGTAAAACTATTCAAACGGAAAAACCAACGATGATATTTCAAATGAAGCTCATCTTGTAGTTAACATTAACAGACGTAGTTGGAATAACAATGATAATCCACCAGAACACCGATCCTGAATACGAATTGTTGCGGTTCCAGTGAATACTTGCCATTTCTGTAGTATTAGAATTATCAATGAAATTTTACTATTAGTTAACCCTCTATAGTTAGTACAGTATATGTCATGTCAGAAGTATTAGGAATATCAATGATGTTTTACTATTAGCTAACAGTCTATAATAGTTAGTACAGTATATGTCATGTCAGAAGTATTAGGAATATCAATGCTATTTTACTTTTAGCTAACCCTCTATACTATTTATATACAGTAGTTAGTACAGTATATGTCATGTTAAAAGTATTTGAAGTACCAGGTCATGAGTAGCTTATCCGGGTTAGTAAAGTACTTGTCCTTACAAGCATTTAAGTAGTATTGATAGGATTATAACTGATAATTCACCAGTACACTCAGTATGTACAATAGAGTAGGGGCCTAAATGCCTTGTTCGTGGATGAACATTTCAGAGACTGAATTTTCGGCTCGCCCTTCACATCATTTGCGAGTATGGTATTGAGGAAACGATGATAGTCCGTCGGGAGAAGACGACAAATGACTGACCCGTGAAAAGAGAGAGAGAGCCATATCTCTTGAACGTGCATGCCAAGAAATTGCATCCGTTGAAATTCTGCAAACACCCCATAGAGCAAATTGCATGGATGATTAATATTGACCATTTGGTATATGGCTGTGTTCTAAGCGACAAGTACATGAAGGTCATAAATTAATTTGTTGAATGAAATCAAATCTTTACTTAGGTGATACCAGAATAAAATGATATATAATATATAATAACTACTAATGGGTGCCGTAGGAGGTCGACCGGAATTTTTAGCGAGGATTTCTTGGCATGTTAAGGCAGCAACCATTTGATTTTCGGGGGGGGGGGGGGGGGGGGGGGCAATGGGATTTTTTTGAAAAAAAAAACAGTTTGTTTCCAGTTTTTGGAGAGAAAAAATAATTTGTTTTTGACCCTGAGAAAAAAAAAATAGCTTGCTTCACCCTTAACTGCCACTATATATGTAATGCTAAAATTGAAAGAAACAAATTGTTTTCATCTTGTCGCCCAAAAAATGGATTGGTTTTTTTGCGAAAAAAAAAGTTTGCGTAGAAAAAGCCCCCCTCCCAGAAATTCAAATGGTTGCTGCCTAAAGACACCCTTGTATATTTCGAAAAAGAGCAGGCTTATGCCGTTACAAGGCAGCACTCGCACCCGCAATGTGGAAAGGGATGAATAAAGTTATCCACTATAAATAAATGTTTAAAACCAACAGTCCAATACTGAGAAATGTATGTATACAATGTATAAGGTTACATTTCCATAAAATGTCGGCATTGGTTTTTTTTGTACCATAAAATCGCGCCAATGTGGCAGTGAGTTTCTATAATATAAGTCTTTTAACGCATATTTATTTACCGTAAGTCAAGCCATTCAATTGAGAAAACTAAGGCAACTAACGGCCTTACAAATTATTACAACAAAACAATTTACGAATAGTCAATATGACAGACATGAACCAACGACAACCAATTAACAAAAATGATGCTCCCGACTTATGTATGTGTGTGTGGTGTGGGGAGGGCATGTCTTGAGGTGCCAGCCATTGATCGAAATTGATATGAATCCGCTCTGACTTTAAAAAAAGATAATTTGCCAAACTGGCAACTCTAACGTTTTCGTTTATATGGTTATATATATATAAACGAGTCTAAATTGAAAACTACGTTCAAACCTATGATTGCGTTGGATAAAAACCGCAATTTTTATACGTGTGCATGTTAAACAAATTTCGTTGTAGAAGGGTCTAAAAACAGCACAAACAACATTTTCAAAAAGACCAAAAAAGTGAAAAAGTATATTTAAACAAAACGCATTTGACTAACAGGTCGAACAACTGATGTTCTTTAACCCTGCTGACTGCCATTGACGATTGCCAAATAAAATTGATCACAAAATGTAACAAAATGGATCTGAATATAAATTTAATACGTCACAGAAAGAAAAAAAATGTTGTGCCACAAACATTCGGTGTCAATATTTCTTTAGTACACCAGATCTAGATTTCGACAATATATGTCTCTTCAGTGATGTTAGGGATCGAAACGGTATTTGGAAGGCCATATAATTTACTCTCAATTTAAGATTGACTCTTGAATTTTAAGAGACAATATAGGATGAACGGATCATATAAACCGGAGGAAAAATATGATACATGCCCAAACAAAAAATATAAACGAGTCTAAATTGAAAACTACGTTCAAACCTATGATTGCGTTGGATAAAAACCGCAATTTTTATACGTGTGCATGTTAAACAAATTTCGTTGTAGAAGGGTCTAAAAACAGCACAAACAACATTTTCAAAAAGACCAAAAAAGTGAAAAAGTATATTTAAACAAAACGCATTTGACTAACAGGTCGAACAACTGATGTTCTTTAACCCTGCTGACTGCCATTGACGATTGCCAAATAAAATTGATCACAAGATGTAACAAAATGGATCTGAATATAAATTTAATATATATATATATATATATACGAGTCTAAATTGAAAACTACGTTCAAACCTATGATTGCGTTGGATAAAAACCGCAATTTTTATACGTGTGCATGTCAAACAAATTTCGTTGTAGAAGGATCTAAACACATTACAAACAACATTTTCCAAAAGACCAAAAACGTGAAAAAGTATATTTAAACAAAACGCATTTGACTAACAGGTCGAACAACTGATGTTCTTTAACCCTGCTGAGTGCCATTGACGATTGCCAAATAAAATTGATCACAAGATGTAACAAAATGGATCTGAATATAAATTTAATACGTCACAGAAAGAAAAAAAAAATGTTAACTAATGACTACGATGTTGTGCCACAAACATTCGGTGTCAATATTTCTTTAGTACACCAGATCTAGATTTCGACAATATATGTCTCTTCAGTGATGTTAGGGATCGAAACGGTATTAATATATATATATATGTTAAAATTACATTGTTAGGCAATCTATAATTTTATTTGTGTAATTGAATTAATCTCTGTACTGATTAATCCACACTCCCATAGATTTGTATGTCATGTGCTGCTATTTATAGGCACTTATATATATATTATAATAATAGCCCCGACAATTTTAACTGTGACATAAGTCCGTGACCTGGAAACTGTTTTCCTAAATAAATTTTCGTGATTTCTTATAACATCTATTAGTTTTCAGATGGGATCAAGAATTTAGAAAAAAATGGGGGTTGGGTACAAGTATTAACTACTAGTAGGACTAAGTCTTGCTCTTTTTAACGATCAATGCATTTGAATAGGATCATATAGTTGGAATCCCGTTTATCCTGGGTTAGGAGCCCCCTTTTTATAAACGGTCTGGATCCGCCTATGTTAAAATTATATCTCCAAAAGCCACCAACCCAAGTCCGTTTCTGTTTTTTTTTACTCTAATCCACAGTGACATCAAATTTGTCGATATCGCCGTTATTTGTTCAAGAGAGACATACTTATTTCTTTTTGTATGGTACGCGTACGCAATTGCCTACAGATCTAGAGCTTACTGACTGAAGATCAATATTCAGCTATGTTATTAAAATAGGCTGGGGCGTGTGGGATTAAACATGCTTTCGAAGGTAAATAATATTGCTGTGGAACTTTTTTTTTCTTAGAGTGTACAAGTGTGGACACAGATGAGTGTGGATAGTATGTTTGGATGTTTGACAGTGTCTTATGACAATAAAGTTCTATGTTTTTCCTATATGGTGTTAATAACTGTGTTGCACGGTGACAACCGATCTGAGCATTAGGAGTGTTATTTATTTGATATTTTTTTATGTTCAATACAGACATGGGGAGACAGTAATTACATTAGTTACCAAATGATTATGATAGAACATGTTCTACATCTTTGGTTTTGGATACATTTTGTAGCTGGGAGAGCAATTGTTAATTTCTGTGTCGATTTGGTCTCTTGTGGAGAATTGTCTCATTTGCAATCATACCTCATCTTTTTTATATGTATTTGCTTACTATAGGTATGGTTCTATTTACATTACTTTGTGGTGGATCGTCAGTATCATTAGTATTTTTTTTTGTTAAAATGTCGAATTTCTTCCTCAGATTAGAATACATTTATTGGTTTTAAGTAATGACAATGGCTTATGTCTGACATGATTATTGGGGCTAAATAAGATAGAAAGTAAACCTCTGTGCTGATTTATATCAATTCTTTATATCTCCTCAAAAGCTGGTCGAAGCAAAGACAAATTTTGACCAATATAAAAATGATTTCACCAAAAGAACCTTTGTGAGCATGCTTCAAAGACTCATAACTGCTCCAAAAGTAATCTGATCGAATAAGGGAAATCACACTATTTAAACTACTAATAATAATTCATTGAAATTTTGCATTTAGACAGATCATACTTATTTCAATATTTTAGGCGAAAAAAAAATTGGGGTCACCGATGTTGTATTCGAGATATGACGTCATAAAAAAGTTAAGAATTGCGTTATACTGTAATAAAGAAATAGCGCTCAAAAATGCTAAAAGAAGGCAAAATTGTTGAAAAACTATGTTTAACTGGTTTAACTAAAACGGTCAATTGTAACTTTTATCTTATACACATTTATTTTTCTCACTTTCCTTATTTTTAAGGCCTTTTTACATTTCCCGCCATTTTTAGTTGCCGTTTATTATAGATTTTTCTTGAAATAAAAAAAATCTACTAATGTTTTTTCCTTCAAAGTTCTGCATTAGTTACAGCTTCAGTGGAGATTTTGAAAGCATTAATAAAAAAGGGGGGTCACCGATAATTTAAATCCGCTACAGAGGAAATAATCTTACAATCATTTTTTGGCGGGAATTATTACTTTTTCTCCTAACGTTATGGAACGACGTTGCTAGCATAGCAGCATTTCTTGCAATGCTTGGAACTATTGGGTTTAAATTATATATTTTTACGTTTTACGGCGATTACCGATTATTTGGGATAAGTTTTGTATTTTGCTTGCAATTTTTGTTTTGCATATCAATATGGATACTTCTCATAATGTTTTGTTGTACTGAATATGCATTGAATATTTCCCAATGAAAGTAACGTAAGCAACACACAACAAAATATATCGTATTTGGGTAATGCATAAGCTTTATGAAATGAGAGGATATAAACGGTATGATGAGACAACTCTCTACCTGAGATCAATTGACATAAACCGTATTAAAGTGCAATATTTTCCCATTTAGATCCGAAAAGGATGAGGATATATATTTTGCTTTGATATAAAAAGTTTGTCGAGAATTACAAGTTAAACGGGTCTTGCTTATAAAATTCACTATACTTTCATCAATAGCGGTACAATTAGATTATGAAATGAAACGATTGTCAGAAAAAAAGGTAAATTATAATTCCCCTCATATGTTTACAAGCTTTGTATGATGTGGAGAGGTATATAGCCACGCTTTAGGCCCAATTTTATTTCACTTTCAATTCTATACACATAAATCTTATTGCAGAGAAATAAAAAAAAACTCGCGATCGCAGTCAGTTTACGCTTCCCAAATTTGAAAAAAAAATGATAAAGATAATTTGTTATCCTCTTGTGATACAAAACTTTTTTCACAACTTAAGAACCGAATTTACACAAACTAGTCTAGTTTATGGATATAAGTTTTATATGACTTAACTGTTATGATTTATAGTATTGACGCAATAACGTGCGTAACTTCCAAACAAACAGTAACAGTTTATTAAAAAGTAATTACCAAAGTTGAAGTCATCTGAATTTTTTAATTGCATTTGTTGTATAGGAAAAACTAATGTGTGCTTCATGCTGTATTATTAAAATAATTAATTTACGGCTTGCAGATTTAGAATCTTCTACTTCGGAAGATTGCGGGTATCTTGGCTGAAAAGTAACACGTTCCATTTAGACTACAAACAGAATAAATTCACTTACTTGTCCATTGCATCGGGAAGAAAAAAAATCCGAATTGTCGTGTTTAAAAATCCACAAACTCGGCACTTAAAAAAAAGCTCTCAATGACACCGTTTTCGGAAGAAATTTAAAATTGTTTAACATTTCTGTTATTACACAACGCTCCATAATCGACACAAATTAAGTTCGAGTTTCAGTTTTATTTTAATTTCGAATATTTTTTCCAGTAAGATTTCTAGTTTAAGCTCGAGTTACACTTAAAAACTTCTTGAGTTATACTGTTAGATAGAGTAACAATTCTGGTGAAAGTTTAAATTTTGAGATCCGATGAAATTAAGAGTAAGAATGTGGTTTCTTTTTTCTGTTGGTGCATTCTTTTTGTTTGAATGTATATTCTTTTATCACATTTATCTTTCATTGTCACAGTGGTAAATGCACCTATTTTTGCCAATACTGATTAATGAGGGGGCAGGACCTTTTTCGTGACGTCGGGATCAAGTGTTTTTAAACTCGGGATTTCGGAATTGACCCTTTCGGAATCCGGGATTTCTGTTTTCGATGTTCGGGATGTCAGGAGTTTTTTTTTTTAATTCTGAACCTCGTGATTTCATGTTTTAAGGTCGGGATTTCGGGATCAGGACCCCTCTGCCCCACCCCATCCCTCATTAATGATAGTTAATTTGAAAAAAAAGAATTGAATTTGTGTGCCAATAACGGTTTCCGACAATATACCTTTATCACTGTCGACAGTGATCACATTGAGTGATCTAAACTCGAACCTACATCTGAACTTTTATTACTATTTATTAATTTACCATTGTTTTCTTGAATTTTGAAAAACTTTCAGTGGCAAATATTACATGAACATCAGCACAAAACATTTGTCTATATGAGTGGAATATTCTTTCACCAGACGGACCATTAATGTGTTTGTTACAGTTAAGCAGTACTCTGTGAGACATGTGTATATCTCTACATAAAGACATGTTTGTGTGTGTGTGTGTTAAATATTTCTCTTGTTGGAGACTGATAAAGCCAAATGTATAGTACGTGTTGGATTATTTTACGCCCGGTTATGGGACTTATTATAGTAAACATCTGTCCGTCCGTCCCTCGTCAACATGTCGGACATTAACTCAAAAACGCTTTGATAAATTGTTTATATCTGTTGATGTAAATACCCTTATAATTTTCATAAATTTCTAATATGACATTAAGAAGTAATGGATCTTTCTGAAATTGTACCACAAAGTTCCATATATAAATATATATATATATATATCACAAATGAAAGGCTGAAATTAAGGGGTACATGTAATTGCTCAAAACGGTCAGGAATTGGTGGCCACAAACAAGCATTTGACTAAAATTACTATTAATAATTTTACAATAAATCGTGTTATGGATCTATCTAAAATTGTACTTCAAGGTTCCATACCACACAGGGAAGGCTGGGATTGAGTTTGGTGATAATTACTCCAAAAGGGGAGCGGGTGGCGTTTCATTTGTTTTTTTTGCAAAGTTTTCGAAATATCTCGAAAAGAAATCTCCTATTGCACAATAGATTTTTAATACCTTTGACCACATTTATTTTGTGTCAGAAACCTAAATTATGTCAAAAATTGTATCACAATCCAAATTTAAACCGTATCAAGATTTAATATTGTATCCAAACTTGTCCCAACTGTTCAGGGTTCAGAAGCGTTAGATATCAAAGGAAATTTGGCAAAGATGGACGACATTTAGATAATTTCTGTCGTCACATGTGAAATAAATAACGATTTCAAATAGAACTTCACACATGTACGTCCAGTGGCAAGTTTAGTGCATATTCAGTATTAGAACATATGAAGTTGACTCTGCTTTATAAAAACCCGACAGGCTGAGCCGGATAAATACTTTTATGAAATGAGATGATTGATGAATTATTTATAAATGTAGCATAGAAGACTATAATAGTTATGACGTTGCATGCATGTGAAATGAGAAAACTGTAAGTCGAAATTCCGATTGCTATACGCTAACATGCTGGAACTCTTGGTCTATATGTACCTCCGCCCGCCCCACCCCCCCTGACAATATACACTGAACCCTACAAACCGCATCGCGGCGATACGCTGCCAAAGTTGTGCCATTTCATGACCACTTTCGGTCAAGATGAGTCCATAATATTTTTGGAAATTTACAATTCAATTAGATATTGAACATATACATCAGAAAATTAAAAAAAAAATATATATGTCACCGACTTCGTTCTCGAGAAAATGGTCGGAGAGGGTACTAAGTTACATTGAATATGCTTTGAAATTCCAACGTTCTTAGTGTTGATTATGCATGATGATTATATGTATTGTATTGGTAGATCCTTTTTATCATATTGGTCTGGATAGTGGGTCATTCATTTATTAATTAGATATAGGAAGATGTGGTGTGAGTGCCAATGACACAACTCTCCATCCAATGTTTATTTTGTGTTTCCAATATTATTCTCTTATTTTAGCACCTCATCATTCAATCTTTTATTTTTGCCTTTTATTCTGCAGTATTTGCCCATTATTTTGTATTCCGCAGGTAAACCCCAATACAAACTAGAAACTCGCTAGTACAACATATCATTTGTAAAACATATGATATGTCCATTATCATTTCTCCTGCTTTAGTGGAACATGCCTTCGAGCGTTCGCTTTTCATATCAAAATTAGCAACCTTTACGGCGAAATCGAAAACGGCGACGTCATAATAAGGTCACAAGATAAGATATTGAACTCTCAAGGGAGAGAACTTTTAGATCTCTGTGCTACTGCCCAACTCAGACTATTAAATGGTCGATTTATAGGAGACATTTTGGGTAATATAACATGTTTTAATACAAAAGGTTGTAGTATTGTAGATTATGCGGTTACAAGTATGAGTCTGCTCTCTTCAGTGAAATATTTTAAAGTGCAAGATCCATCACCATTCTCAGATCACTGCCAGTTGGTAACTTATATAACATGTAATTTTCAGATCAGTAAACTTCAAAGCCAATATATAAAACAAAAGTTTAATTATAAATGGACTAAACTTTCTAAAAAATTATTGGAAATGGAACTGACTAAATCAAATATATATGAAGAAATAGGCAGGTTTCAGACAAACAAATTTGAGAAAACATCAGAAGGAATAAATCTTGCAAGTAATGCAATATGTAATATTTATACTAATCTATCAGAAAAGTGTATGATAAAAAATTGTTTTAAAAAGGTAAAGAAAAAAAATAAAGCACCATGGACAGATAATGAATATCTGGAATTAAGAAAAACTGTACAAAAGATAGGCAAAAAACTAAAATTATCTCCCTTTGACCAAAACTTGAAATTAAAATTTTTTCATTATAGTAAACTTTTGAAAAAAGCATATAAATTTAAAAGAAAGCAGTATAAACAAAACATATTAAATAAACTTAAAAATCTGTCTCCTACAGAGAGTAAGGAATTTTGGAATATCTTAAAAGGAATTAATAAAAGAGAAACAAACTCAAATGATTCACCACTTTTTGATCTTAATGTGCTAGCTAAACACTTTAAAACACAAGGAGAACCAGATAAAATAGATGAAAATTTCAAAAATTTAATATCTAAAGAGGTAGGAAACAGAGAACAAAAATTAAATGAAAAACAAACAGATGACCCTATTAAAATATCTGAAATAAAAAATGTTATAAAATCACTAAAGAATGGTAAAAGTACTGGCCCAGACTTAATTTGTTATGAAATAATAAAACACAGTAGCCAGGTAATGCTAACTTCATTAGCAAAATGCTTTAATCTAATATTAGATAGTTCAATTTATCCAGATGAGTGGAATAAATCATATATAATACCTATTTTTAAACAGGGAGACTTACTGGATCCAGCTAATTATAGGGGTATTTCCCTAATGAATTGTTTAAGTAAGATATTTAATTCTGTCATAAATAACAGGTTGATAATAATTTTTGAAGATAACATGAATCCATCACAGTTTGGATTCCGAAAGAATAATAGAACTTCAGATAGTTTGTTTATTTTAAAAACAGTTATTAATAAATATATAAATAATAAAACCCAAAAAATATTTGGATGTTTTGTAGATTTGAAGAAGGCATTTGACTCAGTTTGGAGACTAGGCCTTCTATATAAATTGATAAAGACTGATAATATTAGACCTAAATTATATAAAGTGTTAAAAAATATGTATGAATGCACTGAAGCTTCAGTAAAATATAAAGAAAACATATCTGATTCAGTATTTATAGATAGAGGCTTGAAACAGGGTGACAGCCTCAGTCCTAATCTTTTTAATATTTATATAAATGACCTTCCTGAAATTTTTGATAGTGATTGTAAACCAGTAAATCTTAATAACATGTCATTAAGCTGTCTTATGTTTGCCGATGATTTACTTTTATTGTCTGAAAGTGCAGAGGGTTTACAGAAGTCATTAGAGAAATTAAGCAACTATATGTAAAAAATGGCAGTTGTCAATTAACATAAATAAAACTAAAGTGATAGTATTTCAACAAAAAAACATACCGTACACTAAAGCAGAGTTTACTTTGGATGGTTATAAATTAGAAAAAGTATTAAAATATAAATATCTAGGTAATATTATAGAGGCTTCTGGTAAATTCCATACATCACATATGGAACTATCAAAAAAAGGCACAAAAGTTCTATTCAGTTTGTTTAAATATATGAATAATATAGAAAATATACCTATAAATATACATAAAAAACTATTTGAATCTTTAATAAAACCAATTTTAATGTATAACTCAGAAATTTGGTATATGGACTACTATGAAAAAGTACTGAGGTCTCAGAGTAGAGCAGTAAATAATGATAAAGATTTTGATTTACTTACGTCAATTGATAATAGCTTTATTGAAAAGGTGAATTTAAAATTTTGCAAATTAATTCTAGGTTTAAGTAAAAAAGCAGTTAACATTGCATCAAGGGCAGAGTTAGGACAATATCCATTAGATGTATATGTAAAGGTTCAAGCACTAAAATATATGGCAAGAGTATCTAACACAGAAATTACTCCGTTGTTATATGATGCATACTGCACAACTAAACTGTTGGATGAATCAGGAACCTATTCTTGGTATACTTTTGTAAAAAATATAACTCATGAAAATAATTTAAATATATCTGATATACAAAATATTGACTTCATAAAAGAAAAATATAAAATGAATAAACACATGAAAGATATTATGCGAGAAAACTATAAAAAGCTGTTCTTTAAAAAATTAAATTCTGTAACAGAAAATAATAAATTATTTATCTATAGTAAAATCAAAAAGAAATACGAAACTGAGCCTTATTTACTTAAAGAAAATAACTTTGAAATAAGGAAAAAATTTACTAAATTAAGGGTAAGTGACCATATTTTGGAAATTGAAAGGGGTAGATACAAAAATATAAAAAGGGAAGAACGTTTATGTCAACATTGTTGTCTAAATAAAATAGATGATGAAGAACATTTTTTATTTACATGTATTAAAAATAAAGATTTGAGACTTGAATTTTTGCAGAAAGTTAGAAATACCTATTCTGATATAGATAATATGGATAATGTGGATAAATTGGTTTTATGTCTTTCGTGTCCGTCAATTATGCAGTATACGGCTCCATTTGTTAAAAAGTCATGGTCACTGAGGAGAGTGGACTCAACAACTGCATGATAGATACTTATATGTATATAATGTTTGTTCTTTTGTTGTTATTTTTGTATGATGTATTGTGTTCATTTATATATGCCTTCAACCCCATTGGGGTATAAATGTGCATTTATTCAATAAACATAATACAGTTACGACACTATGGCGGCGCCGAGAGTGATGCGTATAAACAATAGAGTGATTTCCCTTTAATATGTCTTAATATGTCTAAATACCTAAAAAGCTATTTAGTACTCAAAAGGTATTGCAAAATTATTCCTTTTCCTTTTTTGTTTTGTTATATGGATACAAATATAAGTGATACATCATGTACCAATACAGTATTTGTTGTGGTATGCAAGTGTAGTAATTAACATTTACTGTAACAATGTTAATGCACACAAATTAAGAAATAACAAATGAATGGAACTGATACTCCGCAGGGTGCTGCTGTATACGACTGCAGAGGTGGAAACCTGAACGGTTGAGGCTAGTATGGACACAACATTCAAGCTGGATACAGCTCTGAATTTGGATTGTGGTTAAATAGTTGACACAACATAGGTTTCTGACACAGATTGAATGTGTAAATTATTGTTTGTTTCCCCAATCCCGACCCTGCCAAGCCAGGTGTGGATAGGTAGGTAGGGAAATAATTTATTTTTTCCAAAAAGCTTGAATATTATCGGACGATCCGGCAAGCCTGAAAATCCAAAATGAATAAAATAATATTCCACTTAGTTTTGACAATAAAATTTTATGAGTAGCACCAATTTTGAAGGGTCGGTTGGGATTGGGAAACAAACAATATTTTATTTAAGGCCTAAGAAATTCAACTTAAAAAATTTAAATTGGACATTTACCTATTTTGGTCCAATATCCAGAATCTAAATACATGGTTAAATTCAGAATATCATAGAACCCGAAGAATTCAATTTTTGATGAAATCAAATAATGTTTAATTTTAGACCCTTGAGACCTCCATGTGGACCAATTTGATTACCGGGCCCAAATATTAAAAATCTAAATACACGGTTAGATTCGGCATATTGAAGAACCCCATATATTCAATTTTTGTTGAAATGAAACAAAGTTCAATTTTTGACCCTTTGGATCTTAATGTAGACCAATTTGAAAACAGGACAATACTGTGCAATTGAATATTCCTGGCTATTGGCAATACTGTGCAATTGAAAATTTCTTGCTATTGCGCAATATTGTGCAATTAAATATTTCTTGCTATTGTGCAATACAGTGCAATTAAAAATTTCTTGCTATTGCACAATACTGTGCAATTGGAGATTTCATGCTATTGTGCAATACTGTGCAATTGCATTTCTTGCTATCGAACAATACTGTGCAATTAAAGATTTCTTGCTAAATTGCAGAATACTGTGCAATTGAAAATTTCTTGCTATTGCACAATTATACTTAGTATAATAATTTTTGACCCAGATTGGGGCCAACTTGAAAACTGGGCCCATAATCAAAAATCTAAGTACATGTTAAGACTCACCATATCAAAGAACCCCAAAAATTCAATTTTTGTTAAAATCAAGCTAATTTTAATTTTGGACCCTTTGGACCTTAATGTAGATCAATTTAAAAACAGGACCAAAAATTAAGACTCTTAACACGGTTAGATTTGGCATATCAAAGAAGCACAATAATTCATTTTTTTGATGAAAGCAAACAAAGTTTAATTTTGGCCCCTTATTCCTTGGGACCAAAACTCCCAAAAATAATCCAAACCTTCCTTTTGTAGTCATAAACCTTTATAGATTTCTATTAACTTCTTAGAGTGTAATAGATTATTACTTTCTGTTTGGTGGAATTGTGAAATAGAAGTCAATACGTTCTTGCTCAATCTTTTGTCGCTTTGAAGGTGTCAGCCTAAACAATGTGTTACATGTACTGTAATTTGAATTTCAAACAATGACTGCATGACTTTTTTCGACGCGCAGGTCAACTCTCCCGTACTAGCGAATCACATGACTTTGACATAGTAAATAATATATTACAGCGAATATGAGTGAAAATGTCTTTATAAATAAAGAACTGTCGCATAAAAATTAGATACACGGAAAGTTCACTAAGTCTATTCTTATTTTAAAATCATTTTACCAAAAAAAATTAAAAAAATGTAAGCCAATAAAACCTACTGTAATCCAATGTCACATAGTAAATATAAAGGAAAGAACAGTGAGTTCGTACCAAATGTAGTTTATTATAAGAGTTAAATGCTTGATTTTGGTTTTAATTCATAGTGTATTGTTGTGTGTACATCTAAATGGCATACTACCCATAGGGGACCTCAATTGGAAAAATATGTTTTTTCTTTTAAAGTTCTCAAAGATGGTAATAGCGTTAGCCATATACATAGACTTCTTCCACTAACAGTTTTTAACCGTCGTCCTGTCATCATGCATTTTTAAAATTTCATTACCACACAAGTATTCATGTGCAGCGGTATCAAATAGTTATAACCTTACGGTCTTCAACAATGAGACCGCTGAATGTATCATAGAACAGACCGACCTATATTTGATATTCTTAAAGAAATGGTCAATATAAAATAGTTATTGTTCAATATTTATCTATTGTTAACCTAAAATTATCAAATTTACATTTTTGAATATCAAATTTTGTTATAATAAAACACCCATGCAACCACGCATCCCATATTGCTGATAGGACCCGACACAAATATCAATTTCGTGTTTCGGTAGTTAAGCTTGGGATGGTCAATTTAAGATGCATTATTTGAATATAATCAAATATGAAAATTATTCATATTTATATTGATATATTTATATTTTTATTCTTCTTCTTTATATCTAGTTATTATGACAGATCTACCATCATCAGGGGTCCAACTGTCAATTTAATGTTAAAGTCTTTAACTTTGATCTACTAAGCATATCTCCAATACTTTTATGTTTGCTATACGCAACTATTGGTGCTGCATTGAATATTTGTGCACAGTCTTCATCGAACTGTAATAACTGCCAGTGTTTCATTATACGTTTCTTTATTTTACGTATATATGGATTATATTTAGTTATTAAAACTAACGGAATACTTTGCTTCTCTTTAGATTTGTTTTGTTGTAATAAATCAGTACGGTCAATTGCTAAAGCATCAGTAATACTATCATCTATTTCCACGTTATCATAACCCCTATCTAATAATTTCACTTTGAAATTAGTTAGATTGTTTATTAATTTGTTATGGTCACTTGTATTTCTAATTTGCCGTATTGCTTCACCTTTAATAAATCCTCTGAATACATGCTGTGAGTGACAGCTATTTCTGTGCAGAAACAGATAAGAATTTGTTTCTTTAAAATGTATTTCGAGGTCAAGAATGCCATATGTTGTAAATCTTTGACCTTTAATTACATCAACATCCAAGAACGACATTTTATCGTTTTTGATTTCATAGGTGAACTTTAATAAGGGGTTATAATCATTTGCTAGACGAAAAAAATCTGTAATTTCATCTGATGTTCCATCATATATTATGAATCCATCGTCTCTATATCTGCCATGATAGAATATTTTGTCTTTATATTGAAATGCAGAAATAATTTCATTCATTATTTCAAACATAAGAATGTCACAGATTTCCGGTGACGGAACTGCACCAATTGCCGTACCTATTATTTGTTTGTAAATTTTCCCATCAAATTCAAATACATTGTTTTCTAAAATGATTCTCAACAAATGTATTAATACATTGACTGGCGGAGCATTGACCTTGAAGTTCGATTTGTCAAAACTGTCATATGCTCGTTCAACTGCACGCAATAATGCTTCTTGAGGTAGATTTGTAAACATCTGTGTTATATCATACGAAACTAACAGGCTGTTTGCCATAGGTTTTAATTTCTCAATGATATTAATGAACGATGTAGTATCTTTTATATATGTGGACTGATTTTGAACTATTGGTATAAGAAAATAGTCAACGTAATGACCTATAAGTTCAGTTACAGAACCACACTGTGATATAATTGGTCTGCCAGGTGGAATTATATTTAATTCATTTAATCCATCTTGTTGTATTTGTTTAAACGTCTCTATTTCAAGGCGGTGAATTTTTGGAAGAATATAAATTCTCCCTAATCGTGCATCTCTTAATTTTTGACCATTTGTTAAAAATCTAAATGATATTTTGTCGATTATGCCTTGATCGTATAATGATTTAACATACTCAATGACTTGGATTTTCAGTTCTGCCATGTTAAATGAATCTAATTGGCAGTAATGTTGAGTATTTAGTTGTCTTGTGACTTCTGTTATATAGTCTAGCCTGTCTAAAATAACACAATTTGAATTTTTATCTGCCTTTTTTATTACTATTGTTTCATCATTTTTCAAATTGCTTAGCGCTATTCTTTCGCCCTTAGTAAGATTGTTTTTTACATTTCTTTCTATTGGTAGAAAAGACAATTCAAGCTTGGTTAACTCTATATAATTTTCCAACGTATGGCACGTAGTGGCAGGTTTATATCCTGTATTGTTACGAAATGGATGAAGGTCAGTTTTTTCTTGACTGAACATATACCTACATCGTAATTTTCTAGCAAATTCATTGTAGTCTTTTAGTATAGACATTTTTGCATTTTTGCTTGATGGCGTTGGTATAAATTTCAAGCCTTTCGCCAACAGGATATATTCCTGATTTGATAATCTGCGTTTCGATAGATTAATTACATGCTTTTTGGCATGTGCAGTTCTTTGCTGCATATTGTATTTATTCCGTTCTTTTTTATTGTAGAATCGGAATTTTTGCTTTTTAGCATTTCTATTAAAACGACGTGCCATTTTTGAGTTCACATTGGGTGATTCTCTTAGCTACGTGCCTTTGTTGAGCTCACATTGGGTGGCTGAAGAATTTTTAGGTTTACACATGTTATAAACCTTGAAAGAAGATCCGCCCATTTTGACGTGGGTTGATAGGCGGGGATAAGATAGCAGTGAGAAATTGTCTGTGTTGATGATGTATAAATGAGTCACATTGTTGTGTGGAACTTTTCAAAGTAAATCATGTCATGAAGTATTTTCAACTCAAGGCTAAAAGCTTTGTCCACCGGAACAATAAATTAACACACACCGTATCCCATCAATCAGGCAATGCGGATCGTCCTCAATGCAGAAAACGATTCTCGGTAAGGTGCAGAAGGACAGCCGTCCATGAATACATTTTGTTATAATAAAACACCCATGCAACCACGCATCCCATATTGCTGATAGGACCCGACACAAATATCAATTTCGTGTTTCGGTAGTTAAGCTTGGGATGGTCAATTTAAGATGCATTATTTGAATATAATCAAATATGAAAATTATTCATATTTATATTGATATATTTATATTTTTATTCTTCTTCTTTATATCTAGTTATTATGACAGATCTACCATCATCAGGGGTCCAACTGTCAATTTAATGTTAAAGTCTTTAACTTTGATCTACTAAGCATATCTCCAATACTTTTATGTTTGCTATACGCAACTATTGGTGCTGCATTGAATATTTGTGCACAGTCTTCATCGAACTGTAATAACTGCCAGTGTTTCATTATACGTTTCTTTATTTTACGTATATATGGATTATATTTAGTTATTAAAACTAACGGAATACTTTGCTTCTCTTTAGATTTGTTTTGTTGTAATAAATCAGTACGGTCAATTGCTAAAGCATCAGTAATACTATCATCTATTTCCACGTTATCATAACCCCTATCTAATAATTTCACTTTGAAATTAGTTAGATTGTTTATTAATTTGTTATGGTCACTTGTATTTCTAATTTGCCGTATTGCTTCACCTTTAATAAATCCTCTGAATACATGCTGTGAGTGACAGCTATTTCTGTGCAGAAACAGATAAGAATTTGTTTCTTTAAAATGTATTTCGAGGTCAAGAATGCCATATGTTGTAAATCTTTGACCTTTAATTACATCAACATCCAAGAACGACATTTTATCGTTTTTGATTTCATAGGTGAACTTTAATAAGGGGTTATAATCATTTGCTAGACGAAAAAAATCTGTAATTTCATCTGATGTTCCATCATATATTATGAATCCATCGTCTCTATATCTGCCATGATAGAATATTTTGTCTTTATATTGAAATGCAGAAATAATTTCATTCATTATTTCAAACATAAGAATGTCACAGATTTCCGGTGACGGAACTGCACCAATTGCCGTACCTATTATTTGTTTGTAAATTTTCCCATCAAATTCAAATACATTGTTTTCTAAAATGATTCTCAACAAATGTATTAATACATTGACTGGCGGAGCATTGACCTTGAAGTTCGATTTGTCAAAACTGTCATATGCTCGTTCAACTGCACGCAATAATGCTTCTTGAGGTAGATTTGTAAACATCTGTGTTATATCATACGAAACTAACAGGCTGTTTGCCATAGGTTTTAATTTCTCAATGATATTAATGAACGATGTAGTATCTTTTATATATGTGGACTGATTTTGAACTATTGGTATAAGAAAATAGTCAACGTAATGACCTATAAGTTCAGTTACAGAACCACACTGTGATATAATTGGTCTGCCAGGTGGAATTATATTTAATTCATTTAATCCATCTTGTTGTATTTGTTTAAACGTCTCTATTTCAAGGCGGTGAATTTTTGGAAGAATATAAATTCTCCCTAATCGTGCATCTCTTAATTTTTGACCATTTGTTAAAAATCTAAATGATATTTTGTCGATTATGCCTTGATCGTATAATGATTTAACATACTCAATGACTTGGATTTTCAGTTCTGCCATGTTAAATGAATCTAATTGGCAGTAATGTTGAGTATTTAGTTGTCTTGTGACTTCTGTTATATAGTCTAGCCTGTCTAAAATAACACAATTTGAATTTTTATCTGCCTTTTTTATTACTATTGTTTCATCATTTTTCAAATTGCTTAGCGCTATTCTTTCGCCCTTAGTAAGATTGTTTTTTACATTTCTTTCTATTGGTAGAAAAGACAATTCAAGCTTGGTTAACTCTATATAATTTTCCAACGTATGGCACGTAGTGGCAGGTTTATATCCTGTATTGTTACGAAATGGATGAAGGTCAGTTTTTTCTTGACTGAACATATACCTACATCGTAATTTTCTAGCAAATTCATTGTAGTCTTTTAGTATAGACATTTTTGCATTTTTGCTTGATGGCGTTGGTATAAATTTCAAGCCTTTCGCCAACAGGATATATTCCTGATTTGATAATCTGCGTTTCGATAGATTAATTACATGCTTTTTGGCATGTGCAGTTCTTTGCTGCATATTGTATTTATTCCGTTCTTTTTTATTGTAGAATCGGAATTTTTGCTTTTTAGCATTTCTATTAAAACGACGTGCCATTTTTGAGTTCACATTGGGTGATTCTCTTAGCTACGTGCCTTTGTTGAGCTCACATTGGGTGGCTGAAGAATTTTTAGGTTTACACATGTTATAAACCTTGAAAGAAGATCCGCCCATTTTGACGTGGGTTGATAGGCGGGGATAAGATAGCAGTGAGAAATTGTCTGTGTTGATGATGTATAAATGAGTCACATTGTTGTGTGGAACTTTTCAAAGTAAATCATGTCATGAAGTATTTTCAACTCAAGGCTAAAAGCTTTGTCCACCGGAACAATAAATTAACACACACCGTATCCCATCAATCAGGCAATGCGGATCGTCCTCAATGCAGAAAACGATTCTCGGTAAGGTGCAGAAGGACAGCCGTCCATGAATACATTTTGTTATAATAAAACACCCATGCAACCACGCATCCCATATTGCTGATAGGACCCGACACAAATATCAATTTCGTGTTTCGGTAGTTAAGCTTGGGATGGTCAATTTAAGATGCATTATTTGAATATAATCAAATATGAAAATTATTCATATTTATATTGATATATTTATATTTTTATTCTTCTTCTTTATATCTAGTTATTATGACAGATCTACCATCATCAGGGGTCCAACTGTCAATTTAATGTTAAAGTCTTTAACTTTGATCTACTAAGCATATCTCCAATACTTTTATGTTTGCTATACGCAACTATTGGTGCTGCATTGAATATTTGTGCACAGTCTTCATCGAACTGTAATAACTGCCAGTGTTTCATTATACGTTTCTTTATTTTACGTATATATGGATTATATTTAGTTATTAAAACTAACGGAATACTTTGCTTCTCTTTAGATTTGTTTTGTTGTAATAAATCAGTACGGTCAATTGCTAAAGCATCAGTAATACTATCATCTATTTCCACGTTATCATAACCCCTATCTAATAATTTCACTTTGAAATTAGTTAGATTGTTTATTAATTTGTTATGGTCACTTGTATTTCTAATTTGCCGTATTGCTTCACCTTTAATAAATCCTCTGAATACATGCTGTGAGTGACAGCTATTTCTGTGCAGAAACAGATAAGAATTTGTTTCTTTAAAATGTATTTCGAGGTCAAGAATGCCATATGTTGTAAATCTTTGACCTTTAATTACATCAACATCCAAGAACGACATTTTATCGTTTTTGATTTCATAGGTGAACTTTAATAAGGGGTTATAATCATTTGCTAGACGAAAAAAATCTGTAATTTCATCTGATGTTCCATCATATATTATGAATCCATCGTCTCTATATCTGCCATGATAGAATATTTTGTCTTTATATTGAAATGCAGAAATAATTTCATTCATTATTTCAAACATAAGAATGTCACAGATTTCCGGTGACGGAACTGCACCAATTGCCGTACCTATTATTTGTTTGTAAATTTTCCCATCAAATTCAAATACATTGTTTTCTAAAATGATTCTCAACAAATGTATTAATACATTGACTGGCGGAGCATTGACCTTGAAGTTCGATTTGTCAAAACTGTCATATGCTCGTTCAACTGCACGCAATAATGCTTCTTGAGGTAGATTTGTAAACATCTGTGTTATATCATACGAAACTAACAGGCTGTTTGCCATAGGTTTTAATTTCTCAATGATATTAATGAACGATGTAGTATCTTTTATATATGTGGACTGATTTTGAACTATTGGTATAAGAAAATAGTCAACGTAATGACCTATAAGTTCAGTTACAGAACCACACTGTGATATAATTGGTCTGCCAGGTGGAATTATATTTAATTCATTTAATCCATCTTGTTGTATTTGTTTAAACGTCTCTATTTCAAGGCGGTGAATTTTTGGAAGAATATAAATTCTCCCTAATCGTGCATCTCTTAATTTTTGACCATTTGTTAAAAATCTAAATGATATTTTGTCGATTATGCCTTGATCGTATAATGATTTAACATACTCAATGACTTGGATTTTCAGTTCTGCCATGTTAAATGAATCTAATTGGCAGTAATGTTGAGTATTTAGTTGTCTTGTGACTTCTGTTATATAGTCTAGCCTGTCTAAAATAACACAATTTGAATTTTTATCTGCCTTTTTTATTACTATTGTTTCATCATTTTTCAAATTGCTTAGCGCTATTCTTTCGCCCTTAGTAAGATTGTTTTTTACATTTCTTTCTATTGGTAGAAAAGACAATTCAAGCTTGGTTAACTCTATATAATTTTCCAACGTATGGCACGTAGTGGCAGGTTTATATCCTGTATTGTTACGAAATGGATGAAGGTCAGTTTTTTCTTGACTGAACATATACCTACATCGTAATTTTCTAGCAAATTCATTGTAGTCTTTTAGTATAGACATTTTTGCATTTTTGCTTGATGGCGTTGGTATAAATTTCAAGCCTTTCGCCAACAGGATATATTCCTGATTTGATAATCTGCGTTTCGATAGATTAATTACATGCTTTTTGGCATGTGCAGTTCTTTGCTGCATATTGTATTTATTCCGTTCTTTTTTATTGTAGAATCGGAATTTTTGCTTTTTAGCATTTCTATTAAAACGACGTGCCATTTTTGAGTTCACATTGGGTGATTCTCTTAGCTACGTGCCTTTGTTGAGCTCACATTGGGTGGCTGAAGAATTTTTAGGTTTACACATGTTATAAACCTTGAAAGAAGATCCGCCCATTTTGACGTGGGTTGATAGGCGGGGATAAGATAGCAGTGAGAAATTGTCTGTGTTGATGATGTATAAATGAGTCACATTGTTGTGTGGAACTTTTCAAAGTAAATCATGTCATGAAGTATTTTCAACTCAAGGCTAAAAGCTTTGTCCACCGGAACAATAAATTAACACACACCGTATCCCATCAATCAGGCAATGCGGATCGTCCTCAATGCAGAAAACGATTCTCGGTAAGGTGCAGAAGGACAGCCGTCCATGAATACATTTTGTTATAATAAAACACCCATGCAACCACGCATCCCATATTGCTGATAGGACCCGACACAAATATCAATTTCGTGTTTCGGTAGTTAAGCTTGGGATGGTCAATTTAAGATGCATTATTTGAATATAATCAAATATGAAAATTATTCATATTTATATTGATATATTTATATTTTTATTCTTCTTCTTTATATCTAGTTATTATGACAGATCTACCATCATCAGGGGTCCAACTGTCAATTTAATGTTAAAGTCTTTAACTTTGATCTACTAAGCATATCTCCAATACTTTTATGTTTGCTATACGCAACTATTGGTGCTGCATTGAATATTTGTGCACAGTCTTCATCGAACTGTAATAACTGCCAGTGTTTCATTATACGTTTCTTTATTTTACGTATATATGGATTATATTTAGTTATTAAAACTAACGGAATACTTTGCTTCTCTTTAGATTTGTTTTGTTGTAATAAATCAGTACGGTCAATTGCTAAAGCATCAGTAATACTATCATCTATTTCCACGTTATCATAACCCCTATCTAATAATTTCACTTTGAAATTAGTTAGATTGTTTATTAATTTGTTATGGTCACTTGTATTTCTAATTTGCCGTATTGCTTCACCTTTAATAAATCCTCTGAATACATGCTGTGAGTGACAGCTATTTCTGTGCAGAAACAGATAAGAATTTGTTTCTTTAAAATGTATTTCGAGGTCAAGAATGCCATATGTTGTAAATCTTTGACCTTTAATTACATCAACATCCAAGAACGACATTTTATCGTTTTTGATTTCATAGGTGAACTTTAATAAGGGGTTATAATCATTTGCTAGACGAAAAAAATCTGTAATTTCATCTGATGTTCCATCATATATTATGAATCCATCGTCTCTATATCTGCCATGATAGAATATTTTGTCTTTATATTGAAATGCAGAAATAATTTCATTCATTATTTCAAACATAAGAATGTCACAGATTTCCGGTGACGGAACTGCACCAATTGCCGTACCTATTATTTGTTTGTAAATTTTCCCATCAAATTCAAATACATTGTTTTCTAAAATGATTCTCAACAAATGTATTAATACATTGACTGGCGGAGCATTGACCTTGAAGTTCGATTTGTCAAAACTGTCATATGCTCGTTCAACTGCACGCAATAATGCTTCTTGAGGTAGATTTGTAAACATCTGTGTTATATCATACGAAACTAACAGGCTGTTTGCCATAGGTTTTAATTTCTCAATGATATTAATGAACGATGTAGTATCTTTTATATATGTGGACTGATTTTGAACTATTGGTATAAGAAAATAGTCAACGTAATGACCTATAAGTTCAGTTACAGAACCACACTGTGATATAATTGGTCTGCCAGGTGGAATTATATTTAATTCATTTAATCCATCTTGTTGTATTTGTTTAAACGTCTCTATTTCAAGGCGGTGAATTTTTGGAAGAATATAAATTCTCCCTAATCGTGCATCTCTTAATTTTTGACCATTTGTTAAAAATCTAAATGATATTTTGTCGATTATGCCTTGATCGTATAATGATTTAACATACTCAATGACTTGGATTTTCAGTTCTGCCATGTTAAATGAATCTAATTGGCAGTAATGTTGAGTATTTAGTTGTCTTGTGACTTCTGTTATATAGTCTAGCCTGTCTAAAATAACACAATTTGAATTTTTATCTGCCTTTTTTATTACTATTGTTTCATCATTTTTCAAATTGCTTAGCGCTATTCTTTCGCCCTTAGTAAGATTGTTTTTTACATTTCTTTCTATTGGTAGAAAAGACAATTCAAGCTTGGTTAACTCTATATAATTTTCCAACGTATGGCACGTAGTGGCAGGTTTATATCCTGTATTGTTACGAAATGGATGAAGGTCAGTTTTTTCTTGACTGAACATATACCTACATCGTAATTTTCTAGCAAATTCATTGTAGTCTTTTAGTATAGACATTTTTGCATTTTTGCTTGATGGCGTTGGTATAAATTTCAAGCCTTTCGCCAACAGGATATATTCCTGATTTGATAATCTGCGTTTCGATAGATTAATTACATGCTTTTTGGCATGTGCAGTTCTTTGCTGCATATTGTATTTATTCCGTTCTTTTTTATTGTAGAATCGGAATTTTTGCTTTTTAGCATTTCTATTAAAACGACGTGCCATTTTTGAGTTCACATTGGGTGATTCTCTTAGCTACGTGCCTTTGTTGAGCTCACATTGGGTGGCTGAAGAATTTTTAGGTTTACACATGTTATAAACCTTGAAAGAAGATCCGCCCATTTTGACGTGGGTTGATAGGCGGGGATAAGATAGCAGTGAGAAATTGTCTGTGTTGATGATGTATAAATGAGTCACATTGTTGTGTGGAACTTTTCAAAGTAAATCATGTCATGAAGTATTTTCAACTCAAGGCTAAAAGCTTTGTCCACCGGAACAATAAATTAACACACACCGTATCCCATCAATCAGGCAATGCGGATCGTCCTCAATGCAGAAAACGATTCTCGGTAAGGTGCAGAAGGACAGCCGTCCATGAATACATTTTGTTATAATAAAACACCCATGCAACCACGCATCCCATATTGCTGATAGGACCCGACACAAATATCAATTTCGTGTTTCGGTAGTTAAGCTTGGGATGGTCAATTTAAGATGCATTATTTGAATATAATCAAATATGAAAATTATTCATATTTATATTGATATATTTATATTTTTATTCTTCTTCTTTATATCTAGTTATTATGACAGATCTACCATCATCAGGGGTCCAACTGTCAATTTAATGTTAAAGTCTTTAACTTTGATCTACTAAGCATATCTCCAATACTTTTATGTTTGCTATACGCAACTATTGGTGCTGCATTGAATATTTGTGCACAGTCTTCATCGAACTGTAATAACTGCCAGTGTTTCATTATACGTTTCTTTATTTTACGTATATATGGATTATATTTAGTTATTAAAACTAACGGAATACTTTGCTTCTCTTTAGATTTGTTTTGTTGTAATAAATCAGTACGGTCAATTGCTAAAGCATCAGTAATACTATCATCTATTTCCACGTTATCATAACCCCTATCTAATAATTTCACTTTGAAATTAGTTAGATTGTTTATTAATTTGTTATGGTCACTTGTATTTCTAATTTGCCGTATTGCTTCACCTTTAATAAATCCTCTGAATACATGCTGTGAGTGACAGCTATTTCTGTGCAGAAACAGATAAGAATTTGTTTCTTTAAAATGTATTTCGAGGTCAAGAATGCCATATGTTGTAAATCTTTGACCTTTAATTACATCAACATCCAAGAACGACATTTTATCGTTTTTGATTTCATAGGTGAACTTTAATAAGGGGTTATAATCATTTGCTAGACGAAAAAAATCTGTAATTTCATCTGATGTTCCATCATATATTATGAATCCATCGTCTCTATATCTGCCATGATAGAATATTTTGTCTTTATATTGAAATGCAGAAATAATTTCATTCATTATTTCAAACATAAGAATGTCACAGATTTCCGGTGACGGAACTGCACCAATTGCCGTACCTATTATTTGTTTGTAAATTTTCCCATCAAATTCAAATACATTGTTTTCTAAAATGATTCTCAACAAATGTATTAATACATTGACTGGCGGAGCATTGACCTTGAAGTTCGATTTGTCAAAACTGTCATATGCTCGTTCAACTGCACGCAATAATGCTTCTTGAGGTAGATTTGTAAACATCTGTGTTATATCATACGAAACTAACAGGCTGTTTGCCATAGGTTTTAATTTCTCAATGATATTAATGAACGATGTAGTATCTTTTATATATGTGGACTGATTTTGAACTATTGGTATAAGAAAATAGTCAACGTAATGACCTATAAGTTCAGTTACAGAACCACACTGTGATATAATTGGTCTGCCAGGTGGAATTATATTTAATTCATTTAATCCATCTTGTTGTATTTGTTTAAACGTCTCTATTTCAAGGCGGTGAATTTTTGGAAGAATATAAATTCTCCCTAATCGTGCATCTCTTAATTTTTGACCATTTGTTAAAAATCTAAATGATATTTTGTCGATTATGCCTTGATCGTATAATGATTTAACATACTCAATGACTTGGATTTTCAGTTCTGCCATGTTAAATGAATCTAATTGGCAGTAATGTTGAGTATTTAGTTGTCTTGTGACTTCTGTTATATAGTCTAGCCTGTCTAAAATAACACAATTTGAATTTTTATCTGCCTTTTTTATTACTATTGTTTCATCATTTTTCAAATTGCTTAGCGCTATTCTTTCGCCCTTAGTAAGATTGTTTTTTACATTTCTTTCTATTGGTAGAAAAGACAATTCAAGCTTGGTTAACTCTATATAATTTTCCAACGTATGGCACGTAGTGGCAGGTTTATATCCTGTATTGTTACGAAATGGATGAAGGTCAGTTTTTTCTTGACTGAACATATACCTACATCGTAATTTTCTAGCAAATTCATTGTAGTCTTTTAGTATAGACATTTTTGCATTTTTGCTTGATGGCGTTGGTATAAATTTCAAGCCTTTCGCCAACAGGATATATTCCTGATTTGATAATCTGCGTTTCGATAGATTAATTACATGCTTTTTGGCATGTGCAGTTCTTTGCTGCATATTGTATTTATTCCGTTCTTTTTTATTGTAGAATCGGAATTTTTGCTTTTTAGCATTTCTATTAAAACGACGTGCCATTTTTGAGTTCACATTGGGTGATTCTCTTAGCTACGTGCCTTTGTTGAGCTCACATTGGGTGGCTGAAGAATTTTTAGGTTTACACATGTTATAAACCTTGAAAGAAGATCCGCCCATTTTGACGTGGGTTGATAGGCGGGGATAAGATAGCAGTGAGAAATTGTCTGTGTTGATGATGTATAAATGAGTCACATTGTTGTGTGGAACTTTTCAAAGTAAATCATGTCATGAAGTATTTTCAACTCAAGGCTAAAAGCTTTGTCCACCGGAACAATAAATTAACACACACCGTATCCCATCAATCAGGCAATGCGGATCGTCCTCAATGCAGAAAACGATTCTCGGTAAGGTGCAGAAGGACAGCCGTCCATGAATACATTTTGTTATAATAAAACACCCATGCAACCACGCATCCCATATTGCTGATAGGACCCGACACAAATATCAATTTCGTGTTTCGGTAGTTAAGCTTGGGATGGTCAATTTAAGATGCATTATTTGAATATAATCAAATATGAAAATTATTCATATTTATATTGATATATTTATATTTTTATTCTTCTTCTTTATATCTAGTTATTATGACAGATCTACCATCATCAGGGGTCCAACTGTCAATTTAATGTTAAAGTCTTTAACTTTGATCTACTAAGCATATCTCCAATACTTTTATGTTTGCTATACGCAACTATTGGTGCTGCATTGAATATTTGTGCACAGTCTTCATCGAACTGTAATAACTGCCAGTGTTTCATTATACGTTTCTTTATTTTACGTATATATGGATTATATTTAGTTATTAAAACTAACGGAATACTTTGCTTCTCTTTAGATTTTTTTTGTTGTAATAAATCAGTACGGTCAATTGCTAAAGCATCAGTAATACTATCATCTATTTCCAAGTTATCATAACCCCTATCTAATAATTTCACTTTGAAATTAGTTAGATTGTTTATTAATTTGTTATGGTCACTTGTATTTCTAATTTGCCGTATTGCTTCACCTTTAATAAATCCTCTGAATACATGCTGTGAGTGACAGCTATTTCTGTGCAGAAACAGATAAGAATTTGTTTCTTTAAAATGTATTTCGAGGTCAAGAATGCCATATGTTGTAAATCTTTGACCTTTAATTACATCAACATCCAAGAACGACATTTTATCGTTTTTGATTTCATAGGTGAACTTTAATAAGGGGTTATAATCATTTGCTAGACGAAAAAAATCTGTAATTTCATCTGATGTTCCATCATATATTATTAATCCATCGTCTCTATATCTGCCATGATAGAATATTTTGTCTTTATATTGAAATGCAGAAATAATTTCATTCATTATTTCAAACATAAGAATGTCACAGATTTCCGGTGACGGAACTGCACCAATTGCCGTACCTATTATTTGTTTGTAAATTTTCCCATCAAATTCAAATACATTGTTTTCTAAAATGATTCTCAACAAATGTATTAATACATTGACTGGCGGAGCATTGACCTTGAAGTTCGATTTGTCAAAACTGTC